>NC_142349.1:73837403-74437403 GCF_059441175.1 Urocampus carinirostris | reverse complement strand
ACATGCTGGCCAAAAAGAAGAGAGAGAAGAAGAAGAAGAAGGTCGGCGTTAAAGAGGAAGTCAAGCCAGGCGCCACTGAAGGGCACGAAAGGTGCCTGAACCTCGCCTGTCTGGCCTGAAAGCGCCGCCTGTCCTCGCGTCCTCACTACTATTGTGTTTTTTGTGCAGTGCTCATGAGCGCCCCTGCTGGCGAGATCTCCTTCCTTTGAAAGTGGGCATTTGGTTCTACCTGTCTGTCAAACACTCGCCCCAAACTCTTGTGGTACGCTAGCCGTCGCCCAAAAACCTTTCCAGACGCTTCTGATGGTCCTCCTTGATTGGCAGGAACTGCGCCAGCTCTACCACGACTACCAGGAGACGAAACAACAACAGCAACGAGAAAAAGAAGAAAAAGAAGAAGAAGAAAAGGCTCAGCAGCAGCAAGCGACCATCAGTAAGAAGCTAGCGCTTGCTCCTCCCTTCTGCCATCTGACGGCTTTGCGCTTCCCTTTCAGGAGTGAAGAGGACAAAAGTCAAGTCTAAGACCGACTTCCCGGTATATCAGCCAATGGCGGAGCAGCCCGACTACCAAAGTTACCAGCAGGCAGGATCCATCCAAGAAGTGGAAGAGCAGCTGGACCAATGGCTGCAGGACAACAAGCCGGCCAAGAAGAAGGTGACTGCCAATCGCTGTTGTCTATGTTGTCAGTCGCGACGAATCCCATCATGCAGTTCACTTCCTTGCGTGCTAGTGATAGGAATTTTGGCCCTGCTAGCTAAAATGCAGTGTTCATTTTACCTCTGAAAAGTGAGGGGACCCGGGGACTCGCATGCTCAAAAATCTATGGGTCCCAACAGAGATCTATGGCTCCCCAAAATTTAGTGTTATCACGGTTGAAATTGTAAATCGGTGACAAATATGTAATATAAATCTATATATTAATTCAGTTTTAATCATCCCATTTATTGATAATACAAATCAGTCATCACTTAAAGATTTTTCAGGTCACAACAATATTGTACATTATACAAAAATATTATTGCTGAAATGATTATATAAATCTATATTTCCATTCAGTTTTAATCATCACAGTTAATTGGTAATACAAAGCAGTTATCACTTCAGATTTTTCAGTTCATATATTCTTCGTGGTTTGCTGTCCCGCCATAGTTGTAATGCCTTCTCAATGTCCAATCCATTATCATCCTCCTCATAGCGTAACCAGGAATATAATTTTGCCCAATCTCCCAAATGTAAGTTAAACTAAACTTTATTTATCTTAATAGAGCATATTTTATTTTTTTTAGTACAAAACAATACAGGTTACTTATATGAGCCTAAAACAAATTCAACTTGCGAACGATCGTCCGGAAGTAAGTAGGGCAGCGTCTGTATCTCGAAGGGAGCTGGTTCTTGATTTGTGGGGAGCCAGCTCATACTGTAGATCACTACTACATCACTAGAATGGGAGCCAACTCCATACTTCACTTTAAAGAGCCCACTCAGAGACGTTTTTGAATAACACATCATTATCTTTTAAGGAGCCGGCTCTTGATTGATAGGAGTCGTCTCCTTTTGGTCACTATAAAGAGTGCGTTCATAGAGCCGTTCCATTTCCCAATGACTCATCACTCGTATGGCGGGTATCCCTGTCAATATGACGCCACGTTTGAGAATTTGACAGGAGGCGGGACCCGCTCACTTTTGGCCAATCGCCATCTCTTCGGTTTTGTTGTAGGCGTGCGATTGGAGCGAGGACGACATGAGCCTCCTCAGCCGGCTGATGGGAAAATTCCCGGGCGGGACGCCGGGTCGCTGGGAGAAAATCTCGCACGAGTTGGGGAGATCCGTGGCCGACGTAAGTCCGAAAAAACGACTCGTTCGGTTCACGTTTGCTCTGGACTTTTCTCCCTGTTTGCATTCACAGGTGACCAGCAAAGTCAAGCAGGCCAAAGACCTGGCAAACTTGGGCACAGGTGAGCCGCCGAGGCGCCATTTTCTATTTTACGCAGCAGCTATTCCATCCCCTGTCGAGCTCATAGAGCCGTTACGTTCGCCAACGATACATCACTGTCTCTAATGGGAGCTGGCTCCTGATTGGCAGGGAGCTGACTTCCAATTTTCACTTTAAAGACCTAGTTCATATAGCATTTATGTTTATGAACGACACATCACTGTCTCTAATGGGACCTGGCTCCTGATTGGCAGGGAGGTGGCTTCCATTTTTCACTTTAAAGACCTGGCTCATAGAGCCTTTATGTTTATGAATGACACATCACTGTCTCTAATGGGAGCTGGCCCCTGATTGGCTGGGAGCTGACTTCCATTTTTCACTTTAAAGACCTGGCTCATAGAGCCTTTATGTTTATGAACGACACATCACTATCTCGAATGGGAGCTGACTCCTGATTGGCAGGGAGCTGACTTCCATTTTTCACTTTAAAGACCTGGCTCATATAGCCTTTATGTTTATGAACGACACATCACTATCTCGAATGGGAGCTGACTCCTGATTGACCAGGAGTTGGCTTCCGTTGTTCACTTCAAAAAGTTGCCTTATAGACCCACTACGCTCATGAATAATGCATAACTATCTTGAATGGGAGCCAGTACTTGATTGGTGGAAGTCTGCTCCCTCTGTTCACTTCAAAGAGCGAGATCTTGGAGCCGTTATTTTCGTGAGCGACTCATCACTATCTCCGAGGGAACCGGCTGCTGATTGGTAGGGAGCTGGCTTATGTTGGTCGTTTAAAAGAACCATCTTAAAGTGCTGTTATGTTGCGACAGATCACTATCTCGAATGGGAGCTGACTTCTGATTGACCAGGAGTTGGTTTCTGTTGTTCACTTCAAAGAGCTAGCTATTAGACTCGTTATGTTTGCGAAAGACACATCACTATTTTTAAGTTTAAACCTAAATAGTCATTCAAAATAGGGAGAGAACACATCAATGGACATTGAACTTGCAAGGAAGACTGGGAGACAAGCCTTCAGATAAGGAATTCCTTCTCTTGAAGCCCTCTCCCGAACCCCCTTTTTTATAAAAATTTTAAGGTTACAAAACACAGATCACCTCTAAGGGGTGTGGATATCAAAGAACAGCAACATGATTGGCTGATACCGACAATGATGTCATCGTCTAAACAACAAACAGTCTGCAATGATAGTCCAAAATAAGGATCTGGCATCGAATGAAATCACTTCAAAGAGCCAGCTCATAGCGCCAGGGAAGCCAGCTCCTGACGGGGGGTGCATCGGATGCCGGCTACCCACCAACTTAAATCAAGATTTTCACATCATCTTAAGTTCTAAAATCTTGTAGTTTTGGTAAAGTTTCTCTCTCCCAGTTTTGTCCTGGTTGAGCTGTAGGAAGTTTTCTGCCATCAACGACTCGATATCTGAAATGCAATTCAAAAGGGTATCTATAGGACTTTTGTCATCAGGAGACACGGCAAAGCTGTGTGTAAAGCTGGGTGTCGTCAGCGTAACTATGGAAGTTGACTCCATGTTTCCTGATGACATCCCCAAGGGCAAGCATATACAGATTAAAGCGTAGTGGGCCTAAAATTAACCCTTGGGGAACCCCACATGTAACTCCATAGGTTCTGGAGGAATATGTATCCATACATACAAAGAATTGCAAGATAGGAACAAAACCAGTTTAAAACAGTACCACAGATGCCCACTAGGTTTTTAAGTCTGTTTAATAAAATGTGGTGATCTACTAGCACTGAGATAGTTTCAGATCTCTTACTGTGGTTGCTCCTAAAACCAAACTGAAATTTCTCTAAAATGCTGTTTTCTTCTAAAGAAGAATTCAGCTGAATAAAAAGCAAATTTTCTAAAACTTTGCTTAAAAATGGTAAGTTGGACACCAATCAGGGGCTGGCTCATGTCGCTCGCTACAAGAAGCCATTATGTTACCCAATGACCCATCACTGTACCTAACGAAATCACGGCATGTTGGAGTATTCGACAGGAGGCGGGGCTTTATTTTATTTATTTATTTATTTATTGTCCGTTGCAGGTCTGGTCAAGTTATCGGATTTAAAGGGAATGGCTCCGCCCACTATTGACGAAACGGACGAAGGGGGCGTGGTCAGTGAGGACGGCCAATCGGCGACGGGTAAGCGCAACAAAGGGAAGTGCGCGTCGGACGACGGCGAGGGGGCCCGGCTCCGGTCTCGACGGCAGAAAGACTTCGACCCGGACGACGTGGACCAAGGTGAGGCGGAGGAGTCGTCCGCCTCGTCGACTCAATCGTGGAGTCAGAATCAGCAGAAGCTTCTGGAACTGGCCCTGCAACAGTTCCCTAGGGGGAGCGCCGAGCGCTGGGACCGGATCGCCAAGGTGGTCCCCGGAAAAACCAAGGTGGGTCACCGCGTTATGCTAACGGGACGTGTAGCACACTGGCCTCTTTTAGCTTTAACGCTAACGGCAGAGGTCAAACGTCAGCCGCGATTCTTTGAACTTGCTAATGCTAGCGACAGCAGTCAAAATCCAGACAGGTTTCTTTTAGCTTGCTAGTGACAGCAGGCAAGGATACCTAGGGTTTATTAACTTGCAAAAATCACCTCTTTTAAGCTTGTTAATACTAGCTAGCTAGCTACAGCAGTCAAAATCCAGACAGGTTTCTTTTAGCTTGCTAGTAACAGCAGGCAAAGATACCTAAGGTTCATAAACTTGCAAAAATCACCTCTTTTAAGCTTGTTAATGCTAGCTAGCTACCTAGCTAGCTACAGCAGTCAAAATCCAGACAGGTTTCTTTTAGCTTGCTAGTAACAGCAGGCAAAGATACCTAGGGTTCATTAACTTGCAAAAATCACCTCTTTTAAGTTTGTTAATGCTAGCTAGCTAGCTGGCTACAGCAGTCAAAATCCAGACAGGTTTCTTTTAGCTTGCTAGTAACAGCAGGCAAAGATACCTAGGGTTTTTTTTAACTTGCTAATGCTAGCAACAGCAGTCAAAGATCAGCCACGATCCTTTTTACTTGCGAGCAACAGCAGGCAAAGACCAGTTTTTTGTAAACTTGCTAATGCTAACGACAACAGGTAAAGATCAGCCATACTTGTTTTAGCTTGCTAGCATTAGCGACAGTAGCCAAAGTTAAGCCAGATTTCTTGTCACTTTTTTTTTCAGGAGGACTGCATGGTTCGCTACAAGACGCTGGCAGAACTGGTCCAGAAAAGGAAACAGGCCAAGAGCTGACCCAGTGTACCAGACCCAGGACTTGGACCAGCCCCCTGACTTTCTCGCCTCAGTGCCTCGGCCCCTCCTAGCATGCGGCCTGCCAATCAATTTTTTGGACTCATCGTAACAAATATTTATTCTCAAAAGGAATTTGAGTACATTTGATGGATGGTGCGACTTTCTTTAAACGCTGCTGCTTTCCAAACTGCTTGGATTGGAAACTTCTTAAAGGGACAGTGTGTCTTATTTAAAACAGATTGTTAAAAAAACACACTGATTTGAATAACAAGACAAAATACATAAACTATCATCACAAATGTGCATTTATTATTCTTTTGAATCCAAAGATGTGTATTTATTTGACATAACGTGAGTTTCCTCTAGAGGGAGCAGACATCATTGTCGGCCATCTTGCTGCCAAGGAACCCCTAAGGATTTGCTATCATGTACTGTAATACATCAAAATGATGCTGCCAACCGCCGTCAAATTTGAAGAAAGAAAAGAGCTACTTTCTTTCATTGGACCGATAAAAGTGGCAGTTTCATTTTTAATCTTTTAGATTTTCAATAAAAACAAACAATCTCCAAGTTGCACTTTTTAGAGAATCGGCTCTTTTGGCTCACCAAAAAGAGCCGGTTCCTTTGGCTCCCAAAAAACTCTTTACATTTCTTTGTTGCTGGAGGGGTGATGGTCATGCCAGCTCTTTTAGGAGAAACGGCTCTTTTGGTTTACTAAAAAAAATGCCTTTGCAGCTCCCAAACAACTCTTTTGCCCTTTTTCCAAGATGTCCACTTCTTTTGGTCTGAATAAAAGTGTGATGATATCTAATCTTATAATTTTACACCAAATTCCCTCAAATTGCACTGGGGTATCCATTATAAACTAAAGAACTGTCTCTTTTGGCTGATCTCACTTAAAATGGCTGACCTTTTCGACTCCCAATCGGCTCTTCAGAAATTTTCGCTGTTGCTGCTTTTATCTATAACTATTATGAAAACATATGCACAAAATGAATTGACAAACCCGTTATAATAAGTATCCTCAATTTTTTTTTTGTAAATGTAATAAGGTTTGATTTTTGATCCAACAGCAAAGTTTGATCTTTTTGACACATTTTGTTTAAAATTCAAGAAAGGCCACCGAAGACGATCTACATGGCTATGTCGTTGTGCGCATGCGCGGTGCTCTCCCAAAAGGGGCGTGTCCTGGCGCCGGTTCTTATAAAAACGTCACGCTGGTGGCTATCAAGGCGGAAGTGGCTACAAAGCTAGCTGCGCAAGTAAACACTAGCTCAATGACTCAGCGTTCTTGTGTAAGTTTTAGTGATAATACTTTCATTATTGACGTACTACTTTGTGTACTTTATGTTCTTAGAATACTTTGTAGCTTCGTTCGAGAATAAAATGTCGTTTAGCTCGCTCCGCGTTCGCCGCGTAAATCCACTAAACGGCCGTTGTATAAAACTAGAATTAGCTTCTTTTTGGCGTTTTTTGCTAGCAGAGGATGGTCTCGTTGATCCTTCAGGCAAGTTCTGGTCCCAGGGACGCCATAAAACCTTACCGGGACTCGAACACAGATATTTACAGAAGACTAGATACGTCAGCGCCCTTTAGCATCCCCTAACTAGCGTGCCTACGTCGCGGCCACATTGGTCGGGTCAACGTCCCACCTCATCTCATTAGCTGCACCGCTTATCCTCAGTAGGGTCGCGGGGGTGCTGGAGCCCATCCCAGCAATCATCGGGCAGTGGACACCCTGAACTGGTTGCCAGCCAATTGCAGGGCACACAGGGACAGACAACTCGCTCGCTCATTCACACCTAGGGACAATTAAAGCTTAATTTGCTCCTTTTAAAAACGATTTTTATTTGGGTTACCCTTTGTTGTCAACGAAAACACGTGCAGTTATTGTGGGAAATTAATTTTTAAAAATTATACATATTAACGGAATAATTTTGCTTTTTTCAAACTCAAAAACGATCTATGCAAATTACAAAACACTGCATTGATATTAAGTTTTTATATGAAACCTATTGAAAGAAAGGAAAGAATGTTTTCTTTTTTAACTCGTGTGACTTTTTATCATGTTTTTTTTTTTTTTTTAATTCATATTTTGCGAATCGATAACCAAATATAGTCACTTCCCAGTCAAGGTTAAAAAACGACAACAAAAACAATGAAAATGCTCTAGGTCTGAAAATATTTAAAAAAGAAAAAGCTCAATGTTAAAGGAAGTTATTCATCGGGGTTTGACTGCTAAAGTAACCATTCACAGCAGGGGTCAGGAACCTTATTGGGCCATAAAAGCGAAAGCATTTTGATATTAGTCTTGCGAGACCAAATTCAACAAAACCGCTCCAGACTAAAGCTAATTTCCAGCACATTTTATTTCACCGTTTGATTTGCTGATATTAATGAAAAAATAATGATTCGTGAGCCTGTGTCCTATATCACTATAAATATACCACTTAAAATCTCTCGTAGTTACTTATATTTTAACTGTCATTTTTGTCCTAATAAAACAGGTTGTAATATTATCACAAAAAATGCAAATGAGAATACCAAGAAATTTACCTTTAGTGCAGACGGTGGCTGGCAAGAAGGGAGTGTTCACGTCCTGTCCCATGTATAGCTCCGCCCTTTTTAACCGCTTACCCAATCAAATTGCCCTATGTGCTTTGCCAGAGCGAATGGGTTAAAGTTTGTTGTGTGACTTTTCATTATAAAGTATGTAAGAATGCTTAGTGAGCTTCTACATAAAGGATTATTTAACTATCTGCAGCCAAAATGTGGTCTGTTAGGGTGACACTATAAAGAAAATTGTGTCCTATGTATAATTGTGAGAGACGGAACTGGAGTAGTAGTGGAACTGAGCAAGCGTGTGGATAAGAGAGTTGGTTTGGACACATTGAGAGGATGGATAAGGAGCGAATGTTGAAGAGAATCTACAGAGCAGGAGTAAATGGAAGAAGACCAAGAGGAAGGCCGCGCTTGACGTGGATGGATGGTGTTATGAGTCCACTGCAGGAAAGAGGTCTAAATCTAGTGGAAGCTAGAGCTCTTGATGGGGATAGGAATGAGTGGAGAGGTGTTCTAAAAGGATAGTGGGATGTTTAGACGCGTTTTAAGGGATGGGCAGGGAACCGTATGATGCGGCAGGGGTAAACCAGCGAAAGCTGTCGAGCCCTGCTGTTGAACAGAAGAGTGTGTTTTGTCACCTTGACCTGAGTGACACAGCCGCTTTCTTGTGTCCCGTCTCATCCGGAGGGACTAAAGCATGACCAACTTGGGTGCTGAGGTGCTTAACTTGTCTGGGTGTTTGTGCAAATGGGTTGGCCATGGTCCAAAATTGTTTTTTTTTGTTTTTGTATGTGTTTGTCTTGCTGTTGGTCACTCCTCTTGAGGGATATGACCAAGGTAGATGGATAGAAATGTTGAATGGACTGAACCCTTTTTCTGAAGTCTAAATGATTTTGGCTTCACATCTGTACATTGTACATTAAATTACCGTGCATGTTCCATTTTATCTCCGAGCCATATGTACACATGAAAAGCCACATATGGCTCGCGAGCCTTAGGTTACCGACCCCTGATATACAGTATGGCCATTTGCCACATGAAGGGTTAAAACGGTTCTAGAAACTTTGAAAGAGGACGGTTTTATAAGATTTTTCTTGTACTCCCAAGGGAAGTCTGCCAATGTGGTGCAGCATTATTATTATTTTTTTTAATATTGAAATAATTTAAGCCACCGAGAGGGACAGGTGATTGTCAATGTGTAGCTAAGTAACTACTGTTCTCCCTTATGAAAGGTTATTCCGGCTTTCCAGCACTCTATGGTGAGGAGTGATTAGCCCTGAATCCTGACTGTGAAAATTATAGGTTTGACAAAAGTCTATGATTAGATAAACTTTCTGGGTTGTAAGTGTGGCTTTAATAGAAGCAGACTTAAAAGCTACTGTAACACCTAAGGACAGCGATATGTTGATATTTCAAACTTCAGGTCCAAGGAACCTGAAAACCGATTAAACCAATGAGCCAGGAAGTATGTCTAACAGGCAAGTGGTCGGTTTTGGGAATCGGTGAGTGGCAACTCATGTTTGCTGTGATCTGGTTAAGGAGTGAAATTTACTTTTTTTTTTTCTTAGCATTATTTTGCTAAGGCAAAGGCCTGTGACCCAAAAGTAGTTCTCCGGTGGAGAAACAGTCTTACAAAAGCTGGAATTCCCATCAGCCAGCTCTATAGCAAGCCAATCCATTGGCTTCTCTAAAGAAATCTGGAATTCCGATCACCGATCGTCTTGCATTATGCGTGTGCCCAGGTATGATGCCCACAAGATGTCTCTCCAGGCCACGTTAGAGGAGCGAATGGGCGTTGCCAAAGCTTTGTGCCAGCGCGCCGAGCAAATCGGCGCCAACGTGGAAGGGCGCGGCAAACTCTGCGGCAAACTGCGCGCCGAATTGCGTTTTCTGCAGCGCGTGGAGGCGGGGCAGCTGTCCGTCAAAGAGTCTCACCTGCACAGCACCAACTTGACCCACCTGGCGGCCGTGTTGACGTCGGTTGACAGTCTGGAAGGCGTGGTGGCGCTCTTTCGCGTTTTCGCCTACCGGGACCAAGACGAACAGAAGCGCACCCTGGTCGTGGACGTGGTGGCGGACGGCGGGCGCACTTGGGTGAAGGCGGTGGGCAGGAAAGCGGAAGCGCTACACAATATTTGGCAAGGCCGCGGCCGCTTCGGGGCGAGGAGCGTCATCGGGCAAGCGGAGGAGTTTGTTTGCGCCAGTCGACAGCAACCCGTAGAGTATTTGCACCCGCGGGTGGTCTTCGCCTTCTACAATGGCGTTTCCAGTCCGATGGTGCGCTGCTTGGAGGAAATGGGCGTGGCCGTGCGTGGCGACGTGGTGGCCGTCACAACCCAGGATGACGTCCAAGATCAGGACCACAGGTAACATCTTGAAGGGATATTCAAATTCTAAAACACACATGTATTTTGCAAAATATCTAATATACGTCATTGGTATATTGATCTGAACTGAATTTCTATAGCGCTTTTCAAGTCAATGACTTCGCAAAGCGCTTTACAATGTGCTCCACATTTCCCAATAGCGGGCTTGTATTGCAGCCATGTAAGACGCTAACCTGCTTATTGGGGGTATTAGGGGTTCAGTGTCATACCCAAGGACACTTCGACATGTAACACGGACGAGCCGGGATTCGAACTGGGATCCCTTGATCCCAAGACGAGCGCTCTACCTCCTGAGCTACTGCCGCCATATTCCAATTCTCGTCTTTGAGCTGTGACGTCATGTGAAGAAAACCAGCACCCCAGCGAGTCAGTCAGCATATGTGTTTTGGCCCTGTTCCGGTAGTTTTTGTGGAAAATGGCTAGGCGTTGTCGCAACTGGCTAAAATAACACACAGAGCTAACGGGCTAAACCAGCCGGGACACGGCAGGCTAGCTGGCTGATAAAAAGGGCTAACTGGGACGGATCAGCGGAACAACATGGGAGACTGGCTCATCGAAAACATGCAGTAAGAAGCCAGGATGGCCGGAAACCAAAAACAACCGCAGCAACAAACGCAAAGAAGAATGGGCACGGCAGGCTAGCCAACAAGTCAACTGCTACCGGGGCTAACTTCGACCAAACAAAACTGTCAGCTTTCCGGAGCCTGCATGCTAACAGGGAATCATGTATACCCTGGAGTCTTCTGTATTATCTGGTTGTATGCACTGTTTATTAGCAATAATGCCGATTCCATTATTTTAGGGCCGTTCTCACCCCCGATGAGGACAGCGACGAAGACGAGCAGGAAATGGAGGCGGAGCCTACTCGGGTAGACCGCGCCACGGTATTAGCGAGCCTAGCGTTTCCCGCGGCGGCGCCGAGCGAAGACTGCGACCGCGTCAACTTGGACATCACGGCGCTCATCGCTTACGTGTCGGCGCTGTGCCACGGGCGCTGCCGCCTCGCCTTCCGGGAGCCGGTCCTGACCGAGCAGGCGGCGCAGGAACGCCAGACGCCGCTGCTCCCCATACTGGACGGCGTCATGGCGGGCAAGGAGCTGTTCGCCTGCCGGGCTGCCGTCACCGATTTTCAGCTAATTTTGGAGACCCTGGGGGGACCCCACGAGAAGGAACGCGCCCGCCGCCTGTTGGCGAGGGTTCGGGTGGTGGAGGACCGGCCCTCAGAGCGGGCGTCGGCACTGACACTGAGCGCTAAAGTCAACCGAAGATCGCTGTTGATTTTCGGGACGGGCGATTGGCTGAGGGCCGTCACCGTGACGGCCAACGCGCGATTCGTCAGGGCGGCGGCCAATCAGGGCGTGCGATTCAGCGTCTTTCTGCACCAACCGCGGGCGCTCACCGAGGGCAAGGAGTGGAGGGCTACGCCGGTCCCCGACCCAAAACGAGAATAACACCCGTTATTTTTCCAGCGGTTCAGCATAGTGGCAGCCAATCGGATTGCGTCTTTTCTGCACTGACCGAGGGCGGGGAGTGGAGGAACACGCCCTTCCCAAGACTCTTTCCGTTGCTTCCTTCCCGAGAACCAATCGCAGTTATGCATGGTGGTTATTGGGTGAGGAGTGCGATTCTGCTTTTTTCTGCTCAGGAGTGAAGGGCCATGCCTGTCCAGAACACAGTTAACATTAAGACTTTTTAGTTCCTTCCTTGCACGAGGTCCTCTTTCTATTTTGAGCAGGAAACCATTCTTGTATTCCACTTTCCAAGTGGAATACAAGAATTATTTGCTCCCAATTTTCGTTCCGAAGGACAACGGGAGTAGCAAGCGTCTGTGTTACCGGTCGATACAGTCACAATTTCCGGTGTATTGTTTGAATTCTGTTCAAAAATTAAAACGGTTGGGGGAGAAAACCAAAACGTTTTAGGGTTTTCACAAAGGTTCTTGAGTCAACTTGAGTCCTCAGGACAAAGTTTAGCTTGCAACAGTCATGGAATTTAAAGCAACTGTTAAAAAAATGTGCACAGAAACAGCATTTAGTACTATCTCTATACACAAGCTGCTTGAGGTGTCTTCCAAGTGAGCTGAATTTCCAGACACTACCACTAGAGGGCTAAGGACTCGATCTTTTTCTACATACAAGGGGTATTGGGGCCCTCTCTGGTGCGGTGTTAGTCAACCTTATCTGAGCCAAGGTACATGAAAAATTCCTGTGGTACATCGCCAGCTAAAAATGTAATGACTTTTTTTTGTTTTTATCAACTATAAGTATTTTGACGGTATTTGAGGACCCCTATGTGGTATTAGTAGAATGGCAGTGGTCATTGAGCTACAGATGCATTGCAAAAAAATGAAATAAAAATCATCCATCCATCATCTGCAAGGCTTATCCTCAATAGGGTCCCGGGGGTGCTGGAGCCCATCCCAGCTGTCCTCGGGCAGTGGGCAGGGGACACTCTGAACTGGTGGCCAGCCAGTCGCAAGGCACACAGGAACAGACAACTCACTCGCTCATTCTCACCTAGGGACAATTTGAACTGGACGATTACCTCAAATGCATGTTTTTGGAATGTGGGAGGAAACCGGAGTGCCTGGAGGAAACCCACGCAAGCACGGGGAGAACAGGCAAATTCCACACAGGAAGGCTGCGGTAGCCAGCAGTCGCAGGGCACACAGGAACAGACAACTCACTCACTTTTTCACACCTATGGACAATTTGGTTAGGCCAATCAACCTGACATTCATGTTTTTGGAATGTGGGAGGAAACCGGAGTGCCCAGAGGAAACTCATGCAAGCACGGGGAGAACATGCAAACTCCACACAGGAAGGTTCGATCTCATGACCTCAGAACTGTGGCGCTTGGGCGCTTACCACTATACCACCATGCTGCCCGAAGTAAAGATCAATTCATCCGTAAAAAAGGGTGACATTCATATCGTCTGAATAACTGTGTGTCCAGAGTTGTGCTACACCTCTATCAAGACAAAGCTAACTACCCTTAGCGCATGGACCACCGCTGCAAACTAATTTGCTATCACTGAAAACGTTATATTGAAAAAGCATCAATAGAAAAATAGAAATGAATGAGAAAGCCTAAAAAAATGGAGGAAATTTCTAGCTTCTAAACATGTTGGGATCAAATGGGATCAATAAAGGTTTTCAGGGTCTCTCACATGTTGGGAAAGGCTAATTTGTTCTCAGCCAATCAGGTGTCCACGTAGAATAGAATTCGATCAAGTCTGGCCAAATCGGGAACACCTCGGAAAGGAACACGTTCCTGGAATGGAATTTTTCCCGCAACAAGTACTCGAAAGGTGTAATTCCTATAAAAGCACGACCGTATTTTCCGGACTTAAAGTCGCACTGGAGTATAAGTCGCGCCTGCCCAAAAATGCAGCATTAAGAAGGAAAAAAACATAAGTCGCATTTTAGGGGAAATTGATTTGAAACACTAAAAACAATTCATCTTGAAAGGCAATTGAAAATAAAACGGGGGTCCAAATTTCGGCACTGGGGCCAGTAACGGCCCGTGATCACATTTTTACTGGCCCGCAGCATCAGTCATAAAATGAATAATGTGCTATTCCGTTTAGAAAAATGGCCTTGTGTGTGAAAGCATACATCACTCGGAGTATAAGTCGCACCAAAACCAGAAAAGAAATTTAACCTAATAGTGGGGAAAATACGGTACCCGACTACTTTTTAGAAACAGGCGTCTTTTGTTTTTTGATGGATTCTGCTTTGCTCACAAGGTAACCTACAACTCTCAAATCTGCCAAGAATGCATCTTTAATTGTGGCAGATTTAGAATTATTTACAAAATACAACCGTGTTCAGTTTCGGTGTGGCCATCTCAAGCACAGAGTACCAGGACATGATACTTCTGCCCGGAGAAACAAGAAAAGGTCTTGCACAGTACCCAAAAGCACAGAGGGAAATCTTTGAAAACAAAATGGATATGGAGTGTCTCAACTGTTCAATTTTTAAGCTTTCAAGATTGCACGATCCAAGAAATATGAAGGCCTCGCAGCTTCTACAGGTTGGTGGGAGCAGACCCCTTCACGAAACGTGAAACTCCACAAAGTAGGAACATGTATTTATTTAGGACTCAAGAACAAACCCGATTCACAGGCTTCACAGTATTTGTTTCACAAACAAAATACTGCACTTTATAAACTTTTTTTTTATAAATAACTTCTGAATTGTTAAATTATAATTTATAGAAATGATTTATAAAATAGTTATGCGTCACCAACTTATCAATTAAGGACCCAATCCACTTCTCTATACATGATACTTTGCCACCATCATGTGGTCGTTATGGAAAATAGCATTTACCCTAAACCATATATTTTTCTATTATCAAACATTTTTAAAAAAGCTCCAGAAGCCGCTTGGAAGCGCTATGAGCCTTCATGCGGCTTCAGAGCAGGTTTAGCGTTTGGAGAGGTCCACATTTGTTGGCGATAGAAAGCATCTTCTCCTATTTAGCCCATCAGAATGCAGAACACATTGCACCATGAAAATCCGTAAGACAGCTATAACAAAAGCGCAAAGTAGCAAACGTTTTATTTGATTGTTTTTATGTTTTGGCTATTTTCACTCGGTTTCAATGTGCGTGTATAAGTTTAATCGTAACTAGATAGGTACTTTGAGAGTTACGCTCTACGTTTGGGTGTCAGTCATCAGGGGATAATGGAGTGACTTATAAAAGGAAGTACCAGGAAGCTAGAGCGGCGGGTCGGCATCGTCTCGCGGCTCGACGAAAGCCTGGATTTCTCGGACCAGGCGATCGGCGATGCGCCGATTGTTGGCGGCCAAAACGCGGCGGGACATCAAGTCGATCGGACCTCCTGCACACACCGTCACATCGAGGAACAGAGTTTTTTTCTTCCCGTATTAAAAAAAAAGGGAGTTTTATTTCCTACTTTTTAACAAATGCCGTTTATTGTCATTCTACAAGAATTTCGTAATTGGAGGGTTTCTCCTTCCAATGTTTTATATATATATATATATATATACCAGAGCCATGTCCTCCAAGTGGGAGGTGGTTAGAGTCTTTTCTGGGGTGTCAAAAAGGCGGCCTGTGGGCTGGATCAGGCCCGCTAAGGGATTGAACCCGGCCCCCGAGACAACGCTCAGAGAAGCGCAAGAGAAAAATGAGCTGCAGGTTAAAATATATCCACTTGATGTTGGCAAAGCCATGTGCCTTGCACAAAGATGCTGTACTTGTATTTCTTTCTCTGCCTCTCTTTATCACTCTCTGTGTCTCTCTTTTTTTCCCTTAGTCTCTTTCTCTGAGTCTTTTGCTCTCTCTTCCTTTTGCCCTTTTCTCTCTCTTTTCTTTCTCTCTTGCTTTCCCCTTCTTTCTTTCTCTCTTCTCTCTTTCTCTCCTTCTCTCTATATTTCTATTTCTCTTTGGATTTCTTTCTTTCTCTTTCTTTCCCCCTCTCACTGTTTCTCGTTTTATTGTTTCTCATGTTCTGTCCCTCTCTCTCTTTATCTCTTTTATTTCTCACGTTCTCTCTCTCTATCTCTCTTTCTCCCTTTCTTTGTCCCACCCTCTGTCTCTCTCTCATTCTCCCTTTCCCTCTTTCTTTGTCCCACCTTCTCTTTTTTATCTCCCTGTCTCTTTGGATTTCTTTCTTTCTCTTTCTTTTCCCCTCTCTCATTAATTCTCTTTTTATCTTTTGTTTCTCATGTTTTCTATCTCTTTTTTCTCATGTTCTCTCTCTTTCTCCCTTTCTCTCTCCCTCTCTTTCTCTTATTTCTTTAACTCTCTTTTTCTTTCTCTCTAATCTACTAGTCCGGCCCCCGAGAATGTTTGTTCAATTGTGTGGCCCCTGATTTAAAATGAGTTTGATGCCCCTGCTCTAAAGTAACTAGTTACCGGGTAAAGTCACTATTTTACAGACTGAGGAGATCATTTCTTCCTCATGCCATGAGGCTCTTTAACTCCACCCGGGGGAGTAAAAGCCCACATGAAACCCCACCCCTACATTTGCATATTACCCTATTTTTACTACACTGAGTATTTTCCATAGCACTATTTAAATACTCTATATCAACATGTTATATTGGGTATTTTTGTATTCTGTCTTTTTTTGTTTTATTTTTCAACACAAGGATACTACTGGAAGTGTGAATTTCCCTTCGGGGATGAAGAAAGTATCTATCTATCTATCTATTTTCATGAATCACGTTACATCACAGTTGGTAATATCTGGATTAAAGCAACAAAACAAATCTAAAGAGCCGTTGCATGGAGCTGAGCCAAAAGAGCCGGTTGTCTAAGAAGAGTGAATTGTCATGACGAGCACTCACCCTGGACGTCCAATAGGACTCCTCCCGCCTCGGTGACAACCAATGAGCCGGCGGCGACGTCCCACACGTGGATTCCGATCTCGTAGTAAGCTTCCACGCAACCCGAAGCGACCAGGCACATGTTGATGGCTGCGCTGCCGGCCCCGCGGATCCTGAGCCAATCGCGGAAGCCGTTAGACCGGTCCCGCCTCCGCCCGCCACCAATCACAGACCGACGGATCGTACTTCGAAAATACTACAAAACTGCTACCGCGAAAAATACTAGAAAAACAAAAAATACAGAAACACTACAAAAGTAGGATTTTTGTAGTATTTTATAGGATTTCTGTATTATAAGTATAATTGTCGTATCTCTGTAGTATTCTTGTGGTATTACCGCAGTTTTATTTTGGTAAATTTTTGTAGTAGTATTACAGGATAATTGTAGTAGCATTTTTATAATATTTTGGTAGGATTTCTGTATTGTAGTATTTTCATAATTTTTGAAATAATTCTGTAAAAGTATAATTGACGTATCTCTGTAGTATTCTTGTGGTATAAAATACTTTATTCATGTATTAATACTTCCGTATTATTACTATAAAAACATTTCAATATTATATTTTTTGTAGTATTTCTGTAGTAGTTTGTGGTATCACTGTAGTTGTATTTTTGTAATATTTTTTGTAGTATTACTGTAGAATATTTTGTAGTAGTATTCTAGAAGTATTAATGTTATCTCCCTTGAGTATTTCCACAGTTGTTTATTGTAATATTTCTGTAGTAGGATTGACCTATTATAGGGTTACTGTAGTAGTATTTTTTTGTAGGATTTCTGTATTATAGTATTTTCAAAGAAGTATTTTTGAAATAATTCTGTAAAAGTATAATTGTCGTATCTCTGTAGTATTCTTGAGGTATTTCCACAGTTTTATTTTGGTATTTTTTTGTAGTAGTATTATAGGATAATTGTAGTAGCATTTTTATAATATTTTCACATTTGTATTCTTAAAATACTTTATTCATGTATTGGTATTTCTGGATTATCATATTACTATAAAAACATTTCAGCAAATATATTTTTTGTAGTATTTTAGGGTATCACTTTAGTTGTCTCATCTCTCATTAGCCGTACCGCTTATCCTCATTAGGGTCGCGGGGAGGCTGGAGCCCATCCCAGCCATCTT
This sequence comes from Urocampus carinirostris, assembly GCF_059441175.1. Classification (NCBI taxonomy): domain Eukaryota; kingdom Metazoa; phylum Chordata; class Actinopteri; order Syngnathiformes; family Syngnathidae; genus Urocampus; species Urocampus carinirostris. The sequence goes on along the minus strand of NC_142349.1, from coordinate 74,419,781 downwards.
CGGGCAGTGGGCAGGGGACACCCTGAACTGGTTGCCAGCCAATCGCAGGGCACACGGGGACAGACAACTCATTCGCTCATTCACACCTAGGGACAATTTGGACCGGCCAATTCACCTGAAATGCATGTTTTTGGAACGTGGGAGGAAACCGGAGTGCCCGGAGGAAACCCACGCAAGCACGGGGAGAACATACAAACTCCGCACAGAAAGTCTGGAGCTGGATTTGAACCCACGACAGGTTCCCATGACATGAACTGTGCCGCACAAGCGCTAACCACTGCGCCGCCGTGCTGCCCCACTTTAGTTGTGTTTATGTAATATTTTTGTAGTATTTTGTAATTTGCTTTTTGTAGCAGTATTCTAGAAGTATTTATATAATATGTAGTATTTCCGCAGTTGTTTTTTGTAATATTTCTGTAGTAGGAATGACCTATTATAGTGTTACCGTAGTAGTATTTTTGTAGGATTTCCGTATTATAGTATTTTCATAGAAGTATTTTTGAAATAATTCTGTAAAAGTATAATTGTCGTATCTCTGTAGTATTCTTGTGGTATTTCCACAGTTTTATTTTGGTATTTTTTTGTAGTAGTATTACATGATAATTGTAGTAGCATTTTTATAATATTTTGTATTCTTAAAATACTTTATTCATGTATTGGTATTTCTGCATTATCGTATTACTATAAAAACATTTCAACAATTACATTTTGTAGTATTTCTGTAATATTTTGTGGTATCAACTAGTTGTATTTTTGTAATAATTTTGTAGTATTACTGTAGAATATTTTGTTGTTTGACTTTTGTAGTAGTATTCTAGTAGTATTTATGTGATATCCATTGAGTATTTCCACAGTTGTTTATTGTAATATTTCTGTAGTAGGATTGACCTATTACAGTGTTAGTTACTATAGTAGTATTTTTTGTAGGATTTCTGTATTATAGTATTTTCATAGAAGTACTTTTGTAATAATTCTGTAAAAGAATATTTGTCGTATCCTGTCATATTCTTGTGGTAATTCAGCAGTTGTATTTTTGGAATTTTTCTGTAGTAGTATTACAGGATAATTGAAGTAGCATTTTTATAATATTTCCACATTTGTATTTTTAAAATACTTTATTCATGGATAAGTATTTCAGTATTATCGTATTACTCTAAACACATTTCAACAATGGTATTTTTTGGCATCTCTGTAGTTATATTTTCTTAATATTTTTGTAGTATTTTATAGTATTACTGTAGAATACTTTGTATTTTGATTTTTTTAGTAGTATTATAGTAGTATTTATGTAAAATCCCTTGAGTATTTCCACAGTTGTTTTTTGCCTTGAAGTGGCGGTTATCCGATGCTAGCCAGCCGCTCTCTAAATTGCTTACTATAAAAAGAGAAGCATTCCAATTTAGTTATATTTTTGTATAATAAAAATAATGATCATTTCTTCAACTGCAATTTTGTTTTTAATTTGTTGATCAATAGTTTTGGATTTGTTAAAGTCGTCTACTCTCATTCGGTAATGACATCATTTTAGGTAAGTCCGCATGTGACAGATGAAGTTCTCTTTTTATGCGCTTTTTAAAATCAAAACTCAAAAAAAAAAAAAGCCCCTGATTTGAGGGTTTGAATTTAAAATGGACAGCATTGTATTCCAGAGGAGCATGCCCTTGGGTCTGACTAAATTCTATGGAAAAGAAATACTGCCTACCCGTGAACAGGAATGCTGACCACGTTTTTGAGGCTGGAGAAGATCTTGTCGACGATTTCAGGGTCTCGGTTGGAGCCGAACTCTGTGGCTACGATGGCCTGTCGGATGTCTGCCAAACAGGAAGTGGAGGTGGTGATGTCACTTCCTGTTTGTGGAAAGACTCAAGCAGGTGGGCAGTGCGTTCACCTGGCTGCGAGGAAACCTTGATAGGTTTTCCGTCGCAGAATGCGCCCTTCCCCCGCCGCGCCGTGTACATGTGATCTTGGAGGCAGCTGTAGACCACGCCCACCTCCACCTGGGGAACCAATGAATACGGCCGTGAGGGGCGGGGCTCGTGGCGGGCACCGTCGGACAGGCGGCCTACCTGCTTGTTGACGGCGAATCCGATGGAAATGGCCACGAATGGGAATCTGCGGAGCAGCGCAGGTTGAAACAAAAAAAAGAAGAAGACTAAGAACAAGAGGACAAACACGAAGAACGAAAAGAAAAACACGATAAAGAACGAGAAGAAAATACAGACAAACAAGGAGAACACTAAGAAAAAACAAGAAAAACAAGGAGACGAACATGGAAAAAAAAAGAGGGTGAACCAGAAGAAGAAAAAGTAGAATGAGAAGAACGAAAAGACGAACTCGAACGGAACAAAGAAAAACAAGAAGACAAATACAAACAAAATGAAGAAAACAATAAAGAAAAAAGAAGAAAAACAAAAACAACAAGAAGAACAAGAAGATCAAGAAGACAAACATGATGAAGAAGAAGAAGACGGACAAGAAGAACAAGAAGTTGAAGACAACAAACACGTAGAAAATAAGAAGAAGACAAAGACAAACATGGTGAAAAAGAAGAAGATGGTCAAGAAGAAGAACAAGAAGTTGAAGACAAAAAACATGTAGAAAATGAGAAGACAAAGACCAACATGATGAAGAAGAAGACGGTCAAGAAGAAGAACAAGAAGTTGAAGACAACAAACATGTAGAAAATGAGAAGAAAGACAAACATGATGAAGAAGAAGAAGACGGACAAGAAGAAGAACAAGAAATTGAAGACAACAAACACGTAGAAAATGAGAAGACAAAGACAAATATGACGAAGAAGAACAAGACGGACAAGAAGAAGAACAAGAAGTTGAAGACAACAAACATGTAGAAAATGAGAAAACAAAGACAAATATGATGAAGAAGAAGAAGACGTACAAGAAGAACAAGAAGTTGAAGACAACAAACATGTAGAAAATGAGAAAACAAAGACAAACATGATGAAGAAGAAGAAGACGTACAAGAAGAAGAACAAAAAGTTGAAGACAACAAACATGTAGAAGATGAGAAAACAAAGACAAACATGATGAAGAAGAAGACGGACAAGAAGAAGAACAAGAAATTGAAGACAACAAACACGTAGAAAATGAGAAGACAAAGACAAACATGATGAAGAAGAAAAAGACAGACAAGAAGAAGAACAAGAAGTTGAAGACAAAAAACATGTAGAAAATGAGAAGACAAAGACAAACATGATGAAGAAGAAGACGGACAAGAAGAAGAACAAGAAATTGAAGACAACAAACACGTAGAAAATGAGAAGACAAAGACAAACATGATGAAGAAGAAGAAGACGGACAAGAAGAAGAACAAGAAATTGAAGACAAAAAACATGTAGAAAATGAGAAGACAAAGACAAACATGATGAAGAAGAAGACGGACAAGAAGAAGAACAAGAAATTGAAGACAACAAACACGTAGAAAATGAGAAGACAAAGACAAATATGATGAAGAAGGACAAGACGGACAAGAAGAAGAACAAGAAGTTGAAGACAACAAACATATAGAAAATGAGAAAACAAAGACAAACATGATGAAGAAGAAGAAGACGTACAAGAAGAAGAACAAGAAGTTGAAGACAACAAACATGTAGAAAATGAGAAAACAAAGACAAACATGATGAAGAAGAAGAAGACGTACAAGAAGAAGAACAAGAAGTTGAAGACAACAAACACGTAGAAAATGAGAAGACAAAGACAAACATGATGAAGAAGAAGACGGACAAGAAGAAGAACAAGGAGTTGAAGACAACAAACACATAGAAAATGAGAAGACAAAGACAAACATGATGAAGAAGAAGAAGACGGTCAAGAAGAAGAACAAGAAGTTAAAGACAACAAACAAGTAGAAAACGAGAAGAAGAAGACAAAGACAAACATGATGAAGTAGTGAGTTCACGTGTGAACGAAGTTGGTGGTCCCGTCGATGGGGTCTATGATCCAGGTGGGCTTCTCCGTCAGGACGCAACGTTCTCCCGCCGCCACCGACTCCTCCCCGATGAAACTGACCAATGAGGAGACCCGATCGTGATCCGGTTTGTTTCCATGGCGACTGAGTCCGTCAAACGGGGAGAACGGGTTACCAGTGCGTGGGGAACTTCTCCTTGATGGCGGCCATGATGAGTTTCTCCACGTTTTGGTCCGTCTCGGTCACCAAATCGATGGAGGAGCTCTTCAGCATCACCGATTGGTTGCCGGCCGCCTCGCGCACCACCTGCATGACAAACCGGCCAATGGAAGTTAACCGCTTTTGTAGTACTACTGTAGTTGTATTTCTTTTTAGAGGTTTTGTATCATTTTTGCAGTCTAATTTTTGTTGCATTTCAATAGTAGAAGTAAGCCGGGACGGGAGAGCAGACGTGGTCAGGAACAAAACAGGTCGTAGCTGGAGACAGATGGGGGCAAAAACGGGATAGGTGGGAGTCGGGGTCGAAAAAGGCTTGCCTAGTATAAACAGAGGTTCGCAGACGGACTGACAACAGGGGACTGAAAGGACTGGGTTCGGATAGTGACAGGAACCAATCAGAACTCGCGACGGTTGGCGCCAAATGAGCAGGCACAGGTGAATCAAATCGGTAATCATGATAATATCTGTTATATCATTGTTGTTTTGTAGTATTTCTGTCGTAATATTTCTCTTGTAGTGTTTTTGTATTATAGTATTACCGTAGTGATATTGCTGTAGTATTTCCTATGTAATATTTCCACAGTAGTATTTTTGTATTATTCCTGTAGTTGTACTTCTATTACAGTATTTTTGTAGTATTACTGTAGTTTTATCTTTTTTTTTTTAGTTTTGCCGATTTTTGTTGTCTTTCTGCTGTAGTATTTTTGTCGCATTTCCATAGTAGTATTTTTAAGTATTTCACAAGTAGTTTTTTTTTTTTTTTAATATATCTGTAGTATTTCGTCATCGTATTCTTGTAGTATTTCTGTCGTAGTATTTCTGTTGTAGTATTTTTATAGTATTTCTTTTCGTATCTTCATAATATTTCTTTAGTAGTTTTTTTTGTAATAGTTCTGTGCTAGTATTTTTGAATTATATGATTACTGCACTAGAATTTTTTGAGTGTTTCTATACTATTTCTTTTCAGATCGAAACAAAATAATATATCAGGTTCCTGTTTTTAAACTCTACGTGTAATACTTTTGTAGTATTTCTGTTGTAGTTTTTTGCTGTTGTAGTATACAAAGGTCCAGTGAAGACAAAGTTGGCACCAAAGTTTTTATTAGTAGTACTTTACAGAGGCGGGTAGAGTAGCGAAAAATCGTACTCAAGTAAAAGTACTGTTACTTCAGAATAATATTACTCAAGTAGAAGTAAAAGTAGTCATCCAAATACTTACTTGAGTAAAAGTAAAAAAGTACTTGGTGAAAAACTGACTCAAGTACTGTAGCAACATGGTATTTATTGCTTTTTTAAAACAACCAATCAGATCATCAAATTATCAAAGTCCATCCAACCGACACAAAAATACATTTCATTTAAAAATAGACTAAATAATCGTTATTGCTAAGCGACATTTTCCATCTGTTTCATCCGTAAACAAAATTTCCCCCGCTGAATTTAAATATGGTCACGTGACGAGGCTGCTACGTTTGATTGGTTAAACAGGGTAGCGCCTGCCGGAGTGTTGCCTCATAAAAAATGCCCCTCAGCGGAGACGGACAGACACGTACTTACGTGGAGGGGATTAATTAAGTAACGACTTCAATGTCGCCTAATGTAGCGGAGTAAAAGTACAGTTCATAAATGTACTCAAGTAAAAGTATAGGGATTTAAAATTACTCCTAGAAGTACAAAAATTCGCAAAACTTACTCAAGAAAATGTAATAGTTTCAGGGAATCTAAGGGGCTGCAGAAAACCTTCTGGTACTTTATTTACTATTGCCATAAAAAGCCATTTGTTTGTGGCCCGCGTGCCGTAGTTTGACCACGCCTGGCCAATAACGACGTTTGCGCTCACCTGTCCGGCGCGCTTCGCTACCGCCACCGCCAGCTGCATGGCGTCTTCACAAACGTCCGCCATGACGGTCCGCCTCCGAAAAGAATGGCCGACCTGAAGAAAGAGGAGTCAAAATGGCGGCTAATATGCTTTCCTTTTTCTTCACTAGGACTCCATTTGATTAGGACAGGGGGGTCCTTTCACTCTCTCTTTTTTCTCTTCTCTCACACTTTTTTCTTTTGTCTCTTTCTCAACTTTCTTTTTCTTTCTTTCTCTCTCTCTCTCTCTCTCTCTCTCTCCTTTATCCCTCTTTCATTAGCTCTCTTGCTCTCTCTCAATTTATTTCTTTCCCTTTCTCTCTTTTTCCTAACTTTCTTTCTCTCCCTTTCTTACTCCCCTTCTCTATCTCTCTTTCTTTCTGTCTCTTTATTAGTTTGGCCCTCGTGAGAGTTCCATTTCCCCACCATGTGGCCCGCAAGCTAAAATGAGTTTGACACCCCGGGATTAGAACAAATGTGGCCGTTGATAAAAAGAAGAAAGAGAAGTAGACAAACGGAATGAAGAAAACCAAGAAGAGAAACAAGGAAAACAACCAGAATAATAACAAGAGGAACAAAAAACAGGGTAGTCTTATACGTGGGCGTTTTTTTTCCCAAGAGACATTCCGCTCTCCCAGACCACAGCATTGAATCAAGAAAATGTTATACAGGCGGTGAGGTAGGTTACTCCAGATGTGAAAACTGGCCAAAGGAAAATGCCTCAGCACTTTTGGTTTTGCTGACACAGCAGCTTTCCCAGAAAGACATTCTACTCTCTCAGGCCAGGGTTACAATCCTTCGCAAGCGATGGGGTAGGTCACTATAGAGCTGAATAAGGCTGCCCAAAAAAGGGAAATGCCACCAAAAATGATTTTGTATCAAAAAAGCTTTAATGGCGCAAAGACATTCTACCTCCTTTACATTTTTCCCTAGGTTAAAAAAAAATCAGGAAGAAAAATAGATATAGATATCTCACCAGGGATGGGTCATTGGGATTTTCTAGTAAATTTGATTTCTAACTGGCATGGTGTTTTAGTAGTAGACTTAACTTCTAGTAATTACAACCTGGTAATAAGATAGTAACAACATAGTAATAACACAAGTCGTTATCATCTCTGAAGAGTGGGATGATGCTTTACACCAAAAAAAAACAACAGCAACCAGATGATAAAAGTGCTGCATCTGAGCCGGATGAAAACCGGCATTTTCAGTAGCACGACACAACACAATGACAATGAAGGGACTCAAGTATTCCAGGTTTTCCAACAAATATTTTTAACAAAGTACGTTTGTAGTATCTCCGAGCAATTTTATGTTAAATAATAATAAGTTAGCAAGTGTTATTTAGCTAGTATAGCCTCTTACCGTTGCCATTCCTTACTACATAAACGAGTTGCTTTTATTGCGATTAACCAGGGATTCAAAACACTAATCCTCCGAATATAACATGCATTGAAAACTGTTATGTGTTCTACCATAAAACACATTACACAAAAATAAACTGTGAAATTATCACCGGGGATAATGAGACGAATGTTCAGAAAATAAAATGTCATTTATTATTCATTATATCCAGCATTATGTCAAGACACAAGAGCAGCTTCAGCGACAGACTGCTGTCACAGTCTTGTACCACATACAGACTGAAGAGATCTTTTCTTCCTCATGCCATGAGGCTCTTTAACTCCACCCGGCGAGTATAGGCCCACATTAAACCACACCCCCTACATTGCATATTACTGTATTTTATTGCAATGGGTATTCTGTGTAGCACTATCTAGATACTCTATATAACACGCTACAGTGGGTATTAGCACGTCACATTGGGTATTTGTATATTGTATTCTTTTTGCTTTATTATTGTATTGTTCTCAGCTCAGGGATGCTGCTGGAAATGTGAATTTCCCTGCGGGATCAATAAAGTATCTATCTATCTATCTATATATTTCACTAAATCATGCATGGACTTGCTCCCTCATATCTTTCGGATTTAATTTCCCCTTATGTTCCGGTCCGGAGCCTTCGCTCTGAAAACGCCGGTCTACTAATGATCCCAAGAGCCAAGAAGAAATCCGCAGGTTCGAGAGGGTTCTCCATTTGGGCCCCGGTGCTGTGGAATGCTCTTCCCCCTGAGATCCGATCTGCAACCTCAGTGGAAATGTTTAAATCTAAGTTTAAAACACACTTCTATTCTATAGCGTGTGAATGACTTATATTTCATGTTGACAATGTCTGTGTATTGTTTGTTATTGCAGCCCGGTCATCCTGGAAGGGGGATAACCTCATGTGCGGTCCCTTCTCAAGGTTTCTTAATTTTCCTCATAATGAGGTTTTTGAGTTTTTCCTTGCCCTCATGTAGGTTTTAAATCAGGGGATAGTGTCATAATAGTCTGTGGTTTGCAAAAATCTGTGGTCTGTGCAGCTCTTCGAGACTTTTGTGATTTAGGGCGTCACAAATAAATATGACTTGACTTGCGGATTTTGAGTTTTTCCTTGCCCTCATGTCGGTTTTAGATCAGGGGATGGTGTCATAATAGTCTGTGGTTTGCAATAATCTGTGGTCTGTGCAGCCTTTGGGACTCATTGTGATTTAGGGCGTCACAAATAAACAAGACCTGAGCCTTTTATTCGACACACTCGGTGTCGCCAGTGACAGGCAAAACTAAAGTGCGCCATTCATAAGTAAAACCTTACAAATGATTCACTTGCCTTCAAGTTTAAAACTCACTAATTCAAATGGGAAATTAATAAAACAGGAAAACAATAACTTACTTAAGACGAGAGGAAAAAATGACGAGGAGGCTTTGATCTTGACGCCGCGGATCACCGGTTTGAGACACTTCCGGATGTGGCGGGGACATGTTATGTTCTCCTTCGCGCTTGTTCGCTCGCTCTCTACCGCCCCCTACAGGTCCAGCGTTTTTTAAATCAAGCCATGTTACGTTGAATGTCGATTATATATGATCAAATCCTCGACAGAAGTATTTTTTAATCAATTTTTCTTTTATATGAGTTGTAAGCAACGAGATTGGACGTGGTACTCCCAGGTAAAACATGTAATATAAAGATTTTGAAGAGAAAAAGGATAGAAAACTATCAGGTAAACAGGCAAAAAATGTCTGTTAACTACAATGGCAAACATCACGGCGGATGAGTGGTTAGCGCATCCGGGCACAGTTCTGAGGTCACGGGTTCAAATCCAGCTAGCAAAGAGTGAGTTGTCTGTCTGTGGCCATGTTTATAATAATTTGGCAATCAAGAAGAGTAGTGCAATAACATTGAACCTTAAAGGGGGAATGTGTGTTACTAAGCACCCCCTGGTGGTAAAAAACACACACTTTTATCCGTTAAAAAAAAACAGAAAGAATAAACACATGAACTATCACATAAGTATGCATTTTTTTCAAGAAATTTGTTTTTGACATTGAGGCATGAGGCTCACCTAGAGGGAACTGACATGATCATCAGACATCTTGCCGCTACGGGTGCCAACTCTTGGGAATTAAATATTAAAATTGAAACAATTGAAATAAGTGAACTCCATCAATACGGCCGAATTAGTCGAATTAATGTCGTCTGAGTCACTGGGAAGCCTCTCTTCAAGTCTTTTAGCTTTCTTCTTATTGGTCATCTTCTCCCCGCACAATGGCGTGCCGGCTCCTCCCATGGGCGTGCCAGGGAAACCACCCTGGGCTTCACCACCTCCTTGCCAAAGGGCGTCGCGAGGTCTGTCCTTGTGCGTCTGTCCTTCTCCGTCAGCACTCAGTTCTGTTATCAGAAATACGTCTGATGCATTCCACACAGCCTAACCTTCTAATGTACCTTGAAGAAAAACAGTGATTGAATATCTTGCATTAAACTCAATAAATGTAACTTGTGTTCAATTGTATAAAATTCTTTATAGTCAAATGTATAAAATCCTTCACAACAAAAGCAAAAAGTGCTATATTTCTTCTCTTGTTGGTTTTGTAAGGCTGGATCTGAATGCTCACTATTCTAGAAAGAAGAACTAGAAGACGGCATATTGTCAGCATCACCAGTGTGTGAGCCAATGGTCTTAACTGGTTAAACTGGATGTGTGTAAGAATGCTTATAGATAGGAAGGCACAAAGCAAAGACAGTCACAGCAACTGCGCTAACATCAACAGTAGCTATTGCTAAACTTTGTTATTTCTCCCTCTTGGGCTTTTATGATTAAATTTTAAACAAATTTAGCCTCTATTAACCGATTCAAATGTCGATTGACACATTGCTTTGCCAATGGAATTCCCAATGAACGCTATTTTACGATGTGTATTCTAATCAGAGCTGAAAATAAACGTGCGTCAATGTCACCCGGGATACATTTTCACACAGATTATTATCAGGTGTGCAAAAGCAGTGATTAGCTTCAGGAAAGAGAAGTCAAACATTTACAACTCTTTCACAATGTCTAGAAATTGGCCAAGGTAAAATAGACAGTTGGAGATGGCTTAGAGCAGTTATCTGGTCGTCTCAGAATGGCCAGTTTTAATGACTGAAATACAATGTTTAGTTTTACAGATTTTGATCAAATTTGACCTCAGACCAAGTAAGGCTTCAAGCTATTTCCCCAGCTGTTTTTCAGCTAAGATGTCCAGGCTACACTCTCAGGCATGGGATTGCAAAAAAAGGAGAAATGAACCAAATTAATTTCTTAAATAATTTAGCTAAGTGAACTCCATCGAATATATGGCCGAATTAGTGTCTCGAGTCTCCGTCAAGCCTCCTCTCTCGATCTTCTGCTTCTCCTCTGCCCACGGTTTTTCCGCAAGCTGGTGTGCCGGCTCCTCCCAAGGGCGTGCCAATGAAAGCCCCCACGTGGGGTCCACCCTCTCGCCTCGATGTCTGGAGAAACTCAAAACGACACCGAGCGTTTATCAAAACAATGCCTGACGTCCTTCGTCAGAGTCCCGTTATCAAAATTCCCCAGCCGAAACATTCCGAATTTGGAACAGCGTGACCTGAAGCCCACTCAGTGAAAATCTTCATTGCATTCGATAAATGTAACTTGTATTTAATCGTATAAGATCCTTTGTACTAAAATGTATAAAATCCTTCCATAGGAAGGCGCAAAGCAAAGCCAGTCACAGCAACCTAGCGGCTTATGTCAAGTCTTCTAATATCTTAGAGAACACATCTAGCAGTTTGCAAAAAAGAAAGAAGAATGTGGACATATGAGCAAAATTCCTTTAATGATGGTGAGTGACTGCCGCCTAATTGTCCATTATCTCCCCTTCTTGGTCTTGGCCACTTTCTCCTTCCTTTTCTTGACATGCTTGGGGACTTTGGACTTCCGCTTTTCTCGCTGAGCTTCTTTCACTAATTTCTTCTTCTCCTGAAAACAAAAAACACTTGTTGAGTTGCTTACTTGTGATGGAGGAAGTGGGATTGTTTCCCAGTGCTCCCAGTTTTCCCAGTGAAAACTAAAAACCTTTTTGTCTAGGGTGCAGTCAGCGCTCGCGTCGGGCAGCGCTTTCGGGGCGGAGCCATCTTCATCGTCTTCATCTTCCTCTTCGTTGTCTTCTTCATCCTCTTCTGAAGAAGAGCTGTCCTCCAGCAATGCCGGAACCTGAAAATGGACGATAGTTGGATGATGTTCATGTTGGAATTTTTTTCATTTTGAGGGTTTTTTTTCCCTTCAGTCATCTCCTGTCTCCTTGCAAGTTCAAAATCCACTGCAGTCTTCTCTCTTTATTTTGAGTGTCTACTAAAGTACAAACTTAATTGGTTCTGCGGGCCAGATATTCTAAATCCTGAGGATTTGTACAGTCCTCCCCTGTTCTCCTTGCAAGTTCAAAATCCACTGCAGTCTTCTCTCTTTATTTTGAGTGTCTGCTAAAGTACGAGCTTAACAATTGGTCCGTCGGGCCAGATATTCTTTATCTTGAGGATTTTGCACAGTCCTCCCCTGTTCTCCTTGGAAGTTCAAAATCCACTGAATTCTTTTCTCTTTATTTTGAGTGTCTGCTAAAGTACGAACTTAACAATTGGTCCGTCGGGCCAGATATTCTTTATCTTGAGGATTTTGCACAGTCCACCCCTGTTCTCCTTGCAAGTTCAAAATCCACTGAAGTCTTCTATCTTTATTTTGAGTGTCTGCTGAAGTATGAACTTAAAAATTGGTCCTGCTGGCCAGATATTCTAAATCCTGAGGATTTTGAACAGTCCTCCCATGTTCTCCTTGCAAGTTCAAAATCCACTGAATTCTTCTCTCTTTATTTTGAGTGTCTACTAAGGTACGAACTAAACAATTGGTCCTGCGGTCCAGATATTCAAAATCTTGAGGATTTTGTACAGTCCTTCCCTGTTCTCCTTGCAAGTTCAAAATCCAACAAGTGGTCTGTCGGGCCAGATTTTTTTAATCAATTTTCTCCTGATATTCCTGCAATTTCAAAATCCAATATTATCTTTATGGTTAGTGTCTGCTAAACTCTGAACTTAACAATTGGTCCTTGGAGTCAAATATTACATATGTTGACTGTTTTCTACTGTCCTATACTGTTCTCCTTGCAGGCTCCCAATCAATTGATGTCTTTCCCCTTATTCGGAGTCTTTACTTTAAACTTAAATGGTCCTTCAGGCCTGATATTATACATCGAGGGGAGGACCTTTAGAACAGATTGGAATTTTTCAGGGATTTTTTTACAGTCATCTCTTGTTCTCCTTATGATGCATAGATGTCTTGTCTCTTTAAGTGTCTACTTAAATTTAAATATGTGAAGAACTTGTGTTACCATCTGAACACCGGACAAATCCTGCTTCAGACCCGTCAGCGTCTGGTAGAGAACCTGAGGAGCGATGAGAGAATGAAGCGGTGAGAACAGCTCGGAGTCTCTTTTCTGACTTCCGACTCTATTCGAAGTGACTCACCCGGTCGTCTTGAGGTCGGCTTCCGTTGGTCAACTGCTCGTCTTCTGTCGCCGCCCTCCTGGCGCTGTCCACGTCTCGCTCGTAATGGGAGACCTCCGTCAGCGTCCTGGGGATGTGCACATTCTTGAACACCTGACGGGAAAAGGCGAACCAATCAGACGCGTGCGGGAAGCGGCCGGCCAATCAGATGGAAAACAGGGAGTAGGAAAGAAGAAATGCTGTGCCGACTCACCTCTTCGTCCACTCGGTCCTGATTTGAGCGTTCGGCGGGCGTTCTTTGTGCTGCTACGTCCATCATCTGCGTTGGAAAACACAAACGCAATTACGAGAACGCGTAGGTGTTATTAAAAACATTTTGGAATGCTACAAAAACACTGAAACAACCCAGCCTTGATCCAGAAAGCTTATGTGTCAAACCTACCGTTTCTTTCTAAAGTACTTGAAAAAGTTGTGGCACAGCAGCTGAATGATTTTATATCCGAGAACAATCTTTTCGAATCTATGCAATCGGGATTCAGGGCTAAGCACTCTACTGAGACAGCACTGATTAAGGTAAACAATGATCTTCTACTGGCAATGGACTCCGGCGCTTCATCACTCTTGCTGCTGCTGGACCTTAGTATCTCACTAGAACGGTTGGAAACATGGATTGGTCTCTCAGGAACCGTCCTCTCATGGTTCAGATCCTACCTCTCAGATAGGACGCACTGTGTTGAATAGGGTGATATGACATCTGAGCCCTTTAGTGTTACCTGTGGTGTTCCGCAGGGTTCAGTACTTGGCCCCCTTCTTTTCAGCATTGACATGCTTCCATGAGGTGATACTATTCTAAAGTATGATATCAGTTTCCATTGCTACGCAGATGACACTCAACTCTATCTTCCGATGGAGGAATCTGCCACCTTAAACTGTGGAAATTTGGAGGCCTGCCTCACTGACATAAAAGAATGAATATCACTCAACTTCTAGCGGCTTAACCCTGAAAAGACTGGTATGCTAGTTATTGGTCCATCTAAATACCGTGACTTGTTCTCAAAAACCGCTCTGAACATTGACAAATGTAATATCCCCCAGAGTGACTCTGTCAAAAATGTAGGTGTCATATTTGACCCCGATCTGTCCTTTCAAACACATGTTGAGAATATTACTAAAAAAGCTTTTTTCCATCTTCGCAACATTGCTAAAATTCGCCCTATGTTGTCTCAGTCGGATGCGGAGATTATAATTCAGGCGTTTGTTACCTCCCGTCTCAATGACTGTAATGCACCACTCTCCGGTCTCCCGAAGTCCAAAATCAAGAGCCAAAATGCTGCAGCGAGGCTTTTAAGACAAGAAAGTTTGACCACATGACCCCGATTTTAGCTAACCTGCAGTGCCTCCATGTTAGCTTAAGATGTGATTTTAGGGTTAGAAACTCTGCTGAGTAGTGGCGCTGATATTGTAGATAACAGGCATTGTGGGAAATGTAGTACTCTTTACACCCATATTATCTCAGATGCTCGGACATTTTAAGCATTCACAGGCTACATGCAATGGTGTGGTGGGCCACAATAAGCACGCGGGCCATGAGTTTGACAGATGTGAACTAAATAGTTACTGTAAGTGTAACGTGCTACTTTCTGGTGCAAGTCTTCTGGAGGATGATGGAATTACTTTTAAAATGAAGTAACTAAAAACCGTAACTCATTACTGTTTTTCAGTAACACGACCAGATGGAGGGCGGGGACGAACGTAGTCGCGATTCGAAGTGAAAGGCAGCTAGCAAGCTAGCAAGTGGGCGGCTAAATGTAAAGTAGGCATAAACTACTTCTCCGAAAGTGGGTATTTTTAAACCAGATGGTATCACGTTTCTGTTTCAAATATTGGTACTGCCCAAAGGGGCGTTTCTTTCTTTCTCTGTCTTTGTTCTACTTAAATAAAAACAGTTTTGTAGGGGAAGGCCCCCCCCAGAGTTAGGAGCACGGCCAAGGAGACAGACGTAAGTTCCTCCTCTCCTGGCCCCTCCCCCTCTCCAACTGCAGTTGTAACAAGTTGAATGCCTGGTGTATCTTTTTTAGGGAATAGCCAACTTAAAATAGCTCTCCCACAACATGTAAGAGGTCGATTTAGACCCCACACTAACTCACCTTCTCCAAATACTGATCGATGTTGTGGCAGGTGATTGACGGGTCGGTCACAAAGTCAAAAAGTTCTCGGACGCTCATGGCCGCCACGCCTCGCTTCCCGAAAAAGTCTGCAACGCAAAAACAGAATGGAGGGTAGTGCCATATCGCTACTCGGATGCACGGATACAAACACCACGACACCACCCAATTCTCACTCTTCATCTACAGCAGTGCTTATCAATTATTTTCTGTCAAGCAATCTCCACCACCCTTGGAAGAAGAAATCCTCACGCGCCCCTCCAAGATCATTTTTTTTTAAATGATCACATAATATTGGTGGGGACAAAACAAAGATAGCTCATTACTGACGGTAACACGTCACCCCATGCAGAATCTACGCCTTTCGGCATTTTCATTGGCAAAAAACTCAAGCGTCTTATCAGCGTAATTGGGTCATAATGTCTTCAAGTGACAGCTGCCACTATTTTTAACAAAGCAATAACACCGGCCTTGGCTCGTCTCCCTCCAAGGTGGCAGTGAAGAGCTACAGGCGAAGACTTTTGTTTGTCTCTTTAACCCGTCTCGCTTTGCTTTTTTCAGCATCCGTGACATTTTTTTTCATGGGGTCCCTTGTCTACACTTCATAGTCAATGATTATACTAGTTAATGGAGTGTGTGGAGGCTAAATGTGGAGTCTAAACGTAAACAAGCCCCTGTGTAGTGGATGTGTAGACGCACTTTACTCTAGGAAAGTTAAAGGAAAAAAAATCCCTAAAGTTGAAATCATGCGCACCCCCTTGAGGGAGTCTCACTATTTGAAAACCACCGAGCGAAAGACAGGCGGGCCAAAGTAAGGAAGGACTCAGGGCCCTGGGATTACAGGAAACCCTCACGTTATCCCAGTTTACTTTTCAGGGTTTTGATGCTTTACCGATTTTCAAGCAAATTCTCTTTATTGTTCACAGTACATAGTGTTCTGCAGCAACCTACCGCTACGGCTGGGCCAGGGAATTGCAACCTAAAATAGTGAAAGAGTCATCTCATTTCATCTCATCAGCCGTATCGCTTAATCTCATTAGGGTCACGGGGGGGCTGGAGCCCATCCCAGGCATCACCGGGCAGTGGGCAGGGGACACCCTGAACTGGTTGCCAGCCAATCGCAGGGCACACAGGGACAGACAACTCAGTCGCTCATTCACACCTAGGGACAATTTGGACCGGCCAATTCACCTGAAATGCATGTTTTTGGAATGTGGGAGGGAACCGGAGTGCCCGGAGGAAACCCACGCAAGCACGGGGAGAACATACAAACTCCGCACAGGAAGTCTGGAGCTGGATTTGAACCCACGACAGGTTACCATGACATGAACTGTGCCGCAGAAGCGCTAACCACTGCGTGAAAGAGTCATATTGGATGAAATAAAACAAAAACGTCTGGAACTGCAAAAACAGAAATCCTCATATAAGTCTTATAATGAAGGCAACACATGCTGTAGGAATCTATATTGGGTTACATGTCAAAAGTTGGTTACAAATACATAATGAACCCTCATGATATAAAGTTTTATTTATATTTTTTTCAAATTTGATCACAACCTCTAAAACTAAACATTGTATTTCAGGGATTAAAAGTGGCCATTCTGAGACGACCAGTTTACTGCTCTAAAATATCTGCAATTGTCTATTTTACCATGGGCAAATTTTAGACATTGTAAAAGAGTTGTAAATGTTTGACTTAGCTTCCTTGAAGCGAATCACTGATTTTGCACACCTCATAAAAATCTGTGTGAAAATGAATCCCGGGTTACATTGACGCACGTTTATTTTCAGCTCTGATTAGGAAACACAACGTAAAATAGGAATGGTTATTTACATGGCAAAGCAATGTGTCAATCGACATTTGAATCCGTTACTATAGGCTAAAATTATTTAAAATTCAAGCATAAAAGCTCAAGAGGTAGAAAGAAGGAAGTTTAGCAATAGCTACCGTTGACGTTAGCGCAGTCCTTGCGGAGGAAGTCCAGCGCACGCGGGTGATCGTGCTCCACAGATTGAGAAACGTCGATGATGTAAGCGTCGCCCTGGTGGTATCTGCGAGACAATTTTTCTCATTGGTAACAAGGTAGTAAACACAGTTTTCCACTCGATTGGACGACATGGCACTCCAGGAGAAATGCTTCATAAAGACCGAAAAGAAAAATAAGGCATTGGGAAACTCGCAGGGAGTTCATTAGAATGGAATTATGTTGAACATTGTTTGCAATCGGATTATTCTACATAGCACTTCAGGATAAACACGTTATAAAAGCCAAAAAGAGATTTAAAAAAAAAAGCATCAAGAAACTCATGGGGTGATATTTTAGAAGTTATGGGCGGTAAAGATAAAAGAACGTTAAACAATGTAGTGCTTGAAGACTCTATTAATAGTGCAATGAAACCTTTGAGTCGCTGTTTTTTTTCCCATAGTTTGGCCAAGGGTGCGACTTATACTCCAGTGTGACTTATATGTGAAATCATGAACATGTTATTATATCATATAGTCCCAGCAAATAAATGACCTCACTTTGAAATAGATGGAATGACTGAGTCCTCTTTCGTACAGTTCCTGGTCTTACTAATTCACACATTCCACATACCATAATTTCTGATAACATGAAGATTAGAATTTAATTAAAACATCCAAGGCTATGTATTGATAAAATAATGTTCTCAGAATTATGTTGATTGGAGGCACATTCTCAAATACGGAACATTACGCAAATTTCTCACTAATTTGGCTCGTTAACAAGTTTAACAACTTCAAACACCGCCCCCTGATACTGTGAGTATCAGATATCTAAGACTATGCCCAAAAAGGTATGATCTGGTCAGACGTCCCTGGTCCATATAAAAAGAGGAGCTGATCGATGGCTCGTCTACTTTTCTACTGCCTCGCATGCAGGTCTGCACTGCGGCACCAAATCTCTCCGCAACATCAAGTAAGAGGAAAGTTCCAGAATTGATATCATGTTTACTGATTCTTGGAAATGAGCATTTTTTTTCCAGTACAAGGAAATCTCCCCAAATCGACTGGCATTATAGCAGGAAACTTCCTTTTTGTGCTAATAACTTTTAGCAGTCGAAAACTCCTAAAATCTCCAGCCACCGCCCCCTCCCCTTTTTGGTTTCAATCATTAATTATCTGTGTTAATAAATTGTGTGTGTGCTGTTTCAATCAGCCTGGTTCATTGTATTCATTTTCTTGGAATTAGTCATTCATATCAGAACTCAAAGAACTCAAGTAATAACGGAATTTTTTTTATCAGTGTTGGAAATCCTAGCATCCTTCAGATAAATAAAAGGATTTATGGTGGAGCACAAGCAAGTTTGTTACTGATTGCAGTTAAGAAGAATTCGTCTCAATCCTAACAATTTTCAAAATTAAAGCTAGAAGAATCCCTACACCATGTTAGCTTTTTTATGTGTAACAAATGTTAAAATGTATCCCTGTATTTTAGGTATTGTATTTTATTCACTTAGAACAGGTTGTTTTTTAATCCATTTTTGGGGATGATTTTGGTCGTCTTTTTGGTGTTTTTTTTGTTATTGTAGTTTTTGGTTTGTTTTTTGGGTTATCTTTTGGGTCGGTCGTTTTCAGAAGTTTTTTGCTGAAAACAATTTCTCTAAGAAGAGCCGCAATTTCCATCGTTGTCCTACGAGACCTTTAGCGCCCACAGCAAGGCCCCAGTTTAAGAAGTGGTTGTCCGGGGTTACCAAAGAGTGTGTCCCTTACAGCATGTTGAACTCGCTGAGGTCGGCGTGGACCAAACGCGCGTCGTGAAACATTTTCCGGATGTGATGGACGACCTGCAGGTAGAGTTGTCGAGCTTTGGCCTCTGACAAGACGGCGTTCTTCAACAAAGGGGCGGGCCTAATCAACGACATCACCAGTGAGACGGCCAATCGGGTGGCTGCGTTTTCGCGATGAGCGAGCCTCACATGTCGTCTTTGCCGATGAAACTCATGAGCAGGACGTGACTCCGAAGAAGAAGCGGTTCGGGACTCAGGATGCCGGCTGTCTGCAACCTAAAATAAAAAAGGGGTTTCAGATTTTTGGGTTCAATCAGAAAAACTGGACCTGCAGTGATGTGTCCTTGGCAACCGAAACGGCTATATGAGCCAGCTCTTTGAAGTGAACGACGGGAGCCGATTCCCAACCAACCAAGAGCCAGCTTCCTTCAAAAAAGTGATTTGTCATAAGCGAATGTTCCCCCTTCTATGGGCCTCCTCCTTAAAGTGAACGACAGGAGTAGGCTCCATTCGTGAAAGTGATGTGTCATTGGCGAGCGTAGCATAGCGGGAGTATGCTCCTGCTCAATCAGGATCCAGCTCCCTTCAAGATGGTTTTAAGTAATTTGCGAACTAACAGTTCTATGAGCCAGCTCATTGAAGTAGACGACGAGAACCGGCTCCATTCAAGATTGATTCGCAAACCTAATAGCTCCATGCGCCAGCTCTTTAAAGTGAACGACAGGAGCCGTCTCCCTGCCAATCAGGAGCAAACTCCCTTCAGAATACTGCTGTATCATTGACAAAGTTTGCAGCTCTATGAGACAGGTCTTTGAAGTGGACAACGGAAACGGGCTTCCCACCTATCAGGAGCAGGCTCCCTTCCAGATAGTGATGTGTCATTGGCAAACATAACGGCTCTTTGAACCGGCTCTTTGAAATGATTGACAGGAGCAAGCTTCCTTCACGACGCTTGTTTTCCTTGGTAGTGATGTGTTGGTGATTAAAACAATTATATGACCCTGCTCTAGAAAATAAAAAACAGGAGTCGGCTCCCTGCCGTCAAGATCATGACGTGTTGTGCTGTGAGGGTTTCAAGCGAATAACATGAGCTAACTCCCCACCAATCAGGAGCTGGATCCTTCAAGAAATGTTTTCTCAGTTATCATGTCATTGCTGAACGAAACAGCTCTATGGGCCAACTTTTTAAAGTGAAAACAGGAGCCGTCTCCCATTAAGACACATATTTTTTTTCCCTAAAAACTGAAGTGCAGTTGTGAACGGCATGAATTTTTCAAGTAAGAGAAAGGGCCTGGCTTTCCACCAATCCAGAGCCGGCTCTTTTCAAGCTAATGATGTGTAGTTTCCGAAAGTTACAGCCCTATACGCCAGATTATCGAAGTAAACAACGGGAGCCAGCAGCTCCTAGTCTTACAGAGACAGTTTTTTTCTGAAATAGTTGTGTGCAGCTGGTAAAGTGAATGGCTCTAAGAGCTGGCTCTTTCAAGTGAACAACAGGAGCTGGCTCCCAAACAATCAAAACGGAGCTTTCTTAGGATAGTCACAGCTCTATGAGCCAGATCTTTTAAGTAAACGACAAGAGCCAGCTCCCCACTAATCGAAACGGGGCTTTCTTAAGACAGTCACAGCTCTCTGAGCCAGATCTTTTAAGTAAACGACAGGAGCCAGCTCCCCACTAATCGAAACCGGGCTTTCTTAAGATAGTCACAGCTCTATGAGACAGATCTTTTAAGTAAACGACAGGAGCCGGCTCCTCACCAATCGAAACCGGGCTTTCTTAAGATAGTCACAGCTCTATGAGACAGATCTTTTAAGTAAACGACAGGAGCTGGCTCCCCACCAATCGAAACGGGGCTTTCTTAAGACAGTCACAGCTCTATGAGCCAGATCTTTTAAGTAAACGACAGGAGCCGGCTCCCCACCAATCGAAACGGGGCTTTCTTAAGACAGTCACAGCTCTATGAGCCAGATCTTTTAAATAAACGACGGGAGCCAGCTCCCTGCAAGAAAAGAGCCAAAATTTCCAAAGAGAGCAGGCTATTTTAAGTCGCCAAGCCAAAGGAGCTGGTTCTCGATAAAGAGTGAGCTTTTTTTGGTGAACCAAGCCTGTTATCGAAAAATATTCTCTGTTCATCAGTGAGCCGAATAGGCGCCATATACTGGTTGACTCCCTATCGGTGTGTGAGTGAGTGTGAATGGGTAAAATGTGAAGAATGTTGTAAAGCGCTTTGGGAGGTCTTCATTGACTTGAAAAAGCGCTACAGAAATGCAGTCCTTTCACCGTGTGTATTTAGTGAGCCGAAAGAGCCGCTTCTCTTGAAAAAGCAAAATTCTTACCTGATGAGGTTCCTCATCTCCTTCTCGGCCCAGGTTCTGACCATCTTCCTCGGGTTCCCTTTGCAGTACCCGCGACGGAACCTAAGGCATGACAAAAAACGGCTCACTGACTTCCGTACGACAAAAACCAACGACTCACAGACTCCCGCCGAGAGAGACGATCCCGACGGCACCTGAACTCGCCGCTGACGTATTTGTCACGATCCCTGAACTGCAAAATGGACGTCTTGTAGATTTTAATGGCTCTGCTGTCCCCGGTGGCCGTGCTGGCGTGGTACACGTTGGCCTGGCGGGATCATAGCCAAATTCAAGCACTTTTGAAGGACTTTCCCCAACAATTTCTCAAGGACCACTAAAAGAAAATCTGGTGGTTTCAGAGCAAAAAATATATCCTCAATTTACATATGCAATTTGCAATCTTGCGTTTCCATTTATCAATATACAGGATTTTTAGATCTTAAATAATTTAAGAATATATATCTTTTGAGACAATCTCTCCCCGTTTAGGTGTTGCTAAAAATGACAGTAAGATGTAACTTACATTTTCAGTTGCAGGAAGTTCTTCCCATTACGATTTACAATTGGGAAAAGCTACCTTCATTTTTTTGCATGGCCCATAATAAATGTCCCGTAGGCAGGGTTGGGTAGGGCTACTTTAACTGGATTACTTTCAATGACTTTTGGATTACTCCAATACCAAATATGCTAATAAAAGACAAAAGAAACTAAATATGAATGAAATGACTAAATTTTGTGCAGGCTTGGGGAGTAACGGAACACATGGAACGGCAAAAATGATGTCGGCAAGCTGTTTGGATTGATTTTCATTTCGTTTCTGTCGCATTTGATGTTAGTTTTGCCGGAGATCAAAGGAATCAAAGCCACGAGAGAAAGCTTACCACGTGTTGAGAGTCATCATTTTATTCATATTTAGTTTCTTTTGTCTTTTATTAGCATATTTGGTATTGGAGTAATCCAAAAGTACTTGAAAGTAATCCAGTTAAAGTAACCCTACCCAACCCTGCCCATAGGAGGTGATGACGCCTTATTGTAGGGCTGCAACAACTAATCCACAAAATCTATATCAATGGATTATTAAAAGCGTTGGCAACTAATTAAATCATCGATTCGTTGAGTTACGTTGTTTATAAGACACTAAGTACGTTAAATAAATGCAAATAAGAGTGTACACAGTTCTATTGTGACACTGAGTTGTAGTACCACTTTGATCCGGCAGAGGGCGCCAACACAGTTTTTTATATATAAAAATGTTCTTACATATTTTTGAAATCTTTTCTATGATACATTGTAACATTACAAACAAAATTGTCATAAAGTTTTCCATTTTTAGCGTTTAACTGTTAGATAATGAAACACAGTTAACAATTTTCAAACAGAAAGTGCTTCAGAAATACAGTGAAAAGTGGGTTTACATTTTTGACCTATTTTTTGTAAAAAAAAACAAAAAATGCTACACATAAAATAAAATGTATTGCTAACTTTTTTGTATAAGAAATCCAAACATAAAATAATTTTTAGATGGGTGGTAATAAAAAAATCTTCATATTTGTAGGTGTACAACAAACATTTCTTTGTGTTTTGTTAACTGACAACAATTTGGAATTGTTAAAATTTTTTATATTATAGAGTATTTTTTGGAGTGCAATTATATTTCTACCCGTCCAAAATTTCAAAACTTGATCAAAGAAGAAATTATAAATGTCGTTAGAAATCTGTTTCATAGGTCAATAAAATTCATGGATTACAGAAATAATTGTTAGTTGCAGCCCTGCTTCATAGGACAATGCCGTAAAAATAAATGCCAGCTGCCGTTAATAACTAGGGAAGAAGGAATGCAATGCTGATGCTGAGCCACCAGAGAGCAGTGTCTTTTTAAGCAGACTTTTCGGAAAATAAAATAAAAATAAATAAATAAATGAAAACATGGCAACAATTTTAAGCATTTACCAGTGTTCATTTGACCTCTGAAAAGTGATGGGTCCCGGGGACTCGCATGCTCAAAAATCTCTGGGTCCCAACAGAGATCTATGGATCCCCCAAATTTTGTGTGCTCTATGCACTTACGAAATACAAAAAAAATCTTTTTTTTTCCAAACATGTTTATTAATGTAGTTTATCATGTTAAATTGTACGTGTGTTTCCTTATATCATATATATTGTTAATGAACATTTTGTCGTGAGACACTGAGTTGCTCGACATGAATGAGGTTGATTATAAAAAAAAAAGTTCAAAAATAAAGTCGCTTGGACGTTCACTGTAGAAGGAAAAAATACATGCAAATAGGATGAAGTAGAATTTTCTTATTCAAATTACAAATTCATTTTCTGCATTAAATTATTGTTGGTAATATACTGATTAAAAGGGATCACCACAATCCTGTCTTTTTTAATTTTCTCCTTTTATACTTCTTTTTCTTAACTTCTTCATACAACATAATCATAATACATCAAAGCAAGTGAGCCGTTTTGAGAGCCGGCTCTCTTTAATGAGTTGAGCCGAAAAAGACGGTTCTCCAAGAAGAAACTGACTTTCACTACACAACTCAAACTGGAGATCGGCGTGCAGACGAAAACTCGAACCGCGAGACCAAAACAACAATGGCGGATCTGCCTCACGAAAAGTTTGGAGTGCGGTAAATCGTTGTTTTATTTATATATATATATATATATATATATATATATATACCAGGGCAGCACAGCGGCGCGCAGTGGTTAGCGCATGTGCGGCACAGTTCAAGTCATGGGAACCTCCTGCGTGGGTTCAAATCCAGCTCCAGACTTCCTGTGCGGAGTTTGTATGTTCTCCCCGTGCTTGCGTGGGTTTCCTCTGGGCACTCCGGTTTCCTCCCACATTCCAAAAACATGCATTTCAGGTGAATTGGCCGGTCCAAATTGTCCCTAGGTGTGAATGAGCGAGTGAGTTGTCTGTCCCTGTGTGCCCTGCGATTGGCTGGCAACCTGTTCAAGGTGTCCCCTGCCCACTGCCCGATGATTGCTGGGATGGGCTCCAGCACCCCC
Organism: Urocampus carinirostris; assembly: GCF_059441175.1. Lineage (NCBI taxonomy): Eukaryota > Metazoa > Chordata > Actinopteri > Syngnathiformes > Syngnathidae > Urocampus > Urocampus carinirostris. The sequence continues at coordinate 74,395,617 of NC_142349.1, read as the reverse complement.
GCGACCCTACTGAGGATAAGCGGTGCAGTTAATGAGATGAGATGAGATATATATACCACAGCCATTTCCCTCTAGTGGGAGGTGGCTAGAGTCATTTCTGACTCTTTTTGGGAGATTGATTCAGAGGAGGGGATTCCCAGCCCCCTCGCTCAACCCAACTGAGGTGTTTGGAGTCATTAGGTGACCAAACCCCCCAATTCCAACCCCTAATGCTGAACGCCAAGCAGGGAGGCAACGGGTACCAATGTTTTTAAGTCTTAAGTATGACTCGGCCGAGGCTTGAACCGCAACCTCCCAATTTCGGGGCGGGCGCCATACCCCCAAGGCCACCGAGCTGTTTTTTTAATCTTTGTTAAAAAAATGATAGACATTTTCGTGTCAAAAAAGTTGCGTCCCGGGGACGCACGTTGATTTGACACGATGCGTCCCCAGCAAAAATAATGCGTCTAGGACGCAGGGACGCGGGCAAATGAGAGCACTGATTTACAAACACAACATTTAAGCATTTCCAAGGATTGAAAGCACCCGCATGAACCCTAGAAAGATGAGACCCTCCCCCTTCACAAACTCCGCGCCCCGTTCGAAACGGCGTCCCACTCACTTCCTTCCCGGTGCTGATGCATCCGTTGATTTCCGAGATGATTCCTCTCGTCAACATCTTGAAGAGGATCATCCTGGTGCGAGGATCTAAAACCTAAAGACCGGATCGTCAATCGCGGGTGCGGGCAAAGCGGCTCGACGGATACATCCGCGCGTGTTCGATACCTGTTCCACCGTGGCCCGATCCGATTTGTCCTTCACGCGGAACCTGAGGGAACGAGTCGACTGTTAGGGCCGTTTGAGAAAATGTTTGTTCGCGCTAACCGCCCACAAACATTACATCTCACAAGCAATGTTCCCTGTAATTTTCCACGGGTCTGAGCGTTCACACAAAGTCGGTGAGCAACGCTTGAAACAACAGTGAGCAACCATAATCCCAAGTGTGGCAAGATCATTCATTACCAAATATGTCCAAAACTTGACATCACGTTACATTTTGCTGAGTTTCCGGCAATGCAAAATTACCGTATTTTCCGCACTATAAGGCGCACCTAAAAGCCTTTATTTTTTTCAAAAGCTGACCATGCGCCTTATAATACAATGCGCCTTATTTATGGATCAACATTAAGTTTTCCAACTAACTTGCAGCCGCCGACTCGATTTTCCCCCGAACGCCAAGTAGTACGCGGTGGATGGTGGGATTTATTTACCGGCGTTTCATTGGCTAACCAATGTGTCAATCATCAGTTGAATCGATCACTATTGGCTAAAGTTATTCGGAGGTCAAGAGGCGGATCCTTCTTATCATTTACAGACTGCCATTGGCTCAAACGGCAAACAAAGCCTGCAATTGGCCGAAAAAGATGTGTCAATCATCATTTGAATGGATCACTATTGGCTAAAGTTATTCGGAGGTCAAGAGGAGGATCCTTTTTATCATTTACAGACTGCCATTGGCTCAAACGGCAAACAAAGCCTGCAATTGGCCGAAAAAGATGTGTCAATCATCAGTTGAATCGATCACTATTGGCTAAAATTATTCGGAGGTCAAGAGGCGGATCCTTTTTATAATGTACAGGCTGCCATTGGCTTAAACGGCAAAACAAAGCCTGCAATTGGCCGAAAAAGATGAATGCGTATAGCATGTGGCCGATGGCATAGAGAAAGCATTTTTTTCTATTCTGTATTTGTAAATATTGTATTCCCCTGGATTTACTACCCTCACGGATATAAGAGGACATTGCCTGCACATTATTATGAACACAATGACTTCGGTGAGCTATTCCCGGTTTTATATTGTCTTGTTTCAGACTGAACTCGATGTTTCTGTGATAAGCGGTGCAGATAATGGATGGAATGAAGTGTCTATTTTTAAATTAAACTCAATTCCAAGTGTTTATTGTCATATGCACAGTAAAGTTGCGAGCGAAAAAGAAAATAGATACGAAGGAATGGTTATCATTTCTTGAATCCCAAGACTTTAACCTTCCGAATGATGGAACGATGCATTTGAGTGACATCTTACGGACACCGCATTCGCACGTGTTCTCGACACGTATTTGCGTCTTTGCAAGCTTTCGGAATGTTAAGGGGGTAATAAGTTGGACTGAACTATCTGACTGTTTTGTCCACGTTCCCATTGTAGCGCCTTATAATCCGGTGCGTCTGATATATGTCAAAAATAGGACCAAAAACTATTTTTTCGGGGTGCGCCCTATAACCTGGTGCGCCTTATAGTGCGGAAAATACGGTATTTTTCTCTTTTGAATGAATTGACTCGTGTACTATTGCAAAGGTTGTACCACCTGCAAACATTGTTTGTTCTTACAATTCTTTCACAAGATATCCATTTCTTTTTATTTCCTGATATTTTTTGTCGCAAATATTAACATTTTTGGGGGCTTATTTAGTCAGTTCCACGATACACAATTGTACTTAATCACGTTTTTTAGTGGAAGTACAATGTTGGCAACAAGATTCACTTGATATCATTGGAAATTATTTGAATGCAACACAAACTTTTTTTTCTACTTTTTTTTTTAATTCCTTTAAAAAAATCTCATTGTGTTTTTTTTCCCGAGCTGTTACTTTTTTCCCTTTGTTCTCTATTTACTTTTTTCCAACATTTCTTTTCTTTTTTTCCTGGCTTTTTAAAAATGTTTCCTTTTTTCTCTTCCTTTTGTTTCTTTTTTTCTCAGCTTTTCACCACTTTTACATTTTGGTATTTTTTTTCTTTTTTGTTCTATTCCCCCCTTCCTTTAAGTCTTTCTGTGCGTCATTTTACACAATATTTAGTCATGTTGGGATTAAAGAAGCAAAAACAACCCGAAGAGCCGTTTAGGACCCGAAAGAGACAGTTGCTTTTGGTGAAATAAACACTCAACACAACATAACACAAGACAACACAACAAATGAAAACAAGAATAAAATAGACAACAAAATGAACAACCCAAAAAAACCTGAAATAAACAAATGACAAAATTAATTCCTTTGCTATTACTATAAGTAGCTATTTCCCCCGTAGAAACAGGGTTGGGTAGGGTTACTTTAACTGGATTACTTTCAATTACTTTTGGATGACTCCAATACCAAATATGCTAATAAAAGACAAAAGACACTAAATATGAATAAAATGATGACTCACAACACGTGGTAAGCTTTCTCTCCTGGCTTTGATCTCTTTGATCTCCGGCAAAACGAACATCAAATGCGACAGAAACAAAATGAAACATCATTTTCGCCGTTCCATGTATTCCATTACTCCCCAAGCCTGCATAAAATTGAGTCATTTTATTCATATTTAGTTTCTTTTGTCTTTTATTAGCAGATTTGGTATTGGAGTCATCCAAAAGTAACTGAAAGTAATCAAGGTAAAGTAACCCTACCCAACCCTGCGTACAAAGTGTTTGCAAGATGGCTCCCGTGTCGGCCATTTTGACGTACGTGTCAGCGTCCTTGCGCCTCTGCATGGCCGTCACTTTGTTCACCACCGAGTCGGCCAAGTTCAGCTTGCCTGTAAATTGCAAAAAACATGTCGAAAACGCGCCCTAAACAGACAAAAACACTCAAATCACGCGTCAAAAACATGCCAAAAACACAGACAAATCTTGCAAACAACGCGTCAAATTCCCATGTGGAAATAAACACGTCGATGACATGCTAAAACACACCAAAAACACGATGAAAATGTGTGAGCTGATACTGAGTCAGCCAAGTTAAGCTCTCCTGCAAACATGTAAACAAGTCATTTCAAAGTCACGCCAAAAACATGTGAAACTCACGCGAGTAATAAGTCAAAATCAAATTAAAAACAGGCCAAAAGCATGCCAAACACACACCCAAACACCTAAAAAAAACACGTAAAAAACATGTGAGCTGACGCTGAGTCAACCAAGTTCAGCTGGTCTGCAAACATGCAAAAAACACAAAAAAAACATGTAATGAACATGCCCAAAACACACAAATATATGTTAGAAACACACACAAAAAATGTTTACGTGCCAAAAACACACAAAACATGTGAAAAACACATGCAAAAACATGTAAAAATCATGTATAAAACACACCAAATGTATAGAACAAGGCCAAAAATGTACAAAAAAAAAATCCCCTTAAAAAATTCATTAAAAACATGAAAGAACATGTAAAACATGTAAAATCGCACAAAAACACAAGAAAAAATATGTTAAAAACAGACCGAAAACATGCCCAACACACACAAATATATGTTAGAAACACACACACAAAATGTTTACATGCCCAAAACAACCAAAACATGTAAAAAACACATGCAAAAACATGTAAAAATCACATCAAAGGAAATTATTATTATTATTATTATTATATAAAACATGGCCAAAAATGTAAAAAAAAAAAGAAAAAAAAAAAAAATCACCTTAAAAACTTGCAAAAATTCATTAAAAACATGCAACAACATGTTAAAAACATGTTAAAATCGCACAAAAAAAAATCAAGAGAAAATATGTTAAAAACAGACCGAAAACATGCCCAACACACACAAATATATGTTAGAAACACACACACAAAATGTTTACATGCCAAAAACACACAAAACATGTAAAAAACACATGCAAAAACATGTAAAAATCATGTATAAATCACACCAAATGTATAGAACAAGGCCAAAAATGTACAAAAAAAAATCCCCTTAAAAAATTCATTAAAAACATGAAAGAACATGTAAAAAAAACATGTAAAATCGCACAAAAACACAAGAAAAAATATGTTAAAAACAGACCGAAAACATGCCCAACACACACAAATATATGTTAGAAACACACACACAAAATGTTTACATGCCAAAAACACACAAAACATGTAAAAAACACATGCAAAAACATGTAAAAATCATGTATAAATCACACCAAATGTATAAAACACACAAAAAAAATCACCTTAAAAAACATCCGAAACCGAAAACATGCCCAAAACACACAAATATGTTAGAAACACACACACAAAATGTTTACATGCCAAAAACACACAAAACATGTAAAAAACACATGCAAAAACATGTAAAAATCATGTATAAATCACACCAAATGTATAAAACACACAAAAAAAATCACCTTAAAAAACATCCGAAACCGAAAACATGCCCAAAACACACAAATATGTTAGAAACACACACACAAAATGTTTACATGCCCAAAACAACCAAAACATGTAAAAAACACATGCAAAAACATGTAAAAATCACATCAAAGGAAATTATTATTATTATTATTATTATATAAAACATGGCCAAAAATGTAAAAAAAAAAAAAAAAAATCACCTTAAAAACTTGCAAAAATTCATTAAAAACATGCAACAACATGTTAAAAACATGTTGAAATCGCACAAAAAAAAATCAAGAGAAAATATGTTAAAAACAGACCGAAAACATGCCCAACACACACAAATATATGTTAGAAACACACACACAAAATGTTTACATGCCAAAAACACACAAAACATGTAAAAAACACATGCAAAAACATGTAAAAATCATGTATAAATCACACCAAATGTATAAAACACACAAAAAAAATCACCTTAAAAAACATCCGAAACCGAAAACATGCCCAAAACACACAAATATGTTAGAAACACACACACAAAATGTTTACATGCCCAAAACAACCAAAACATGTAAAAAACACATGCAAAAACATGTAAAAATCACGTATAAAACATGGCCAAAAATGTAAAAAAAAAAAAAAAATCACCTTAAAAACTTGCAAAATTTCATTAAAAACATGCAAGAACATGTTAAAAACATGTTAAAATCGCACAAAAAAAAATCAAGAAAAAATATGTTAAAAACAGACCGAAAACATGCCAAAAACCGGTCCCAAATGGCACAATTGGGCGTGCTGGGGTCCACGCGTGTTTGCAACGGTGTTAGCGTGTTGCGCTTACCCAAGTTGATCTTGTTCTCAAACCTCCTGAGCGAGCGATCGGTGGCGAGCGGCGTGCGATCTGAAATGCTTTGCTTGTTAGCCTGGCAAAAAAGAAATAGAAATTTCATTCATCTGTGAAACAATTTGTGGATTTATCTTTATGTATTAGGCATTCTTACTGAACCTATCAACTCATAGACCATTGGCAGTGTTCATTTGAGCTGTGAAAAGTGATGGGTCCCGGGGACTCGCATGCTCAAAAATCTATGGGTCCCAACAGAGATCTATGGGTTCCCAAAATTGAAATTGTAAATCGGCGACAAATATATAATATAAATCTATATATTAATTTTGTTTTAATCATCACAGTTTATTGGTAATACAAATCAGTTATCACTTCAGATTTTTCAGTTCACAAAATTGTAAATTATACAAAATAATATTGCTGAATTATTAGTCTATATATATTATTGCACATTATTCAAAATAATATTGCTGAAATAATTATATTAATCTATAATTTCATTCAGTTTTAATCAGTTAATTGATCATACAAAGCAGTTATCACTTCAGATTTTTCAGTTCACAATATTGTAAATTATACAAAATAATATTGCTGAATTATTAGTCTATATATTCATGCAGTTTTCATCATCACAGTTAATTGGTAATACAAAGCAAGTTATCACTTCAGATTTTCCAATTCATATATTCTTCGTGGTTTGCTGTCCCGCCACGATTGTAATGCCTTCGCAAAGGTCCAATCCATTATCATCCTCCTCATAGCGCAACCAGGAATATAATTGAGTCCATTTTGGCTGAAAAGTCCTTGCTAGGAGTATTCTTTTGTTTGTTTTCTTTCGTCGAATCGTTGGCTTCAACACACATGTTTTCCTTGCCTTCGCGATCTTCCGAAGAATTTCTCTGCCGTTTTTTCGTGCCGGAATTATTGCCGTCGTTATCACTTTCTGCGTTATGTTTCGACTTATTACTGACACTGAAGAAATGACCAATTTTGTGTTGATTATCACATAATACTAACTTTTTTCGGAGGCATACTTAGCCTTCACATTCCCTCGACCACAACCAGCACAACAATGACTTAATCTCGAAACAACGAGATCTCGTTTGCCGAGATCGGCGTGCAGACGAAAACTCGAACCGCGAGACCGAAACAACAATGGCGGATCTGCCTGACGAAAAGTTTGGAGTGCGGTAATTCTTTGTTTAAAAAAAAATGTAATCGGGTAAAAATGACAATTTTGTGTCAAAAAAGTTGCGTCACGGGGACGCACGTTGACTTGACACTATGCGTCCCCAGCAAAAATGATGCGTCTAGGACGCAGGCAAACGAGAACACTGAGGAGGTAAAGCCCTCTTCTTGGGATCAAGAGATCGCAGGTTCATTTCCCACCCCATTCCCACTGAATCCCAAATGCCCCCGATAGCAGGTAGTTAGTTACCTTGCTGACGCTGCTATTGGTTAGTTAGTGTGTAACAGTATAACGTGTGAAGCATATTGTAAAGCTCTTTGAGAGATCTTCATTGACTTGTCAAGTCATTTTTATTTGTATAGTCCTTAATCACAAAGAGTCTCAAAGGGCTCCACAGGTTATTGCACAGACTATTACTTCAGACTCTTATCACACCATCCCCTGATCTGGAACCAACATGAGGGCAAGGAAAATTTCAAAAACCTCAACATGAGGAAAATGAAGAAACTTTGTGGTATCCCCCTTTCAGGATTACCAGACAGCAAATGATGTTGCCATTACAAATAGTACAGAGACTTGAAAATGCAGGCCATTTAGATTTGGAGAGGAAAACCGCGCCGCCGTCAACTGCGTCAGGTGTGCTGGGGTACAAGGTGTTGAGACCAAATTTTGCCCCGCCTCTATTGGCCGGTGCCATGAAAGCCTGCTTATGATTGGCCAGCGCTGTTAAACCCTGGATTGTGACAATTCCTGTTAGCAAAACACTTTCACTCAATTACCAAACTGGAACTAAAAATCCTTAAGAAAGACCGCGGTAAATTTCGATGACACAATCAAACTACGGTTCATAGTGCAGCCCAATTGGGTGGGGATAAAGAAGGGGATTTTATTTCCTTATTGTACACGGAGTGTTTTATACAACACCTCGCGTGGCAATTCATTGCCTGAAAAGTGCTTTACGAATACATTTTGATTGATGGAAATATGAATAAGGAAAGCGAATGTGGTCTGACGTCAATCATCTGACCTGAGCTTGGCCGTTCCTGTTGTACTGCTTGGTGAGGTCCCCTCCTCGCGCTGGCCACGCCCACTCCTCATCTTCATCATCATCATAATCGTCGTCATCATCATAGTCGCCGCCCTCCTCTTGTAACCGACGGGGAGCCTTGGCCACGCCACGTGATCTGCACGTCACCAACAAAACAAACCACATTTTGCTTAAGTGGAGAGAACTGAATAATATATAATAATAATAATTTCCTTGTATTGTCATTCTGTGTAACAATGTACACAGAACGAAATGTCGATTGCATCTGACCCGATGCAGCCGCAGCCAAGAGAGGGCGCCGCCGACCACTTTTTAAGTCTTAGGAATGACTCGGCCGGGGCGCGAACCCGAACCTCCCAGTCTCAAAGCGGGCGCCTTACCATCTAGGCTACTGAGCTGGTTTGAAGGCACTGAACGCTCTTTTTGCAGTTGACCAAAAATGATCGCATTTCTAATACTCTTTTCTTTAGAAAAGGACAGGATAGTGAAGGATTTTATACATTTGACTAATAAAGGAAAATCAAAATAGAAGCATTAAAGGGAATCAAAATATAAGCATAGAGTGTTTTGTTAGAGGATGCTGCTTATCTGCATGAGCGCGGATGTGTGGTGCAAGAATTAGAACAGACAGTTCTAGAACAAAACGGTGACTACCCAAACAGGTTGATGACTCAGAGGCCTGCAACCACAACCAGGAGGGGCCAACACGGGATCCTCCCGGGGAGGAGAGACCAATCGGAGCGAGCTAGGGATAAATGCAGTATACACATGGCCAATGGAATTATGCTAGAATGTTTTGTTGCTGTGCTATTTGCATTTTGTATAGAATAAATTAATGCCAGGCTATTCGGATGAGGTGCGCCTGCTGCTGGGAACAGAGACGCACAAGATTGTATTGAGAGGGACCCGAGACCCAGTTGTTTGTATTAGATTTGTGTGTTAGGAATAAATCCACTCGTGTGTGAAATGCCAGCTTCCTGATACCTTTCTATTGTAGAACGACCACGCGTATTGTTGGATGAGTGGCGTTTGGGAAAGGTCAGAAATTAGAGTCAGATTACTAATGTAAGTGTGTATTGATAAAGTAATTCCAACACCATAAAAGATTTTATACGATTGAATACTAGTTACATTTATTGAGTGCAATGAAGATTTTCACCAAGTAGGCTTAAGTTCAATGAGCAGTGAAAGTTCAGGGCACCCTGGCCTGGTAGGAAATGTTGTTTCCGGGAGCCGACGTGGGGCTGATAAGATAATCAGCGCATCCAGACGCGGAGGGGCCCTGATGACAGAGGACGGCAGGCATTGTTTTGATAAACGCTCTCCATTGTTTTGAGGAACCTCAGCCATCGGGACGCTCGTCTCTGAGGTGCTGGAGCCCACGTGGGGCTTACCTGGCACGTCGATGGGAGGAGCCGGCACACCAGCTTGCGGAAAGACGTGGGCCGAGAGAAGAAAGACTGTGAACTTCAGAGGAGGCTTGACAGAGACTCGAGCGACACTAATTCGGCCATATATTCGATGGAGTTCACTTAGTTAAATTGTTTAAGAAATTAAATCTGCCCCCGTGTGGAAATGCCAGTCTCTTGTTCATCTTTTCCATTAAGAAATGAGCGCGCATTGTTAGGTGAATGTAGGTTGTTTGGTAAATATTATTATTATTATTAAAAGGAAGTCAGATAACTAATTCGAACAAATTGGTAAACCATACATTTTAAAATATTTAATTCCTAACATGCTTAAGTGAATATAACTTGAGAGACGACAAGGAGGAGGGGTTCCGGCAAGATGGCGGGGAGGATAACAAGGCTGTAGTTCAATGGCTTAAGATTGATGCCAACCTCATAACTTTATCTTCTCCTATCCCATTTAGCTGCCTGGCTTGTGGCAAAATAAAGGACATGGACAAATTGGGTCAGCGGACAGGCACCTGGACCTGAAGCATGTCACAATCTTGCATCGACCAGCAGGTTTAGATGGGAAGCTGTTATGGACTTCTTGAACATTTTACACAATATCCAAGGTTTCTTTTAAATGTTGATGTTGACTAGGTTTTGTGTATTGTAGCCCACTTATCCTGGAAGAGGGATTATCACTAGTGTGGCTCCTTATCGAGGTTTATTTTCCTCATGCTGAGGTTTTTGAGTTTTCCCTTGCCTGCATGTCGGATTTAGATCAGGGGAGAACGGGACTTGGCTATCACATGGACATTACGCGTCATGACGTCACAATATCACATTCTGTCCAAATAAATGATGTCATGACGAGTGAGTTACATTGAAGTCTTACTTGTTTTCTCCTTCTTCCGCGTCGTCGAACTGTCCCGATACGAAATCGGCCACCGATATTATGACATCACACGGCGTCGAGCTCATCTCCGAGTTGGCTACAGACACCGCGACATCACTCATCCTCTTTTTAACTTTTTTTTCTTTTCTTTTTCGGTTAAAAAAAGATGACAAAAGCGTTTTGTTGTTGTCGAGCGATGGCGGCTGCCTCGTGTGGAGCGTGACTTCCTTTTCCTGACACGTGGCACCGATGCGACCAATAGAAAGACGTAAAAAAAAAATCTGACACCCCCAGCTGAATGGATGTCTCATTTGAAATGAATTATTTAAAAAAAATCAAATTGTTTCGTTCATTGACGTCAAACACACACGACAACATTAACAATAAGAACATTTAAAAAAGCAGGAAGTCAGGAGCTAAGACGCCAGCGATTCAACAGGTCAAATCCGGCTCCCACTCCGCACCGGTTGGTGGCGCTAACGCAACAGCTGAAGAAGATGAAGAAAATAGGTACGTCATTTCCGGTGGCGACGATTCCTGGCTGAAAAGCAAGGATGAGCGCCACAAGTCAACTTGAGTGCGAAACTTCTTCGCTTTTGCATCCTAACGACAAACTTGGGGAGCACATAGACCGCCTCAACTTCATCTACCAGGTGAGTACACCTGCGCGGTGTTTAGCATGAAAAGCAAGACAAAAAAACTGAGAAATACAGTGGTACCTCTTCTTACGAGCCTAATTTGTTCCAGTATTATCGCCGTAGTTCGAATTGCTCGTGTCTCATCTCATCAGCTGCACCGCTTATCCTCAGTAGGGTCGCGGGGGTGATGGAGCCCATCCCAGCAATCATCGGGCAGTGGGCAGGGGACACCCTGAACTGGTTGCCAGCCAATCGCACGGCACACGGGGACAGACAACTCACTTGCTCATTGTAACGAGTCAATTTCCCCTATATGAAATCATTTAAAACTAATTGGTCAGTTCTTGCTCTCCCAAAATAACTTCGGTGAAACCTAAATACTTGTAAAACACACCTTCCTAGGCATTAAACGTTCAAATAGTAATTCATTATGAAAACATATTGTAAAAATATGAAGTTTTGAGTGCTGGAGACTGCATTCCCGTTAACCTTAGTTTTCCACGTATCTTATACATTTATTTCAAATTGAATATGCCATTTAACAATTTGTATGTTTTTTTTTGTTTAGTTTTAAAGCCGATCTCGTCCTGCCCATTTCACCTCTAATTTGGATGGTCTCAGTCACTGATAGCAAAACAACGTCATTGTGATTGGCTAATTGTGAATTTCCCTTCGGGGATGAATAAAGTATCTATCTATCTATCTATCTATCTAATATTGTCACAGCTTGTATGTAAGGTTTATTATTAGCTAAGCTTGACAGAGATGAAGAGAATATTGACTGCACTTACTATACACTTAAAATTGAAGTTAATGTAACTTTAAATGAACGTACACACAAGTTTTACAGTACCGTATTTTCCGCACTACAGGGCGCACCCCCAAAAAAATAGTTTTTGGTCCTATATCTTCCATAGATAAGGCGCACCGGATTATAAGGCACCACAATGGGAACGTGGACAAAACAGTCCGATGATTCAGTCCAACTGAATACCCCCTTAACATTCCCAAAGCTTGCAAAGAAGCAAATACGTGTCGTAGACACGTGCGGATGCGGTGTCCGTACGATGTCACTTAAATGCGTCATTTCAAATATCATTCGGAAGGTTAAAGTCTTGGAATTCAAGAAATGGCAACCATTCCTTAGTTTCTATTTTCTTTTTCGCTCGCAACTTTACTGTGCATATGACAATAAACACTTGGAATTGAGTTTAATTCACTCAACTCATCACAGCAACATCAAGATCGTTCTAAAACAAGATACCGGGAAAATATAAAGCCGCATAGCTCACCTAAGTTCTCACGTTCAATAATGATACGCAATCATGGTCTTCTTACAACCGTGAGTGTAGTCAATCCAGGAGAGTAAAATGTTTACAAATACAGACTAATGAAACATGTTTCTTTATGGCGTAGTTCAGCAAGCTTGCTATTCAGTCATCTTTTTCGGCCAATTGCAGGGTTTGTTTCGGCCCTCTAGCCTATCCGAGGCTCCGAATAACTTTAGCCAATAGCGATCGATTCAAATGATGATTGACACATTGGTTAGCCAATGAAACGCCGGTATATAAATCCCAGCATACACCGCGGACTACTCCACGTTCGGGGGAAAATCGAGTCGGCGGCTGTTGCGTAAGTTGCGAGACCTTGCGATTTAATATTGAGCCATATACAAGGCGCACTGTATTATAAGGCGCATGGTCAGCTTTTGAAACAAATGAAGACTTTTAGGTGCGCCTTATAGTGCGGAAAATACGGTACAGTTTTTTTTTTTGCTTGTAGTAGTTTGCATGTGCAACCTGGATGTGCTGTTTCTGGTGTTTAGCAGCCTCTAATGGTGGCCTCTGGGACTGCTGGTGAACCGGATTTTCCTTTTGTATAGCCAGATTTTTGTTGCAAATGACACTTGTGGGTTTTTTGCCAGGTGACGGTTCTGCTTCCGGACGAAAACAAAGCGCCTCCGGTGCTCGCCGAGGCGTCGGGAATTTTTCACGATTTTTACCTGGTCCGCGATCTTCCGCTTCACGAGCTTTTGGACGCCGGCTTGAGACGCGGTAGGTAAAGGTGGCTTCTTTCCTCGCACTTCCCCGACACGTTTCCGGTGATTTCCGTGCTGGTTTTGGCTTCAGGAGGCGTGTGCGGCATTTCCTACAAGACGAGAATCGGGGAAGACAACTGCGCCTTCCTCACAACACGTGGTAAGACCAAAAAGTGGGAAAACTAGGGCCTGTGGGCAGCATAGATGAAAATGATCAAAGTATAATAAAAAAAAAAAAAAATATATATATATATATATATATATATATATATATATATACGTAAATAAAGTACTGGGGGTGCGAACTTTGTCGCCACTGTACCTTTCTGTGTCTACAACAAAAATACTACAGAAAAACTACAAAATTTCTACAAAACCAAATACCAGATTTAGTGCTTATAGAGATCCTGCTTTCATTCTGAAAACACCGAAATACTATATAAATACTACGACAGCAAAGGTACACTACAAAAACACTACTACAGAAATACGACACCAGAAAATCTACAAAACACAACCACAGTAATATTACAGAAATACTTCATAAGAAATGCTATAAAAATACTACTACAGTAATACCTAAATACAAATTGGTTGGTTAGTGGTTGGATCCCTTAGTCACATGGATGGAAGGGGCACCATTTTCTGTGGTGTATCTTGGGCAAGTACAGCCTGGTGGCACCCATCTGGTTTCGAACTGGGGTCCTTACACATGATAGGCGAATGTGCTTAACCACTGCACTGCAGAAACACAAATACTACTACGGAAATATTGCAGGAGAAATGCTGGAAAAATACAACCCCAGTAGTACTACAAAAATAGTAAATATACTACAAAAAATCTATAATGGAAATACTGTAAAAAAACTGCAGAAATCATACAAAAATACGACTACAAAAATACTTTGAAAATAAAACAGCAGTAGACAAAGCACAACAAGGCCATTAAAAGCAATAATATCTTGTTGTTTTCATGGAACTTACCTTTTCCCCCTGGCGTGTTTGATTGAATTTTTGGGTATTTTGGTTTGATGCATTGATTTGTTGTATTGTTTACCAGTATCTGAAACTCGTGACAAAAAGTTCCAGGACACCCGGACAGAAAACTCTTGAAAAGTTGCCTGCCCAGCCATAAAGTTGCCTGCCCCATTTTTTGAAACACAATAAGACGACTCATCGCAAAAAAACCCATTGTTTCAAAGTATTAAGTTTTGAATATCAGAATATATAACAGAACAACACTTTAAAATTACATTTATTATAAATCTACCTATAAAATTCATTGCATGTATATGACATGGCTGATTTCCATCTGCCATCAGTATGTAGCTGTATTGACTCATCTTCATTCATGCAATATTTGCGTTGCGTCGTCTGCTACAAGCCCTGGAACTCCTCTTTTCACGATGCTCTTAATGTACGTTTATGTTTTGTTGCGTCATCCATTTTGTTAGCTTCTTTTGAATCTTTCTTCTGGGGCTGAGGTTTTGGCTTGTTTCTCAACCACTTCTCCATTTTTCTCATCCTCTCTGTGCTTCTACTTTGGAAAATGATATGCAAATGCACGACCTTATAACGCTCGGGAAAGTCCGGAAGCACAAAGTTATTCGACGCGGGCTTCTGATTGGCTGCCGAGTATGCAAATTGCCTAACGAACAGAAATTTCCAAATTAAAACTTTTTTTTTTTTTTTTTCCCTTGAAAAAGTTGTCGGCCACCCGGGCGGTGACGTTTCGTCAGTTGTACGCCCGACGTAAAAGATGCTCGCCCCGGGCGTCCGGCCAGACGTTATTTCAGACACTGTTGTTTACGCAACATTGCTATTGAATTTGTATGGAAACGTTATTGCATTTTGTCCAATAAACCATTAAAAAAACAGGATTGTGTCGTTTGCGAATGGAATGGTTCTATGAGCCAGCTTTTTGAAGTGAACCACAGGATCCTGCTTCTCGCCAATTCGGGGCTGGCTACTTTTGAGATACGAACGTGTTGTTCACAAACAAAACGGCTCTTTGAAATAAACGATGGGAGACTGCTCGTTACAAGTTGACTTTAGAGTGAAAAACAAAAGGTCATTAGAAAATCGTAGAATAATATATATTTTTAAAGTAGTGATAAAGTTGTTGTGGTCAATGTTACGTTATTATTGTTTATTTATGGATTAAAACAATAACAAATTTGAAAGGCCGATTGGGAGCCGAAAAAGCAGACTCTTTTAGTACGCTGGGCCGAAAGAGTCATGATTGCCATCTCGCAGCTATTTAGTCATTTTTGGGTTTTCATAATATTTTTTGTCCATTTTTGGTTGTTTTTCATGTTTTTGCCCATTTTGGGGGGATGTTCTTATGGTAGTTTGTAGTTGATTTTTCTCCCCCACATTTTTTTTGTTTTGGCTTGGGTTTTTGGAGTCACATTTGTGTTGTTTTTTTGGTAATTTTGACTTTTCAATGTTATTTCAGGTTGTTCTTCAGTCGATTTAGGTCATTTTTAGTTCATCTTTCAGATGATTTTCAGGTACAACTGGTCGTTTCGGCGACAAGAGCCGTTTCCTCCAAAAAGAGCCAGAATTGCCTTTTAATAGTTTTCCCAGACATTTTTGGTTAATTTTCGTTTTTGTCCATTTTTGGTTGTTTTTCATGTTTTCAATCGTTTTTTTGGTCATGTTTCCATTTTTTTTCTTTTTTTTTGGTCAGGTTTGTTTTTAGTTGATATTTGGTCGCTTGTAGTTTTTTTGGGGGTCGTTTCCGGGTTGTTTTTTTGGGGGTCATTTTTTGTGTTTTTAATGGATTGTTTTTCGTCCGTTTTTGCTGAAAGGGCTATAATTCTTTTGACTAAAACAAGCGCCCCCGTGTGGTGATCTGTGCAAATTACCACTAATGTTTTTTTTTTTGTGTTTGCAGGTCACCTTTGCCTCTCATTGGACAAAGACTCGTACGAGCTTTTGGGCGTTCAAGGCAAAGCGAGCAAGGCTAAGAACGGCTCCCATGGTGAGGGACCTTCTTAGTCACTGTTCTGGGACACGCCCACTTCTTGTTATCAAAGCTCATCTTCTATTTTGAAACCCTCCCTTAGTGGTGGATGTGGATTTGAGTGCCGGGAGCATGTCGCCCGGCAGTCCAGGCTACGAGCGTCTTTTCTGTGGTCTGACGAGACGCGTGCCCCTCAAGATGGACTTCCTGTTGGCGCCCGGATCAGGTAACTCGCTCCTGACACCTTCTGGTAGACTTTGGCTTTGTTTCAGGTGCTGGTTTTTTGAGCAGCGTGCCTAACATGGCAGTCTACTGAGCAACAAGAAATTGCACAATTGATGTTTTGAGAAACAATGTTCTGTTTGCCCTCTTTGCTTCCTTCCTGTTGAGTCACTGCAACATTCATCCTTATCAATATGTGGTGGCAGATAATTTATTTTATACACAAAATGTCTGCTAATAAGGTAATACAAGAAATTAAATTCGTGAACTTAATTTGTTAGCTAGGGGTTTTTCCTTTTATTTTCAGAACCAGCTGCCCTTGAGAGAGAGTGCCGTGTCGTTCACAAATGTGAGCCGGCTAATATAAGTGAACAACAGGAGCTGGCCCCTGATTGGTGGGGAGTCGTCAAGATAGTGATTGGCAAATTTAACTGCTCTTTGAAGTGAACGACAAAAGCCAGCTCTTGACCAATCAAAAGCCGGCTCCCTTTGAGATAGTGACGTGTCATTATTAAATGTGATCGGCTCTTTGAAGCGAACGAAGGGGGGCTACTCCCCCACCAATATGTAAAGCACAATGAGCTGGCTCTTTAAAGTGATCAGCCTCTTTTTAATAGAGATGGGTTGTCAAAAACATAACAGATCTTTGAAGTGAATCAGGAGTCAGCTCCCTTTTTAGATAGTATGTCCTTCGCAAATGTAAAGTCTTTGAGCCGGCTCCCTCGAGATAGTGATATATCGTTTGCAAACATAGCTGTCTCTTTGAAGTGACATACAGGAGCCAGCTCTTCTTTGATGGGGAGCTGCCTCCCTTTGAGACACACTTTTGGTCTTTCATATGCTTTTTTTCTATTGAAGGCCCGTGTAATCGGTCAATAGGCTTGGTGTCTTTTTTGAAAGTGCCATACAGTGAGGACAAAGAGTAAAAGAAATACATGAATCAACGCATAGAAAGGAGTCAAATCTTGGACTTTGTTTGAACGCTAATGACACATTTTAATATAAGACGTTCGTCCACAGGGGGCGCCGCAGCTCTGGAGCCGCTGCTCTCCAAATCCAATTGGTCGCGGCACACGCCGGAAGTCCTAAGTAGGCTGGTGAGCCATTCGTGCCGGCCCGTTCCGCCCTCGCCTGACTTGCGTTCATATGATCCGTTCGAATTCCTGGATTGGCTGGGAGCTGTCCAATCCGAAATAAATTGGTGAGGAGATGGGACTTAATTCGTTAAGGCTGGGCTCCCTGACTTTTCGCCCCCCTGTAGCGACGATGCAAAGGCCGACAACTTCCTGTCTACCATGGCGTGTCCACAGCCATTGGTCGATTCCGCCAACAGCTACTTCCTGTCCGTACGAGGCTTGCTACTTCCTGAAAAGGTCACCTCGCTCGTCGGGAAAATCAGGTAAGCGTTGACCCGCGTGTAGGCGTGGCCTGTCTATTAAGCCCCGCCCCTTTTGTCACAGCGACTTCCTGGAGCAGCCCCACTCGCCAGCGTGGGCGGCCATGACTATTTACGGATTTACTGACAGCGTGCGATTGGCCGAGAGACGGTTCTTTACGTTGCTGCTGTTTCCTGGACACGCCTACTCCTTGCACATGGCCACGCCTACCTCGTGACCGCGCCCACATTGAGAGCAACGTTTTCTATTTTGTTGTTAAAGCCAATTGACAGTATGTTTCTTATTGTGATTTTTTTTTCAGCAAATAAAGGCAGTTTCTGGGATCAATCCTTAAAGGGACAGTATTTAGTGTCTCCTATTGGGGGAAAAAATTATAGAAAAAGCTCTTTGACCTAAAAAAAAAAAATCTAAAAATACATGAGCTACAGTAAACATACATTTTAAAAATACTTTGGGTAGAGAAATATTTGAGATAAGATGAGAATTACAAGGAGCAAGGATGGTCAACTATTTGGAGTCGGCTGGGAGCCGCATCGCTTGCAAAGATTTGGCCCAGGGGCCCATCCTGGAGACCTATCCCATTTTTTTCCTTTATGAATAAATAGATATACATGCAGACATCTATATGTTGTTTTATATAAAATAGTTCAATCAAACACAAAGCAAAGAATATATATATATATATAAGGCCCCTTTTTTAATCACGATTAATATTTAATTTTGTAATGTTACTGTTTATATTTTTTTAGTATTTCTGCACTCTTTTTGTTTTAGTTCTGTATCGTTTCCATAGTAGGATTGTTGTATATCTGTAGAATGTCCTATTTTGTAGTATTTCCATAGCAGAATCTTGGTAGCATATGTCGTATCAGTTTTATTATTTCTGTAGTTTTTTTTTTTAATTTGACTTTAGTGGTATTTTCGTAGGATTTCTGCAGAAGTAAATTAGATTTTTTTTTATTGTTTCGGACAGGCCGGATGAAAATGCCTGGTGGCCCGCAGGCTGTCGTTTACCCACCCCTGACCCTGATGCGAGGGGTATCCCAAAAAGACAAAAACCTTCCGTCTTTTTCATTAGCGTTTTCCATTTGATTATTTCCTTGGGTTTTAGTTTTTTTCTTGTTCTTTATTTTTATTTCCTCCTTTTTCCTTTATATTTTTATTTTTTTATCAGCCATTTTGCTGCTACAGGTAGCCCAAAAATAGTCTTTTTTTACTTGCTGATTTTTTTTTTGATTTTTCAACAAATTTCTAATTGTATTGCTTTCTTCGCCCCACTTTTATTATTTTTCCCTCTTCTTATCCAAAAAAAATGGTGCTTTCATTTCATTTTCTTTTCCCCCTTTCGTTTTTAAAATGAGCAGATTTCTGTTACAAACGGTGTGTCTTTTTATTTGACATCATTTTCCATCTAAGTCTGCTTATTGAGTTTATCAACAAAATAATGGACACATTTATTGAATATGAAAATACAGTGCTCAACTGCTTGCAGTCCTAGATTGGTGTAAAATTGGCGCCTCCTGGTGGCCAAAGTGCTCATAGCATATCCTGAGGACAAGTTTAGCCATTTGGTCGAGATTCTGTTCTGCCGCCGGTTAGAGGGCCAGTCCCGATCTTGAAGGCCCCTCCCCCAATCCTTTTCCCCTTCCCAGACAGAAAGACATTTTTTTTTATAAAGATGGTGGGGGGAGGGTTGTGGTGGCCATAGATACTTCCCCAGCCTGTTGCCATACTGCCGACGTGGAAAAACTACCAAAGTAAAATCCTAGCAGACCCTCGAGCACCTCACCAGTGGTCTGGTTCCTGTCCCGGTCCTAGTCGAGTTGTTGTGTGCGCAGGTGTCTCAAGATGGCGTCGCTCCCCTGAGCGGCGCCCCAAATCCTCTTGAGAGCTTCGCACTCGCGATCATTGCTTTGCTCAAGAGAACTTCGGCTGGAGTTCCTCAGCAGGGATTTGGACTCACGCAGGACCTGGACCATAACCACAAACACGATCGGCAATTTGAAGTCAATGTCAGCACGAGATTGAGTAAATGAAAGCAAGCCCGCATGTGAGCTCAAGTTCCTGCGCCAAGTGAGATAGGGAGGGAGACTAGAGAGGCAGCAGGTGGAAATGAAGAAAATAGTGAAGAAAGGGTAAAAAAATAAAGAACAAAGCAGGAAAAAAGACATGACTCTTCAATCGCTCGTGTTACAGTCAAATAATTTGCAGCTATATCAAGTCAATTTATTTGCAAACACTGCACCTCCACTATAAAGCGTTATTAAATACAGTTCTGTATTGTGCAACTAATTAAAATCCACAAAAAGTAATATGTGACAAATACTTTTTTAGAAATGGTAATTGCATGTCATTGTTGTTGCAAAAACAACCGACCTGTGGGCCGTGCAACTTTTCCAATAGTCAATTCATTCAAATGTGAAAAAATAATTTTGCATATTTTCACAGCCATAAGGCCCACCCATCATGCAGTGCGCCCTGTGTCTCGAGTAAAGCGGCGGACAGACACCAGCTGGTCTTAGGTCACAGGTTTGAGCCTTGGCCGAGTAAAGACCTAAAATATTTTGGGGTGAATCTGATATTTTGTCAGATTGTTCACATTTCATATGTGACATGTATGCAATTTCCCCTTGATTTTATGCCTCTTCCCGTGTTTCCCACAAGCAGATGAGGAAAAGTGACATCCCACGCAATGCATTGTTTGCGGAAGCACTCATGGATGCCAACCTCGTAGCGTATGTCGCAATTTGAAAGTCATGATCCTCTTGGTGCTTTTGTTACATGAAGACAATGTCATTTTTCCAACCGGACCACGACTGCGGTGGCGCATACATTTGCAGCGGATTATAATGAAAAGAATGGATTGTTAACGCCTGGGCGGGACTGTTGTTAGAACTTTCGGAATGTGACTCTGAACATGACTCTGAAAGTGAAGGCAAACCTTTTAATGGAAATATAGCAAAGCAGTTCTAGCCAGGAACTGAGGACGAAGATTTTGACAGTTATGTCATGGATTACCGGTAAAAAAAAATGTGAGTGCAGAGCTGTTTTGCACCAGCTCTTGTTGAAAAAAGAAAAGTTTTATTTGTGTGTTTAACTCTGCAATCAATACTTGAATAAACCACAACAAAACTCTGTTTTGCTTTCATTGTATTTTTACATACAGCAACTTCACGGGAATTCAGTTTTTGGATGTTTGATGAGATTTAGTTGCCACACGCAGGAGCCAAAAAGAGATCCGCAGGTTCGAGAGCGTTCTCCATTAGGGCCCTGGTGCTGTGGAATGCTCTTCCCCCTGAGATTCCATCTGCAACCTCAGTGGAAATGTTTGAATCTCAGCCTAAAACACACTTCTATTCTGTAGCATATGAATAACCTATATTTTATGTCGACAATATCTGTATATTATTTGTTATTGCAACATCCATTCCAGACTGGTCATTGTGGAAGGGGGATTACCTTATGTGCGGTCCCTTCTCAAGGTTTCTTCATTTTCCTTATGTTGATGTTTTAGAGTTTTCCCTTGCCCTCATGTAGGTTTTAGATTAGTGGATGGTGTCATAATAGCCTGTGGTTTGCAATAATCTGTGGTCTGTGCAGCCCTTGGAGACTCATTGTGATTAAGAGCGTCACAAATAAACATGACTTGACTGACTCGTGGACGTTTGGAGGGAATGTTGGTTGCCACTAAAGTAAATCGGTGATGATACGAAAGACAATCGCAAAATTTTACTAAATCATTTAGTTCAAACAATATCTTACTAGAACGCTTGGAAAAATGGATTGGTCTCTCAGGAACTGTCCTCTTATGGTTCAGATCCTACCTCTCAGATAAGACACACTGTGTTAAATATGGTGAAATGACATCGGAGTCCTTTAGTGTTACCTGTGGCGTTCCGCAGGGTTCAGTACTTGGCCCCCTTCTTTTCCGCATTAACATGCTTCAATGAGGTGATATTATCCGTAAGTATAATATCAGTTTCCATTGCTACGCAGATGACACTCAACTATATCTTCCGATGGAGGAATCTGCCACGCTAAACTGTGGAAATTTGGAGGCCTGCCTCACTGACATAAAAGAATGGATGTCACTCAACTTCTTGCGCCTTAACTCTGAAAAGACCGAAATGTTAGTTATTGGTCCATCTAAATGCCATGACTTGTTCTCAAAAACTGCTCTGAACATTGACAAATGTAATATCACCCAGAGTGACTCAGTCAAAAATTTAGGTGTCATATTTGACCACCATCTGTCCTTTCAAACACACGTGAAGAATATGACTAGAACAGCTTTCTTCCATCTTCACAACATTGCTAAAATTCGTCCTAAGCTGTCTCATAATAGTCTGTAGTTTCCAATAGTTTTCGATCTGTGCAGCCCTATGAGACTCTTTGTGATTAAGGGCTATACAAATAAACATGAATGACTTGACATGACTTAAAAGTTTCCAAAACTGGATTTCAGACATTTTAATGCCAATTAAAGCCCTAATTTTTGGAAGAATGACTTGATTGCCTTTTAGGACTCTTAAGGATCGACGGTTTCCAAAAGTCGTCATAATCCCAATGAGACGGAAGCGAGACTCACCATCGCATCAACGGCAAGCATCTCTTTGACGCGCATCATGACTTCCTGCGTAAAAGTGTCCGGCCACAAAACTTGCGACACCAGACCTTTGGCGCAAGCTTCCTGCGCCGTCAATTTGCGCCCGCTCAGGAGAAGCTCGTTGGCCTGCGGGCACAAAGCGGGCACGGATCAGAACTGGCACTGATGCCCGTCTTAAGTGGAAAACGACAGTCAACTTTTGCGGAACGCATTAGGGCTGCAACTAACGATTCATTTCGGTCAATTATTTTTTTGATTAACCGATGAATCTGATTTCTTTAAGGCATTTTCAATTTCCACTTCTTTATTTAAATATAGAAAAATAATGGGTATTCTGTGTCATAAAACCATAAAAAAATCCAAGTGTTTGTCAATTAACTTGACAAACAAAAATATGTACGCTATACACCTGCAAATATGTAAGATTCTATTTTCTTACCACCTTTCCAAAGTTCATATTATATTTGGACTCATCATACAAAACTAAAAAGGAGGAGAAATACATTTATTTTTATGTGTTCCAATTGTTTTTTTTAATCCACAAAAATATATATATCCAAAATATAAAAAAAAACACTTTTAAAACTTTGTCATCAAATTTGTGTTATTGGTTAAATCTTGGTAAATAGTAAACATTCCCAATATGAAAAATATACGTTTGAGAATCTGCTCCTTGTGGAGAGTTAAACATGCCATTATTATTATTTTTTTTCTCTATTTTATATACTTCTTTTCTGATTTTTTTTTCTCTGCGCTTCAGCACCACTTTCTATTCCCGTGGAAATTGTTAACTTTGATTCACAGTCAAACACTACAAAGTTAAAACTTTCATGCCAATTTTGTTTGTAGTGATGCAACTTTCAAGATTTAGGATTTTAAAAAATGTAAAATAACTAGTGCCGGGGTATATTAGCGGACCGCGGTCCACGGTCCATGACCGGACCGCAGCACACCTCTCTGTGGGCCAGGGCGAATTGCACTTTTAAACAAAAAAACCCAAAAGAAACTAAAACATTTGTCCGTCGCCGATTTATCACATTACTATTTATATCTATCCATCCATTATCTGCACCACTTATCCTCAATAGGGTCGCGGGGGTGCTGGAGCCCATCCCAGCTGTCTTCGGGCAGTGGGCAGGGGACACCATGAACTGGTTGCCAGCCAATCACAGGGCACACAAAGACAACTCACTTGCTCATTCATACCTAGGGACAATTCAGACTGGCCAATTAACCTGAGATGCATGTTTTTGGAGTGCCCGGAGGAAACCCACGCAAGCACGGGGAGAACATGCAAACTCCGCACAGGAGGTTCGATCTCATGACCTCAGAACTGTGCCGCATATGCGCTAACCACAGCCCAGCCGTGCTGCCATATATATATTATTCTATACTTAATAAATAAATGTTTCTACTTAGCAAGTTTTGACTATCTTTGGACCTTTAATTTAACCACTGCAAAATGTACACATGAATGGAATAGTTTGCTTTCACCTAAAAATTCGTATTCAGAGTAGCAGCACCAAAGCTCTTATCGTTGCATCTACTGAAAGGCCAAAGGGAGACAGTGTGTGTGTATGGATTGCGTATAAATGCAAAAATCTAATGATATATCTTGGGTGTGAGTCTCATATTGATATGTAAAGAATTTTGTTTGCAATTCTTTGTCAAAAATTCTCCCCGAAACGTTTTAGTGACGCGCTCGTCGTGGGGTGCTGTGTACAGACCGAGGGCGCGCCCATGATGCGCGGGAAGGTGAAGCTCGAGCACGCGTCGGGCGTCTGCCCGTAGGCGGCGTAGGGCGTCTGAAACCAAGCCTTCTCATTGGCCCACACCACGTCGCACAGCGCCAAGATGGCCGCGCCCAGGCCCGTGGCCGCCCCGTTGACGGCCGCCACCAACGGCTTGCCGAACTGGATGAAGGTGTTAACGAAGGTCCTGAGGAGCAGAGACGCTTATTCACGTCGTTCAAAGCGCAAATTTACAAAAGTTACCTGAGGCTTTCGGCCATCTTGACGCTCTCCTTCTTCCTGTCGTCCGTGAGGCGCCGCAGCAAGTGGCGCAGGTCCAAGCCGCAACAAAAAACGCCGCCCACGGCGCTCAAAAGGACAAGCTTGCTGTCGTCCGACGCCGCTGTCGCCATGGCGCTCTCCATCTCTTTCATCACCTGCACAGGGCCAATCACGCAACTTTATTGGAGTTTTGATATTGGACACCTGCAAAGATCGATTGCATAGGATACCAGAGTTGTTCCGTATGTTGAATATCATTAATCATTGTTGTGCATTAGTTTGACTACTATGCATTCTTGACATCATTGTCACTTTTGGCCAATCATGAAATCATCAAATAAAGTATCCCCACACCCTTTAGGCAGTGTCTGAAACTCATGAGAAAAAGTTAGCGGACACCAGGGCAGACAACTCTTAAAAATTTGCCTGCCCAGCCATAAAGTTGCCTGCCCTATTTTTCACGACTTGAAACACAATAAGACGACTCATCGCAGTATTAAGGATTGATAATCAGAATATATAACAGAACACTTTAAAATCAAGTTTATTATAAATCTACTTAAAACATTCATTCCATGTATATGACGTCACTGTTTTCCATCTGCCATCAGTATGTCCCTGTATTTACTTATCTTCATTCATGCAATGTTTGCCTTGCGTCATCTGCTACAAGCCACGTGAATTCCTCTTTCCACGATGCTTTTAATGTATGTTTACGTCTTGTAGCATCATCAATTTTGTTAGCTTCTTTTGAATCTTTCTTCTGGGGCTGAGGTTTTGGCTTGTTTCCTAACCACTTCTCCATTTTTCTTGTGTTCTCTGTGCGTCTACTTTGGAAAATGATATGCAAATGCACGACCTTATAACGCTCCAGAAAGTCCGGAAGCACGGAGTTATTCGATGCAGGCTTCTGATTGGCTGCTGAGTATGCAAATTGCCAAATGAACCGAAATTCCCAAACCGGACAAAGATTTCGAAATCGCAATAAAGCAAACTTTTGTTTAAAAAAAAATCTTTCTTTTTCTTTTTTGAAAAACTTTTTGGGCACTCGGGCGGAGACGTTTTGTAAGTTCTACACCCGACGTAAAAGATGCACGCGCCGGGCGTCCGGCCAGACATTTCAGACGCTGCTTTAGGGTGGATCATCTTTTTGGAACCTTTTTATAAAATGATTTGTGAAACCTTTATGTAAAGTCCCACTTATTTGTCTGGCTTTTAAGTCAAGTCCTACTTCTTTGTCTATAGCCCATGGATCCAACTCTTTTGAAGCAAAATGCTACTTTTTGTTACCTATTGTTATGAAAGGCTACCATTTTAAAACAACTCATGTTATTGCTATGCAAGCTACGTTTTAATATGTTACGACCAGGCTTTTAGTTAAAATGGGCTTTGTCAACCACTAATAATTCCGGTGACCGATCAAATTTCCCCATCACTGATAAGTTACTATCAGAACCTATCTGCAAGCTTATCTGGTGCCCGCAGGCACCACCTTGGAGACCCCTGGTCTAGCCTTAAAGTCAAGTCCTATTTGGACTTGCTTAGAATAAAGAATGCGGTTCTGTTTTACAATTGCACACCTACACAGGAGATTGTATAGGATGCCAGTTTGTCAATTTGACTATTATGCACTTTTTTCATCATTGTCAAAATTGATTAATAATGCTGCTGTTCATTTGATTTTCACACACTTTAGGGCGGATCTGCTTTTGTAACCTCGATTTAAGAAAAAGAAAGGGCTCAGGTGAGGACCTTGTTGAACAGGTTTGAATTTGTTATTTAAAGGCTTTCACTTTCTGTCCCTGCAAGTTCAAAATGAATTACCTATTCTGGTGGGCCTTTTGTTGCTTTTTTTTTTAAGTTTTGTGTTTTGTGGCCCATTTTGAGGCTGTTACTTAATTTCCCAAGACTTTTTGATAGTCCAGTTTTGCAAGCTGGGAGATGTAATAGAAATAAAAAGCTTAGGATAAGGCCTTTTAGAACAGGTTGAATTTTGCTACATTAGGTTTGGGCCTCCTCCCTGGTTCTCCTTGCAAGTGCAGAATCCATCGATGCCTTCTCTCTTTACTTGAGGTGTCTACTAAAGTTATCAAGTGAACGGGTGCGCCATGGTTTCCCACCTCGGGATTGAGCGTGTTGTTTTCGGAGCTTTTGGTGGCGAGCAGGATGTGTGTGAAGCCATCTTGTTTTCTGACTACAATGTCCCGGTACCGGTACGCGCTCTCCGTCTGACGGACGCTGAAACGTAAACGTTTGTCGAAGGCGGCGGCGCGTTCCTCTGCTCGACGCTTTGCGGGGGCGCCTGTCGATGTGCCCGCATCCTCCCTGCTGTCGTCGCCACCTGGAGGTGAAGAGTACAAAAACACATAGAAGATATCCCTTTACTGCAAAAAAGGTTGTACCGGCACCCATTTAAACGACGCGAAAAATGACCCAAAGAATTGTGGATTAAATAAACCCTACCAAAATAAACAACTACTGAAAAACAACCCCAAAATGGCCCAAAAAATTATCTAAATAGACCTAAAAACAACCTTAAAAATAACCTGAAAACAACTAAAAAAAACAACCAATGCCCAGCAAAAAAATGACCCCAAAAACGACCCCCTCAAAAAAAACGTGAAAAAAGACCTAGAAACAAACCCAAAAAAAACATTCGAAAACTAAAAATGATCAAATAATTGAAAAATAACTAAAAGAAATGAAAAAGCACCAGATGCCTCTTCTGGATTGGCCTTCCCCTGCAAGGGAGGATATCGCATGCTTATTCTTACCCGCGGCAGCGCGGGCACGCAGGGCTACTAGCGCTAGCGGCGGATGGACCCGGGACCGGATGCCCATGCGGGCACGCAGGTCCCCAGGGCCTAGCGGCACGGGGACCGGCTGTTCCAGGGCCACCTCGGGGGGCACGGCGTGGGCGTCCCGGGCATCGTGGGCACTAGGGTCCGTGTCCGCCTCACAAGGAGACTCTTCGGCGTCCGGGGGAGCGTTCATAGGGCTTCTGGGCACCAGGATCTTGATGCCACTTTTGGACAGGTCCAGGCTGCGGCAGGCGGGCGGCGCCGGCATCAGAGGCACCGGCGATTCGCCCTCGAGTCCGCCAGCTGGCACCTGGGTGGACCGGGCCTGGTCGGAAGACGGGTCCTGGCCGGGGGTGGGCGGTGGGTGGCTGACAAAACCACGGGGGTGGGCACCCGGGCCACTGCGGGTAGAGCGCACCAGGTTGGCATCGGGGTTGCGATGAGCGTGCTGTCGGTTGAAGTCGTGGACGTATGCCATGCAGGTGGTCAGGTGCGTCTCGGGCTCCCAGGTGTCCCCTTCGGCCCCGTAGCCTCGCCAGCGGACCAGGTACTCGGTCCGGCCTTTACGGTTCTTGCGCTTGTCCACGATACGCTCCACCTAAGGGCCACAATTGGTAGTGGTGAACAGATTCATCCACATATCGATATCATCGATACTAGGTAATACTAGGATCAGATTGATACCATTGTCTTGGGATCAGTAACGATTTCCCATTTAATAAGCACCATAACAATGTTTTTAGGGGGGGTCATAAGATTATACTTACATAAAAACTCAATACACTTTATTGGCAATTTGACTGTGTAATGGAAGAATATTTTAGTTGTCTTGTTGACAATCTGATGCAGTATTTATATATTTGTAACATTGCTGCTTGTTTGGTTTGACTCTCTACTTTTCTTCTGAATTTTATTTAGCAGAAGTATTATTATTCATACTGTTAGTTTTTTGAATCTGTATTGTTTACACTACTTGCCTTTTCTGACTTTATTTTTAAAAAAACATGCAATGGAAAGTGTTTTAGTTGTCATGTTGACATTGTTATATTTGTATTCTTGTCCCATTGCTGCTTTTTTGGGTTTCACTCTTATGACTTTTGATCTGAAACAGTTTAAATAAAAATATATTTAATATTACATGCTGTAGACATTTGCTTCGTAATTATGTTAAAAAAGTTAAGAGTGCCTTATATATATATTTGCTGTGTAATTTGTCAATCTAAACTGGGACAAGACAACCATATATATTTTTTTAATACAATATGATAAATAATATAAACAAACAAACAATATAAACAAAACAACAATAAAAAGTTGTAGTAACTTGAATAGTAAGCTAAATATTACACACTGTCCCTTTAAAGTTTCCATTGTAGTTTGATAATTTAAAAAAAAAATCACTTTTGGTGCCTAATTATCTCTGTGTTGTGTTAACATCATTCTAATGAACTGACTCAAGGGGTAGGCAAATTTTTAGACGATTAAACGTCATTTCCAAGCATAGAACGACGTGATGTGAGCCGACAAAGTGAATTAGCTGCCCGGTTAGCCGTTAGCTCTTGTTAGCTCGTTAGCCCCACCTCGTAAAAGTTTTCGGTTGCCATGAAGACGGGCCCCGCGGGCCAGGCGCTTGGCGGGGGCGCGTTACAGTCGCCGTCGTCGCTTCTTTGGTTCTGTTGGACCTCAAGAACCGTCGCCAATAACACTTAAAAGCTCTGCCGGCGAGCTAACTGCGGCATGCTAGCTAGACGCTAACTTTAGCCTCCTGTAAACTTCCTTCTCGTTATTCTTGGAGTTTACGGCGGTTGGCATCTATGATTTTGGCACATTTGCGCCCTCTATCGATCATTATGGAGAATTGTCTCTGCCTCCTTCATTTCTATTCAAAAGTCCTGTAATCCTTTAAATATTGACATTTTTTTGCAAGCTTCTGTTCTGACATTTCAAAACAAACTAAAATCAAATGTTTTTTTTAACATTTTGAAAGATTTCAATTTATGTAAGCGCTTTGGTTCTGACCTTTCACAATAACACAGGGACTCACAGAATGCTTTTAATTTTTTTTTAAATCTTTTATTTTTCTACGAGCTTCCGTTCTGACCTTTCATAATAAGATGAGTACTCTCCTTCACTGAAAGGAATTATTATTTTTTTCATTTGACATCTTTTAGGTTCTTGCAAAAGTTTTTATTGTGACCCTTCAGAATAAGACGACACCTCATATTCACTGGAGGAATGTTTATTTTTTTAATTTGTAATATTTTATTTGCAAGAGCTTCCGTTCGTACCTTTCACAATAAGATTAGACCTACCCCTGTCGTGCTTTTTTTTTTAAATTTTGTTATCATATTTTTTGGCGAGAGCTTTAGTTCTGACCTTTCACAATAAAATGAGGATTCATCCACACTGAAGTAAATGTTTCCTTTTTGTAAATTTTGTAATCTTTTATACTGTGCAATCATTTCCATTTCGACTCTTCAGAATAAGATGAGGACTCACCCTTACTGAAGCGAATGATATTTAAAATATAGAAATATTTTATTTCAACGAGAACTTCAGTTCTGGCCTTTCACAATAAGATGCAGACTCTCCTTCATCGAAACGAATGTTTTTGATTAATTTATTTGTTTTAATCCGTGAAGCTGCGGCAGTAGCGCAGGAGGTAGAGCGCTCACCTTGGGACCAAGAGGTAATAGGTTCAATTACATTTGATGTCAAAATGTCCTTGGGCAAGACACTGAGCCCCTATTTCCCCTGACACGTTGGTGGTGACCCTGCGTGTGTGTGCGTGAATGGGTAAATGTGAAGCACTTTTGAACAGCTTCCTTGCCTGAAAAGCGGTAGATAAATACAGACCATTTTCCATGAAGGGCTAGACAAAGAAATGGGACACAACCAGTGTTCCCTCTAAGCTGCGCGCGTGCGCAATCGCGCACTGCCCAGAGCTTTTCCGCGCACAAGAAAATCGAGCCAGCTCACAAAAATCAGGGCTCGAAATTGCTAATTAAGAAGCGAATAAAGTTAAAGTTACAGTGCATGAAGGTCAAAATACACGGGTTCCCCTGACGCTGTGTTCTAAACGCGGTATTTTGAAGTCAATGTCGAAGTAGAACGGAGTTGAGTAAAGTTAGTAGAGTTTTTCGGGAACCGGCTTCTTCGGCTCGGCTCACGAAAAGGAACCGGCTCTTTCGGGTCCTAAATGGCTCTTCAGGTTGTTTTTGCTTCTTACATCCCTATATGACCAAATATTATGTAAAATTATGCACAAAATGACTTAAAGGAAGGGGGAATAGAACAAAAAAGAAAAAAATACCAAAATGAAAAAGTAGTGAAAAGCTGAGAAAAAAAGAAGGAAAATTTTAGAAAAAAGCCAGAAAAAAAAAAGAAAGAAACAAAGGGAAAAAAAGTAAATAGAAACCAAAAAAAGTAACAGCTAGGAAAAAAAACACAATGAGATTTTTTTAAAAGGGATTAAAGAAAATAGAAAAAAACAGGGAAAAAGAAGAAAAAGTTTGTGTTGCATTCAAATAATTTCCAATTATACCAAGTCAATCTTGTTGCCAACATTGTACTTTCACTAAAAAATGTGATTAAATACAGTTGTGTATCGTGCAACCGACTAAATAAGCCCCCAAAAATGTTAGTATTATGCGACAAAATATATCAGGAAATAAAAAGAAACGGATATCTTGTGAAAGAATTGTAAGAACAAACGACGTTTGTAGGCCGTACAACCTTTGCAATCGTACATGAGTCAATTCATTCAAAAGTGAAAAAAAAATTTGCATTGCCGGAAACTCAGCAAAATGTAACTTGATGTCAAGTTTAGGACATGTTTGATAATGACTTAGTTGCCACACTTGGGATTGTTGTTGCTCGCTGTTGTTTCAAGCGTTGCTCACCGACTTTCCCGTGGAAAATTACAGGGAACATTGGACGCAACATCATGGTTTCTTCATTTTGGCCCCCCTCCAAAAGGCCCCTGGAAACACTAAAAGACACCAGCCATTATTTTGCGTTCGTGGACTTTATTTGACGGATGTTGACATCGGACTCCCCCCGGCTACTAAAGACGGCTCGCGCCAAGTCAGTCCGACTTCTTATTGGACGCCGGTCTCCGAGAGGGGGCGGGGCTACCGCCGCCATCTTCGTCGTCACCGTGGTAGTGGGCCTTGCAGCACAACAAACACACCAGGACCAAGACGGCCGGCGGGAAGCCCAGCAGGAAGCAGCCGAGAACCGGCGCCTCGCTCAGTAACGGCTGCGGGCACAAATGCAGACGGTCAGAATCTGGAGTGGGGGGTGTCAAACAGGCAGCCCGCGGGCCGGATCAGGCCCGCCAAGAGATTGAATCCGGCCCGCGAGAC
Source organism: Urocampus carinirostris (assembly GCF_059441175.1). NCBI lineage: Eukaryota > Metazoa > Chordata > Actinopteri > Syngnathiformes > Syngnathidae > Urocampus > Urocampus carinirostris. The sequence continues at coordinate 74,364,074 of NC_142349.1, read as the reverse complement.
AACGCTCAGAGAAGCGAAAGAGAAAAACGAGCTGCAGGTTGAGATATGTACACTTGATATTGCCAAAGCCAGGTGCCTCTCACAGACACTGAAGTTGTATTTCTTTCTTTCCCTTTCTCTCCCTCTCTCTCTCTCTCTCTCTCTCTCTGTCTACCTCCATCCCTCCATTTTCTCTCACTCTCTTTCAGTCTCTTTCTTTGTTCCTCTATGTCTCTTTCTCTCTCTGTGTCTTTTACCTTCTTTTGCTTTCTCTTCGTTATTTCCTTTTCTCTCTTTCTCACCTTCTCTTCTCTCTCTTTCTCTCCCTTTTCTCCTGTCTTTCCATGCCAGACCGGCTTCCTAACGTGCATGACTCCCCATTTCCCGGAAAATAAAAGGCTTGTGTGAGAACGGGTCCTGTTTCTGTTCTGATTCTGACAGGGACAGTGGGCAGAGACTGACAACTCACTTGCTCATTCACACCTAGGGACAATTCAGACCTGCCAACTCACCTGACATGCGTGTTTTGGGAAAGCGGGAGGAAACCGCAGTGCCCGGAGGAAACCCACGCAAGCACGGGGAGAACATGCAAACTCCACACAGGAAGGTTCGATCTCATGACCTCAAAACTGTGCCGCACACGCACTAACCCCTGCGCTGGCGTGCCACATAACAGTTATAATCATAATGACAGTTATAATAATACCCAAATTGATTATTAGTTTTACCCATCTATTAACTCTATAATGCTAATAATCACTAAATATCATACAGACACCAATAATAATGACAATAATATCAATAGTGATAATAACCGAGCGTACCGAGAGGGTGACTTTGGCCTCGTAGAAGAAGCGGCGTACTCGCTGGAGCGGCCCGTTTCCTCCGAGGGCCTAAAAGTGGACAAAAAGAGTCGGAACAAGGCCACAACATTTTAGAGCAGGGGTGTCAAACATGCGGCCCGGGGGCCAGATCAGGCCCGCTAAGGGACTGAATCCAGCCCGCGAGACAACGCTCAGAGAAGCGCAAGAGAAAAACGAGCTGCAGGTTGAAATATGTCCACTTGGTGTTGCCAAAGCCAGGTGCCTCTCACAAAGACGGTGGACTTGTATTTCTCTCTCTCTCTCTCGAACTCTCTCCCTATCTCGATTTTTTTTCCTCTCCCTTTTTTTCTCTCGCTGTCTCTCTCTTTCACTTTCTGTGTCTCTCTTTTTCTCTTTCTTTGTTTCTCTTTGTCTCTTTCTCTCTCTGTCTTTTTACCTTATTTTGCTCTCTCTTATTTTGCTCTCTCATTTTCCCCTCTCTCTCTCTCTCTTGTCTCTTTCTCTCTCTCTTGCTTTCCCATTCCCTCCTTCTCCCATTCTCTCCCTCCTTCTTTTTTCTCTCCTTCTCTCTTTGTATTTCTCTTTGGATATCTTTCTCTCTCTTTCTTTCCCCCTCTCTCATTATTTGTCTTTATCTCTTGTTTCTCACGTTCCACATTCTCTCTCTCTCTTTTTTCTCTCTTTCTCTCTCTCCCTTTCTTTGTCCCAGCCTCTTTTTCTCTCCTTCGCTTTGTCTTGTTTCTTTCTCTTTCTTTCTCTCTAATCTACTAGTCCGGCCCCCGAGAGAATGTTTGTTCTATCCTGTGGCCCCCGAGGTAAATTGAGTTCGACACCCCTGTTTTAGAGTATATGAGTATATCCACTTTGGACAGCATACTGTTTTGAAGGGCATTCTCTTTTAACGCCGTTGGTAACTCTACTTCCGAATTGAATTCATTCTGGGAGTAGCTTCGTAACCTGAAAACTTGGTAAGTAGAGACGCATTTTGAATGTAAATGCGCTAATCTGTTCTGAGCCCCGCAAAAGTGCAATATGATATATTTCTTTTTTAAATAAATCATAAAAGAGCATCAGAAGACCAAACAAAGACTCCGAGACTCCAAGGAATTTTGATCATCTTGGCTAATTGAATGATGTCTGCGTCCTCCTCTCCGCCATCTTGCCAGAACACCTCCTCCTCCTGGTTTCTGAAGTCTGAACTCTGAACTGTGACGGTGACAGGAAGAGCATGGTGGGATACACGCATGGGCACCCGCTTGCCAGGCAGTTTTTAGGCGCTAACCAGAATGTTGACGTTCAAGGAAACTCTGGGAGCGGCTAATAGCACCGCGTGTATGACTTTGTATCCTGATACACCTTTGTAACAAGAGGCGATATTTTCCGTATCAGGTACTTTTGTCACAATCACCCGGATCGGGAACACCTGTGTTCAGGATTTGGCGCCAACAGCCAGGACAGCTGATTGGCACACCCTGTACATTTAAATCCCCAGCTTCCGGTAACACTTTGTCCGATTGTACTATGCGATCTGTTGCCATCTGCTCAGAAAGCCCGTACCTCCGACTCTTTGCCTGCCTCCTGTTTTTCTACCTGATCTCCGTTGCCGACCCGTTTCCGAATTTGCCTACGACCTGCCCTGCCCGCCTGACTCCTGATCTCTCTTCCGAACACAACGACGCCCTTCTTCTCCAGCCCCAACCAACAACACGACGACTACGTCTGTCCAAGACCATTCCCGCCAAGCCTTCACCCGCCTGTCAAGTCTCGACAATCCGTCAAACAACGGATCGAAGATTCACGTCTTGTCATTCCTTCCTTCCAATAAAAACCAAGAAACGAGTGCAAGTGATCTCAGTTTTTCTTCCGTCCCGCCTGACAACTTTGTAACCGGAAACCTTTGCATGTAGACATTTGTAATGAAGTTATATACTATTTTATACGCCGTTTCATTCCAATTACACTCAAAAATACTTGTCATAAGTTTGACCACAGCCTTGAGTGCATTTCTTAAGAAGAGTGTCTAGGGCAATGACCTATCACCCATCTCCCAAGCTTCAAAGGGCTATTGGGGAATTTGCATCGACACGGCGCAGACCAATCAGCCAGAGGCTTGGTCATGGAGCTCGAACATTTCATCAACATTGATTATAACACAGGGGAAGACTCTGAAACCCCGTCATCTCCTCCACACAATTGTAATTGGCAAGGAGGAAAGATCACATGTGTTCAACTCTTTGATTTGGCTAAATGAATCAATATGTGGACTATACTCGGCTCAACAACTTCTCCGGCTTCTGGGCTCGCTCCAACTCTAAGGGATTACACAAGACACGGAAAGTGTCTTCGGAGTCAGATTTCAGTATACTAAATGTTAAAACTTTCCTACCTTTATACACATAAAAATTAATGTGCGCCACCCCATGGACAAACAAGAATAGCAGTCAGTGACACCAATACATTTTGGCTCCTACAGTCACAGCAACCTAGTTTATCAGATCAAGTCTTCTTTCTAATATCGAATGTGAATTTCCCTTCGGGGATGAATAAAGTATCTATCTATCTATCTATCTATCTATCTATCTATCTATCTGAGAGGCCTAATCTGTCATTGGAATACTACATCTGAACTGTTAGCTAGGTCAAAGGAAAATGATGAAACAATGACAGAACATGTGCATTGAATCACATGAAAGCTTTAATTTTAAGTGATTGATGGTAAAAGTTGACCAAATCTCATATTCTGTCTTTGAAACAAAGGGCATTGAAGGGTTGCTTTGACAACAACCTAGGATGCTGGCAAAAAAGGTGCGAGCTTGAAATCTCCTTACTCTACGATTGATTGAGCGAGTGAGCGAAATAGTCAATCCTGCAGGCTCCTTCCATGTTTGGCTAAAAGTTAGCACAAGGACTCTAACATATTGTAAAGTAGGCTTAAATGTATTTGCTCAAGATGTGTATTTCTAATCAGTTTGATGTTCCTTTTGGCGTCTCTTAGTCTTCCCGTCTTTGTTTAAAGGTGTTGGTACATTTCCAGGGGGGTGGTCTTTTGTCTTTGTCTCAACATACCAGTACTTTTCCATGTCTTGTGATTTTAATAAAACACAGAGGCAGACGGTGGGTGAGCGAGAGTGAGTAAGGGTGGACGAGCGAGTTGCTTGTCCTCTCTCCGGCTGCAGCTGGTTAAAAAAACTTAACAAGTCTCTTGCCTGGGGTATTTTCTACCGTTAGCCGAAATATAGCTCTCCCACACGTCAGTGGTCTGCGTCTTAGACCCTACACATATGCTGCCAGAAAGCGCCCACCAGTCACTGACCAAAGCTAGGTCTCACTGACAGGAGATTCTGGTTCCAACCAGGCCTCTGGACTGGAGGATTCCGCACTGCAATCTCTTACTTGGATCCTCTACTAACCGGCCTCAATATCAATGCGACAGAACCAAAATGATTCCAAAAGGTGTGACTTCCTCCCTTTTCCTGAGAAATTGATCATCTATTCAAATAATTTGTTGACCCCAAAAAACGCTACAGCATCCTTCGGGACCATTCGGGTCGCTTGCCTGGATGCTGCCGTCCAAGACCTGATCCAGAAAGTCCAGCAGGTGGCGCTCCGTCTCCAGCGGGGCCAACGGCAGGAAGTAACTGTCGGTGGACAGGTCCAGTACGATTATGGCAGGCAGGGGCAGCTCACTGGACCGGAACCAGAACTGGGTCAGGGGGCGGAGCCCAAGTTTGGAGAGTGTCTGTTATAATCACCCCATGATCAGCCCGTTGACGTAGCCGCCGCCCTCCATGAAACCGAAGAGGATCTTCCTGTAAGAGGGGAGAACCAGGTGCGAGGACCGACTCCGGACTCGGACGCCGAAAACCCACCGATTTGCTCACCTGTCGTAGACGTTTTGCTGGTCATGCGAAACCTTCTGGACCAGATTTTTGTACCTAAAGGTGCGTGGGAAAATGGTCATATAGGGCAGAGTCAAAGGGACCGGGTCAAAAACAAAGATGGCACCTGAAAGTATCAGGGTCGCCTCCGCTCTGGTCCAGCACCGCCAGCAGGATCAACTTTCCTGTGCAAAAGAAAGTGTTAGCGGCGTGGCGGATGTTCAGCCCCAAGAAAAGTTCATCTGAAGTTTATGTAGTTTCTCCATATTTTATTTTGAAAGAGACAGGAAATGAAGTCACATATTAGGTCAGTATTAAACATCCTCATTGATAAATCAACAACCATCTGCTTCTGTTGTTGTGCATTTGACTCCATTGTCTTTTAACTCTGTTTTGGATGAAAGTGGAGCTTGGACGCTCATCTTGACTCAACCCCATGTTTGGTAAGTTTTCAAAGATATTCTTTTATAGATCGATATTTTTAAAGTCAATACTCTAATAACAGCGGTAATTGCGAAGTGTTTTGCATTTTTTGTCGATTGTTTGCGGGGTTTTTTGTCAGGCTATTGTGTTTTTATTGTATGTTTCAGTTTTACTCGTTTTGGAAGTGTAGCTCTGATGCTAATTTTGACTTTTTCATTACAGGAGTTTAGCTTCTGTTAAAATCGTGTACTATTTTCACTGTATGTTTTGAGTTTTACCATCTTTTGGATGAAAGTGGAGCTTGGACGGCAGCACTTTTTTATTACAGAGATAAGCTAATGCTAGGTTTTGTATCTCTCTCACACACACACAAGGAGAGCAGTTCACATTGGTTTATGGTCTGGGAAATAATTAATTATTATTGTGTTTTTTATTTAATATATATTTAATAACAATTCTGAATCATGATTTTTTTTTACGTGTCACTGAAATGTCAATCATTTGAAATGGCACTTCAGACTTACTGTATTATCATTGTATGTTTCGGTTTTACTCTGTTTTGGATGAAAGTGTAGCTCGGACGCTAAACTTGACAAAGAACTTTTATATTAGAGGTGTCACGATAATGCTAGGTTGTGTACCACACACACACACACACACACACACACACACACACACACAAGGAGAACAGATCACAGCAGTTTATGACTTGGAAAATAAGCTATATATTTTTTTTTAAAATAACGTGCCTTTCGTTTTAAGACAATTAATAGCAGTTAGTACACACGATTGATGTATGTCATTGAAATTGCTATTTAAATCGCAGTTTTTGTCATTCGTCTGTGGTGTCGGACTGTGTTTTCTAAGTGTGTTTCAGTTTTACTCTGTCTTGGATTAAAGTGGAGCTTGGACGCTAATCTTGACCAAGCATTTTTTTCAAGGAAGAATCAAGCTGCTGCTAGCTTTTGTGGCTAGCATGTTAGCACTGCCGCTAACCTGAGTCTCCCATGGCGTAGAGGAGGTACTCGTCCACTTTGGCGAAGTTGGCGAAGCGCTCCCTTTTGACCCAGGCCGCCAGCGAACCGTCCTCGACCTCTGAAAAGCCTCAAGGTTAAGTGAATTCTTTATTCTGTTTTTAGATATTAAAAACTGCTTTGCATTTCTTTTGTTTCTGTGATATCGAAAATGGGGAATGACAAGTAAATCATTTTTTGGGGGGGCACCTATGTAGAAGTTGGCTCAGGAAGCAAGGGTTGTTTTTTATTTTGACAATTATACCTCACTGTTGTTTGAAGTTTTGACTATTATGCACTGTTTACATCATCGTCACTATTGGCCAAACGTGCTGTTATTCTTTGATATCCACAGCTTTTAGGGCGAATCTGCTTTAGTTTTAAGAGGGCTTTAAGAACCGATCAGAATTCCTTCTCAGGGGGTTAGGTACAGTCGTCTCCTGTTCTCCTTGATTGATTGATGTCTTCTCTCCTTATTTTGAGTGCCCATCCATTATCTGCACCGCTTATCCTCAGTAGGGTTGCGGGGGTGCTGGAGCCCAATCCCAACCTTCTTCTGGCAGTGGGCAGGGGACACCCTCAACTGGTTGTTATTTTAATTTTCTTATTCATCCATCCATTATCCATCCATCCATTATCTGCACCACTTATCCTCAGTAGGGCCGCGGGGGTGCTGGAGCGCATCCCAGCTATCTCGGGGCAGTGGGCAGGGGACACTCTGAACTGGTTGCCAGCCAATCACAGGGCACAAAGGGACAGATGGATCATGCATGTTTTTGGAATGTGGGAGGAAACCGGAGTGCCCGGAGGAAACCCACGCAAGCACGGGGAGAACATACAAACTCCGCACAGGAAGTCTGGTAGCTGGATTTTTCTTATTCATAAATGTATTATTAGCTCCCACCGTTGTAGCCGCTGCAACCGCCATCTTTGAAGACCACCGCGGCCGGTAGCGGCGGAAGCCCCGCCCCTTCGGGAAGGACGTCCCTATTGGCCGAGAAGAACGGCGTGCTCGCGATCATGTCCTCCGCCACCGACGAAAACTCGCCCTACGACAGGGGTCAGCGCCCCTAGGTCAGACGTCGGAGATCATGGCCCCGCCCACCTATGTGTGATTGGTTACTTTGAGAGGCGAGGCCCCGCCCACGTAGACAAACAAGACGCCGTGACGCCGCAAAGCGTGCTGGAAGAGCGCCCCGCTGGTGAGCGCTCGAACTGGCGGCCTGAAAAAAAAAACAACAAAACAAAATGGCCGACGCTGGCTTTCACACTTTCGCCCGTAGCGCTCACCCGCTCACTCGGTCGGCAAAATCCAAGATGGCGTCGGCGGTGCGCGGTCCCGAGTACGCGTACTTCCTGTTTTCTTTCCACCTAAAACGGGTCGGAGAGACGTCATTGGGCGTTGAGGCGATTAAGCTGACAGGCCACGCCCATGCACCCTATGCCACGCCCACCCAGACACTCACATGACGATGGTAGGGTAGTTGCGGACTCGGAACTCTATGGCCAAACCTGCGGGAAGAGGAAGTGTTACCATGGCGACAGTGTCCAGGCTGTTAGGAATTAAATATCATAATGTATCGTTTACCAATTAGTTATCTGACTCCATTAACCAAACACAACCTACAATCACTCAACAATTTATGCGCGCTCGTTTCTTGATGGAAAAGATGAACAAGAAAAGCCGACATTTTCACACGGGGGCAGATTGAATTTCATCAGCAAATTAACGAAGTGTACTCCATCGAAAATGGCCGAATTAGTGTCGTTGAAGCCCTCTTCAGAAGTCCTCCAACTTTTTTTCTCGGCCCACGTCTTTCCGCAAGTTGGTGTGCCGGCTCCTCCCATGAGCGCGCCAACGAAGCGCAACGTGAGCTTCACAATCTCAGAGACGAGCGTCCCGATGTCTGTGGTTCCTCAAAACAACGGAGAGCGTTTCTCAAAACAATGCCTGCCGTCCTTCGTCATCAGGGCCTTTCTGCGTCTGGATGTGCTGATTATCTTATCAGCCTTAAGTCCCGTTCCCGCCATTCCTGTAAACAATAATTCCTACCAGGGTGCCCTGAACTTTCACTGCTCATTGAATAAAGGCACAGTCAGTAAATAACTACAGCATTAAACTCAATAAATGTAACTTGTATTCAATCGTATAAAATCCTTTATAGTCAAATGTATAAAATCCTTTAACGCCCACTAATGATGTGACCTTGGCAATTGAAGTGGCTCCAAGAGGTAGCTCTTCTGAATCAACAGTAGGAGCCAGCTCCCCACCTGACAGGAGTTTGCTCCCTTCAATAGTGACGCAAACATAACAGCTCTATCAGCTAAACGAAAGGTGCCAGCTCCCTACCAATCAGGAGCCAGCTCCTTTTGAGATGGTGACGGGTTGGAGAACAAAAGTCAAAAAGAAAAGAGTCAAAGTAGGAAAAAGAGCCAAAAGTGTCACGACGCCAGGAACGGAGACAGGACCCAGTAGCGTTAGTTTACTCAGTTTTATTGATAAGAGGGAGAGAAGGACCTGCTTCCACGATCCGAGGATCGACGGACTAGTGAAGCAGGAGACGCGGGAGTGGCACTTCCATGTTGACCGAGGAGGGTCGAAGACAGGCAGGAATTACAATTCGTAAGCCGGGACAGGAGAGCAAGGGCGGTGTCAAGTTCGGAAACGACATCGGCAACAGGAGGCAGGCAGATAGCGGGGATATACAGATCGGATAACGGGCAGGCAGAACGGGGCAGAGTCAGGTCCGGAAACAGGTTGGCAACGAGGGAAACAGGGCAGGAACAAAGTCCGACGTAAGAGCTTGCCGAGCTGGGAGCATCGGTTCGGATAACGATCTGACAGGGATCTCTTGGAAGTCGGGGTTTTAAAAGGAGTACATCAACCAATCAGCTGTCCGGGCTGTTGGCGCCAATTAAGCAGTCGCAGGTGCTCTGAATCGGCAATCATGACAAAAAGTGGATTTGTTTGAATGCTATTTACACATTTTATCTGATCATTTTTGGTAGTTTCAGGCTAAGTTGGTTAAACTTTTCATTTGAAATGACCATATTTAGAGTACTGAAGGGTTAGAAATTAAGGAGTCAAAAGTTCATTGAAGCGTGAAAAAGTAAAGCCCATTGTCATGTTTACCGATATGCATCCCCTGTGCCCGCTCCTTTGGCGCCAACTGCCTCGGACTCTGATTGGCTCTCAGTCCCTATTTAAACCTTCTGCGAACCTCAGTTAACACTAGGCAAGCCTTTTTTTGACCCTGACTCCCACCTGTTTTTGCTCCCGTCTGTCCCCCCGCTTCGACGAGTTTTTTGATCCTGACCACGTCTACTCTCCCGTCCCGGCTTTCGACCTTATTTTGTCCCCGACCACGTTTACTCTCCTTTCCTGGCTTACGACTCGCTTACGACCACGTTTTTGCTCTCCTGTCCCGGCTACTGACCCGTTTTTCCGTTCTCGACACCGCCATCGCTCGACACGGAAGATCCACTTCAGCGTTCAGAGCGACCTGCTTCTCGCGTCACTGGATCGTGGCCGCAACCCGTTCTCTTTCTTCCAATAAAACTTGTGAGAAACACAACGCAAGTGGGTCCTGTCACCCATGATAAAATTATACATAGAAATAAACATTTTTTAGATTAATGATCGATTCATTATGTGCTAAAATGTTATATTATTATTGACAGTACTGTATATGGATTCTCAACTGGTCCGACTCTAGGAGCCAACACACAACCTGAATTACAAGCTGCAACTCAAATCAAGAAAATTGTATTCAAGTTTATACATTTGCAGAGCTTAATGACCATATAATGTTCATAAGTACAGTAATTGATTTTGAATTATTTGTATTTCTTAGCATTATTTTTGCCAAGGAACAGGTTCGCGACCCACTGACAACGGGTTTTGCGACCCACTTTTGGTCCCGACCCACCGGTAGAGAAACGCTGGATTTAATGAACAACAAAACCTGAAGAGCCATTTGGGAGTCAAATGAGACGGCTCTTTTTTTTAGTGAGCTGAGCCAAAAGAGCCTGATTTTGAAAAAGAGACGGATCTTTCTAGTGAGCCGAAAGATTTGATTCTCCAAAAAGAGTCGGTTCTCTGCAAAGAGTCAGAATTCCTACGTAGGGTGGCTCACCCGGGCTGGCGGTGCCATCGCATTTGCCAACATTGACGGGCGATCCGGTACTTCGGAGTTCCGAGCCAATCCGGTGCCAGGTTGAGTCCAGCTGCTGGCAGAGTTGGCACCAGGGGGCGTAAAACTGAAAAAAATAGAGGAAAGGGTCCACGTAGGAAGCTCTGCTTCCTGACATACTGTTGAAAACCTGCTTTGGTGCCATATCCCGTACCTTAATGAGCCACGTGTCTTCTGGTTGTCGTGTCTCCAGCAAGCTGCGGGTGGCACAGAGAAGTGACCGGGCGGATGACGGACAGGTGGCAGGAACGAGTGATAGGGTGGATGACGGACAGGTGGCACAAAAGAGCGACAGGGCGGATGACGGACAGGTGGCAGAAAAGAGTGACAAGGCAGTTGCAAAAGGGTATCATAATTGAGTGAATGGGTGGAAAACATGGGTGGCACAAAAAGCGACAGGGCAGATGATAAACAGGCGGCAAAAAGGAGTTACAGGGCGGAAGACGTACAAGCGGCACAAAAAAAGCGACAGGGCAGATGACGGTCGGTTTGCAAAAAAAGGGTGACAGGGCAGCTGACCAGGTTGATGACAGACAGTTGTCACAAAAAGGTGACCGTACTGATGACGAACGCGTGGCACAAGAGGGTGGAACACGGACGGGTGGCATAAGAGAGTGACAGGGCAGATGACAAGTGGCACAGAAACGTGATAAGACGGACCACGTACGTGTGAGACTAAAGAGTTATGGGTGGGCGGTACATCAGAGCGACAGGGCGGATGACCAACGATCGACAAACAAAATGGCACTTACGTATCGTCCAGCTCATCCACGAATGCCCGCGACGGCGCCACCTGGGCACACAACAGCAACGCTGGGGCACAAAAGACATAAAATCCCTCAGGATTTGCCCTAGTGCAGCGGTGGGAAAACTAGGGGCGGCGGGTCATATGTGGCCCAGCAGGCCTTTCCATCGGGCCCGTTGAACCGAAATAGTTTGAGTACAATGACATATCGAAAAGTAAATGAAGTGTTTCTGGTGCCATCTTTGTGATATCGTAGAACAGACGGTCGTAGGACAGAAGGGAAATGACTGCGCATGAAAATTGCTTTAATCAAGGAAAGAACTCTAAAAACTACAAGTAGAGGAATGATTTAAATAGGAAAAGTAAAATCCTAGCAAAAAAATATTCATTCAACGTTGAAAAGGGTTGAAAAGGGTTGAAAAGGAATAAAGTTTTGTTGATATTTTACAGAATTATAGTGAATATTGGGTGAATTCATTCCATTCAAAAACATTCCCTTATGGGTTAGTGTCAGGACCAGAACGGAAACAGGACCCAATAGCGTTAAGTTTCTCACAAGTTTTATTGGAGGAAAGAGAAAGGGCTGCACCCATGATGCAGTGTTCGCTGGGCGTGGGAAGCAAGTCACTCTTGTACTCGGATGGTGCTCCGGACGTGGAAATGGATCTTCCGTAAGTTCAGTTTTCATTCCCGTCTTGTTTGTCCTGTTTATTGTCGACATCCTGTTTCATTATCAATCCTGTCTGTCCCGTCCTTTCCGGTATTGACCCCATCCGTCCGATATCAACTCGGTAAATGGCATCGATCTCGTCGGCCTCTGGCTTCTTATCATTTCACGCCAGACTGCTGCCTCACGTGCATGACTCCCCATTTCCCGAAAAATAAAAGACTTGTGTGAGAACGTCACGCGTTTGGGTCCTGATCCGGTTCTTTGCCAGCCCAACACTTTGCTAGCAGCGGATGTAGCTGTTAGCATCTACCCATTAGCATCCACCAATTGCCCACGGTTATACTTAATGTGGTTCAGTTTCCACGCATATGCCACCGCTGGTTACCATGGCTACCCATTGAAACGAACGGGCCCCATGCATTACGAACGGTAAATTTTCAAACCCCATTCATGTCTACCGGACAAAAATCTGTGCATTTTGGGATACTGTGTTGTCACGGTAACCGCTATTGCTAACCCAGAACATAACACAAGTCATTGCCACTCTGCTTACGGCACTCGTGGTAATGAGTTGTGGTGTTGAAGCCAGCACCAACTAATGAAAGAAAAAGACAGAAAGACAAAAAGAATGAAAAAGAAAGACAGAAAGGAAGACAAAAAGGAAAGACAGACAGGCAGGCAGAGAGAAAAGGAAGACAAAAGGAAAGACAGACAGACAGAATAAAAGACAAAAGGGAAAGACAGACGGAAAAGGAAGACAAAAGGAAAGACAGATAGAAAAAAAGACAGACAAAAGGAAAGACAGACAGACAGAATAAAAGACAAAAGAGACAGACAGACGGAAAAGGAAGACAAAAGGAAAGACAGATAGAAAAAAAGACAGACAAAAGGAAAGACAGACAGACAGAATAAAAGACAAAAGAGACAGACAGACGGAAAAGGAAGACAAAAGGAAAGACAGATAGAAAAAAAGACAGACAAAAGGAAAGACAGACAGACAGAATAAAAGACAAAAGGGAAAGACAGACAGACGGAAAAGGAAGACAAAAGGAAAGACAGATAGAAAAAAAGACAGACAAAAGGAAAGACAGACAGACAGAATAAAAGACAAAAGGGAAAGACAGACAGACGGAAAAGGAAGACAAAAGGAAAGACAGATAGAAAAAAGACAGACAAAAGGAAAGACAGACAGACAGAATAAAAGACAAAAGGGAAAGACAGACAGACGGAAAAGGAAGACAAAAGGAAAGACAGATAGAAAAAAAGACAGACAAAAGGAAAGACAGACAGACAGAATAAAAGACAAAAGGGAAAGACAGACAGACGGAAAAGGAAGACAAAAGGAGAGACAGATAGAAAAAAAGACAGACAAAAGGAAAGACAGACAGACAGAATAAAAGACAAAAGGGAAAGACAGACAGACGGAAAAGGAAGACAAAAGGAAAGACAGATAGAAAAAAAGACAGACAAAAGGAAAGACAGACGGACAGAATAAAAGACAAAAGGGAAAGACAGACAGACGGAAAAGGAAGACAAAAGGAAAGACAGATAGAAAAAAAGACAGACAAAAGGAAAGACAGACAGACAGAATAAAAGACAAAAGGGAAAGACAGACAGACGGAAAAGGAAGACAAAAGGAAAGACAGATAGAAAAAAAGACAGACAAAAGGAAAGACAGACAGACAGAATAAAAGACAAAAGGGAAAGACAGACAGACAGAAAAGGAAGACAAAAGCAAAGACAGATAGAAAAAAAGACAGACAGACAGACAGACAGAAAGGAAGAAAATCTGAAGGCACGACAGCGAAAATTGCGAAGAATGTCAAAAGCTCACCTGCCAAGAAAGTCAGCGTGCCGCTAACAACTTCGGCCATTTTGATGGATTAACAAACAAAGCTTCTTCTAATCTCATCAGATGAGCATCTGTTCAAGGGCACAAAACTTTATTGACAAAAAACTAATCTCAGCTTTACACTACAGTATTTGATTTTCTCTCTCTCCATCCCTCTCCTCCCTCTCTTTTTATTGCTTCTCTTTGACTTTCTCTATTTCTTTCTCTCTATTTCATTCTCTTTTTCCCTCGCTTCCCTTTCTTCCTATTTGTCAGTCTTGCCTCTTTCTTTCTTTCTTTCTCTCCCTCTGTATTGCTCCGCTTCAACACTCTATTTCTCTCTTTTTCCCCTCTCTCGCTTTTATTCTGTAGGTCTGTCTTTTCTCTCTTCCTGGTGTTGGACAGACAGACCCAAAAACGGGACACAAGGGATGTGGTCTAACCTCACTAGGGGAACGTTATTCTAATAGCAACAAAAAAAGACTTTAAGGGTGAAGGGGTTTGGGACCGGGATAACAGAGGATATCTTGAGAGGGGATCTAGGGGTTGGCGAGAATCTTGAATGGGAGAATTGGGAATACCTTTAAAAGAGGGTCTAGTAGAATTGAAAGAATTTTAAAAAGTGAATTATTTTCAATTGAAAAATGTAAAAACACATCTGCAGATTAGCAGCTGGGTAGGCTTGCTATAGGTGGGATTGACCGTTGAACAGTCTAATGGCCAAGGGGACAAAGCTGTTGCAGAACCTGGTGGTCCTGAACCACAAACTGCAGTACCTCTTCCTAGAGGCTAGCAGAGTGAACAGTCCATGATGGTGGTGAGAGGGGTCTCTAGAGGTGTTTGTGGCTCAGGATGGGCAGCTCTTCTGGCCAATGTCCTGAATGGAGGAGACAGAAGTCCTGATCCAGATCAAGTCCGAGGCACTGCAGCCTCCACACCACACAGAGATACAGCTGGTCAGGATGCTCTCTATGGTGCCCCTGTAGAATGTGATGAGGGTGGGTGGGGGCAGGTGGGCTTTCTTCATCCTGCGCGGGAAGTTCAGGCGCTCCTGTGCCTTCTTCACCAGTGTTCAAAGACAAGCTGAGTTGGTCTGTGATCTGCACCCCTAGGAACTTGGTGCTGCTGACCACCTCCACAGCCTTGTTGTCGATGAGAAGTTGGGCATGGTCGGGCTGTTGTTTCCTGAAGTCAACAATCTCTTTAGTTTTGTCAACATTCAGGACCACGTGGTTGTCTCCCCACCAACTGCTCCACCTCCTCTCTGTAGGCAAGGTCATTATCCTCCCTGGTTGTGTCGTCCTCAAACTTCACAAGGTGGTTTGTGGCTGACCTTGGGACGCAGTGTCATCAGGGTGAACAGCAGGGGGCTCAGGACACAGCCTTGGAGGGAGACCGTGCTGAGAGTGATGATGTTGGAGATGTTCTGGGCAAGCTTCACTGACTGGGGTCTGTCATTGAGAAAGTCCAGCAGCCAGTTCTTCCTCACTTTTTAATTTTCGTTGAATTGTTTTTACCCAGGGGAGCATGGCGGAGCAGTGGTTAGCGCGTGTGCAGCACAGTTCTGTGGTCTTGAGATCAAACCTCCTGGGTGGAGTTTGCATGTTCTTCTGTGCTTGTGTGGGTTTCCTCTAGGCACTCCGGTTTATTCCCACATTCCAAAAACATGCATGTCAGGTTAATTGTCCGGTCCAAATTGTCCCTAGGTGTCAATGAGCGTGTAAATGGTCTGTCCCTGTGTGCCCTGCGACTGGCTGGCAAGCAGTTCAGGGTGTCCCCTTGCTCACTCCCCAAAGAAAGCTGGGATGGGCTCCAGCACCCCCGCGACCCTACTGAATAAGCGGTGCAGATAATGGATGGAGGGATGTTTTTACCCATGTTAACAATTAGATAGAGGCTTGGTCATGGGGCGTGAACATTTCATCGTCATAGGTTATAACGTGGGACAACGCTGGAACCCCCTCGTCTTCTTCTCCACACGATTGCAATTTGGCACGGAAGAAAGACCCGATTTGTTCAACTCTTTGATTAGGCTAAATAAATTGATATGTGGACTATACTCTTCGTCCGGCTGATCAAATTTATCCAAATTTTGAACATGCGCCAACTGTAAGGGTTTAGACAAGACACGTGAAGTGTCTTTGGCGTCAGATTTCCGTATAATAAATGTTAAAACCTTACAGTACCTAGAAATGTTACATTCCTTTCTAAATCTTACCGAGCAGGGGAACTTGCACAATTGCTGGTTGACTAAGTACTTTTACTCTGTATACGGGACAGAATTTGGAAATCCATCGTACAATTCAATCATATGGCATGCAGTCACTTTTTGTGGGCGTGGCCAAGCCCAACGTTGTCAACAAAGGTGTTTGCGTGCAACTCAGGCCGTCTGACTTCCTGTTGCGAAAGCGTCCTCGCACGCAACAGGAAAAGAACCCGATTTTTGCTTCGCGCTCAAGTTCCATACGAGGACCGACGTCAGCGCGCCATTGGCCGGGGTTTAGCTCCGCCCCCAGCCACGTGTGGGGCAACGTGAGTCCAAATCGAGGCGGTCGGCTCGGCCCATTTCTCACTTCTGCTTTAAAATTGACAAACCGTTTCAATCAGAAGGACATTGGACGCCATCGAGACGACTTTGTAAGTCTTACGCCGATTTCGTGACTTTACAAACTCAATTTATGGATATTAATATTGTTTTTGGACACGTTTTCCTTCTTTGGTTGTGTTTGAAGTGAGACAGGAGTAGGCTCCCCACCAATCAAGAGCCAGATCCCTTTGAGATTTTGATTTGTGGCTCCCTTTGAGATAGTGATTGGTCGTTCACAAACGTGCCAGCTCTAAGACCCTCTCTTTGAAGTTAATGTCAGGAGCAGGCTCCCCACCAATCCAGAGCCGGCTCTTTGAAGTTAATGACAGGAGCAGGCTCCCCAACAATTGAGAGCCGGTTCCCATTGAGATTTTGATATGTCGTTCACAAACGTGTCAGCTCTAAGACCCTCTCTTTGAAGTTAATGTCAGGAGCAGGCTCCCCACCAATCCAGAGCCGGCTCTTTGAAGTTAATGACAGGAGCAGGCTCCCCACCAATTGAGAGCCGGCTCCCATTGAGATTTTGATATGTCGTTCACAAACGTGTCAGCTCTAAGACCCTCTCTTTGAAGTTAATGTCAGGAGCAGGCTCCCCACCAATCCAGAGCCGGCTCTTTGAAGTTAATGACAGGAGCAGGCTCCCCACCAATTGAGAGCCGGCTCCCATTGAGATTTTGATATGTCGTTCACAAACGTGTCAGCTCTAAGACCCTCTCTTTGAAGTTAATGTCAGGAGCAGGCTCCCCACCAATCCAGAGCCGGCTCTTTGAAGTTAATGACAGGAGCAGGCTCCCCACCAATTGAGAGCCGGCTCCCATTGAGATTTTGATATGTCGTTCACAAACGTGTCAGCTCTAAGACCCTCTCTTTGAAGTTAATGTCAGGAGCAGGCTCCCCACCAATCCAGAGCCGGCTCTTTGAAGTTAATGACAGGAGCAGGCTCCCCACCAATTGAGAGCCGGCTCCCATTGAGATTTTGATATGTCGTTCACAAACGTGTCAGCTCTAAGACCCTCTCTTTGAAGTTAATGTCAGGAGCAGGCTCCCCACCAATCCAGAGCCGGCTCCCTTTGTGATAGTGATTGGTCGTTCACAAACGTACCAGCTCTAAGAGCCAGCTCTTTAAAGTTAATGACAGGAGCCGGCTTCCTACCAATCAAGAGTCGGCTCCCTTTGAGATTTTGATTTGTCGTTCATAAACATACCAGCTCTAAGAGTTGAAGTTAATAACAGCAGCAGGCTCCCCACCAATCAAGAGCCGGTTCCCTTTGAGATCTTGATATGTCGTTCACAAACGTGCCAGCTCTAAGACCCGGCTCCTTAAAGTTAATGACAGGAGCAGGCTCCTCACCAATCAAGAGACGGTTCCCTTTGAGATTTTGATTTGTCGTTCACAAACGTACCAGCTCTAAGAACCTGCTCTTTGAAGTTAATGACAGGAGCAGGCTCCCCACCAATCAAGAGCAGGCTCCCTTTGAGATTTTGATTTGTCGTTCACAAACGCACCAGCTTAAGAGCCAGCTCTTTGAAGCAAATGACTGGAGCTCCCAACCAATAAGGAGCCGTTATTGGTTGGGAGTTTGTAAACATTACAGCTCTGTGAGCCAGCTCTTTCACATCAACGAAGGGAGCCGCCTCCCCACCAATTAGGAGCCTTTTCTTTGGAGAGAGTGATGTGTCGTTGTTAAATTAATAGCTTAATGAGCTGGCTCTTTGCTATGAACGACAGGGACGACTCCCCAAAAATCAGGAGCAGGCTCCATTTAAAATATTAATGTGTTGTCGGCAAACATAAACGACTCTGGGAGCCGGCCCCTTTTCAAATAGTAATAGGTCGTTCACAAATCTAACAGCTCTATGAGCCAACTCATCAAAGCGAATGGCAGGAGCCAGCTCTCTTCAAGATAGTGATGTGTGGTTGGCAAATGTAACGGCTCTATGAGCAGGCTTTTTGAAATAAACGATTGAAGCCAGCTCCCGTCAAGATAAGTGTTGTTGGGGAATGTAACTTCTCAATTGAGTCTTTGACATGAATGACGGGAGCTGGTTCCCCCACCTATCAGGAGCCAGCTCCTTTTGAAATAGTAATGCGTGTTATTGGCGAACATATCGGGTCTATGAGCCGGCTCCTATCAAAATAATCATATATCGTTTACAAATGTAACAGCTCTATGAGCCAACTCATTGAGGCGCACGACAGGAGCCTGCTCCCTTCAAGATAGTGATGTGTTGTTGGGAAACGTAACAGCTCAATGAGCCTACTGTTTGAAGTGAACTAAGGGAGCCTGCTCCCTTTAAGATGTGTCGTTAGGGAATGCAACGGCTGTGAGGAGCCCATTCCCACACTATCAGAAACCTGCTCCTTTTTTGAGAAACTTGCTTTTTTTCGTTGAAAGTCCACATGATAGGTGGTGATGTGTCGTTTGCAAATGTTACAGGGGAACCGACTCCCCACCAACTATCAGGGGCAGGCTCCTTTTGAAATAGTAATGTGTTGTCGGCAAAGACGACTATGAGCCGGCCCTTTTCAAATAGTGATATGTTGTTCCGAAATGTAACAGCTCCATGAACCAACTCATCAAAGCGAATGGCAGAAGCCGGCTCTCTTCAAGATAGTGATGTGTGGTTGGCGAATGTAACAGCTTTTTGAGCAGGCTCTTTAAAATAAATGATTGAAGCCAACTACCTTGAAGATAAGTGTTGTTGGGAAATGTAACTTCTCAATTGACTCTTTGACATAAATGATGGGAGCTAGTTCCCCACAAACCTATCAGGAGCAGGCTCCTTTTGAAATAGTAACGTGTTGTCGGCAAACATAACGATTGAATGAGCCGGCCCTTTTCAAATAGTGATATGTCGTTCAGAAATGTAACAGCTCCATGAACCGACTCATCGCAATAGGCTACAGGAGCCGGCTCCTGTCAAGATGGCAAACGTAACGGCTCTGTGACATGAATGACTGAAGCCGGTTCCTCCCCAATCAGGAGCCGGCGCCCTCTCAAAATAGCGATATCACGGCTCTCTATGACAACTTTTGTAATGGCGGAAAATTCTCGTGATATAGACAAGGCGATATTCTGGCAATCGTGCGCAAGTCAGTTTCAAAGGAAGCTTTTATAAAATACCGTCGAAGTTTCGGGTTGGTTTCTAATGGTTCAATTGACGCGATACTCAATCCAAAAAGCATTCCCAAATGATGAAAAATATCTCGCGAGCGGCCATTTTGACAATTGTGCTCGAGGCGCTATCGCGGGCGCCGCCAAAATAAGACAATATGGCCGAAATACGGTACAATCTCGAGTATATGACGGTCTTTGTCTGCCCTGTAGCTGAAAGAAGCCTGCCAGGGGACTCCATGGACGACGACATGACGGACGCCGCGACCGAGGTAGGAAGGGTCCGGCCGGGGTCGGGCCCCTTTCTGGTACTGTGACTGAAGGAGCGGGTGTTTCAGGCCTCCCTGTACGGGGAGGTGACGGCGAGCACGGCGGATTACGACTACCCGGACCTGATGTGCGAGTTGTCTTCGGTTCGAGCCTTCCGCCGGGCCTGCGAGCCGCCCCTCTTCTGGTCCATCGCGACGGTGGGCGGTGCCGGAAACCTGGCGGTGGTCTGGATCTACCTGCACTTCCGCCGCCGGCTGAAGACCATGACCGACGTCTTCCTGCTTAATTTGGCCGTGGCCGACCTCCTGTTCCTGGTCACGTTGCCGTTGTGGGCCGCCGAGGCCGTTCGCGGTTGGACCTTCGGAGCCGGGCTCTGCAAGGTAGCCGCCGACGGGTCGGAATTCGGTTTTGACGCCGGATGACCTGTTGGAACTATCAAAATGTACTGTTTACCAAATTGTTCAAATTAGTTATCTGACTCCATTAACCAAACCAACCTACATTCATCAAACAATTATGCGCGCTCGTTGAGAGAAAAATGACCAGGAAGCCGGCAATTCCACACGGGGGCGGAGGTTTATTATTCTGAACAGCAAATCTAAGTGTAAACAGGAGACAGCTGAAGTGACGTTGAAGTTCTGAACTCCTTTAGCTTTCTCTTATTGGCTCACGTCTCCCCACATGGCGTCTCGGCTCCTCCCATGGGCGTGCCAAGCAGTTTGCGCGCCTTGATGTCTTGAACATTCTGCGTCAAAAGCATTAGACAAAACAACATGCATTTCAAAACAGCCTGCCCTGACAGTAAACTAAAACACAGTCAGTGAATATATTTATTGCATTAAACTGAATACATGTCATTTGTAGTCAATTGTATAAAATCCTTTATAATCAAATGTAGAAAATCCTTAATTTATCCCGCAACTGACGCCCAAATCCGTTTGCTTGGTCCGCGACTGATGCAGGTTTGCCAGAATCTGTTTTGTTTGTTCTACGACAGACGCCGATTTGTCGGAATCCGTTTACTTGGCCTGTGACTGATGCCGGAATCCATTTTGTAGCCCAGGACTGACTCCGTTAAGCTAGGACAGTTGTTTTTTTATTTGCCGGAATTTGTTTTATTTGCAGAGTTTCTTTCGGTCCACGACTGACGCCCAAATCCGTTGGCTCGGTCTGGGACTGATGCCCATTTGTTAGTATCTGTTTTTTTTTTGTTCTACGACGGAATCTGTCTACTTGGTCTGCGACTGATGCCGGAATCCATTTTATGGCCCAGGACTGATGCCGATTAGCGAGGATCATTGTTTTTGTATTTGCCAGAATTCGGGTTTTTTGGTTCTACGACGAACGCCGATTCGCCGGAATCCGTTTACTTGGCCTGTGACTGATGCCGGAATCCATTTTGTAGCCCAGGACTGACTCCGATAAGCTAGGACAGTTGTTTTTTTATTTGCCGGAATTTGTTTTATTTGTAATGTGACTGAAGTGACCGAGTTTCTTTCGGTCCACGACTGACGCCCAAATCCGTTGGCTCGGTCTGCAACTGATGCCGATTTGTTAGTAACGTTTTTTTTTTGTTCTACGACGGATGCCGATTTGACGGAATCTGTCTACTTGGTCTGCGACTGATGCCGGAATCCATTTTATGGCCCAGGACTGACGCCGATTAGCGAGGATCATTGTTTTTGTATTTGCCAGAATTCGGGTTTTTGGGTTCTACGACGGACGCCGATTCGCTGGAATCCGTTTACTCGGCCTGCGACTGATGCCGGAATCCATTTTATGGCCAAGGTCTGACGGCGATTAACCAGGATCGTTGTTTTTTTATTTGCCGTAATTTGTTTTATTCGTAACGCGACTGAAGCGATCTAGTTTCTTTCGGTCCACGACTGATGCCAGAATCCGTTCGTTTTTTCGTCTTGCCACCGATGCCCGTTTGTTAGTATCAGTTCTTTTTTGTTCTACGATTGCCGCCGTCTAGCCAGTACCGTATTTTCCGCACTATAAGGCGCACCGGGTTATAGGGCGCACCCCCAAAAAATAGTTTTTGGTCCTATATTTTCCATACATAAGACGCACTGGATTATAAGGCGCTACAATGGGAACGTGGACAAAACAGTCAGATAGTTCAGTCCAACTTATTACCCGCTTAACATTCCCAAAGCTTGCAAAGACGCAAATACGTGTCGATAACACGTGCGGATGCGGTGTCAGTACGATGTCACTCAAATGCATCATTTCAAATATCATTCGGAAGGTTGAAGTCTTGGGATTCAAGAAATGCCAACCATTCCTTAGTTTCTATTTTCTTTTTCGCTCGCAACTTTACTGTGCATATGACAATAAACACTTGGAATTGAGTTGAATTTCAAAATAGACACTCCATTCCATCCATTATCTGCACCGCTTATCACAGAAACATCGAGTTCAGTCTGAAACAAGATACAGGGAAAATATATAGCCGGGGTAGCTCACCGAAGTCGTTGTGTTCAATAATAATGTGCAGCCGTGGTCCTCTTATATCCGCGAGTTTAGTAAATCCAGGAGAATAAAATATTTACAAATACAGAATAGTAAAAAAATGCTTTCTGTATGCCGTCAACCACGTGCTATACGCATTCATCTTTTTCGGCCAATTGCAGGCTTTGTTTTGCCGCTTCAGCCAATGCCAGCCTGTAAATGATAAAAAGGATCCGCCCCTTGACCTTCGAATAACTTTAGCCAATAGTGATCGATTCAACTGATGATTGACACATCTTTTTCGGCCAATTGCAGGCTTTGTTTTACAACTTAAGCCTATGCCAGCCTATAAATGATAAAAAGGATCCGCCCCTTGACCTCCGAATAACTTTAGCCAATAGTGATCGATTCAAATGATGATTGACACATTGGTTAGCCAATGAAACGGCGGTATGTAAACCCCAGCATACACCGTGGACTACTTGCCGTTCGGGGGAAAATCTAGTCGGCGGCTGCAAGTTAGTTGCAAGACTTTGCGACTTAATATTGATCCATATATAAGGCGCACTGTATTATAAGGCGCATGGTCAGCTTTTGAAAAAAATTAAGACTTTTAGGTGCGCCTTATAGTGCGGAAAATACGGTATTCGTTTTTTTCTGGTTCTGACTATTTTTGTTTTGCCAGGTGACGTCGGCGGTGTACAAGGTGAACCTTTTCAGTTGCGCGCTTCTGCTGATGTGCATCAGTTTGGACCGCTACGTGGTCATCGTGCAGACCGCCAAAGCCAGAAACTCCCAAGCCGAGCGCCGCCGTTGCGCTAGCCTAGCTTGCGCCGCCGTCTGGTTGGCCGCCGTCTTGCTGGCCACGCCCGAGCTCGCCTTCGCCACGGCCGCGCCCGCCGAGGCCGACGAGGGTCCGAGATACTTTTGCCGGATGCTCTTCCCGCCGCAGGTAGGCAGGCTTTTGCCTTTTCACGGTCTTTTTTAGGGGTCAGTAGTCATTTCAAGGTCATTTGACAGTCGTCCTTCGCTCAATTTGAGTCCATTTTACCTCGTTTTGTTTTTTAGGTCGTCTTTGGTTTTTTGGGGGGGTCTTTCATTTCTTTTAGGGTCGTTTTGCTCTATTAAAAAGTCATAGTGTTTTAGAGTCGTTTTTGGGGGTCTTTTTGGGGTCGTTTTTGTTCAGGAGTCATTTCAAGGTTGTCATTTGCTCATTTTGAGTCCATTTTACCTCGTTTTGTTTTTTAGGTCGTCTTTGGTTTTTTGGGGGGGGCTTTTATTTGTTTTAGGGTTGTTTTGGTCTATTAAAAGTCTTTGTGTTTTAGAGTCGTATTTGGGGTTGTTTTTGTTCAGGAGTCATTTCAAGGTTGTCTTTTGCTCATTTTGAGTCCATTTTACCTCGTTTTGTTTTTTAGGTCGTCTTTGGTTTTTAGGGGGTTCTTTTATTTGTATTTGGGTTGTTTTGGTCTATTAAAAGTCATTGTGTTTTAGAGTCGTTTTGGGGGTCTTTTTGGGGTCGTTTTTGTTCAGGAGTCATTTCAAGGTTGTCATTTGCTCATTTTGAGTCCATTTTACCTCGTTTTGTTTTTTAGGTCGTCTTTGTTTTTTTGGGGGGGGCTTTTATTTGTTTTAGGGTTGTTTTGGTCTATTAAAAGTCTTTGTGTTTTAGAGTCGTTTTGGGGGTCTTTTTGGGGTTGTTTTTGTTCAGGAGTCATTTCAAGGTTGTCTTTTGCTCATTTTGAGTCAATTTTTACCTTGTTTTGTTTTTTAGGTCGTCTTTGGTTTTTAGGGGGTTCTTTTATTTGTATTTGGGTTGTTTTGGTCTATTAAAAGTCATTGTGTTTTAGAGTCGTTTTGGGGGTCTTTTTGGGGTCGTTTTTGTTCAGGAGTCATTTCAAGGTTGTCATTTGCTCATTTTGAGTCCATTTTACCTCGTTTTGTTTTTTAGGTCGTCTTTGTTTTTTTGGGGGGGGCTTTTATTTGTTTTAGGGTTGTTTTGGTCTATTAAAAGTCTTTGTGTTTTAGAGTCGTTTTGGGGGTCTTTTTGGGGTTGTTTTTGTTCAGGAGTCATTTCAAGGTTGTCTTTTGCTCATTTTGAGTCCATTTTTACCTTGTTTTGTTTTTTAGGTCGTCTTTGGTTTTTAGGGGGTTCTTTTATTTGTATTTGGGTTGTTTTGGTCTATTAAAAGTCATTGTGTTTTGGAGTCGTTTTGGGGTCGTTTTGAAGTCTCTTTTGTCATGGTTGCCATGGCGCCCAGTTGGCCCCGCCCATGTGTGTCACGGTTGCCATGGTGCCCAATTGGCCCTGCCTATGTGGCGCCAGCTTCGGCTTGTTGAGAGATTGGCTTTCTGTCTATGTTGAGCTCAGTGCTCTCTTGCTTGTTTGTCAGCCCATCAAACTAACTTCTGCCCCACAAGACGTGGGTTCTGACTCGGTCCTGTTTTCCTGTTGATATCTTTACCGTTTATTTTTGTCCTGTTTAATTTTGGGTTCCAGTTTTGTTTCCCTCTATTTTTGTCCTGTTTATTATTCTCTCCAGTTTTCGTTCCCGTCAAGTTTATCCTGTTTATTAACTTGTTTCATCATGAATTCTGTCTGTCCCGTCCTGTCCAATATCAACCCCATCTGTCCAGTAGAAACTCAGGCAATTGGAATCGATCTCGTCGGTCTCTGGCTTCTTGTCTTTCCACGCCAGACCGGCTGCCTAACGTGCATGACTCCCCATTTCCTGTAAAATAAAAGGCTTGTGTGAGAACGTCACGCGATTGGGTCCTGATCCGGTTCTGGTTCCTGACATCTTTATGTATCTTACGATTCTTTTTGTCTTGGGTTCTTTTAGTGGTTGTTTTGGTTGTTTTTTGTTTTACGGTCATTTTTGGTTGCTCTTTCGTCTTTTTTCTTGTTTGTTTCAGAATATTTTTGTTTTGTTTTTTGAGTCGTTATTGCTCAGAAGTCATATGAAGGTCATTTGACAGTGGTCTTTCGGTCATTTTGGGTCCATTTTATGTCCTTTTAGTTTTGGTTCATTTTTCAATCGTTTTTGTTTTTAAGTTTTGAGGTCTTTTTCAGGTAGGTTTTTGTTTAAGGGTTGTCTTTTTGGCAGGTTTTTGTCTGTCTTTTTTGGTTTTAGGGTTGGTTTTTTTTAGTTGTTTTTGTTTTATTTTTTTGCGTTTTAGAATTGTTTTGGGGGTCCTTATTTGGGCTTGTTTTTGTTCTGGTGTCTTTTTTGGGTTGAAGTCTTTTTTTGGATCATTTTTTGTTTTTGCTTATTTTCTTGGTCGTTTTTTGGTCTTCATCAATGTCTTCTCTTGTTTTAGGATCATTTTAAAATTTTGGCCCTTTTTTCTAGTCTTTTTTGTGTCGTTTTTGTTTGAGAGACAATTTTTGGGTTGTTTTTTTGATAACTCTTCACTGTGGGTATTTGTATTTCATCTTAGGGTGGGTCGTTTTTTATTCTTTATACAGTCTTTGTGTTTAAAAGTCGTTTTGGGCATCTTTATTTGGTTTTGGTTTTTCATTTTGGGGTTTTCCCTTCGATCATTTTGCGATTTTGGCGTAGATTTTCTGGTGTTTTTGTATTTTGTCTATGAGCGGATTGCGTTTTTGGGTTATTTTCTGTTTTTGAAATGTTGATTTTGTGTAGGTTTGGGGTTCTCGTTTTTGTTCTTTCAGGTTTAATTTTCAGATTATTTTTGGGTGGGTTTCGTTTCAAGCCCTTCTTTGTCATTGTTTTTTGTCCCAGGTGGGTCGTCGCACCAAGATGGCCGCCCTTCTGGTGCAGGTGGTGATGGGTTTTTGCCTGCCGCTAACAGTCATGTTAGCGTGCTACGGCGCGGTGGTGGCCACGCTCCTCAAGACCCGAAGTTTTCCAAAACACAAAGCGATGCGAGTGGTCCTGGCGGTGGTGGGGGTCTTCTTGGTGACTCAGCTTCCCTACAACGCGGTGTTGGTGACCGAAGCGGCGCAAGCGGCTAACCTGAGCGTGAGCGACTGCCAGCAGCTGAAGGGCTTCCTGAAGGCGGGGCAAATCCTAAAGGGCGTGGCCTACCTGCACGCCTGCCTCAACCCTTTCCTGTACGCTTTCGTGGGCGAACGTTTTCGGCGCGATTTCCTGCAACTGATGCGGTTTTGCTGTCGACGTCGTCCGCCGGCGATTCCGCCGGACCAGTTCAGCCGCTCCGGGAAGAGTCCCGTCTGTTCCGGCAAGGCGTCCGACAGCGACACCTCGCAGGCGCTCTCGCTATAGGTCGGTTTTACGGTCACATCGAACTTGTGTTGCTGCCATTAAGGGGGCGGGACTTCCTGTCCAGGGGACAGGAAGCTGCTCGTCATGTGACTTTCTCCACTTCCTGTCTGGACCTCAGCACCATCTGATAACTTTATTTGTGAGGTTGGGGGAGGGGCGATATGTAGAAATAAATGTACAAATAAATAAATAGCTACAACTATATAATAGAAAAATGAATGAATACATCAATAAATCACATAATACTTAAAATATGCCATCACTGCAAACTATATTTATACATTTTGTCATATATTCCAGTATATGTCCATTTTTGTTTATTTCATTATGTATTTTGTGTACTTGACATATGTTTATTTCATGTATGTTTTGTATTTGGTCGTGTATTTGGCTGTTTTTGTCATGTGTTTTCTTGTATATAAATCGTAGTGTATTTTTTGTGTACTTCATTGTCTTTATTTTGTCATGTATTTTTGTATTTACTGTTATTTGTTTTTTCTTGTCTGTTTTGTCGTGTATTTTGTCATGAATTGTCTTTTATGTTTTGCTTTGTATTTTGTTGGCTATTTTGAGTATTCTGTCATGTATTTCATTGTGTATTTGGTCATGTATTTTGTCCTTCATTTTCTTTATTTTGTCGTGCATTTCCTCATCTATTTTGTGTGTATTTTGTTTATTTTTTGTCTTTTTGTCATGTATTTTGTGTGTTTCATACATTTTGTTTATTTTTTTTGGTGTATTTTCTTGTGTATTTTGTTTATTTTTGTCTTTTTGTCATGTATTTTGTGTATTTCTTCATATATTTTATTTTTTGTCTTTTTTCATGTATTTTGTGTATTTCATACATTTTGTTTATTTTTTTTTGTGTATTTTCTTGTGTATTTTGTTTATTTTTTGTCATGTATTTTGTGTATTTCTTCATATATTTTATTTTTTGTCTTTTTTCATACATTTTGTTTATTTTTTTGCCTATTTTTTCATGTATTTTGTGTGTTTCTTCATATATTTTGTTCATTTTTTGTCTTTTTTTCCATGTATTTGTTTATTTTTTGTCTTTTTTCATGTATTTTGTGTATTTCATACATTTTGTTTATGTTTTTGCCTATTTTTTCATGTATTTTGTGTATTCCTTCATATATTTTGTTCATTTTTCGTCTTTTTTTTCATGTATTTGTTTATTTTTTCATGTATTTTGTGTATTCATATATTTTGTTTATTTTTTTGTCTTTTTTTCATGTATTTTGTGTATTTCTTCATATATTTTGTTTATTGTCTTTTTCCATGTATTTTGTTTATTTTTGTCTTTTTGTCATGTATTTTGTGTATTTCTTCATATATTTTATTTTTTGTCTTTTTTCATGTATTTTGTGTATTTCATACATTTTGTTTATTTTTTTGTGTGTATTTTCTTGTGTATTTTGTTTATTTTTGTCTTTTTGTCATGTATTTTGTGTATTTCTTCATATGTTTTATTTTTGGTCTTTTTCATGTATTTTGTGTATTTCATACATTTTGTTTATTTTTTTGTGTGTATTTTCTTGTGTATTTTGTTTATTTTTTGTCTTTTTGTCATGTATTTTGTGTATTTCTTCATATATTTTATTTTTTGTCTTTTTTCATACATTTTGTGTATTTTTTTGCCTATTTTTTCATGTATTTTGTGTGTTTCTTCATATATTTTGTTAATTTTTTGTCTTTTTTCATGTATTTTGTGTATTTCATACATTTTGTTTATGTTTTTGCCTATTTTTTCATGTATTTTGTGTATTCCTTCATATATTTTGTTCATTTTTCGTCTTTTTTTTCATGTATTTGTTTATTTTTTCATGTATTTTGTGTATTTCTTCATATATTTTGTTTATTTTTTTGTCTTTTTTTTCATGTATTTTGTGTATTCCTTCATATATTTTGTTTATTTTTTGTCTTTTTTTCATGTACTTTGTTTATTTTTTGTCTTTTTTTAATGTATTTTGTGTATTTCTTCATATATTTTGTTTATTTTTTGTCTTTTTTTCATGTATTTTGTGTATTTCTTCATATATTTTGTTTATTTTTTTGTCTTTTTTTCATGTATTTTGTGTATTCCTTCATATATTTTGTTTATTTTTTCATGTACTTTGTTTATTTTTTGTCTTTTTTTAATGTATTTTGTGTATTTCTTCATATATTTTGTTTATTTTTTGTCTTTTTTTCATGTATTTTGTGTATTTCTTCATATATTTTGTTTTTCTCATGTATGTTGTTGTGTATTTTGTCATAAGGTGTGATTGTATATATTGCTTTGTGTTTTGCCCTTTTGTGTGTTTTTTGCTATTTTTTTCCCTTTTATTTTCTTTGTTATTGTATGTGTTTGTCTTGCTGTCGGTCACCCCTCTTGAGGGATATGACCAAGGTAGATAGATATAATTTTGCCCTTCATTTTCTTTATTTTGTCATGTATGATAACATGCTCTTTGTCGTGTTTTTTGTTGTGTCATTTGTGTAGTTCTTCATTTATTTGGTTTATTTCGTCATCCGTTTTGTTGTAAATGTTGTGGTCTTTTGTTAACTTTCCCGTACGCTTTTGTGGGCTAGCGTTTCAGGCGCGACTTCCTGCGGCTCTTGCGGTATTGCCGCCGCCGCCGTCCACCCGCGATTCCGCCGGACCAGCTCAGCAGGGCATCCGATAGCGACGCCTCTCGGGCGACCTTTTGGATTTCAGGGCGAGACTTCCTGTCCTGGCGTCAGACAAAACTGGTGACAGGAAGCTGCTCACCGTGTGACTTTTTTTTACAAAGTCACTTCCTCTCTCCGCTTCCTGTTTTGAGCTCAGCCACATGTGATGACTTTCTTTGTGAGGATGATGGAGCGATCCTGCCGTACAGTGCATTGCAAAAGTATTGCCCCCCCCCTCCCTCTCTGCCACATTTCAGGCTTTCAACTCAAAATATTTTCTGAGAATCAACAACATTCGAGACACAATTGTAAAGAAACCGGATGTATTTTATTATTGGTTCAGCCATTTTAACAATAACACTACATTGTTATTTTTTTAAACATTTCCATTTTAGATGTTGCTTTATGTTTAGGGTTGTTGTCCTGTCGAAAGGTGAACCTGCACCGCATCCTCAGGTCTCCTGCAGACACCGGCATATTTTCTGCCGGATTCACCCTGGATTTGTCCCATCCATCTTCCCATTAACTCACAATCTTCTGAGTACCTGCTGCAGAAAAGCAACTCCAAAGCATGATGCTGCCACCACCATGTTTAACAGTGGGGATGGTGTTTTCAGGGTGATTTGCAGTTTTAATGATACGCCAAACGTAACGCTTTGGATTCGGGCCTAAAAGTTACATTTTGTTCTTATCTAAGCAGACGCCTTGTTCCACATTATCTGTTTCTCCCATGTGGCTTCTTGCAAACACCAATACTTTTGCTATCCACAGTATGTAGAAATAAGTAAATACAAACAAATGTATGCCATAGAAAGAAACAAACGCATCAATATACCATGTAATGCCTGAAAACATGACCTAAATCATTTAATTATGCATTTAGCCATTCCTTTTGTCGCGTATTTTGCTTATTTATATAGCAATTTTTCGTGTAGTTTGCGTTTTTTTTCTGGCATTTACACTATTGTGTAAATTGTGGTGCATTTGTACGATTTCATTTGAGCCAGAAAATGTACTAAAAAAAGAAAAAAAAATGCTCCTTTTGAAAGCAGAAACAAAGATAAAAACAAAGCTTGCTTTTTCACCTTCATTCTGCAGAAACTTCCTGTCTGTCAGCTGATTGGTCAGATGCCGTTGTAAACAGGAAGTGGCGCGCTAGAATGTTTCTTTTCAAAACAAACAAACAAAAGAGCTGAGTCATGTTTGCTGACTCGGCGCAACTTCCACAGTGACGTCATCTTTCCCGCCAATAAAAGGGGCCCGGCTTCCGGCTTTGAGGCTCCATTCCCATGATGCATCTGCCGCGGCGTCGCTCCTCCTTCCTGGCCCAAGGCCATCCGGCGTCCCGCGGGGTCCGGGTGGCCTCGTCCCGGGGAGTCTTTGTGGGCGCGGCCCCCGCGCTCGGCGGTCCCTCCCCCGGCTTGGGGACTCGCGTGTCCCGCCGAGCGCTGGGCATCAGCAGCATCTTCCTCCAGGGCAGCCGGAGCAGCACGGCGCCCCTGCCCCCGCGAGGGGGACCGGGCAGGGGGGCGGGGGCGCCCGCCGGCCTCAACGGTTGCCTGCTGGAGTACCGCGACAAAGTGCGAGCGCTGGAGCAACTCAACCGGCAGCTGGAGGAGCAGATCCGGGGGAGTCTGGACCGCAAGGCTTCCGGTGCCGGAGACTGGGGGCCACTCAGGGGCCGCTGGGAGGAAGTTTACAGGCAGGTGAGAAGCTCAAAAATAATATAAAATACAAGACTTGGTGGTTCAGGATGGATTATGGTTTCAAACAGCTTCGATAATGATTTGATGTAGTCAAGGGAGGCAGGTGTGACCGTGCCTCACCTGTGATCATGAAAAAATCAAAATATATGAATTCCATTTATTCCATGTTAAAGTTCTTATTTACCTTCACAATTTTTGTGATTTTCTTTGTCAAAATGGCCAAATTTTCTCAGGATGAGTAATACAATAACCGAGCTAAGCAGATGCAGAGTGAGGCACGCAATTCCCTTGCCTCATGGCAGATCAAGGATTGTAAGTTTTTCGATTTGGTGCACACCTCCAGCCCATTTTGTTTTCACGTTGTTTTATTCGTCTTTGTTTTTTGGTTGTTTTTGTATTTTAGGTCTTTTTTTGGGGGGGTTGTCATTTGTTTTGATGTCATTTTTGGTTTGTATTTTTTGTTCTGGGATTGTTTTTACTGAATCATTTTTGGTTGTTTAGGTTATGAGGTCCCAAACAATAGAACTAATGGTAGCTTTAGCAAACTAACCGCAAGTCAGGCTATATAGGAATATTTTTATTTTTATTTGCTCATAATGCCTTTTCTAGTGAGGCACGCAGTTCCCTTGCCTCATGGCAGAGGGCGATAGTTAAACAAAGGATTTTGATTTGACACACTGTTGGCTCTTTTTGTATTTGGGGGTAAGGTTTTAGGTCTTTCATTTTTACAACATGGTTGCTTTTTATTTGTCTTTGCTATATTTCTTGGTCTTGTATCGTTTTTGTGTTTTTTAAAATTGTTTTGGGGTCATTTTAAGGTTTGTTTTAAGCTCCTTTTTTGTTTTAAGGTTGTTGCTTTTTGTAGTCTTATTTTCTTGGTTTCTTGTTTTTTGTCTTCTCGTGATGTTTTTGATTAGGGTTTTTTCCGGTTTTAGTTTCTTTTTTTTGTCCTTTTGTGTCGTTTTTGAAGGAGTTCTTTTGAGTGTCATTTCCAGGGTCGTTGTTTTTTAGGGTCTTTCTTTGCTTTGGCTAAGGTCTTGTTGTTTGTGAAACAAAAAAAACGTCAGAAAAATGACCCAAACAATAAAAAAAGTGAAACTGTTAGCAAGCCTACAAACAGCAAGTCAAGCCAGTCAGTCATTTGTTTTATGTTGCATAGATTTTATCATCTAGTGTTGTTTCGATTCATAAGCGCATATATTTCATGTAGAAGACAAGAAAAAATGGGTTTGTATGTTACTCTATGGGCAGCACGGCGACACAATGGTTAGCGCGTGTGCGGCACAGTTCCGAGAGGTCATGAGATCAAACCTCCTGTGCGGAGTTTGCATGTTCTCCCTGTGCTTGCGTGGGTTTCCTCCAGGCACTCCGGTTTCCTCCCACATTCCAAAAACATGCATGTCAGGTTCATTGGCTGGTCCAAATTATCCCTAGGTGTGAATGAGCAAGTGAGTTGTCTGTCTCTGTGTGCCCTCTGATTGGCTGGCAAGCAGTTCAGGGTGTCCCCTGCCCACTGCCCGATGATTGCTGGGATTGGGCTCCAGCACCCCCGCGACCCTACTGAGGATAAGCGGTGCAGATAATGGATGGCTGTTACTCTATTGCTTTCTTCGACAACGTAATTTAATTGTAAATTGGACCATATGTAAATATAAACGATATCTGGAAACTATTATCCTCAGGTTTCTGATCTTGCGTCGTTTGGATTTAGCAAGTTTTTGGGGGGGGGTCCCCAGATTGGAGGTTGAAGTCTGATAAGTGGGGCCCAGTGAAACCATTAATGACGGAAGATTAGCAGCTAATGGAAGCTGGAACGATGCTACTAGTCACTAGTAGTCAAGGTTAGAATTAGTTTAGCTTTAGAGGTCCACACAAAGATCAGTTATTCTGCAATTCGGTCAGGAGATGGCGCCATGCCAATAACTCCGCCTGCACCCAAAAAGTGGGTGCTGTTCGAGTGGTGGAGCGATCTGTCCAATGGAATAAACTTTCATCATTTGTTCATTGAGAGCGATTGACAGCGGCGACCATTTTTGTCTTCAGGTTAGCGAGGCCATCTTGGACAACGCCAGATTGACGCTACAGACGGAAAACGTGCAAGCTAACGCCGAAGACTTCAAAGAAAGGTGCGTGGTGGACGCCCAATAGCGGCACAGGGGCAGAGTCTAAATCACAGGTGCGCCGTTGCGGCAGGTTCGAGAGCGAGCAACCGTTCCGGAAAGCGGCGGAGGACGAGATGGCGTCCCTCTACAAAGTCTTGGAGGACGCCGGACGAACTCGGACGGAACTGGAGGAGCAGATGGACGCCATGAGGGCGGAACTTCGCCAACTGGAGCGTCAGCACGAGCAGGTGAGATGGTCTCAGATTAAAAGCAAAAAAACGGTCGACGGAATCCAAAATCGTTACACGTTGTGTAAAAATGTGTATGGTATTCACAAGATAAACTGGCAGTGTTTAAGGATTGATCGGCCATCGCTCTGATTTACTGCAAAAACTCAAAGGGAGTGGGGCAAATTCCACACTTTCACGGTAAATCCTGTGGCTCACATTTACCCCATAGGTTTCCTGCTGCTTTTTTGTTCCTCTATAAGCCAAGCCTCCTTTTGTCATGAACTGGAACAGGACCCAAACGCGTGACATTCTCACACAAGCCTTTTATTTTACGGGAAATGGGGAGTCATGCATGTTTAGGCAGCGGTCTGGTGTGGAAAGACAGCAAGCCAGAGACCGACGAGATAAATTCCAATTGCCCGAGCAGATATCTGACGGATGGGGTCGATACCGGACAGGACGGAACAGACAGGATTGATAATGAAACGGGATATCAAAATAAACAGGACAAACTAGATGGGAACGAAAACTGGAAACCAATATTAAATAGGAAAAAATAAACAGGAACAAACGGGAAAAATACCGGACAGGGAATACCATCAGGAAAACAGGACCGAGTCAGAGCCCACGTCCTGCGGGGCAGAGGTTCGTTGACGGACTGACAAGTGAGAGCACTGAGGTTAAATAGACGGAAAGTCAATGAGCCGAAGCTGGCGCCACACGGGCAGGGCCAATTGGGCGCCATGGCAACCGTGACACCTTCCCACGCACTGCCGCTAATTACACACCCTACAGGCAGTGTTGAAATCAACAGACCTAAATAATAAGTAGTGAGTCTGTTTAGCCAATCAGAATGCAGAACGCAATGGACTACGCAAATCATTGAAGTAGCAAGACTGAAAATTCAACTATGTCACAGGGAGAGTCTAAGGGTCCGAGGACTTGCCAGGTCAATTATTGGAATGTTAAAAAACTCAGTCAACCACTTAAAAAGATAAATAAAATCAACTACAAAATCGCAAGGACCCAGCACTGGTGAGCAAATTTCAGAACCGGTAATCGGGATCCGTAGGGGCACCCTGGTGCCTGTGAGCACAATGTTGAAGACCCCTGCTCTCAAGGCTGAATCGTTATAGTAGAATGCTGAATTTCTCCTCATGGAAATATTTTCCCTAGGATATACTCTTAAGCCGATTTGCAACTGTAAAATATAGAAATCAGAGTGAGGCTTATATGCGCACATTTGGTTATGTGTCAGCGAATGGTAAGGGGGCGTGGCTTATGTAGGAACAAAACATCAACAGGAAAAAGACCTACAGGTTTGCTACTGGGGACACAAAACCAAATAAGCGCAAATAAATTGACTGAGCCACCAATTGAAAGTCTCAAGTGAACTACGGGTAATGCACAGCCCATCACGAAATCGTTTCTGTGCTGAACGAGACAGTAACCATGTTTTCTTTTTGATCATATCATATCGGTGTTGACTAAAGAAAGATTGGTCGGTATTGGTTGGAACACGCCCTCTCTGTAGATGCCAAAACTAAACCCTGCTTAAGAATTTTTTTTGTACTTAAATAGGTTTGTTTGGGAGAAGATAGGGACTTTTTGTTCCCACCAATATTAGTAGCAGCACTCGAATCGACTCTTCTTCCATATATTTCACATTGAAAAAGTAGATCTGGTCAACCTGAGCGTCTTAGTCGATTGTTGCGCTGACAGGAAACACAATTTGTAGTACCTCGAAAACATCCTGTTCTTCATACCGATTCTGGTTCCTCACTATGTGGAAAACTTATTCTCAACTATGCTGTTATTCACCATTGAGAAAGAAAATCCCATAAGGAAAGTCTAACAAACAGGAGCGTCTGTTGACGGTTCGACCATAAGGTTTACAGTTAGTTGTCCGCAGTCTGACTCGGCACTTCTCCACAGGACGTCCGCCTCCTCTACAGTCAAATGTGCGGGCGAGAACTGGACCAGCTGGACGCTCCCATCGAAACCAGCCTGGACCAGATCCTGGCCTACATCCGCAAACACTGGGAGGAAGTGACCGAGAAGAACAGAGCAGAGACAGACAGCTACCAGGACTGCAAGGTAGACAGCCTGTCCAATCGGTGAACTTGCCCGGACTTGACAAGCTTCCCTTTGGCAGGACGCAGTTTGCGTGGGTCAACTGAGTCCGGAAGAGGAACAACAGGAGGCGCTGAAGGTCCAGTGCTCCGACGCCGGCTGCAAGATCCAAAGCCTGCAGGCTGAGACGGAGTCCATCCGAGCGCTGGTGAGAACGACGGCGGGATCCCTCGAGGAACTTGTGACTGACAGCATCATTTTTCTCCAGAAACGAGGCCTGGAGAACTCCCTGGGCGACGCCCGTCACTGGCACCACGTGGAGATGCAGAACCTGGGCTCGGTGGTCTCCAAGCTAGAGGCGGAGCTCGCTGAGGTGCGCGCAGAGACCGAGCAACAGCGGCGAGACTATGATTGTCTACTGGGCAACAAGCAGCGTCTGGAACAGGAGATCCGCCTCTACCACGGGATCCTGGATGGCGAAGAGTGCCGCCTGCAGCCTGCAGCAGAGTGAGCGGACTGCATTGGCTGCTGTCGACTTAAAAAAAAAAAAGGCTTGGTTATGATTGATCCTTGTTGTGCAGGTGTTCAGGGCGTCAGGGACATCGAGATGGACCTTCAGCGACTTCGGGGGATCAGGGACCATCCAATGAACTGGAAAACCCTGTTAAGCCTTCGAGGCCTTAATGAAATGCTTAAGTCAGGCCAGGTTTGCCGGTGAATGTACTGCTGGCCAACGAGCCAATTAAAGTCTTTGGATTTTTTCAAGCAAGGCTTCATTGCTCCTTTTTCTCGACTTTGGGACTCAGATGTGGTGAAAACTTGTGCATTACCTTATAGATATTTGACTCGGTGCGTACGAAAACTGTTCAGTGGGTCACTGTGATCAGACGGTGGACCTTCTCCAGGAGACTTTGCTTTCAACAACAGTTCCTGAGAACATGACCAAGGCGAGTGCTTGAATCAGGGCATGTTTGCTGTTGAATTTCCTGATGGTCAATGAGCCAATTAAAGTATTTGGATTTCTTTTCTCCATCTGGATTTGTGGCATTTGGACGTGGTGAAAACTCCCTATGCAATTCTGATGAGCGGGAATCGTGCATCACCTTACCTGGAGATACTCGACTCAACCTTCTATTATCACTTTTAGCTTAAAGCCATCATACTTTTTTTCTTCTAGCATGGTGATGAATTGCAAAGTTAACAAGCTGATCATTTGTATCACCTGAGTTGAAGAAGGGACACACCCAGTCCAGGACATGTGGCCCTCAAGACTGGGTTGCCCACTTCTGCTCTTAAAAGTTGTGGCCTAACCAGAACTGATTTTAGTTGTATGAAACATTGACCACAACAGCCAAGCTTGCTGCTAGTCCTACCAACACTGGCGCATCACTAACGGATAGCTACAGCAGCTAACAATCACCAAGCCGCTCTTAATCACATAAGGGTTGCCTGTTGCTTTGTTGTTCCTCTATAGCAGGTGTCACCAACACGGTGCCCGCGGGCACCCGGTCGCCCGCAAGGACCACATGAGTCGCCCGCGGGCCTGTTCCAAAAATAGCACATCTCATAGAGAGCTGCGTCTAAAAATTAATTTTGTTCTGTTGCTATTATTTTTTTAATCACACTTGTATGTATATAGATTTAAAAAATACTATCTTAAAAATACTTTAAGGTTAACGCGCACAATATTTACCTATGGGCAGTAAAGTAGAGCTTGTGGGATGTGGAGAGTAAGCTAGCGGGCGCTGTATGCACTTTCGTACCCCAAAAACATGGCAGAAAAAAGAAAGAAAACGTATCTCTTTCACAGTGAATGGGAAGAGGAGTTCTTTTTTACGACTGTAAAAGAAACCTGCGTGTGTCTGATTTGCGGGACGACCGTGGCGACAGCAAAACGGCACAATGTGGAGAGACATTTCAATACGTGTCACAAAAGCTACCATGATAAATATCCACCTGCAAGCGCCCTACGGGCAGAAAAAGCCCGTGAGCTAAAGACCGCTCTGGGTAAGCAACAGTCTTTTTTTACGAGGCCGGCCAAAAACTCACAAAAAGCAACCGAAGCCTCGTTTAGAGCTACACATTTTCTGATCAAGAAAAAAAAGGCATTTACAGATGGAGAAGTTGTCAAAGAAGCGATGTTATTAATTGCTAACACTGTATTTAAAGACGAGAAAAATGGAAGCGACCTAATCTCCACTCTTTCCGACGTCCAACTGGGGGCATCTACGATGGCAAGACGAGTATCAGCTATGTCCAGTAACTTGGTCGATCAGTTGGAGCAGGATCTGGCGAAGTGCAAGTGGTTTAGCCTCCAGTGCGATGAGTCCGTGGACAGCAGCAGTACAGCGCAGTTATTGGTTTTTATCCGGATGGTGTTTAATGATTTCTCCACAAAAGAAGAACTCCTGACACTACTGCCCTTAAAGACAACTACGAGAGGAGTTGACATTTATAACACGGTGAAGGAGTTTTTCGTGCAGAAAAAGGTGCCATTGGAAAAGCTGGTAGCGGTGACAACAGACGGGGCTCCTGCTATGGTCGGCCGACAGACAGGTTTCATCGCTCACTGTAAACGTGACCCAGACTTCCCCAAATTTCTGCATTACCATTGCATCATTCACCAGCAGGCGTTGTGTGCGAAAGTGATCGGCTTTGGGCACGTGATGACTCCCGTTGTGAAAATCATAAACAACATCCGCTCCAAAGCAAAGCAGCACAGGATTTTCAAGGTACTATTAGAGGAGATGTCAGCAGAATATGGGGACCTACTGCTACACACAGAAATCAGATGGCTCAGCAGAGGACGAGTTTTGCATCGTTTTTTGTCTCTTTTGCGTGAAATCAAAGAGTTCATGCAGTCCAAAGGCGAAGATGTCTCACTGCTAGAGGACACAGAGTGGACACTTGACCTTGCATTTTTGGTGGACATTACTGGGAAATTAAACCTCCTGAACTGCCAGCTGCAAGGCAAAGGTAAGACTGTTGTCGATATGATAAGTGCTTTAAATGCATTTAAAGCCAAAATGAATGCATTCTCTGCAGATTTACAGAGAAAAAAAGTTCTGCACTTTCCCTCTGTGCAGTCAGTGCTGAAAGACAATGCTTCTGCATCTGAGACATTTGAAAAAGTGGCAGAAAAGTACATTGAAGTAATAAACAGACTTGGGCAAGAGTTTGAGAATAGGTTTTGTGACCTTCATCAGCTTGAACCATGTGTGTTCTTCATTTCCAACCCTTTCATGAATGGGGACACAACATGCTTTGCTGAGCAGTTAAGTGCAACGTTCAACTTGGATGCTGGACAGGTGGAGATTGAAATTATAACATTGCAAAATGATCTCCATCTCAAAGCCTACCAGGCTGCACCAAACTTTTGGCGCCTTGTTGACACAGAGAAGTACAGTGGAGTATGCACAGCAGCCATGAAGGTTGCCAGCCTGTTTGGCTCAACCTATCTCTGTGAATCAGCATTTTCTGACATGAACTTCATCAAAAACAAACACAGAACACGCCTCACTGATGCACATCTGAGAGACTCACTCACAGTTGCAGTGTCAAGTTACACACCAGATTACAACACACTGGTGAACAGCATGCAATGCCAGTCTTCCCACTAACCAAGGACGGATACCAGATGTAGTCAGTGACAACATGGTAGTGCCATGGCAAAGTTGATTTAAAATATTGAAGAATTGTGTTCAATTTAAAAGTGTATTCATGACATTTAAAAGTTATAATTTTGTTAAACATAACACAGACTTGGCCATTAGTTCAAAATGTGAAATAAAAAATGTATTACATATTTAAAAATATGTAAGTTGATTTTGTTTAACATTACATAATTGTTAACTTTTTGAAACATGTTGCAACATAGTTCATGATTTGTTAACAGGGCATGTCAGTGGCTTGTGCAAATGGGATATTTTTTGCTAAAATGTAGTGATGTAAGTGATCATCTGAAAATGTAACAAATACTGTGATTAATAGAGATAAAGTGTTGAATATTGATATCTGTTTCCCACCTTGTTGTCATTTTTGATAATCATTGTTAGAAATCATTAACATGATCAGTGTCTTTACATAGGTGAGTATTACTAATCATTATAAATAATGTATAACTAAAGGCAAACTGAGCAAATTTGTTATTTCAGAAGAGCGTATCAAACTGGTAGCCCTTCGTATGATTCAGTAACCGTGAAGTAGCTCTCAGTTTCAAAAAGGTTGGTGACCCCTGCTCTATAGAGTCGTCGCCCGAACAAGAACTATTAGTTAGTCACTGTGGTCAGACTTTCTCCAGGAGGGTTTGTTGGCAACAACAGTTCCTTCAACACTGAGCACATGTATAAGCTAAGCTCAAAGCGTTTCTTTATGTTAGGTTTATTCTTTAGACAAGCTTTATCCGGTCCAAGTTCACATTTTTTCCCACAAGGTTCATCAGGGACAACACAGACACAATTTCCTTGCCAGACATCGCCCGAAAAGGACACTTCTACCTGGAAGCTGTCACCATTGGTGTCCATAACCATGACGGCAAATCCTGCCGCCGGTCGCTACCAACACTGGCGCAATGCTAACAGTTAGCTACAGCGGCTAATGCCACGGTCATCGGCCTCCTCACCCGACAGCGGACCCGCCAGCTGCGACGGGAAGCGAGACGTCCGGTTAGGCGGGCTGCAGCGGGATGCAACCTACGCCCACGCCGCCCTGGTGGCACGCCATGGGCGCCATGAAGGTCCATCGGCCTGTGTCGGGGTTGAACATCTCCACGGAGCCCAGGTTGGTTTGCCCGTCGTAGCCGCCCACGGCATAAAGGCGTCCCGACGCCGCCACCAGGGACACCCGACTGCGCCGCGTGTTCATGGGCGCCAGGTGGCTCCACTGGCCCGAGGCAGAACTGAAGACCTCGGCGCCGCTCAGGAAACCCGAACCGTCGTAGCCGCCCACGGCGTAGAGGTGGCTGCCCAGAGACGCCGCCCCGTGCCGACAACGCTTGTTGGACATTGGCGGCGACGCGTGCCAGCGGTTGGTGTGATGGTTGTAACACTCCACCTGCAAATAAACAATCGTTTAAAAAACAAAAAAGGGACAACAGAGACTGATCATATGTTTAAGCCAGCTCAACAAACTTATGATCAAAAACTCAGGTTGAGTTGACTCAAACGGGGTTGTTAGATTAAGGTTCTCAGATATGAGAAGACTTTAGATTGGAGCTGACATGCTAGGTGGCTTTGACAGTCTTTGCTCGACACCTTTCAAACTAAAAGCACTCTTCCACACATTGAAGCAGTTAGGAACACAATGGCTGTTTTGGCTTATTTGGGTTGTTTTACGGTCAATTTTCATTCAATTTGTGTTGTTCGGCCATATTTAGGTTGTTTTTTTTCCATAATTCCGTAGTTTTTGGGTAGATTCTTTTGTTGTATTTTGGTTGTTTTCTGGTCATTTAAGGTCAGTTTTTGTTTGTGGATGTTTTGGGGGCAATTGTTTTGTTGTTCTAATTATCATAATTGCATCTAATCTCTCATCTCATCAGCCGTACTGCTTATCCTCATTAGGGTCGCGGGGGGGCTGGAGCCCATCCCAGCCATCTCCGGGCAGTGGACACCCTGAACTGGTTGCCAGCCAATCGCAGGGCACACGGGGACAGACAACTCATTCGCTCATTCACACCTAGGGACAATTTGGACCGGCCAATTCACCTGAAATGCATGTTTTTGGAACGTGGGAGGAAACCGAAGTGCCCGGAGGAAACCCACGCAAGCACGGGGAGAACATACTAACTCCGCACAGGAAGTCTGGAGCTGGATTTGAACCCATGACAGGTTCCCATG
This sequence comes from Urocampus carinirostris, assembly GCF_059441175.1. NCBI lineage: Eukaryota > Metazoa > Chordata > Actinopteri > Syngnathiformes > Syngnathidae > Urocampus > Urocampus carinirostris. The sequence goes on along the minus strand of NC_142349.1, from coordinate 74,323,241 downwards.
ACATGAACTGTGCCGCACAAGCGCTAACCACTGCGCCGCCGTGCTGCCCTTAATTGCATCTAATGTTTTGTTTTATTTTAATTAATTTAACTTTCATTATATTTATTAATTTTGGGTTGGTTTCTTGTACTAAATTCTATCATAATAATCTGGTAAGTTTTTTGTGTGTTGTTTTTTGGGCCATTCATGTTGAGGTTCTTTGATTACCACACCCTTTAGACAAAAGACATTTCTTTAAAAGGCCCCAGGGGAGGGGACTTTTCTTGTTTTCCTAATGCTGAGTTTTTCCTTGCATGCCGATTTCAGATCAGGGGATGGTGTCATTGTGGACTGTGCAGATATTTTGTGATTCAGGGCGTCACAAATAAATGGAACTTGACTTTAGAACAAGTTATTTGCATCTAGAGCGCTCATCTTGGGATCAAGAGATCGCAGGTTTGATTCCCGGCTCCTACGTGTTAGATGTCAAAGTGTCCTTGGGCAAGACACTGAATCCCTAATGCCCCCAATAAGAAGGTAAGCGCCTTGCATGGCTGCATGGCCGCTATTGGTGTGCGAGTCTGTGTGTGAATGGGTAAGTGTGAAGCACATTGTAAAGCGCTTTGGGAGGTCTTCATTGACTTGAAAATGGCTATATAAATGCAGACCATTTACCATCTTCATGAGTTAAGGTAAATTATCTCCTGTTCTCCTTTCAAGTACAAAATCCATTGATTTATTATTTACTTATTTTGAGTGTCTACTTATTACCGTATTTTCCGCACTATAGGGCGTACCGGGTTACAGGGCGCACCCCCAAAAAATAGTTTTTGGTCCTATACCTTCCATAGATAAGGCGCACCGGATTATAAGGCGCTACAATGGGAACGTGGACAAAACAGTCAGATGATTCAGTCCAACTGATTACCCCCTTAACATTCCCAAAGCTTGCAAAGAAGCAAATACGTGTCGTAGACACGTGCGGATGCGGTGTCCGTACGATGTCACTTAAATGCGTAATTTCAAATATCATTCGGAAGGGTGAAGTCTTGGGATTCAAGAAATGCCAAACATTTCTATGTTTCTATTTTCTTTTTCGCTCACAACTTTACTGTGCATATGACAATAAACACTTGGAATTGAGTTGAATTCACTCAACTCATCACAGCGACATCAAGATCGTTCTAAAACAAAACACCGGGAAAATATAAAGCCGCATAACTCACCTAAGTTCTCACATTCAATAATGATACGCAATCATGGTCTTCTTACAACCGTGAGTGAAGTAAATCCAGGAGAGTAGAATATTTACAAATACAGACTAATGAAACATGTTTCTTTATGGCGTACTTTAGCAAGCTTGCTACGCCATTGCTAAACTCGGCCGATTGCAGGGTTTGTTTTGGCCATCTAGCCAATCCGAGGCTCCGAATACCTTCAGCCAATAGCGATCGATTTAACGGATGATTGACACATCTTTTTCGGCCGATTGCAGGGTTTGTTTTGGCCCTCTAGCCAATCCGAGGCTCTGAATAACTTCAGCCAATAGCGATCGATTTAACGTATGATTGACACATTGGTTAGCCAATGAAACGCCGGTATATAAATCCCAGCATACACCGCGGACTTGCTACGCCATTGCTAAACTCGGCCGATTGCAGGGTTTGTTTTGGCCATCTAGCCAATCCGAGGCGCCGAATAACTTCAGCCAATAGTGATCGATTCAAATGATGATTGACACATTGGTTAGCCAATGAAACGCCGGTATATAAATCCCAGCATACACCGCGGACTACTCCACGTTCGGGGTAAAATCGAGTCGGCGGCTGTTGAGTAAGTTGCGAGACCTTGCGAATTTAATATTGAGCCATATATAAGGCGCACCGTGTTATAAGGCGCATGGTCAGCTTTTGAAAAAAATTAAGACTTTTAGGTGCGCCTTATAGTGCGGAAAATACGGTAATTTGGTAATTTTTTGTACTGGTTTTGCATTTTTGGTCTCCACTAAAGTTTAGACTTAAAAAGATGACTGACAGTGTTGAAGATCTGTAAACCGTCGTGTCCGCCAGACACAAAGATGCGCCCGTCAAAGACGGTGACTCCGGCGGCGCTCCGACTAGCACTCATCTCAGTCACCACCGACCACCTAAGGAAAAAATAATAACAACAAAGAACTGATAAGGGCAACATTCAGGTAGTGGCGGCCACGTCATAGGGTGTCAAGAAGCAGAGATGACGGCCGACGACTGCCAATAAAAGAACTGTTAAACAAAGCTCTACAAGATTTTGCTGGCCGAAACAATCATCCCCACCTGCCTGAGGTCTGCCACAAGTCATCCCTATCCCCAAAAGTCACCTGAATCCAGCCTCAGGGACTAACGCTCTATCACCTTCACACCCATTATTATCAATTCCCAGAGACTGGTCTTCACCTGGGGACTTGACCTACATCATTTTTCATACAGGGCCAACAAATCCATGGAAGACGTAATTGCCAGAGCCCTGCACAAACTGCTAAGCCACTTGGAAAGACAGCACAGCTATGCCAGGATGCTCTTTGTGAATTATAGTTTGGCTTTTAACACGATCATACTGGACATAAATGATCACAAAACTGGACAACCTACGCTTCCCCGCCTCACATGCAGCTGGATCAAGGACTTTTTGACCAACAGGCCTTAGACTATTGACTTGGTTCTACCATCCCAGAGCACTTAAGTCACCACAGGGCTGCGTCAAAAGCCCTGAGCTGTATTGCCTCTTCACCTACAACTGCAAAGTGGCCTATGAAGACCACCTCAGGCTAAACTCACAAAGCAACGAGGCAGCCTACAAAGAGGAGGTCCAACCTACTTCTCTGAAAAGCCCTGTAAACACAAAAATGAAGATCATCCTGGACTTCAGGAGGAACAGGAGTGAACCATCCCGCTTTGACACCAACAGCGAGTGTGTGGAAAGGGTCCAACATTCAATTTCCTGGGGGTCCTATTGCTTGATGATCCCTTCAGGACAGCCAACATCACAAACATAAAATAGTCCCACTAGCGTCTACACTTCCTGAGGATCCCCAGGAGGAAACAAATGAGACAGGAAGCTGGCGCTGGCTTTGTAAAGCTCATCCATCGAGAGCCTACTGACATACTGTGTTTCTGTCTGCTACAAGAGTTACACTAAAGTGGACAGAAGGATGCTGCAAAGACAGTGAAAGCAGCACACCATATCATTGCCTGCCCTCTCCCCTCGCTGATGAACTTTTACTCCATTCCAAATTCCCAAACGTTGAGTTAAGCTTCCCTCGAACAACACCTCACCTGTCTGCTTGCGGTGAGTATCGCTCCACAGAGTTGAGTGAAGATTTTCCATCATAGCCCCCGCAAACATAGATGTGGCCGTCCATCACTACTGTTCCCATTGCGCTAAAAAAACAACAACAGCTGTTACACATGGGGAATCAAAAACAAAAATTGGTTGGCTCTGCCCACCTGCGTTGGCTGTTCATACTGGCCACACGGGTCCAAGCATCTGTTTGTGGGTCATAAACCTCCACGGTGCTGAGCCGCGATTGGCCGTCATAGCCGCCGATGGCGTAGAGCAGCCCATTGACCACGGCCACGCCCACACGGCTGCGCGCCGTCCGCATGGCTTGGCAGCGTTCCCAAAGGTTGCACACTGGGTCGAAAACCTCCACTAGGTTCAGGGAGTCCCCTGCGGGGGCGCACGGGTTTGTGTCTTTGACCAAAAGACAGACGGGCACATTTGTTCTGTCGTCTTACCTGAGCTGTTGAGTCCTCCTACGGCGTAGATGAGTGCCAGGATGGAGGTGCAGCACCTCTGTCGTGTCTTGAAGGCGGGCAGGTGAAGACAGCGCTCCGACATCAGGTGGAAGTCTTTGGCCTCGTCCAGGAGGTCCCTGCCATCAGGGAGGTCAGATATCGGGGCTCAAGGTCGAGTCTCCGTCGCCATTTTGTCCCACCTGCATTTGTGGCAGACGCGGACCAGTTCTTCCTGCTGGACTCGCTCTGTCAGGAAGCGAGGGCGGCAAAGGGGCAGTCGGACCTTGGAAAGTAGCTCAGGCAAAATCGGAACCCGCTTGGTGCGGTCGTGGTGAACCCATGACAGCGCTGCCTCAAACACCTTGACAAAAAAAATGGAATCAATGAATTGCGGCAAGGCCCGCCCATAATAGGCTAGTGATGGGAATTTCCCCATTAGCACTTACTCATGGAGATGAAATATTTAGCACATACGCAAGATATTTCAACTTTTTCCAACCACAAATTAGGCAAAGTCCTCAATTTCTGCATACACATCTAACAGCAGTCGAACTTATCCATCTATAAAGCTCCATTTGGGATGGGCTCCAGCACCCCCGCGACCCTACTGAGGATAAGCGGTGCAGATAATGGATGAATGGATGGATGGAACATGGCAACCACCAATGACGCCAGCACAAAGATAATTCCTTACATCTGTGTAGCAATCTGGCACAGTGAAATGAAATGATCTGGATTTATATAGCGCTTTTCAAGTCAATGACTTCCCAAAGCGCTTTACATTGTGCTTCACATTTCCCAATAGCGGCCGTGATCTGTGCAGCCATGTAAGGCGCTAACCTGCTTATTGGGGGTAATTGGGGGTTCAATGTCTTACCCAAGGACACTTCGACATGTAACACGGACAAGCCGGGATTCGAACTGTGATCCCTTAATCCTAAAACGATCGCTCTACCTCCTGAGCTACTGCCGCTACAGTGTGGTCGGCAGATAGTAAATATACAGTGGGACCTCGCTACTTCGCGGTTCGACATTCGCGGCTTCAGAGCTTCGCGGTCTGTAATGGTTAAAAAAAAAAATATATATATATATATATATATATATATATATATATTTTTTTTTTTTTGAAGGGGCGTCGCTGCTTTGCAGATTTTCACTTTTTGCGGGTTTTTTTGGCGGAACGTCAGCAGACGTGGGATAAGGCAGCCGGCTGGATGGGACAGGGGGGCGGCGCTCACTACCAGGCCGCACGACGGAGCGAGTTCGGCGGACGCGGCGTCACCCTAATAAGAATAAGCGGTGCAGATAATGAGATGAAATTTTTTTTTTTGGGAAGGGGCGTCGCTACTTTGCAGATTTTCACTTTTAGCGGGTGGTTTTGGTCCCCATTAACCGGGTCTAAAAAATAATAAATAAAAAAAATAATATATATATTCTTTTTTTCTTTTTGAAGGGTCGTCGCTACTTCGCAGTTTTTCACTTTTTGCGGGTGGTTTTGTTCCCAATTAACCGGGTCTAAAAAATAAAAAATAATATATATTATTTTTTTCTTTTTTAAGGTGCGCCGCTACTTCGCGGATTTTCACTTATCGCGGGTGGTTTTGGTCCCCATTAACCGCGATAACCGAGGTCTTACTGTATGCTCGTTTTTGTCATCGCTTATGTTGCAATAGTCGCCATCTTAAACAGTCAGATAATCCGAAAACATGACATAAACAACTTGTAGTATAACTGTGGGGCACCGCGCCATTGGCGTTCCATAGCCAATCGTGTCGAGGCAGAATTCCCCACGCCATTGGTGTCATGTATCTGGGGCCTTTACATCGTTTGGCTAGCACAGAGCGCCTACATTAATGGACCAGAAAGTGGTCAAAAAACCAGTCCTGTGTTCTTCAACTAGCGTCAAAAAAAAATGTACTTTTAATTACAAACGATATATACCTGCTCCTCGCTTTTGACGTTGAGCTGGTCGGAGGCGAGCAGGTCGAGCAGCTGTTCGGTCCCGAGGGCGAGGAACTCGTCCGACTGCGCCACCTCCTGAAAATGGCGCTGCAGGAATTCGTTGGCCGAGTCGTAGAGGGCGGCGCACATCATAGTCTCGGCGAACTGACGTACGCCCAAGCAGTTCTTGGGATGCAACCTGAGGAAGAGGTCCATCACTGCATCTGTCCATTCGTCCGTCCGTCCTTAATGAGCTCCTCACCTGTCCTGCAGGAAGGAGCAGCAAGCGTCTTTGACGTTCTGCAGTTGCAGGAAGCTGGAGCCAATCAGAAGGGCTTGCACGTTCTGCTGGTCGATGGCCACGTGGCCGCTGTATGCAAAGTTGATCAGCGCCTCCAGAGCGCTGCTCGCAAAGACAAAACAAGAGGGGCTTTTGCTGAAGGGCTTCGAGCACAGTTTGCTAGGAGACCTACCTGGGATCCATTCCTTGCATGAGGATCTCATCCTGCTTGCACTCCACCATGCCGTTGGTGAACATGGCGTGAAAGTAAGGGATGGAGGCTGCTAGCACGATACGGTGGGCGCTGAATTTGTGCTCGCCTGCCTGAGAAGCACCACACCAAGAAAAGTATTTTGTAATTAGAATCGTTTCTATCATCATTGATAAAGACGTAGTGAATAATGCACTACCTCATTCAATATTCACTGTTGAGATTTCAATTTTTCACCCACAAATCAAGCAATCCTAAACTTAGGCCAGGCTCCAAGCATTACCATTTACCCTGACATTCTTTATATCGGATTTTACTCTATTACATGTTTATCCTGAATTGTTATGTTTAATCTTGTTAAAAATGTTCACTTTGTTGCTATCAATGACAATAAAGACGATTCAAATTCTAATAGGATTTGAACAGCAGTGAAATATAGCTACTGAACAGTCCTTTCAGTATCATTGGAGAGTGCAATCGTTGGAGTTTCCTATACTCTTCATGGAACGATGACAAGCACATGCAATTCGGTCTGTTACCACAGTAACCACAAATGACAACAAGACAAAAAGACAACTTTTCATGGAACAAGTCATATTTATTTGTACAGCCCTTTATCACAAAAAGTTTCAAAGAACTGCACAGACCACAGATTATTGCAAACCATAGACTATTATTACACCATCCCCTGATCTGCAACCTACATGAGGGCAAGGCAAAACTCAAAAACCTCAACATGAGGAAAATGAAGACACCTTGAGAAGGGACAGCCTCAACAAGGTTAGATAGTCTTATTAGTCTTAATTGTCATTGAACACAACAGTGTTTACAACCAAATTTGACAGGGCACTCTAAGATTAACATGTAAAGAGTAAACAAAATCAAAGGAATTTCAAGTGAAGTCACATTTATTTGACAGGATAAAAAGGCAAAAATCTGTTACAAATACTGTCTAAATGCCCCCAGTTTATTCGAGCACATCTAAGAGAGACATATTTGTGGATGGGCTACAACGCAGCTTGACATGCTGCAATAATGATTTCGATAGCGTCAGCCAGTAGAATATTTTGAATTTACGGACACCTCCTTTAATGAAGGATCAATATGAAAAAAAGACTGAAAAAAGTAAAAAGAAACATGAACGTGAACAATGCAGCATCGGAAATCCTCCTGTCAGAAGAGTTATTGACCGATCAATACAAATATGTACAAAGGGTGATGCTTCTGGTAGCAAAGAAAATGATCACAGGTTCCTGGTTGAAACCAAAACCTCCTGACATAAAACAATGGAGAGACAAATTAAAGCAAATTTATATTATCGGAAAATCACTGCAAGACTTCAACTGAAACTAGATCATTTTGAGAAAAGATGGTAGCCTATCACACAAACTTTACTTGATGTCTTAACACCTCACCTTTTATTTTATTATCATTTTTTGTTGTTGGTTATTTTGTTACGTACGGTAATGTCATTTTTTATATTTTTCTCGATTGTGTTGTTCGTGTTGCTGTATGGTGGGTGACTCAACCCTCTGTCGAATTGTGTGTAATAAAAAGTTACCAAAAAGTTAGTAAAAAGAAAAAAATGAATTGATAACTTCTGTCTAATTGTTTTTGCTTCGTTATGTTATGTTTGAAATAAAAGTTTTCATTAAGATGGTGAATTCTCATTTTCTTGGTAATAAAAGAGCTTACGTTTGAGAACAATATTTATTTATCATCTATGACTACTTGAAATGTTTGGTTGGATCCCCTAACCTCGTAGGGGAACCACTTCCTGTGGTGGATCTTGGGCAAGTAATGCCTGGTGGCCCATCCCTCTTCAGACCAATGACTTAATTAATATTTGATGGAGTGAAAGATGATTATATGTGGTTGTTGAGCGAAAGGAAGAGGGATAAGATCCTCTGGGTGCCGAGCATCCCCAAAGCTCTGAACCTAGCTCAGGCCGTAGAGTGCTCGTCTTGGGATCAAGAGATCGCAGGTTCGATTCCTGGCTCCTCTGTGTTATAGTTCGAAGAGTCCTTGGGCAAGACACTGAACCCCTAATGCCCCCAATAAGCAGGTAGGTGCCTTGCATGGCTGCTACTGGTGTGCGAGTGTGTGTGTGAATGGATAAGTGTCAAGCACATTGTAAAGCACTTTGGGAGGTCTTCATTGACTTTAAAAGCGCTATAGAAATGCAGACCATTTACCATGCCTGACTGGAAGAATGCAAACACTGAAGAAGCATGGCTGACTCCCTATCGGCGTGTGAATGGGTGTGAAGTATATTGTGAAGTCCTTATGGGGGTCTTCAGCGGCTAGTTAAAGCGCTATATACATGCAGTCAATTTACCATTTAATAGAAGCTCTTGGGTCAAATTGGGGGGGCAGCACGGCGGCGCAGTGGTTAGCGCTTGTGCGGCACAGTTCATGTCATGGGAACCTGTCGTGGGTTCAAATCCAGCTCCAGACTTCCTGTGCGGAGTTTGTATGTTCTCCCCGTGCTTGCGTGGGTTTCCTCCGGGCACTCCGGTTTCCTCCCACGTTCCAAAAACATGCATTTCAGGTGAATTGGTCGGTCCAAATTGTCCCTAGGTGTGAATGAGCGAATGCGTTGTCTGTCCCTGTGTGCCCTGCGATTGGCTGGCAACCAGTTCAGGGTGTCCCCTGCCCACTGCCCGGAGATGGCTGGGATGGGCTCCAGCCCCCCGCGACCCTAATGAGGATAAGCGGTACGGCTGATGAGATGAGATGAGATGGGTCACATTGGAAAAGTGACGGATGTTGGACCGGCTCGGTTCTTTTTAATCAAACACGCGTCAGGTGACAACCTGACGGCGGCTCGTTTAGCCGCATCGCAATGGCATCTTTTTAAAAATGAAAAATTATCAACATCGCCCCTAGCCGGATAATAAAATGTAATCCGCCGTTAATTCTATTGCGCGTGAGCTCAGCATTAAAGGCTAGCTTCTCTCGGCTAGCTTAGCTATGCTAGCAGCTGTCTTGTATCCGGAAGCGCTACCTTGAGGGTGACGTCGCAGAGTTTCCCCTGTCGCCGAATTTCCTCCATGACGACGTAGCCTCGAGGTGGCAAGTCGTGGACCGAGAAATGGACCAAATCTTCCAGCTCCTCGCAGACAAGCTCGCCCATCCTCAGCGGCGCACACTCACTGACAAGCGCTCCCAGCCGCCGTAGACCTGTTGCTTACGTCACTTCCGGCTAAGTGCCGGAAGACCGGAAGTCTCTTCAAGTTCAATTAAACTCATTCAAGGTGGCAAATGGACGCGCGTCAAGTTTTGGGGGGTAAAATTCAAGATATTTTTATGCAAGTCACTCCACATATTTCTTGAAAAGTTGATTCTGATTCTAGATTTTGCTAAGCACCTAAACACAATCGGCTTAATTCTTGTAGTGTTAAAACAGGTGTCGAACTCATTTAAGCTCGGAGGGCGCACGGTAGAAAAAAAACGGGGGCTTGACTAGTGGATGAGAGCGAACGGGAATTTAAAAAAAAAAAAAAGGGGGGGGGGGGGGAAGAGTAAAAATGCAAAGAGATGGAGAAATAAGAAAAGGAGAGAAGAAAAAGACTGGCGATGAACTCAGATACTTCACTGTTGCTGGACCTTAGTCCTGCCTTTTGACACACTGGAACAAAATATCTTACTAGAACGCTTGGAAAAATGGATTGGTCCTACCTCTCAGATAGGACGCACTGTGTTCAATAGGGTGAAATAACATTGAGCCCTTTAGTGTTACCTGTGGTGTTCCGCAGGGTTCAGTACTTGGCCCCCTTCTTTTCAGCATTTACATGCTTCCATGAGGCGATATTATTCGCAGGTATAATATCAGTTTCCATTGCTACGCAGATGACACTCAACTACATCTTCCGATGGAGGAATCTGCCACACTAAACTGTGGAAATTTGAAGGCCTGCCTCACTGAGATAAAAGAATGAATGTCACTCAACTTCTTGCGCCTTAACTCTGAAAAGACCGAAATGTTGGTTATTGGTCCATCTAAATGTCGTGACTTGTTCTCAAAAACTGCTCTGAACATTGAAAAATATATCACCCAGACTGACTCAGTCAAAAATTTAGGTGTCACATTTGACCCCAATCAGTCCTTTCAAACACTCGTTGAGAATATTACAAGAACATCGCCTTAATATTGCTAAATTCGCCCTATCCCGTCTCAGTCGGATGCGGAGAATATAATTCGCGCGTTTGTTACCTCCCATCTCGATGACTGTAATGCACTACTACTAGCCTTCGCTCTGAAAAAGCTGGTCTACTAGTAATCCCAAGAGCCAAGAAGAAATCCGCTGGTTCGAGAGCATTCTCCATTCGAGCCCTGGTGCCGTGGAATGCTCTTCCCCTGAGATTTGATCTGCAACCTCAGTGGAAATGTTTAAATCTAAGCTTAAAACACACTTCTATTCTACAGCATATGAATGATGTTGACCTCAGGAAGCTGACAACCGGACATTCAGTTATTACAGATATTTCATGTTAATGATGGAATACAGCACTTTAAGACTCTAGTGATTAAGGGAGTCACAAAAACATGACTTCTGTTGTGTGAGCTCTCCCCAAATAGTCGTGAGTAAAAATATCATTAATAAGTAACAAACATTTTGAGTTTACCACAGGAAATTGCTACCTTCAATTTTGCATGGCCCATTATGAATGTTCACAATTAATAGATAATACTTGCACCAATACACATTTTATAGTGTCCTGTTTAGGTGTAGCATGCCGTAAACTAAAAAAAGACAAGCAGCCATTCATTACGAGGGAAGAAATGCAATAGCCAAGCCACGACACCAGAGAGCAGCATCAGCCTAATTTTTAAGCATCTACAAGCACCTCACACATAATTCAAGCACTTTCAATCCATATAAACTCAACATTAAGAATCAACCAAATTCAAGGATTTCAAGCGCCCGTACGAACCCTGCCCCAGGCTGTACAAATAAATATGTCTTGACTCGAATGGTTTGGGATCTTGAGTGGAGAAGCTCGCCTCAAACACCGAAATGTAATTCGTAAAAACCGAAAGAGACGCCGAGAGGAGTTTGCCAGTTTCCTTACTTTTCTTTAATATAAAAACCCAAAAGAAAAATTGACCAAGTGGAGGCAAACGTCATCTTCTGACGTCTCCTACCGCAAAATGCCGCTGCTCCGTCCATTCAGGTACCACACGTCGGCGCTCCTCAACCGCCCGCGTTTTCTGTTCTACGCCGACAGGTCGTTGTTCTCGAAGCGTTCCTGTTCGTAGGCCTCGGCGGCCACTTTGCGCCCTCCGAACCAGCGGCGGTCCAGGGCGCGGACGGCTCGGTTCATCTCGGCCGTGTGGTTGAACTCCACGAAGATCTTGATGACCACGGCCGCGTCCTCATCCTCGCCTTGCCGCTCCTGGTAGATGACCACTCGCTTCACCTGACCAAACTTGCCGCATTCCTCCGTCACTTCGCCCTCCAGTTGGTCGTCCATGTCCTCCTGGCCCACCATGTTCCTCAGGACCATCACCCGAGACTGAGGGGTGGGAGACACAAAATTCTGATTAGAACCGGATCTGCTCCCGTCCGCTAAGGCATTTGTTGGGCACCTTAGCTGGAAAACAGGTGAGACAAGAAGCCTTATTACCTGGTATCTTAACAAATTTGACCACAATCTGAAAAACTAAACATTGTATTTCACACATTTTTTCCAATTGTAGGTTTGACCAATTTTTAGACATTGCAAGTTTTTAAATGTTTGACTTCTCTTTCTAGAAGTGAATCCATGATTATGCACACTTGAACATAATAATGGTGCGTAAAAATGAATCATGATTTGCTTTGGGAACATTGACTTTTGGTTCTGATTTGAAAACACATAATAATGATGTACATATATTTGTTGGGAATTTATTGGCTAACCAATGTGTCAATCTACATTTGAGTCGGTCACTATTGACTTTTTAAAGCTGACTTGGTCATGACTTTGTTTTCAATACAGACCCTCATAGGGTATGTCACAGGCAAAAGACCATAAAAACAAGCTTGCAAATGGCCAAAAAGTGGTGTCAATCAAAAGAACAGAGGCTAACGGAAGTATTGAAAATAATAAGACGAGTCTGTTCATTTTTTAAAGGGGAGTAATGAAGCCTGAAGTTATTTACGATTTTATGTTTTATTCCACTTATACTCAAAAATACTTTGTGTCACCTCAGCCTTGAGTGGAACCTTTTAAACGCCTGTGCTTTGGAATGTTTTCTTTGGTTTACTTATCACTTCGCCTGGGGGGTTTAGAATGTGTGTGTCGTGCCCCATTCTGTCCGGAAGACAATGACCTCTCATCCTTATACCAAGCTTCAAAGGAGGATTGGGAAATTTACATCAACACGGCGCGGACCAATCAGCCAGAGGCTTGGTCATGGGGCTGGACATTTGATCGCCATGCATCATAAAAGTGGGCAACCAGGAAGCCCCCGCCGCTCTCTCTCTTTCTACACACACACACACACACACACGATTGTAGTATGGCAAGGAAGAAAGATGTGATCATCTCTTGGATTCGGCTAACAAATTAATACGTGGACTATACTCGGCTCAATAACTTCGACTTCTGAATACGCTCCAACTGTAAGGAATTACGAGTCAGATTTCAGTTTAATAAATGTTAAAACCTTACAAGCCAAACAGACCGATTTCAAACAATGCAGGAATGCTTTTAGGCGGATTTTTAAAAAAATCTCTTAGCATAAACGTTTGTCTTGGAGAAAACATTTTACACGGTTGTATTCATTGGACCTTTGTGAATGTATCCACACCGTATTTGCGGGGAATCGAGTGATAAGTAGAAGTTCCTAAAGCTTTTGGGTGAGATTTCCCGTTTTTAGTTTTTTTGGGGTATCTTGTTTCAAACTCATCGTAATAATTCTGTGAAGAGTATATTTATAATGGTGTATCTTGAATCCCAAGAGTTAAAGCTTTCCAATGATATGTGGCATGACATATTTCAGAGACTGGTGACATCGTGAAGACACGACTTGATCGATCGTTAACGTTATGTGGTTTCTGTGGTCAAGTCATGTTTATTTGTATAGCCCTTAATCACAACCAGTCTCATAGGGCTGTACAGACTATTAAGCCATCCTCTGATATAAAACCTACATGCGGACAGGGAAAAACTTAAAACCTCAGGATGAAGAAACTAAGAAAAGGGGCCACACATGAGGTTTCAGGACAACCAGGCTGCAACAGATGTAGGTTTTTTTCCCCCCCATCTTGTGTGATATAGCTTGTGTCATTAGCAGGACATTATCACCATCTACTAATAAGAAGTGCAATTGACCCTTGTTAGATAATAGAAATGTGTCACTGAATATGCAGTCACTATTGCGCGAGTTGCAGCTACATTAGTTTCATTATTTAATCAACATTATTTTGCTAATCACATTTTTCATTGAGTAGTAATCACCATATGCTTATCAATATATTTGAATGAAGTATTTACTTGCTATATTCATTTGACATTTAACTGTATACATTTACTTAGCAATTCTATTATTTCAACATTGTTTCCAAGCGCTGTTCTGATTGATTTGATGAATATGCCCTAATCTTATCATATGCAAGAATACAATTGTCTTTAGTGTCATTGATATCAACGTTGTGAAACATAGCACGCAACGAGATTTGACATGGCACTATAGGGTAAAACGTGAAAAAAATACTTTGAAGAGAAAAAAGATAAAATACTATGAAGATAAGCAAAAAAAATAAAAAATGATTACAGTGTAGCTCTGAAAAAAAACTTGTTTGAGTTATAAAAATTATGCAATACAAAATAATCTAGTTATGAGCAGTCTTAACAAGAGTCTGTTGTGAAGATGTGACTTCCTTGTCAGGAAATCCCCTTTAAGTTAAGTTTTGTCGATCCACGCACCTTTCCTATATAAACAAAGGTCAAACATTTTGTCAATGCTTGTTACGGGTGTCCTGTTGACAAGCCCAGAATATTCTGTTTATTTCGTATTCTGTAATAAAAATACTCTTGGGAACTGCACTCTTCAGCTCGTTTCTTTGACCAAATATTTCTTAAAACTGGGGACATGATGTGAACATACGACAGGGCATGAATTTATGGATCCCACCACTATTAATTATTTTTTTATTTTCTTAGAATTCTTTTGTCAAGGCAACATACCAGTTGAGAAACACTCCACTTGATGTCAAAAGCCTATCTAAGTGCATCTGTGGTGGGTTTTTTCCCCTTACTTTGTGATTGCGTACAATCTTGTTGGCGTCCGTGTTTTCGTCTGGGGGCGCCCCCTGATGGGGCTCTTGGTCCATTTTCAGGCCAGGCGTCGTGGCCAGCACCGGATTGACCAGCGACACTTGAGGAAAGCCGGGGCGAGCCGGAGTCACTCCTGCGAAAAACGTCATTGAGTGGGAGTGGGCGGGCCCCGAGCAGGTGGGGCCGCAGGACTATTACCTGTGATGATGCCGGGAGCCTGAGCCGCCATGACGCCTTGCGGCAGGCCGGCTAGCGCTCGCAGTACCGACGCGCTCATCGGATCCTGAAAGCATCACGGGAACAGATAGTCAAAAACTGACCTGATGGCTTTTGTGTCACGTGATTGTTTTCCACCCGGCGGACAAAAAAATGGACATCTTTTTGCCCGTCTGTGAGTGATATGAACGTTCATCTTTGCAGCCTCACTGGTGTTATCTCTCATTACGGCCCTAAAAGCAGGCTCCTTAAAGTGAGCGACAACAACCAGCTTCCCGTGAATCAGGAGGCAGCTTTCTTAGATATCGTGATGTGACGTTTGTGAACATAGTGGCTCTTTGCATTAATTAGGAGCCAGCTCCCTACCATTTAGCTGGCTCATTAAAAGACGCTTTTTTCTTTGTAGTGATATATCATTTGTAAAGATAAAAGCCCCCTTCCAGATGTTTTTTTTAACGCTGAGGCCCAGCTCATCTCTGCAGAAGATCAAAGCAGCTCCGTGTTATTTCGTGTGCTTCTATCTTCTGTGTTTTTAATCCCGTTTGACAACTATACTTTGGATTACTTTCCATCCTATCGTTATGGGTTTTAACGCACAAAAATGCGTTTATTTGAGGAATCAACTCCTTGCCCAGAGGAATTCTCGTGCCGGCGTGATGAGGGGGCCCTATCGTGAATGGAGAGCCAGAGCTAGCTAAGCGGCGTTTTAAGTCTTCGGTACCGTCCGTAATCATGGTAAATGTGAACTCTCTACCAAATAAGACCGACGAACTGGCTGTGCTGATGAAAAACATCAAAACGTACAGGGAGCGCCGCTTGCTGTTTTTTACGAAAACGTGGCTCACGTCTAGCATCCTGGACGCTAACGTAGAGCTAACCGGAGCTATCTGGAGCTACCCGGCTTCAGCGCTGTTAGACAGAAACACGAAAGCCTGCGGGAAGCGGAGACGAGGTGGACTCTACGTGAACACGAGGTGGTGTAACCCTGGGCACAAAGATTTCCAACTGCTGCAGGGACATTGAACTTTTGGCCTAGCGTGTGGCGTCATCCACTCCGCTGTTGCTAAAATACAACACAGCACCCCGAGGGCATTCTGTTAATAAACAACAAAGAATACTGCTGGAAGTGTAAATTTACCTACGGGGATGAATAAAGTGTTTATCTATCTATCTAAGATATTGCTTTACACCGTCAAACGATGGAGACCGTATAATGAAGGTGCTGTATCGGTCAAATCAAGAGGCTTTTTCTGCTACTGGTAACCATCAGAACCAGTATTATTTGTGTCACATGGGGAAACCAAAAATGACCTGGAGAAGGATAAGCGCCACCAGGCTTGTATTTGCCCAAGACAAACCACAAGAAGCGGTGCCCCGAAGACCATGGCGGTTAAGATCCGTGAGTGATGTGTCATTGGTGAATAGAACTGCTCTATGAACAACAGGAGCTGTCACCCTTGGAGAGACTTTTTTTTCCTCCCTCGTTATTGGTTGTTCTATGTCAACGGCTCCATGAGCGGTCTCTTAAGTGAACGATGGGGGCTGGCTCCTCACCGGCCAGTAGTCGGCAACTCTTCGAGATAGGGACGTGTTGATGGCATACATAATATTTATTTATGAGCCATTAACATTAAATTTATGAGCCGGCCATCTCTTTTCCAGTTCCCCACCAATTCAAATATGGCTTCCTTCAAAACGTTCATTGAAGGCGCACATGATTAGTCCATCCATCCATTATCTGCACCGCTTATCCTCAGTCGGGTCGTGGGGTTGCTGGAGCATTCTCAACTGCTTGCCAGTCAGTCGCAGGCAGGGTTGGGTAGGGTTACTTTAACTTGATTACTTTCAATTACTTTTGGATTACTCCAATACCAAATATGCTAATAAAAGACAAAAGAAACTAAATAGGAATAAAATGATGACTCACAACACGTGGTAAGCTTTCTCTCCTGGCTTTGATCTCTTTGATCTCCGGCAAAACTAACATAAAATGCGACAGAAACAAAATGAAAGTAAATCCAAACAGCTTGCCAACATAATTTTTGCCGTTCCATGTATTCCGTTACTCCCCAAGCCTGCACAAAATTGAGTCATTTTATTCATATTTAGTTTCTTTCGTCCTTTATTAGCATATTTGGTATTGGAGTAATCCAAAAGTAATTGAAAGTAATCAAGTTAAAGTAACCCTACCCAACCCTGGTCGCAGGGCACACAGGGACAGACATTTCGCTCGCTCATTAACACCTAGGTAGGGACAATTTGGACCGCCCAATTAACCTAACACGCATGTTTTTAGAATGTGGGAGGAAACCGGAGAGCCCGGAGGAAACCCATGCAAGCATTGGGAGAACATGCCAACTCCACACAGGAGGTTCGATCTCATGACCTCAGAACTGTGCCGCACACGCGCTAACCACTGCGCCGCCGTGCTGCCCCACATGATTAGTCAATATGTATTTTATAGGATTCGGTCTGGTGGACTTTAAGCTTTTTGAGTGTAAAATTAGTCAAAATAGTTTGATGTTTTATTATTCATTTTGGCAGACCTTCAAAATTTTAAATTAAGATGTCCTGTGTTTCACAGTGAGAATAGACACGGTCGTTTTTGGACTCTTTTTTGCTGTATCGATGTACAGTCCGTTATTTGATGGCCTTAAATTCAATGTGTTTTAGGATCAGTTTTAGGGGTCATGTTTTGGGGCGTGCTTTTTTCCCCCTTTTTATATTTGTTTTAGGATAAATGGACAAACATATTTAAAGGTATGTATAAAATACTTCATTAAGTAGTGACAAACATCAAGGTTAGCTCCCGTTATGTGTTATAGAAATAACTCTGGCAAACAAATTTCTCCTCTGGATAGGCGTCATAAATGTTTCAAGACATCATTCGCAGTGTTTTATATTTGAAGCGTATTAATATTGGAAAAGAGCACCTTGCCGTTTTGCTCGGTGCAACAATAGGATTGTTTTTTTAAATGAGTTGAATTGTATTTATGCCGTAGTGTTTAAAATGTGGCAAAAAAAATTGTCCGAAATTTATGGTCCTCCCTTTGACTGACCCGCGAGTCAATAATTTTTTGTCAAACACGACAAAGTTAAAACTTTTATTTTTTGCTCAGGAGGTACAGCGCCCGTCTTGGGATCAAGAGGCCGCAGGTTCGATTCCCGGCTACTCCGTGTTATACGTCAAAGTGTCCTTGGGCATGTCACTGAATCCCTAATGCCCCCAATAAGCAGGTAGGCGCCTTGCATGGCTGACTCCCTATTGGTGTGTGAGTGTGTGAATGAGTAAGTGTGAAGCACATTGTAAAGCGTTTTGGGAGGTCTTTATCGACTTGAAAAGCGCTATATAAATGCAGAGCATTTACCATCTGTTTTGAGTGTTGCAATGTTCAATTAAAAAAAAATAATAAGTAAAATGACTTTATAAAAACAGTCTTGGCACCCTCTGCCAGACCAAAGTGGTACTACAACACTGAGCGTCACAACAAGTTGTGTGCGTTCTTGTTTGAATTAATTTAAAATACTTAGTGGCTCATAAATCAGGCAACACAACAAATCAATTTAATTAGGTGCCAACACTTTAAATAACTGATTTTATCAATGAGTTGCTGCGGCCCTACCTGTGACGTGAAGTTGGCGCCGACAGGCAGGGCGCCATGGGGGTTGATGAGCGTCACGGGCGGAGTGACGGCCTTGCCAACGCGCAAGTACTGCCCGCCCAGATCAAAAAGGTTCATGGAGGCGACCGCGTCTACTGCCGCCTGAGGCTTGTCGTACTCTGTGGGGAGACGGATAAGCTGGTCAGGCGGTGCTACAGGTGAGGCGACGCAATGCCGCGCCTCACCTATGTAGCCGTAGCCTTTATGGCGTCCGGTGGCGGGCTCGCGGGCCAGCATGCAGGACTTGATTTTCCCGAAGGCCTCAAAGACGCTGCGGATGTCGCCATCTGACAGGTCGCGGTGAACAGACGCCACGTAGATTCGGTTGAAGGCACGAGCCTCCTCCGCTAGCTGCTCGATGATGGGCAGAGCCTGCCCGATGTTGCTCGGGCGGCCCACCTGCCAGGGGAAAAATACAAGAAAATAAATAAGAAAGGCAAAAAGAGGGGGTGGGAAAATGGGGGGAAACGAGAGAAAAAAAAAGGAAAAATAAAAGACAGTAAAAGAAAAATGATAAATAAAAAAATTGAAAGGTAAGAAATAATGGAGAAATATAAAAGAAAAAAGGAATAGTGTTTATTGTCATTGATAGCAATGTGGTAAAACATTGTATGCAACGATATTACACATGGCACAAAACTAAAAAACAAGAGATAGAAGAATGTAAAAAAAGAAAAATTAAGGAAAAAGAGAATTGAAAGGGAAAAAGATGCAAATAAAAATGTTATAAAATGGGAAAAATAAAAATAGAAAGAAAATAAGGATGATAAAGGCAAGAAATAAAGAAAAATATAGCACCAAGATTGTATTGATAAAACGAACATCACCTCATTTAGCTCTGAATATCTTTAGCAAGTAGCGATCGATCATAATCAACATATTGGTTAGCCAATGAAGTTCATAACATACACAATATAAATGTATGCACAATCAGGCTGTGTATTAAAATCTGAGCCGAAAACAACTAGTGATTCATTTTTCTGCATCATTATTACGCGCAAGTGTGCACAACAGTGAGAGACACGGAAAAGAGAAGTCAAACATTTACAACTCTTTCACAGTGTCTAAGATTTGACCAACGCCAAATACACAGCTCAAGATGTTTTAGAGCTGTGCACTGGTCTTCTAATGGCCCCCTTTGGAAACACCGTCCGTATGAGTCTGAGACACATATTAGCCTCCCAACAGTCTGACGTCGAGTGGTTAATATAGTCTGACTGACCTATTTATCGGTTTAGTTGACGTTCCTATTGTAGCGCCTTATGTATGGAAAATATATGACAAAAGACTATTTTTGGGCGCGGGTCTCATAATCGGGTCCGACTTACAGTGCAGAAAATACAGTACTTGTTTATGACGGCGTAGCTTACCTTAATGTTGCGCCCGCCCAGCACGACGGAGTTCATTTGGTCCAGGGCCAGTTGAGCCGCTTCCGGCGTCTCATACTCCACAAAGGCAAAGCCCTGAACAGGCAAAAGGTGTCGCATTGATTCCATTCTGTCTGGAACTCCTGCTTTCGCTCGTTCTGACCTTGTGCTTGAGGGTGACCGAGTCCCAGGACATGTCGATGCTTTTGATGGGTCCGAAGGGGATGAAGGCCTGACGGATGGTGTCCTCTCCAAGCTCGTAGTAGATGGAACCCACATAGACACGGCACATGATGGCCAGGGCACGCTGCCGTTGAGCCGCCACCTGTACAGGAAAAGTTAGCGTTTGCGGCTGCGGCGACTTTTCCAAACTATAAAATAAAAAGTCGACTTACGGACTGCAGAGGAGAGAGTTCTCCTAAAGCCATCGGTAATGACGCCATCTGAGACACAAAGACACAAGCGTGAGTACGTAGGCCGATGCCAACAAATGGCACTGGCTGGCGCAGTGAGACCTGTTGGACCTCCTGAGAATGCGAAAATGAGCCTGACTCCAACCTCAACCCTCCAATCTTAGGATTCGTACTAGCCTGACACAGAATAGACCCATAACGTTTTATTTTCAAACCACGCATCTTACCAGTTCAGCTACAAGTGATGGGTAATGCAGACGTTACAATTGGCCTCAATAATTTGTTACGCAAACACCCAAAGACTGTTTTGGAGGGCTGCGCGATTAACCGAAATATAATCGCTATTGCGATGTGAAGTGGTGCAATCGTGTAATCGAAAGACACTGTGTTTTTTCCCCAATGAGTTTAAAGTTCCTAGCTTTTGATCCCTTTGTTATTCGACTGATAGCATGTTCGGCCGACGAGAATTGTCACAGTTCGGGTTTCAATAATGCCGGCCAATCAGAGGCAGGTTTTAACGGCACTAGCCAATAAAGTTGAGGTAAAGTTTGCACGCATTGTGTGCGAGTGAATGTGATAGGCTGGTGTAAGCGGTCCGTCAAACAGCCAGGGTAGGCGGGCGCATAGCTGCCAACAAAACAAACGTCAACACAACGCAACAGCTAGGATTTCAGCGCCTCGTTACATTGAAAGGAAATTCATGAATTAATTTGGACTTTGAAGAGTGTAAAAAAATAATGATATGTGGCCTTCCATGGATAGATCCATGGATTGCTATCGCGTCCGTGAATCACTGAGGAAGCGTCTGGAGAGAAAGCAATAGCAAGGCTAGGCTGATAGCAGGGGTTGCTTGTAGGAGCGGAGTCACGAACGCCAGATCGGTTACCGATTTAACAGATGACCTGGAGCTACAACTTGTGGGAAGCTGCTACATTCGAGACTCTTGAATTGTAATCATCGCAGGGACTTTGCTGACGTCTCAGTTACCCAAAGCTAGCGCGCGGCTAGCCAGCGGCTCTCTAAATTGCTTTACTAGTCTGAAAGGAGAAGCCCTCTAATATTTTTAATACTTTTGTATAATGAAAATAAAGACAATTTATTCAAATGCAATTCTGTGTTCTCTGTATTTTCCTTTGTAGATCTATAGTTATTATTTCGTTACAATCATATACTCTCAGTCGGTAATGACGTCATCTCAAAGCAAGTTTGCACGTCACTGTAATTAAGTTCTCACTCTGGGTGGGGTTAGGTGGGATTGGGGTTTCCCACAAGAAAAGCTTTAATAAAACCATTCTGCTGCCCTTAATTCTACGTTTCTTTTGAAATTTTTACACAAAATATGATTTAAAAATAAAGAAACATTGGGAATTAATAAAAATAAATCAATTATTTCATACATGAATCCACAATTCACATGGGCTTCACTTTATATTAAACTTCCGTGTTAAGGCGGGGGCCTCAAGCAATCATCCTGGGGCTGCAATGGGCCATGAGTTTGAGACCCCCCGTTCGAAAGTGACTTTAGGAAGAAGTAGTAGTTCAGGAAACAGATGGATAAAAAAAAAAATGTAATTTTGAGGATGACAGGTAGCTGAGCATGACATAGCTTAGGAGATCCAAGCAAATTGGTGTAAGACTTGGCGTGTTTTTGTGCGTTGTGGCTCACTTGCAGTCCACTGAGCTGCTGCTGTTGCTGCTGAGCCATGGTCTGCCGGACCAGAACGTTCCGGATGCTCTGCTCCATGGCATACTTCTTGGCCTGCCCAAAGAAACAGAAACCAAAACGTCACCCCCCTGAAAATCCTTGCCATTGTCCAAATCCAATGTTCAGTGAATAAATTCACAAAGTTGGTGTGTTTTTGTTGCTAAGTGCACGTAGCGAAAGTGTGAGCCACGATTGGCCATGGTCGGCTGCTGTATGCACTATACAGGCCTATTAGCATTTGTAATGGAGACTGAAAAGTCACAGGGCGCATGAAATCCAATTTGGACAGAATGGATTGAAGCCACATGCCCTTTCGTACTCAAATTGGCCACATCTGTTCCAAACACACATCAGATTTCAGTGACCGCTTGCAAAAGACAATCCGCGTCAGGTCATTACTTCCTGTTCGGTAACTGGCCTAACGGTTCTTCCTGGCACGCTACGGCGGGCTGGGGTGTGCACGCAAAACCGAAAATGCAAAGTTGTGGCCGTTTAATTAATCCAAAAACAAACGTCCTTGAAAATAAGACAGACATAACAAAAGCATTGATTTTGAAAACACTTCTGATTAATGAGGGGTTGAAATAAGCTCTTGGACAATCGTTAAGTCTGGCGTGAAACAACCAGCCCGATATGAACAGATCAGAGACATTAGCTTGATAAGGTAACCGAATTTAAAATCAGATTGCAGGAGAAGTAGTTATACGTTAATGGCAGATGCTCTTTGTGGTGAACAATGAGAGCTGGCTCCCTTAGATAGATGATGTGTTTTTCTTAACATAATGGCTCTATGAACCGGCTCTTTGAATTAAACAAAAGGAATCAGGGCCACACCAATCAAGAGGCAGCTCCCTTCGGGGAATTTTTTGTTGCTTGATGATTTGCAAGTTCACCTGATACACAAAAGGTCCTCGGCTGTACTTGCCCAAGACACACCACGGGAAATGATGCCCCTGCGACCCCAGTGGTTAAGGGATCCAACCAACCGTAAAACCGTTATGAGTTAATTCACTGTAGGTCAGGGGTCTCCAAAGTAGTACACACTAAGTGCTGGGTCTTTTCGTATTTTCCAATTACAATGATAGATTTTGGCAGTTGACAGAGTCTGTTATAGAGTATTGCCTTTAATATCAACGTTGAAGAAGATTGTATGCAAGGTTAGACATAGCACTCGATGGTTATCATGTCAAGTCCTTTTTATTTGTATAGCCCTTAATCACAAAGAGTCTCAAAGGGCTGCACAGGTTATTGCAAACCACAGAAAATAAAGATCTGCATTTATATAGCGCTTTTCAAGTCAAGACTTCCCAAAGCGCTTTACAGTGTGCTTCAAATTTCCCAATAGCGACCGTGCAGCCATGTAACCTGCTTATTGGGGCATTAGGGGTTCAGTGTCTTACCCAAGGACACTTCGACATGTAACACGGACAAGCCGGGATTCGAACTATGATCTCTTGATCCCAAGACGAACGCTCTACCTCCTGAGCCACAGACAATAACTACATCATCCCCTGGCCTAATACCTACATGAGGGCAAGGAAAAACTCAAACACCTCAACATGAGGAAAAATTTCAAAGATCTAAGAGAGAAATTCAAGATAAAAGATCGCCAGGATAAAAAGTAACATTTTTACAATGAGGAGGCTGCCTCATGTGTTTTTTAAAAAAAAAAGCACTTTTGACGTTGTACCTTCTGCAGCGCCTCCTGCTGGTCGGAGGTGAGCGGTGGCAGGCCGAGCCTGGTGGTGATGGTTGTAGTGGTGGTGGCGGCGGGGGCGGGGGCAGCGGTCCCCTGGCCGTTCTCCATGACGAGCATGCGCAGTAGCCAATTCTGTCCCTACGCCGTCACCCTTGGCGTCGGCGACGCCATTCCGGCGCATTCGCGAGCTTACTTTCAAGCCTTTGTCGAAAAGCGCTCGGCTTTAGAGAACGTTCTCCGCTTGTGGCGTCACCTACTTAAACGTCTGCGTCCATTTTCTACTTTCGGGAGCCCCGACGCTTCACCCCAAAGCCTAAATTGGCTTAGCATTAGCTTAGCATGGTTCCGTCGAAAAAGTGGTCGCCAAAAGTGCGTCGCATGCTCATTTAATGCGACTGCGCTTCGCACACTTAAGTCGAACCTCTCTTCGGTTCCGTTTGCTTGGTGGTTGCGGTTCTGGATACGGTCCGAATGAATTTTGGGTCCAAAGTAAGCGGACAAACGAGCTGCTCGTGTGACTGAGCTGCTCCTGTTGGGCCAGTCTACGTCACTTCCGTTGCCCGGAAGCGTCAACAAGCTCCGTTTTGTCCCTTTCGAGCCACAATGGCGGCGCCCTTTTCATATTTCCCCACGACACTCGACTATTAGTTCGGCGAAGATAAATGTCAGAAGAAAAGCTTTCTTTAACTTTGGAGTGTACGACTAAAAAAAACAGGGCTGTAATCATAACATTTAGCCAGGCGATGGCGGTAGAGTACACGTGGTTTTGCGTTCATTTCTTCGACACGCGAATGAACTCTTCCATTTTCATCTTTTCAGGGGGTTGTTCCGCTCCTGATAAAAGTAAGGTAAAAGCAAATAGGCGCAAGGAAAATAAAGCATAAGGGCTCTTGAAACACAGTTGAGCATTTTTAACACATACTTCTGCTCTGTAGATCCTCTTTAACATCCGCTCCTCATCCATCCTCTCCATGCATCCAAACCAACCGAGTACTTTCTTATCCACACGCTTGCTCAGTTCCACTACTACTGCAGTTCTGTCTTTCACAATTTCATTTCTCAATCTATCCAATCTTGTCACTCCTAATATACTCATCAAACACTTAAATGTCCTTCTCAGATCTACATTCAGGCTCCAAGTCTCTGCACCATAAAACACAGTCGGCACAATCACACTCTCTTAACATCCGTACTCATACTCTTGTTGCTCATCACTCTCCTCAGAGCACCCAAAACTTTGCTTCCTTGATTCACTCTGTGCAATACCTCGCACTTCATTCCACCAACTGCAGCCACATCATAACCCAAGTACCTAAAGCTTTCACTTCAACTTCTTTTACAGAGATAATAGGTAATATTTGACCACTAGATGTCGCTGGGTTGTGTGGTGCAACTGAAAACAGGTGCTAAAGTCTTCTTTGAAGTTGGAGTGCAGGATTTAAAACTTGTGGCTGCAATTGTAACTTTCACGCCATATCACCCCGAGAAAACTTATAAGTTAAGCAGGGTCGGGCATGTTTAGTACTCAGAATTGAGGACCGCCTGGGAATACCAGGTGCTGTAAATAGGTAACTCGCAGAGCGCCCTGCTCCGACAGCACTGTGACTGAAACCTCCGTTACAGTCGGTGAAAATGAATTTTCCTAAGGGGACCAAATAAATTGAATTATTATTTTAGCCAGGAAATGGCAGAAGAGTAACCTAACATTTGCATGCATTTCTTAGACACATTTGAATAAACTCTTCTTTTTTCATCTTTTGTGGGGGTTTGTTCTGCCTAACCAGGACTGATAAAAGTAAGATAATAGGAAATAAGCGCAATGCGAATTGAAGGATAGGGGCTCTTTGAACTCAGTTGGACATTGTTAACACATACAGTGCATCCGGAAAGTATTCAAAGCGCTTCACTTTTTCCACATTTTGTTATGTTACAGCCTCATTCCAAATTGTATTAATTTAATCTCTTATCTCAAAATTCTACACAAGATACTCCATTATGACAATGTGAATTTTTTTTTTTTTTTTACTTTTTTTGAATTTATTAAAATTAGAAAACTAATAAATCACATTTACATAAGTATTCACAGCCTTTGCTTAATACTTTGTTGATCCACCTTTGGCAGCAAATACAGCCTCAAGTCTTTTTGAATATGATCCCACAAGTTTAGCACACCTATCTTTAGGCAGTTTTGCCCATTCTTCTTTGCAATAAGTCTCAAGCTCAATCAGGTTGGATGGGAGACGTTTGTGCACAGCCATTTTCAGATCTCTCCAGAGATGTTCGATCGGATTCAAGTCTGGACTCTGGCTGGGCCACTCCAGGACATTCACTGAGTGGTTCTGAAGCCAATCTTTTGAGATCTTGGCTGTGTGCTTTGGGTCGTTGTCCTGCTGAAAAAGGAACCTTCGCCCCAGCCTGAGGTCAAGAGCGCTCTGGAGCAGGTCTTCATCCAGGATATCTCTATATATTGCTGCATTCATTTTTCCTTCTATCCTGACTAGTCTGACAATTCCTGCTGCTGAAAAACATCCCCACAGCATGATGCTGCCACCACCATGCTTCACTGTAGGGATGGTATTGGCCTGGTGATGAGCGGTGCCTGGTTTCCTCCAAACATGGCGCCTGGCATTCACATCAAAGAGTTCATTCAGGTGCTTTTTGGCAAATTCCAGAATGGCTTCCATGTTCCTTTTACTAAGGAGTGGCTTTCGTCTGGCCACTCTACCATACAGGCCTGATTGGTGGATTGCTGCAGAGATGGTTGTCCTTCTGTAAGGCTCTCCTCTCTCCACAGAGGAACGCTGGAGCTCTGACAGAGTGGCCATCGGGTTCTTGGTCACCTCCCTGACTAAGGCCTTTCTTCCCCGATCGCTCAGTTTAGAAGGCCGGCCAGCTCTAGGAAGAGTCCTGATGGTTCCAAATGTCTTCCATTTACGAATATTGGAGGCCACTGTGCTCATTGGGACCTTCAAAGCAGCAGAAATTTTTCTGTATCCTTCCCCAGATTTGTGCCTCAAGACAATCCTGTCTTGCAGGTCTACAGACAGTTCTTTTGACTTCATGCTTGGTGTTTGTGCTCTGACATGCACACTCAATTGTGGGACCTTATATAGACAGGTGTGTGCCTTTCCAAATCATGTCCAATCAACTGAATTTACTGCAGGTGGACTCCAATTAAGCTGTAGAAAGATCTCAAGGATGATGAGTGGAAAAAAGATGCACCTGAGCTCAATTTTGAGCTTCATGGCAAAGGCTGTGAATACTTATGTAAATGTGATTTCTTAGTTTTCTATTTTTAATCAATTCAAAAAAAGTAAAAAAAAACGTTTTCACATTGTCATAATGGAGTATTTTGTGTAGAATTTTGAGATAAGATATTAAATTAATACAATTTGGAATGAGGCTGTAACGTAACAAAATGTGGAAAAAGTGAAGCGCTGTGAATATTTTCCGGATGCACTGTACCTACCTACCTACCTTGGTCATATCCCTTAAGAGGGGTGACCGACAGCAAGACAAACACGTATACAAAAACAGAATAGGAAAAAGTAGCAAAAAATACAAAAAAAAAATAACCATGGCCAACCCATGGTCCTGTGGTGAGGGGCCCTCTCCTCGTGAGAGGTAAGAGAATTCTCCCACCGTGGTCCACTGTGTGTCATAGGAGGCGACTAAAGTGGAGGGAGCGAAGGGACTGGGGATCCTCTCCTCTCTACTCTCTAAGAGACAGCAAGCCAAAGAAAGGGGGGTCGGAGACCAAAAGGTCTCGCAAACCCTAGTTGTAGGGTCACTAAATGTGAGAGGATGTGGAAGTAAAGCAACTGAGTGGAAGAAAGAGGAGGGGCGGGAGACCGATAGGGGCTGGAGACCGAAAGGTCCCTAGTTCTAGGGTCACTAAATATGAGAGGATGTGGAAGTAAAGCGACTGAGTGGAAGAGATCGGAAGGATGATGGCTGAAAGAAAGGTTGATGTGTCAGCCTTGAGCGAAACACATACCTAAGAGAAAAAACTTTTTTTTTTTAAGGACACCCCAAACAACGCACCCCACCATTAAAAGACAAGGTGTAATATTTGACCTCGATATGTTGCTGGGTTGTGTGGTGCAAGCGAAAACGAGTTCCGGAAAACACAAGGGAGAACACCAACTAGATTCATAGAAACGAAAAAGCACCATTTTGTTGCTTTTCACAAGATTTTCGGTATCTGTCGATGCTCGTGCAACATCCCTTGCAGCCTGGTTGTTCTCAAGGTGTCTTCATTTTCCTCGCGTTGAGGTTTTTGGGTTTTTCCTTGCCCTGACGTAGCTCTCAGATCAGGGCACGTTTTCATGGTGGTCTGTGCAGCCTTTTGAGACTTTCTGATAAAGGGCTAATCAAAGAAATGGGACTTGACTTTATTTTTTTTAAATGTACTTTGTCATATGAATTTAAAATTGAGTTCTTTTCGTCTCTGTACACAGTTATTTGTGCAAAGCAGCTTCCTGTTTGATGCAGTTTGCACAAAAAATGGTTTGATAGGATTGTAAGACAAACAATGTTCTAAATCAGGGGTCTCAAACTCAAAAGTAACGTGGGAGGCTGCCAGAGGTAGGGTCTGGGCAAGTTTGGGCCAAATTGTGTTTTCTACAAACACATTTCACTGTTTTCAAATACAAAAAGCCCTTCACAAAATAGGAAAACATTCAAAATTCATATAAACATCAATCAAATTAACCCATAATCAGCTAGGGCTGAAGTTAAAGGGGCAGTGTATTATTCAGTGCCTCCTAGTGGTAATTTTATTTATTCAACGAAAATAAAATGATTTAAATGCTTAGCAAAATCCCATTAGCTCATATATATATATGTTTTACTTACTTTTAAGTCGATTTTACTATTTTACATAACTTGAGCCTTACCGTCCAACTAGTAGGACGCACGCTTCACCGGCACGAACGAGACGGAGACTCCGGTAAAAACAGGGGTGGGGGACTATGCGCTACAATAACAGCCAAATCATTGACACACACTGGTCACTCGATATAGTTTCTAGAAGTATCGTGTAGACCCTTTTATCTACCGAGAGAGCTAACTGTGGTCATTGTGGCTGTTTACGTTCCACCAGATGCTAACGTTAGCATAGCGCTAAATCTCCGGCCCGCTGCTATCAATAAACAGCAGCTTGCACACCCCAACGGAACTTTTATCATCGCCGGCGACTTTAATCAGGCATGCTTAAGGACTGTACTTCCTAAAGTCATTCAATACGTGGACTGAGCAATTAGGGAAAAAAACACTGGACTGTGTGTACAGTAAGATCATGTGTGTACAGTAAGATCAAACATCTAGTTGGTTCCGCCCATCACTGTCTACCTCACCCTCTCTGCACCCCCCCTCCATAGGAAACCAAAGCCTATACAACAAGGACAGTACAAACATCTTTTTTGTTCCTTTATCTCTCTGTTTCCTTATCCTCACTGTAAAATGTGGAACTGGAGTGCCACGTCCAATTTCGTTGTCACAATATATCCCATGATGTAACAATGACAATAAAGGTATATTGTATTCTATTCTACCTACAAGTATATGACATGATTGTCCGCCATCTTGCTGCTACGTGTACCCAAAAAACAACCTTGTGAAAGGCTAAGCAAAAAAAATTGAAGAATTGATGCTTTGACTCAGATACAACTTCTTCCCTAAAAAGTTTGGGAACTAAACTGCACCTCTTTGTCATATCACGTAAGCCGTATTTGCATTGTAAATAACCAATATTTATCATTGATCGCTTGGAGCTACCTAGAACTCTACTACTGAAGTTTACTTGTAAAAGACAAATTAAGGTATGATGTGTAACGGTTTGAGGGGACTAGCACAACAGATGAGAAAATTGGGAGGGAGAAAGCAAAACGTGTTCCGACTGTGCCCGGTCTCCACTACAGTAAATGTGATCTCATCATACCTCTGTTTTCTGATGCATACCTTCCGCTAACCAGCAGTATAAATCCTTGGAAAAAAAGACAGTGTCTTGTGATTACTGATAGGTTGGTCGTTTTGGTTGTAAAATTTCTCAGAATTCACTGTGTGAATATAACTTGTTTTTATATTCCAAAATATAAAAACAATCTATCACACACACACATGAAGTAACCTTTCAATAATCAGTCTAATTGCATCTCTTGTACGTTTATCAATCTTATATTCTTTTATTGTGAAATGCTCATGTGTGCTGTTTCTCCCTGAAGTATAATAATTCACGCCCACGTTGTGGGCGGGATCTCTTTTTCCTCTTGGAACCATCATGGGAGCCTCGTGTGAGTACTTGCTCCTACTATCACGGGTTAAATTTTAACATTATATGTATTTTATTTGTGTAAATATGGCCACGAAATAGTCTTAATAATGATTGACTTTAACATTACACAGTCGCACTGTGTCACATTGCCATATCGATTTGATTTGGGTTGATCGCGCAGCCCTACTTTGTAAAAACGACAAATATTGATTTTTTTTTACACCTCCTGACTGAGTTTTTATTGAGTGCAGAGCGCTACCTATGTGGCAACAGTGAGTGTGAATAAACATCGCAGCGGTGGGTGCATCTTATAGCAGAATGCATTGCGCCACAAGCTCAAAGCAGGGGTCTCAAACTCGCTGCCCCCAGGAAGATGGTTTGAGGCCCCCACCTGGATATGAAAGTTAAAGGGACAGTGTGCATTATTTTCCCACTAGATGTCGCGCCACTGAAAACAAAAGCATGACAAAAACAGACAAAATACAGAGACTCAAACCTTAATACTTCCGAAACGAAAGAAAAAAAAACAATGAAAAATAAATAAGACAAAAAGTAAAACTCCCCCAAAAAGGAAAAAAATTAAGAGGGATAACAAAGAGAAAATTTCATTTGTTTTTGTCTTTTTTTAATTACTTTTTCTTTTCTCCTTTTTAGCTTTCTTTTACCCTACTTTTTTCTTTCCGTTTTCCTTTTTTGCCTCCATTTCTCATTTATTGATTAAAAAAAAAACGTTTCCCTTTTTTTTGTCTTTCTTTAATAAAGGCAGGGTAAAGAATTGAAAGAAAAAGGGTGCTCCCTACTCCCTTTCAGTCTCCGAAGTCTTCCTCGGACTAAATTTTGGTTGCACTGCCCATGACAGTGACATCTAGTGGACAAACATAAACACTGTCCGCTTTAAGAACACCAGTGCTGTTTTTGTAGAAAACCCCATTTGGCCCAACCTCACCCGGATCCTAGCTTCAGCGGCTCCCAACTCAATTGAGTTTGAGACCCCTGCTACAGAGGAAATTGACATCTCCCACAAACGGAAGCTCCATCCTGATGGAACGGAGCGTGGCCTCGTCCAAAATACAACCCTTGTGTGATGTGCGCCGAGCAAGATGGCGGCCGTTGCTGGCCCTCAAAGCGCCCGGGCTAGCTTGATGCCGCCTCCACATCGCCGGCGTCGCCATCGACACGCGACCGCCAGAAGGAAGCTGGCAAAAAGTGTGGAGCGCGCTTCCTAAAAAGGCATCCCTCCCGAAATCTGTCGCGCCACCTGCTCTTCGGGACTCTCGTCCTTGTCTTTCTTCTGTCGGTTCCAGTCTTTGAGGCCGGCGGGCAGGGCCGTGTCCTCCTCCTCGCCACCCGTGCCCTCCACCAGCTCCTCGTACGTCGACTTCTCCGAGAACGGGCGTCGACCCAGCAACTCCACCATGTCGTTCTTGTCCAGGACCTCCTTCTCCAGCAGCCGCAGCGCCACCTTGGGGAATGAAATGGGATCGTCTTTGATGCAGGGTTGGTAAACCTTGTTTTGAGGCAGAATACAAGCGCTTTTTAAAGACGGGCTAGCGCAAGTGAGGGACTTGCCGTTGAAGTTGTATACTATTTTATACACTGTTTTATATTACATAAAGTCAAGAATACTTTTTCTAAAATCTGACTTCAGTGTTTGAGGGCAAACTCAGAGAAGGTGGTCGTAAAAATGTGTGTGCTTTTGAATGTGTCTTTGGTTTCTGTTTGTGTAGATAACAATGACTTATCTCCCATTCTTCAAAGGACGATTGGGAAATTTGCATCAATGACGGCGTGGACCAATCAGCCAGAGGCTTGGTCATGGGGCGTAAACATTTTATCGGCATGAATTATAACAGAAGAGCCCCCGGAACCTCGCCGCTCTGTCTCCTGCACACGATTGTAATTGGCACAGGCAGTAGCACCATGTGTACAAGATGGCTGCCTCACCTTCTCCACGTCGGCCTTCTTTTCTTTGAGCAGGCGTTGAGTTCTAACGTAAGCGTCGGCGATGAGCGCCCGGACCTCGGTGTCGATGAGGCGGGCCGTGGCCTCGCTGTACGGCTTCTCCAGAACCATCTCGCCTTGCCGGGGGAGGTCGAACGACACTTGGCCCACCTTGGCGTTCATCCCGAACTGCACGATCTGCCAAAGAGCCAGAAAAGTCTAGGGCTGTAACAACTCATCGATAAAAATGATTCAAATAGTTTTTTTTAAAGAGATAATTGATTTAGAACACTAAATCATTGCAAATAAAGCTATTCTGTTGTAAAAGTGAGTTGTAAGACCACTTTGCAGATGGCACCAAGTAGCTTTTTATAAAAAAGTTATTTTACAGGTTTTTATATATATATATATATATATATATATATATATATATACACATACAGTAATCCCTCCGTTATCACGTTTAATGGGGATCGAGACCAGCCGCGAAAACTGAAAATCCGCGAAGTAGCGGCGCCCCTTCAAAAATGCTTCAAAAACCTATACAGGTATACAGTATACCCCCCCGCCATTAAACCGAGGTGATCGCTGGCATGATGGCAAGGAGTTATTGAGTGACTCGTCCAGAACTCTTCACACTGGAAATGAATGTACCAAAACATGACCCACAAGTGTAGCCATGTCTTACATCATCAATTTACACGGAATAGGACTGCGGCGAAACCACTACGAACCATTCAGTACGATTGTATTAACCGCTCTCAACCACATGCACCCATCACAGTTTTTTTTCGCTTGTTAACACTACCGGTTACATATTGAAAATAAATACAGTGAAAATGTGATATTTGATGAGTGTTTGTGAAGCGTTTTGGGAAACAACAGTTAAAAAAATGGTCTGTGTTCATTTTAATGAAAGTGAAAGAGCTCCCTTCTGACAATAACAACATACTTTAGCTAGCGGCATCGAACGGCTTTTACAACAAATACACGAAACCACACACAATTAGCCGTGTTTAGGTAGTATAAGTTCCTACATGATAAACTGAGTGCCACATAAGAAGGGGGTGAGGTGGGAGGAGTTGAAGGAGAGGGGGTGAGCGAAGCGGTAACTCACCGTGACTAAGCATTGTGTCAGGGCCTCCCCCTCCCCTTCACAATGAGAGTGTCCACACCGTGTCCTCAGTTGGCATAAGCTCGCGCTCAATGGCGTCAAGTCAATAAATGCTTTTATTGAGAAGGTAAGGTATATTTTTTAGACCCGAGAAGCTCTGAACCCGCAAAAGTGGAACCGCGAACTAGCGAGGTTCCACTGTGTGTGTGTATGTATATATATATATATATATATATATATATATATATATATTTTTTTTTTTTTTTTTAATTGAGCATTGCATCATTACAAACCAAATTGGAAGTATCAACTTTGAAGAGTTTGACTGTTTTATCATGAAACAAAGGGAACAATTTTCAAAGGAACAGAAGGTGCTGCGGATGAACCGAAAAAAAATAAGAAAATAAGTAAATAAAGTACATGAAGTTAAGTAAAATAATAGTAATGACATGTTTTACCGTTCCTGTAAAATTCCCCTCAAATCCCAATCCAAGACGTACCGAAAGTAAATTGAATGCTTTACATGATAGAACAGTTTGTTGTTCTGTGCACTTTCTTCTAACTGTGCAAAATTTCAATATTTGACTGAAGCGGGAAAATTTAAAAATGTCTCTGAGAAATCCGCTGCATCGATTAATCGAAAAAAATAATCAACCGATTCATCAAAAATAAAGACAACCGTTCGTTGCAGCCCTAGAATTGTCACATGACACCGAGTAGGGCGGAGCTTGTATCCAGACGTTCGGTCTTACCTGCGCGTAGGCACTCTGCGTGACTTTGCGGAGGTCGTCTTGGGCGCCGGTGGTCACCCTGCCGAAGAAGATCTCTTCGGCCACGCGTCCCCCCAACGTCATGCACATGCGGTCCAGCAACTGCTCAGTAGTGTACAGGAACTGCTCCTTGGGGAGGTACTGCGCGTAGCCCAGGCCCCGCCCACGCGGGATGATGGACACCTGCAAGTGGGCACGACAATGGGCGATAAACGAACATTGGATGTTAGGTGATTGGATCCATCATAATATTGATATTATCGATACTAAGCAGGTATTTGGATCAGATCGATACTATTGTCCCGGGATCAATGTTTTGCTCTTCCACCAATTTCCTCAAAACGCCGCTTCGCCATGTGGAGAGCGCAGCCCGTCTCTCCCTTGGCCACTCTCTAGATTTATGCCCGAGTGTGGGACTGAGAGGCAGACTTTTAGCACCTCTCCCTACCTGGCCTGCTGCGGCATCCTGCCTGCCAGGCAGAAGAGAAGGCCAAATCGATGCGACCATACCCACCAGAAGTGAAAATAACAAGAGCTAAATAGGTAGCTCAGTATAATGTGGACTTATATAAAAACCTTGTAAATAATATAGTTTTTTGTTTTTGTTTAATTACTGCTGCTAAATGTTAATACAATGATTTCATAGATAGATAGATACATGATTCATCCCCGGAAGGGAATTCACACATCCAGCAGTATCCTTGTGTTGAAAAATAAAAGAATAAATTAAAGATATAGATCGTGCCATTTCTAAGCAAAAAGTATCGCTATTGATTTTGTATCGGTTGATACTATCCTGTATTTACTCTGATCGGATGGACACCCAAAATTCCTAGCATGGTACACCCTTAGTCCTGGATTGCGGTGGT
Organism: Urocampus carinirostris; assembly: GCF_059441175.1. Taxonomy (NCBI): domain Eukaryota; kingdom Metazoa; phylum Chordata; class Actinopteri; order Syngnathiformes; family Syngnathidae; genus Urocampus; species Urocampus carinirostris. The sequence continues at coordinate 74,288,759 of NC_142349.1, read as the reverse complement.
GTAAGGCTCACCTTGAGCAGCGGGTCAGCATGTTCCAGGAACCAGCCGGCGACAGCGTGGCCCGCCTCATGATAGGCCACAGTTTTCTTCTCCTCGGGCTGCAAGACCTGAGTCTTCTTTTCTAGGCCTGAAAGCACAACGGGCGAGTAGGGCGAGGCCAGAACGGGCAGTTGGCGCTAGGGCTGCACGATTCACTGTAATTCTAATCCATATTGCGATGTAACGTAGTGCGATTGTGTAATCGCAAGACACAGTTTCTTTTCAAGGATTTATAGACAGCAACCCTTACAAAGCTCCCCAGAGAAGGGCGCAGTAAAATTCACCTTAAATCCCATTTCAGGAAGTACCCAGAGTAAAACAAATGCTGTTGTTGAACTATTTAATTCAATGGGAGAGGCTCTGAAGGAGGAAATTCCCACTCTGCACTGTCCACAGCCAAAGACTGAGACGAAAGTCAGGGCTAGCGCAAATATTTTTCATATTTAAGAATACTTTTCACATTCGCGATTAGCGTCTTTTTCTCTCCACCCTCTTTGGGGGCCACCCTTGACAGAATTCTCAAGTAAATGACGTCAATGTGCGGCGAAGCACACACGGAAGCAGGAAACACAGATGTGCTTATGTAACCAGCTCGGTAGCCTAGATGGTAGGGCGCCCGCTCTGAGACTGGGAGGTCGCTGGTTCAAGCCTCGGCCGAGTCATACCCAAGACTTACAACATTGCCTCCCTGCTTGGCGCTCGGCATTAAGGGTTGGAATTGGGGGGTTTGGTCACCTAATGACTCCCAACACAGCAGTTGGGTCTAAAATGGCTGCGCCCTGTTTGGCTGCGGCTGCATCGGCTCGCTACAGTTTAAGTGTACGGGTCAGGTGTATCGACATTTCGTTCTGTGTGCATGGTTACAAAGAATGACAATAAAGGTAAATTCTTCTTCTTCCAACTCCCTTGCAGAATCTGACTCCCTTTCACGTAAACACAAACTAGGATTTTCTTATGCTTCTCAGTGATAATACGAATATAGTGATGGTAGTCTGTGTAATGTGTTTATTAGGAAACATTTATTCAGATTCAGATTCAGATCTACTTTATTGTCATTCTAGTACACGTGTATACAGAACGAAATGTCGATGCATCTGACCCCCACAGTTTCCTTGAATGTACAGATATAAATAAAGTTGTATTGTATTATGGCTACGTATAGTATTTTACCATAGTGCCGATAGTGCAAGAAGAGTAGCTAACCAGATGTGCAAAATGGGGAGTCAGGTTAACAAGTCAGGTACACAGTAACATTAACACTGTAACAATAACGCTGTAATTACAATAGTGCAGAGAGCAATGTGCAAGGAGTGGCAAGCTATAAAAAAAAACTGCCAGTAGTGCAAAAAGTCAGATTAGCAGCCGTTTAGAATTAAGTTAACTATATGTTAGATTGACCATTTAACAGTCTAATGGCCAGGGGGACTAGACTATTGCGGAGCCTGGTGGTCCTGCACCGCACACTGCAGTACCTCTTCACAGAGGCTAGCAGAGTGAACAGTCCATGATGGGGGTGAGAGGGGTCCCCGGTAATGTTCTTAGCATGGGATAGGCAGCGCTTCTGGCCAATGTCCTGAATGGAGGGAAGTGTAGTCCCGATTATTTTCTCTGCTGTCCTCGTTACCCTCCTCACACTACCCCAGTCGGTAGCGCTGCAGCCTCCACACCACACAGAGATACAGCTGGTCAGGATACTCTCTATGGTGCCCCTGTAGAATGTGATGAGGGAGGGTGGGGGCAGGTGGGCTCTCCTCATCCTCCGCAGGAAGTACAGGCGCTGCTGTGCCCTCTTAACCAGTGATGCAGTGTTCACGGACCAGGTGAGTTTTTTTGTAATGTGCACCCCTAGGAACTTGATACTGCTGACAACCTCCACAGCCTTGTTGTTGATGCAAAGTGGGGCATGGTTGGGCTGGTTTTTCCTAAAGTCGACAATGATCTCTTTAGTTTTGTCAACATTCAGGACCAGGCTGTTGTCCCTGCACCAGCCCACCAACTGCTCCACCTCCTCTCTGTAGGCCAGGTCGTTGTCATCCCTGATGAGGCCCACCACTGTTGTGTCGTCAGCATACTTCACGATGTGGTTTGTGGCGGACCTAGGGACGCAGTCGTGTGTCATCAAGGTGAACAGCAAGGGGCTTAGGACGCAGCCTTGGGGGGAGCCCGTGCTGAGGTAGATGACATCTGAACTGTTCTGACCTATCCGCACTGATTGGGGTCTGTCACAGAGGAAGTCCAGCAGCCAGTTCCGCAGGGGGGTGTTGAAACCCAGGAGTCTCATTTTGTCTACCAGATGTTGTGGGATGATGGTGTTGAATGCTGAACTGAAGTCCAGGAACAGCATCCGCACATGGGTGTTCTTCTCCTCTAGATGTGTCAGGCTCAGGTGAAGCGCAGAGGAGATGGCATCCCTGGTGGAGCGGTTTGTCCTGTAGGCTAACTGAAAGGGGTCGAATGAGGAGGGGAGACTGGAGGTGATGTGCTCTTCAACCAGTCTCTCAAAGCACTTCATTATGATAGGAGTCAGTGCAACGGGCCGGTAATCGTTGAATGATAAGATCTGGGGTTTCTTTGGCACTGGGATGATGTTGGCAAATTTGAAGCATGATGGTACTTTGGCTTGGTCTAGCGAGGTGTTGAAAATGTCTGTTAGTACACAAGCCAGCTGATCGGCGCACTCCCTAAGTACCCGCCCCGGAATGTTGTCCGGGCCTGGAGCCTTCCTTGTGTTGACCCTTCTCAGGGTCTTCCTCACGTCAGATGAGTCCAGGTGGAGTGCTCTTTCGTCCTGATTTGGAACCGCTTTCGCTGCAGGGGTGCCGTTTTGTGCCTCGAACCTTCCAAAGAATTTGTTGAGGTCATTCAGAAAGTCCATGCTAGTGTCCTGCACTGGGGCGGTGGTTGGCTTGTAACTGGTGATGGCCTGAATGCCTTTCCACATATCCCTGGTGTTGGTTGTGCTGAGGAAACGTTCCTGGATTTTTTGACTGTGCGTTCGCTTTGCTAGTCTGATAGCCCGGTTCAGGTTAGCCCTCGCTGATAACAGCGCCTCCTTGTCACCAGATCTAAAGGCAAGGTTCCGTACTTTTAGTTGTTTGCGTATTTCAGCAGTCATCCAGGGCTTCTGATTGGCACGGGTGCATATAGTTTTGTTATTGCTGACGTCTTCTGCGCATTTACTGATGTAGGCTGACACAGAAATGGCGTACTCATCTATATTTATTTTGTTGTTGTAAGTGGCAGCCGATTTAAACATGTCCCAATCAGTGCAATCAAAGCAGTCCTGTAGTGCCTCCATTGCCCCCTCAGACCACACCCTCACCTGCTTCACTGTAGGTTTTTCTCTGGTCAGCAGGGGCTTGTATGCTGGAATTAGCATAATAGAAAGGTGATCTGATGAGCCAAGGTGGGGGCGGGGGGCTGCTTTATATGCACCTTTGATGTTTATTGCCGTGATTAGAACAAAAAAGCGATCTTTTTCTATATAATGAGTTTATTAAGACATTCATGTGAACATCACTAACACTGGAGGTAACCCAATGTAGCTAAACGCTATAATATTCACAGCCAGATCTTTAAGTGTGTTATCGCTCTCCCTTTTCACCCAAAAACAAATAAACATCTTTCAGTCGTTTGAATAATTAATAAATAATAAAATGTTAAATGTTTTATTGCCAAGGAGATAAGAATTTAGTATCATAAAAATCAGGACCAATAAAGATTTTTTAATAGTTGAATGGTTTGTAGATTTTAAATATATATTTCTGGGAGATTGATATGAAGGAGGGGATTCTCAGGCCCCTCGCTCAACCCAACTGATGTGTTGCAACATCTTGTTGGGAGTCATTAGGTGCCCAAACCCCCCAATTGTGGCGCCAAGGCAGACTAACCTCCAATCACCCTCTCGATGGCCTGCTCGAAGTGTTTCTGTTCGATGGAGTCGCACAGATGTCGAGCGGCGATGAGGGCCGCTTCGTTGCAAACGTTGGCGATGTCGGCACCTGCAGACAAAAAAAGGGTTTAATAAATTACACAAGACAGAATTGTAGTACTTTGGTTGGGGAAAATCATATACAAAATCGCAATTTTTGGTTAGGACGAGTGATTTTTATTGATTGACATCTGCAAAGGAGATTGCATAAGATGCCAGATCTCAATTTCGACTATTATGCACAGTTTACACCAGGGGACAGCAACCTTTTTGGTGTGGAGTGCCACTTTCAAATTTCTTGGAAAATCAGTGTGCCACACCAGATTAATGACTCGCACAACATTTTTTTTTAATATCCAACAGAGCTGTCATTTTACACCAGTCCAAATATACAACATGGATATAGATTTTAAACGTATAACTGACCAATTCATCTTCCACTATTATTGTTTATCAATCAACTAAAAAAATAAATCTGAATAACAAGTGGAAAGGCCTGTAGCCATCCATGACTTCAACCTTTTGCCACAAGCATTAACCAGAATCAACCATTCTTTATCAACAATGAACTACTATCAAAAAACAAGTGCTATGGAAAGCACTTAGAACAGGTTGGAATTTCTTATGAGAAATTTAGGCTCTCTCTCGTTTTACTTGCAAGTTCAAAATGTTTTGATGTCTAGTTTTCTTATTTAAGTGTCTGCTTCACTAAGAACTTTTTGAATTTTTTTGGTATTGTATGTGTTTGTCTTGCTGTCGGTCACTCCTCTTGAGGGATATGACCAAGGTAAATAGATAGATAGATAGATGGACAGCTACCATACCATTCATCAATGATATTATGTTGCAGAAAATATCAAAACTTGAAATAACAGCAGCATAGTAGAAGGCACGCGCGCGCACACACACGCACACACATGTTTTTTTTAAATATTTGCCGTCAGTAAATGGTTTTCTGTGCTTTGCTATGCAGTGAGCAATGTGATAGCTTGCTTCAGTGGTGGTGTTTTTAGCAGTGACAAAGGGTCTGTGTTTGTTTGCCATACCTGGACACTACGCGTTTTAATGTCTCCGCCATTGTAGACTCATTCTTGAATTCATGTTTCGTCTCGTAAAGACGTTTAACACTTGCTGTGCCATGTAAAACGCTCTCGAGGCATAATGCACAAAACAGCACAGTCTTTTTTTTGCAAAAACCCCATTCGTCCCTCCATGCTGGCTGGAAAGAACAAGATGTTTTCGCTCGAGGAGCCGTCATGATTCGTTCATTTCGTGCGCGTGTGTTTTGTTGGTTGAGTTAAAACTCGGATCTCTCCTCTGCGAGGCGCCGCGCAAACACACACTGACAGACGAATCAGAGGAGGAGCTAAGGTAAAGCCTCTAAATAACACGGCGTGCAACAGAAAATGTCTGAATTTCAGGTAAAAATGCGCATTTTAAAAATATAATCGTTATTATTTTCCCGTGCGCTCGCGTACCACCGGTTAACCCCTCGCGTGCCACTGCTGGCACGCGTGTCATAGGTTGCCGACCCCTGGTTTACACCATTGTCACTTTCAAACAAAATTGTTGCTGTTCTTTGATCTTCACACCCTTTAGGGCAGATCTGCTTCTGTAACCTAAAACATTTAATGAAAAGAAAGGACTATGGGGAGAGCTTTTAGAACAGGTTGGAATTTCTTGCGAGAAATTTTGGCTCTCCCCAGTTTTACTTGCAAGTTCAAAATTCTTTGATGTCTTCTTTTCTTAATTTAAGTGTCGGCTTCACTAAGAACTTAGCAATAGGTCCTTCGAGCCGAATGATGTACAGGTTGAGGGTTTAGTACAGTCTTCACTGGTTCTCCTTGCAAGTTCAAAATCCATGTCTTTTCTCCTTATTTTAAGTGACAACTAAACTTTAAACATATACAAAATATTCACGAGCCATGCCATTCTGTCTGGTCAGTCAATCCAAAGTGTTCTGCCTTTGGAAACAAAGGAAATGCTAAAATGAAAACAAGGAAAATGCATAACTTGACACTGACTTTCGAAGACTTGTTGTAAATCCTTTTTTGTTGTTGCTATGGACAAGAATTGTCCAAAGTATAAAACTTTTTGTGTTGGCTTAAACAGATGCCTGGATGTCATAGTTAAGCGCACCACATTCGTTGGCATTCCGAGCTGACCTGAGAATCCTGGCGTGAGTGCCGCCATCTGGCGCGCCAAGGCTTCTTTATTTGTGTTGGGGTTCAACTTGAGAGGCCTCAGGTGGACCTTGAAGATGGACACTCGTCCTTTGATGTCGGGTGGACCTAAAAGGACACTATTGGTTAACTTTTAACTCTCGGAGTGGCGCCGTCAACATAGCCTAGTTTTGCTCACCAATGTAAATCTGCCTGTCGAAGCGACCCGGCCTCAGGAGTGCCGGGTCCAGTATGTCGGCCCGGTTAGTACCCGCCAGCACCACCACATTGGTGGCCGTGTTGAAGCCTGACAAAAAAAAAAAAAACACCAAAAATGAGACTGAAGGGGGTGGCAGCAGCGCAGCAGGTAAAGTGCTCGTCTTGGGACCAAATAGGTTTGATTACCGGCTCCTCTGAGATGATTGTCGAAGTGTTCTTGAGCATGACACTGAACCCTTAATTCCCCCGATAAGCAGGGTGCGAGTGTGTGTGACTGGGTAAGTTGTAAAGCCCCTTCAGTAACTTCCATCCATCCATCCATCCATTATCTGCACCGCTTATCCTCAGTAGGGTCGCGGGCGTGCTGGAGCCCATCCCAGCTATCATCGGGCAGTGGGCAGGGGACAGCCTGAACTGGTTGCCAGCCAGTCGCAGGGCACACAGGGACAGACAATTCGCTCGCTCTTTCACGTCACCTGTTTTCAGATCATGTGACCACTCAAGATGGCAACTCCGTCAAAAGACGAGAAGAAAAATAAAAAAAGAATGAAAAGGAAAAAAGAACGAAAAGGAAGAAGACAAAAACTTAAAAAAAAAAAAGTTATAAAAAAAGAGAAGCTCGTCGTTTTCTTTTGTTCTGATACTCAACGCCATTGACACTGCAATGTTCCCCTCCAAAAAGTGCCCTCTACAACGGACGCCAAAAGCAAAATGCCCATCTCCAATGGTTGGTGCCAGGTGTGGGCTTTAGCGAGCGATGGCGGCGCCTTACCGTCCATCTCCACCAGGAGCTGATTCAAGGTGTTCTCCTGTTCGCTCTGGCCTCCGAAGTTGCCCCGCCCCCTCTTGCGCCCCACCGCGTCGATCTCGTCGATGAAGAGGATGCAGGGCGCGTTTTTTCTCGCCATCACAAACAGATCCCGGACCTGCACAAAACGGGAAAAACCCTTAACGCGGTGTCGGGATGCCCACGATCCGACGGGCGCTCGGCCGAGCACTCACCCGGGCGGGCCCCACTCCCACAAACATCTCCAGGAACTCTGATCCGTTGACTGTGATGAAGGGAACGTTGGCCTCGCCCGCTGTAGCTTTGGCCAGGAGCGTCTTGCCGGTCCCTGGAGGACCCGTCAGGATGGCGCCCTGCCCCGTCCAAAAACAGCATTAGCGAGGATGCAAAAAAAATATTAGGAGAGAAAAGTATGGGGAGTGAAATTGCGACGAGGAAACCCCGAAGGTCTTGCTCTGGGGCCTTGGTGGAGATCTTGGCCCTCTCCCAAAACAAGTACAACTCCTCCACCACTAGGTTCGCTACCTTCTTGCAGGGTTTGTACACCTTTTCATTGCCAAATCCAAGCAATTTTCAGGCCAATTTTCCTGTTCCTTCAAAGTTTTTTTGGGTTGAGTTTGATGACTAAAAAAAAGACGCTATTTTGATGCTAGCACGTACTTTGTGATAATCTGAGTTGTTTCTATTTATGATTTACAATCTTTTTATGTTAATAGGCTGCTCTAAACTGACATGAATTCTGCCATTCTGCTTCAACAACGCCCGTGCAGCTTGGCTACGTCACACTGGTTGACAAACACGGAAATGGCTTTATAGGGGTTGGGTAATAATTGAGTTTAAGACAGAAGACGAAAAAAGAAAAAGTACTGTACGTACGAAAACAGAAAAATGAGCCAAATGAGACTGATTTTAATGATATTCATTGCTCCAAAGCAGAGTGCATTCAATCTTTCTGTAAATTCTCCCTATTTATTTAGGGCATTAGGGGTTGGAATTGGGGGGTTTGGTCACCTAATGACTCCAAACGAGAGGTTGCAACACATCGGTTGGGTGGGGCGGCAGTAGCTCAGGAGGTAGAGTGCTCGTCTTGGGATCAAAGGATCCCAGTTCGAATCCCGGCTTGAACGTGTTACATGTCGAAGTGTCCTTGGGTAAGACACTGAACCCCTAATACCCTCAATAAGCAGGTTAGCGTCTTACATGGCTGCAATACAAGGCCGCTATTGGGAAATGTGGAGCACATTGTAAAGCGCTTTGGGAAGTCATTGACTTGAAAAACGCTATATAAATGCAGATCATTTCATTTCATTGGGTTGTATCAATCTCCCAGAAAGAAAAAATGTGAATGTATTCTTGACTCTTGCCCACTGCCTGAAGCACCAGGGGGGATATGGCTCCGATATATATATATATATATATATATATATATATATATACTATTGGACCAAAATGGCTTTGGGGAAACTATCAAATATGTCTGATCAATGTAAAACCGTTTAAATCTAGGCTTAAAAACACTTCTATTCTGTAGCATATGAATAACTTATATTTTATGTTGACAATATTCGTGTAACACTTGTTATTGCAACATTCATTGCAGCCTGGTCATCCCGGAAGGAGGATTACCTCATGTGCGGTCCCTTCAAGGTTTCTTCATTTTCCTCATGTTCAGATTTTTGAGTTTTCCCTTGCCCTCATGTAGGTTTTAGATCAGGGGATGGTATCATAATAGTCTGTGGTTTGCACTAATCTGTGGTCTGTGCAGCCCTTTGAGACTCTTTGTGATTAAGGGCAATACAAATAAACTGACTTGACATGACTTAAAGGAAGAGTTTTCTTATGGTTCCACACCATTTTCAGGCCTACCACAACGAAAAACTAGGAAAATAAGAACCACTCTAACAGACACCTGCTTCCTCAACTGACCTTGGGGATCTTGGCGCCGAGGTCCTGGTACTGCTTGGGGTTCTTGAGAAAGTTGACAAACTCCATGATCTCCAGCTTGGCTTCCTCGCAGCCGGCCACGTCTTTGAACTTTACGTCAATTTCGTCTTTGAGGATTTTGGCGGTGGTCTCGCTGACGCTGAACAGGCCGCCCATGCCCCCACGGCCGGGACGCCCCCCGGCGGCCGGGCCTCGCCTCATCATGAAGAGCAGGAAGCCGATGATGAGGGCAGTGGGCAGCATGCTCAGCAGGAAAGTCCTAAGTGGGAAAAAAGACGACTTTTCACCTTGAAAATAGGATGCATCGGCGAAACCCAACCACAAAGCAAGGAGGGCTGGAGAAAAGCTCCTCACCCGTCGCTCTCAGTGGAGTAGACGACGGGAACGCGCCCCTCGCCCTCGATGCCAAGCTCGTATTGGGCGCTCTCCAGGTTCCTCTCGAAGGTGTCCACGCTCCCGATGTTGAACCAAACGTACTGCTAAGGGAGAAATAACAAATATGGCCACATCTGAGAAAGGAAAACTCTAGCAGGACAAACATAAGGCAAGAACTGACTAGCACAAGTGAGGGGCTTGCGGGGACTGGAGTAAATGTGTAATTAGTAGGATTATAATGTCTGATTTCTTTTATAATTTGATTTGATCCCAGGGATATCTTTAATTGCAAAAATGTTCAATCTGATTTAATTGCATTTTTTTAAGTGAAACCCCAGCAGGTATTCAAGAAAGGGAAATAAAAATTCATGCTATATTCCCAGCTGTTTTCCAGATTAAATACCCACGCTACGCCCTTTTGCAGGCTTGTGATGGCGCACAGAGTATAAAAACCTTCTATTTCTGTTTGTTCCAACTTAAATTACTCAATGTTGGTTGCACTTGCAATGAATATTTCCGTTTGGGACAAAACTTGAGAGCGTTACCTTTGAAAAGAGACCAAAAGCGTCCATATTCTCCAAGCAATTAATTACTTTGGGTAATTCTTGGATTGGGATTTTACACCAATTCTAGGGGATTGTTAAGGGGTTAACAGATAAAGATTTGTATTCAAAAAAAATTGCGCATTATAGTTCTTTTTTAGAACAACACACTTGAAAAAACAGGATTCACTGTAAATGCAAAGGTGGATGGTAAGTGGTCGGCATTTCTATAGTGCTTTTCAAGTCAATGAAGACCTGCCAAAGCACTTTACAATGTGCTTCACACTTACCCATTCACACACATCCACACACCAATACGGAGTCAGCCATCCAAGGCGCCTGCCTGCTTATTGGGGGCATTAGGGAGTCAGTGTCTTGCCCAAGGACACTTTGACATATAACACGGAGGAGCCGGGATAGACCAATATTGCCTTTTTACTTTAAGTATTGTCAAGGTATCAGATTGGAGACAGTGACTAGATTTTTCTACCAATACCATCAATCAATGTTTTTTTTTCTTACAAGCACTTCTACCAAATATTTGAACCAGCTGCAGCTTGCCACTCATACGGTTTCCCCACGCCTCCAGGGAACACATTGCTCATAGTCAAAATGCTAAAAGCGATGCTAATCATTTTTTGGAAGTCACATGGTGATGTAAAACTTTGAATTGAATTGGTGCAGGTTCTGCTCGAGTGATGGCAGAACCTCAACTTTATTTTCTCTCTTCTTCAGCAATTTGACCTTGTCCGAGTCCCTTATCCATCTGGCCACCCCGGCATAGCGCCGCAAAGTTTGCCGACTCACCCCGTCTACGGGCATTTTGCCAGGAGAGAAGACCACCTTGACGTAGCGCTTGTTGACCACCTCCAGCCGCTCCACCTGGGCACAAAGAGCCGTGTCACGACACCATCTTTAGCATCCGCTGTCATACTTGTCGTCAACCTCACCGCTCCTTTACACAGGAAGTTGTTGACAAAGTCCTTCCAGGTGACTTCTCGGCCTCCGTCCCTGAATAGGAAGTAATAGGCCACGGTGGACCAGAAGGCCACGCCGCTCAGGACGTACATGCGGAAGTCCCTCTCGTCCCATGGAATGTCACCCTGCAACCCAAACGCTCGGTTCTGTTTAGCATGTCATGATACGGGGATTGCGTCAAATCGTATCTCGCGACACTGACAACGGGTGCAGCCAACGACCGAACAAGCATCGTTCATTCAGTCTCCTCATTAGGGAAATCTACTCCATTACCGCTAGTTTCATTGTTTATTTTTCTGTATCGAGGACCTCATAACTCTGGACATTATTTGCCCTCTCTCCTTACCCGTTGGATTCCATAAGAAACAAAAAATAAAACACAAGTTTTGGTGTGGTGTGTTTATCTGTCAAAATGACACATAATGTCAAAAATGCCTTTCAAATTGTGTCCAATGATTGAATCGAACCATTGTTACAAATGACGGAATCTTGTCTCTCTCCGGTGGTAATGTGATTATCTAATCTCATAACTTCAAAGTATCTCAATTTTGAATAGAATGCTTCCTACCCCCCCGCTATGCAAACTTAGAAGAGGACCAAAGGTGGGAAAGTGGTTGCCATGGGCGTCGCTAAGGGCGATGCCCAGCCTGTGGACGAAGTGTTCCAAGTACAAACAGTTCTGCTGGTAACGAATAAGTAGCAACAGCTTCTCATGGCACATGTTAGCAAAACTAGTCATCCTTTCAAGACTTTTCCTTGTTTTTGATTTTTTTTTTCACTTTTTCAGTCTGCATGCTGTGTATATACCGTAAATTCCGGACTATAAGGCGCACCTGATTATAAGCCGCACCCCACATTTCGGGAGGAAACTGATTTATTATATACACAAGCCGCACCCGTATATTAGCCGCATGCAACCACATAATGAGAAGAAGTCCTTACTAATTGAGCAATTTAAATGAGGATAACCAGACTATTTTTATTGTTTCTCTGTCACTTAATAATTATTAGTCATATCGCATTTCACCTCTGACCCACCAAGCTGAGACACTTGATTTCAGCGAAGAGGCTGAGCTATGGTTCTGACCTGACCGACACATACCGTCGGAGTCTGAATCCCATAATCGACGTATTGAACAGAAAATGATACCGGTGGTTATCATTTAATGCAGACCTGCAAAGTCTGGGTGCCTGATGAAAGTAATCCAAGGGAAAAAAAAGTGTATATTTCCAAAGGTAAGGGTGGGAAAAATATATATCCACCTTTATCTGTCGTGTCCACAAACACTCACCTTTACTGGTCCTTACTTCCCATAATACCCCGCGTCTGTTACGCCCCTTCTTTTTAATTGGTCAGTGCAAGACTTATCAGAATAAGTGTCCAAAATAAATACAAATAAATACATGACAAAGATATACAGTTGCAAATACATATCATACATGGTTACACATATTTACAAAGAAAGACGGTACACCGAGTTTTCAAAGCTTTAATAATAATATAACTTTCATCCCAAACCGTGCCTGTGAAAGGTACCACCACGCTACTCCTACATCTTCCTCACATTTGGAACGAACCTCTATCATCTGTGATACGGACAATTTGATCATAGACCAATCCGGAGATGGAATAAGAGCTTGCTCTGTCCACTCCACGCATCGGCCCGGTATTGCAGTACCTCCGGGAACGGTGCATTCGCAATGATCGCAGCAATGCTTTAGGGCTAGGACCTTAGCTTGGCCTTTTGGCTGAGAGTAAGTGTCCCGGCTCCTAGGCTTTGTAGCGTATTATGAACTGACCGATAACGGATAATCGATAATGAATAACGAAGATAGAACAATAACCCTTAAAAACCCCACCTAGAGGATGCAGTTTACCTCGGTGTACGATTCCACCGGTCTAAATTTTACCTTTTGCACTCGAGTGCCGCTGCTGGTCGTTAGAAAAATTACTTAAATAAGCCGCTTCATGAATAAGCCGCAGGGCTGAACATTTGGAAAAAAAGTAGCGGCTTATAGTCCGGAATTTACGGTAGTTCCCGTGGGCCGTAGTTTAGTGTTCGAATGCTAACACGTGCCACCAGAAGTTTCAGCCAGTTCATTGCTTTCCATGATTGCTAGACGCAATCTTCCAACCAGAAAATCAGATTCAAATGTACGCATCAATTGATCAACAAAATACTGCATTGACCTCCTAAATACGCTTCAATAAAATAGTATATTGAAAGAAAATAGTTTGTCTGATGTTGGAAGTGCCATAATTGGCAAATTGTGAAGAATACAAACCTTCTGCAGACGGCTGTACCAGTGAGACTCCTTCCGGCCGCCTCGCTTTCCTCCCCCGCCGCCTCCCCCGCCGCCTCCCCCTCCTCCCGATGAAGATGGACCCGTCTCTTTGGGAGCATCCTCTGTCTTTTGGTCTGCCAGAAAAAAATATAACAAAGATAAAGAGTCTGGAAAGGCATGGCAACATAGCAGAGTGGGGTAATAACCGGCTGCAATTTGTCCGCTACATACATTAGGTTATCCCCTTTAAAAGATGTGATTCCAAGACTAGTTTGGACACGCAGTACTGCTTCTTATTCACTTACTCCACTATGTTGGATTATTTGAGTAGTTTTCTGTCTCATTTCCAATACAAGAGACTGCTTAAATCCTCCCTTATAGAGTACTCACTGGCCTCGATAATTAGCATTGATTACAACCTTGTTACATATTACAACAAGGCCGACTTTAATATTTGTTCATACATTTGTTAGTCAGTTCACACTTGATAGATCCCTTAACTGCCTCGGTTTTTGGGGAAGCACTTTCTGGCGTGTGCCTGCTGGAACCGATGCCTCTCTAGATGTTTTTTTTTGGGTTGGGATTTTCTACTCCACAAGAAAATGTAGTATTGGTTTCCATGGTTACCAGTAGCACGGGAAGCCTCTTTATCTGACTTAGATACAACACCTTCATCCTTTGGTCGCCATTCTCGGCAGTGTGAACATAGCCAATCCGTTAATTTATGGAGCTTAGCTTCTTCAACTTGCCAGTGAACATCTAAGATAACAATGATTTAACTTGAATAAGGTAGCGCCAAACTAATGGAGAGGCATTTCAGGTAGCCTACAGGTGGTAAAAAGGCTGGTCCTGGAAAAATATGCATCTTTGACTTGAACTAGCCGGAACTTTTCATTGACCTTCTCAACAATTAAATTATGAATATGAGGCCCTTTTGGTAACTTTGAAATGATATGTGATTTTTCTGGGCCCAAAAAGCATCGATTGCCTCCTGCGATATTTGCCATAGCGCTCTTCAAAGAATGTGTAATGTTTGTATGAATGAGTAAAGGGGGCGGGCTTAGCCACAATTCAATTTGGTAGTGATCCAACTGCAGTCTTAAGAGGACTGTGGGACTTTGGTTACTCAATTTCATTTGGGAAGTGAGCTTGTAGCCATCTATTACAACTCTGTTCTGTGACGCCTCCTTGAGAAATGTCGAACCTTTTTCAGGTGAGCCAGTCTCTTTGGAGTCCTTGGGGCTGTCTGGAAAGTACTTCTCAAATCCTGCGAGGCGGGGAAAAAAAATAAATCATTAATCATGTTTTTAGCGAGAAAGCCCGCCGGTGTCACTAGAGAACCTTTGGGCGGTCTGGAGGACTGGAGACTCCGACAGGCTACCAGCAATTCGCTCAACAAAGTTCGACCACTCGCCAGCCTTCTTGTTACCTGAATGCAAAAAAAGTGAGCCGTCAGTGTTTCCCATACCATGTAAAACTATTGCGGGGCACCAGGTTTTGTTTTTGTTTCCTTTCACGCACTTTTGTGTAATTGGTTAATATGAGTGTTTTTGTTCACGGAGCAGAGTAGAGAAGGATTGGGGGAGGGGGGCTAGCGCAGCAGTACATTGAGCACAGGAACAGTTTAGAGAGATTCCAATACAGGGGACAAAAAGAAAATGAAATGTAAAACCTGAGCCAAAGAAGGAAACTGAACATTGTGCATTGACAGAAGAATCTGCATGCATGTTTCCAGTCAGGACAAGATGTCCGAAGTTGTCTTAGTTCTTTGAAGCGTTGGTGTCACAAGACAATTTGAGCTCTCTGAAATGAGCTTTTTTTGTGGAAATAAAGTTAAACATTCAAACTCGGCGTGAACCTGGCACCAAACATTTGGGGAATTTGGCGTTGATGCATTTGGTCAAAAAACGCCCAGGGCACTCGTCCCCCCCCGCAATCCTGAAGTCGTTCTCAGCTGCACCATTTTCAGATCCACTACCTATTTCTAGATGGCGCTGAGGCAACCCCACAATGGAGAATAGTGCAAGAAAAGTACACCTTCTTGTGTTGTTGTTATTGCCGGTTTTTGCAGTAAAGGACATAACAGCATTGGTTTGTCATCATTCCTCGAGAACAAAGGGGAAATCCACGATTGGATGATGACTTTGATGATAAATAATAATAATAATAATAATAATAATTTCCTTTGTAATGTCATTCTTTGTAACAATGTACACAGAACGAAATGTCGATACACCTGACCCGTTGTAGCGAGCCGATGCAGCCGCAGACTGAAATGTAGTATTTTTGATAGATGAAATGAAATGATCTGCATTTATATAGCGCTTTTCAAGTCAAGACTTCCAAAAGCGCTTTACAGTGTGCTTCACATTTCCCAAATAGATAACTTTCCCTGCTGTTCCATTGGGTTGTAGATATAGAGGACTGCCTTATATGTGGCTGAAAAAGCTGAAATATTGTGAGTGAATGTTGAATACAGTTGCATAGAACCTCCTGTGTTGTTCCTGTTCTGTATAATATAAATAATGTTGGCAAAAACTCAGACCAAGCATGCGTTAAATGGGAAAATGCTGATTTTCTTCACTGCAAGCGAATCTGTATTACTGAATTCTGCTCTAATTAGTTGTGAAGAGAGTGAAGACCTATAAATAAAAGCCAGTTAAAAACATGTTGCGTGCACAGTGTTTATGAATAACACAGCGTGTCTGTCAATAGAGTCTCTTTACCATTTTAGAATGCAATTGATAAAATATTTCATTCAGATTTGTACTATTAGCAGGATATTCGATGGCTGCAGTGCTATACAAAAGAGGTAAGATTTTGTAACGTGTTACAAACTTTTTGCATCAAAATCAGCAAACCTATGTTTTTTTTTTAATTAAGAACATAAAACAAACACAATTCCATTCAAAATTGGTATTGCGACATTGTGTAACGTTATGTCCAAGTGTACAGGACAGCAAAAACAAAGAAAAAACAATGGTGGAAAAAACTGAACAAATAAAGGGACATGTCAGGGGATGAAAACAAACAGAAGTAACCCATCCATCCATCCATTATCTGCACCGCTTATCCTCAGTAGGGTCGCGGGGGTGCTGGAGCCCATCCTAGCCATCTTCGGGCGGTGGGCAGGGGAAGTACATGAAAATCTATTATCTATCTACCTTGGTCATATCCCTCGAGAGGAGTGACCGACAGCAAGACAAACACATACAAATCACAAAAAACAAAATTTTGGGGGCCATGGCCCACCCAAATGCCCAAACACCCACAAGTTAAGCACCTCGGCACCCAAGTCGGTCATGCTTTCGTCCCTCCAGATGAAAGGCGACACAAGAAAGCTGTGTAACTCGGGTCAGGGTGACACAACACACTCTTCTGTTCAACAGCAGGGCCCGACAGCTTTCACTGGTTTACCCCTGCCACATCATACGGTGCCCTGCCCATCCCTTAGAACGCGTCCAAACATCCTACAATCCTTTCAATAAAAATACCTAATGTTTACAAATATTCCAATGGCTTTTATGTTGGTGGAAACCTTGATGGACATCGTTTTATTTCATACTTGAATGTGATAGAAGAAAATGTTCTGCCTGTGAATGTAAAATTAAGCTAAAATTAAAAACAAGATTGATAATAGTTTCTTTTGGCGTTAATTTAATTTATCAGAGTCATCCATTCCAATCACAACATTTTCCCAAATGTATTCAATCTAAAATTGATCAAACTTAGGTTCATAAGGTTTTCTTTGAAGAGTGACGTCATCAGTGGCCCATATTCTTATTTGAGCCAGTGACGTCATAGCCACTGCGTGTTTCGAACCTTGCTCAAGGACACGAGACGTAAACAACCGCACAGGTTTCGAACCCAACACATTTCGTCACGAGGACAACTCGAACAACAGAGTCGAACCGACAACTAAGTCGGGTTACGAGACAGCCCCGGGCCATGTTTGGTCCACGGACCTGTCGGTCAGTCGCTTAGCTAGGCTAGCAGTTAGCATGTGAAGAAGCACTTACCAGCCTGCTGGTGGCGGGCGAAGGCGCAACGAGGAGCCGCAGGGTGTTTTGGCAGCCCGCCGACAGGCGAAGGTAGCGGTGCGCCATGCTGGAAAGCCTCCGGGTGATAACGTCAACGGTGACTCGCCGACTTTGAAATTGCCGTTCTGTAATCCAAGCACTGCGCCATGTTGCCTAACTGTTGACTGACGACTTCTTCTACGTCGAAGCTACGCGCAGCAAGGTGTAAGCAGCGCTCTCTATCGGTAAAACAGCCCCTGCGGTGAACAATTTTTCCCAAAATGCACCGCTTCGCAGAGATGAGGCGACTCTACTAACGGCTCTTCAGGTTGTCTTTGTTGCTTTAAAATTAAAACCATGAAATGATAATCAGGGTTGGGTAGGGTTACTTTAACTTGATTACTTTCTATTACTTTTGGATGACTCCAATACCAAATATGCTAATAAAAGACAAAATAAACTTAATATGAATAAAATTACTAAATTTTGTGCGGGGTTGGGGAGTAACGGAACACATAGAACGGCAAAAATGATGTTGGCAAGCTGTTTGGATTTATTTTCATTTTGTTTCTGTCGCATTTATGTTAGTTTTGCCGGAGATCAAAGAGATCAAAGCCAGGTAAGAAAGCTTACCAAGTGTTGTGAGTCATCATTGTATTCATATTTTGTTTCTTTTGTCTTTTATTAGCATATTTGGTATTGGAGTAATCCAAAAGTAATTGAAAGTAATCCAGTTAAAGTAACCCTACCCAACCCTGATAAGGGAGAACTCAAGCAAAACGGACAAAAAGGAAAAAAAAACTGAAACAAGAGAACAAAAACTAAAATAAAAAATGAAAAACGAGAAATGGAGTAAAAAGCAAAACAAAAAGGAAAAAAGAACTGAAAAGAGAGGGGAAAACAGAAAAAGTTAAGAAAAAAGAAATAAAAAGCTACGAAAAGGAAACAAAGGGGAAAAATATAAGAAATTAAGGGGGAAAGAGAAAAGAGAAGAAAAATGATAGAAAAACGAAGAAAAAATGTAACATTGAGCTCAAAATAAATGTTTTCAATAATCGATTATTCTACTAAATTATAATAGCATTTATTTTGTCAATCTACAGTGAACACTTCACTCATAACTGTTTTATACCAAGCAGCAACTTTAAAGTCAAGCAACTCCGAGTTTTTAGTTCAACAACACATAAACTATTAAATACAAGAATAAACTTTACATAGAAGCAAATTGTGAAACTGCACTTATTTTCTGATTTCTTGTTGTTGCAGAGTGAATGTATCCAAGATTGTTGAAAAAAAATCCAAGCATTTATGATAGACTACAAGCCTTTTTCTTCTTGTCTGACATTACAATTTTTCATTCAATGTTCTGTTTCATTTGTCCTTTCATTAATTTTTGTAAATTAGACCAATTACAAGTGGAAATACGCGTCTCGGAAGGAACTGGCTCTTGATAAGCGGGAATCCGGCTCCTGTCATTCACTTCATAGAGCCGTCTTATAAAGCCGTTTTGTTCGCGAACGACACATCACTGTGCGACTTCACCCGAATTGAGTGAAGCTTAACGCGCGTTGCATGCCGGGAGGCGGCGTGGAGGAATGTCACGGCTGACCGCTGCATGTTTTCCCCCCTCCGCTGTCATTTTTTTCCCGGTGGCGGGGACGAGCCATGAGGTAAGAGAGACCGACGAGCTTCACGGGAACCCAAATTTCTCGGTTTCGGCTATGGGCGCCTGTTAGCTTCTCTTCGGCTAACGCTACGTGAACCGTCGCGGTGTCGTGACGTCACACATTGTGACGTCACAGATCAGGGGTGTCGGACTCATTGGAGCTCGGGGGTCACATGCTAGAAAGCAACACTCACGGGGGAAGGAAAGGGACAAAGAGAGAAAAATAAAGAGAGACAGAAACGAAAGAAATAACGACAGAAAAAGAAATAAAGAAAGTGGATTGAGAGAGACAGAAAGAGGGAAGAGAACGAGAGAAAAAAAATGAGAAAGAAAGCAAAATGGAGAAATACATAAATGTAAATGGTGACAGGAAAAAAGGAAAAAAAGAATAGAAAGGAGAAGTAGACAGAAAAAAAGAAAGAATAAAAAAGAGAGAATGGGTGGGAGACAGAGAGAAAAAGAGGCAGAGATAGAAAGACAGAAGGAAAAATTGTGGAAGAAAGAAAGTGAAAATAAGAGAAAGAGAGACAAATAATAAGAGAAGACAGAGAAGAAACAAACAAAGACAAAGAGTAAGAGGTAAAGAGACAGAGTGATAATTACAAAAGAGGAAGAAAGACAAATAATGAAAAAAAGAGCAAGAGAGAAAAGAAGAAAGAGAAACTACAGAAATAAATAGAAATTGAGACAGAGAAAGAAAAAGGGACAATAAAAAGAATGAGAGAAGACATAAAGGGAGAGAAAGAGACAGAAAAAAAGATGAAAAAAAATGAAGAAGTAAAAGTGTAAAGAAAGAGAGGGAAAGGCAGGGGAAAAGGAGAATAAAGAGAGACAAAAAACTGAGAGAAATAAATAGAGAGAGATAGAAAGATAAAGAAATATAGCTAGTGTATTTGGAGTGGCGCCCGGGTTTATTTAAACCTGCAGCTCGTTTTTCTCTTACACTTCTCTCTATGTCGTCTTACGGGCCAGATTCAATCCTTCGGCGGGCCTGATCTGGCCTGCCCGCCGCATTTTAGACACCCCCGTCGTAGATAACTCCACAATAATAAAAGCAAGTCAGCGCTAGCTATTTGCACTTGGTGCGAAATGTTAATGCCGTTAATCACAGATTATTGCAAACTACTGACTATTATGACACCATCCCCTGATCTGTAACCTACATGAGGGCAAGGAAAAACTCAAAATTCTTAACATGAGGAAAATGAAGGGACCGCACGTGAGGTAATCCTCCTTCCAGGATGACCAGGCTGTAAGAGATGTCGCAATAACAAACAATACACAGATATTGTCAACGTGAAATATAGGTCATTCATCAGTTATACAAGAGAACAGTAATAAATCAAAAATTAGCTGTGAGCTGCTGCATCCATGCGCCGCCATCAGACGACCCAGCCTCGCCGACCGGCAGCTGCAACCTTGGCGAGCTCTGGCCATTCGCGATTCCATCGTCGGAGACCGTAGACTCGGGGTCCGGATCGATCTAATACACTTAGTGGCTCATAAATCACATGTTACAACGAATCGATGATCTCATTAGTTGCCAACGCTTTTAATAAGCCAATTGATGTGAAGACCAGAACGGAGACAGGACCCACTTGCGTTACGCTTCTCTGTTTTATTGGAAGAAAGGAAAAGGTGTCACGGACCGGACCAGGGAGGCAGGACTGGTGAACTCATTTACGTAACGATCAGTTACTTTTATTTAGAAAATAAAAGTTGTCCAACATGCAGGGACAAAAACAAAACAGACTTACAGGCAATCAGAAATTCAGACTGGGTAATACTCACAAACAGGCTTAAAGTTACTAACTCAGATAAACGGGCATGACAGGTCTTCCTCGAATCAAACAGAACAGAACAGAGCAAAACAGAACAGAATAATGCAATGATCCAGCAACCGGCAGTCCCCAAAACCCGCCCTTAAGAAGCACACACGCAATTTAGACAATCTGTTACAGCCGGTGCCAAGGGGCGGGGCCAGCTGGTTGTCATGGCGACCATGCTGGACATGACAAAGGGTTGCACCCACGATCCGGTGATCGCTGGACGTGGGAAGCAGGTCGCTCTGAACGCGGAAGTGGGACTTCCGTGGCGAGCGATGGCGGTGTCGGGAACGGAAAAAACGAGTCAGTCGCCGGGACAGGAGAGCAAAAAACGTGGTCGGATCGGAAACGAGTCGAAAGCCAGGAGAGGAGAGTATATGTGGTTAGGATCAAAAAACGGGTCGAAGTCGGGAAACAGACGGGAGTCAGGGTCGAAAAAGCTTGAGGTTCACAGACGGACTGACCCCAGGTGACGGAAAGACTTGGGTTCAAATAGTGACAGGGAGCCAATCAGAGTCCGAGGCAGTTGGCGCCAAAGGAGCGGGCACAGGTGCATCACATCGGTTATCATTTTAATTGATCGATTAGTTGTTGCAGCCCTGGTTGATATCTATTCTATTCTCCTTTCAGTGCAAATGAAGATCAATTAAAATGATAAAAGAAAAGAATATGTAAATGATATATGTTAAATTGGAGTGGCAGTGGTACGGTACCTTAAAGTTGTTGCTTTTCCACGCAGGATCTCGGAGTCGGGTCCAGTTGATGCGGAACCGGCACCATGCTGCATCGCTCCCTTTTCCACATCCTGAGGCCGGTCGCCGCGGTAACGCCTACCATGTGCGCCACCTGCCGCCACGGCGTCGGGAGCGGAGTCAAAACGAGAAGAGGAGGTCCGCCCACACCGCCGCAGCAGTATCCCGAACCCCGGGTCCCGACCCACTGGCAAGGCCACGCCCACTTTCACAGCCACGCCAGGGCCAAAACCCGGAACAGCTTACGGGAAAACCCGAGCTACGACACTTTCTTCACCATGAAGCGTCTCATCCAACGCTCGCGGAAGCCCGACGAGGTCCTGCGCTGGCTGGCCCAGAACCCCAACAAGACCTCTCACCAACACTACCCTGTGGCCCTCCACAAGATGGCGCAATTGCTGCAGGCGGCGCCAAGCGAGCGAGGAATCTTGGAGCAGCGGGACTTCCTGGCGCTGTGCGATGTCGTCGCGGCCCAATGCGTGCATTTTGACAACTTCGGCCTGGTCAACTGTCTGCACGCCGCCGCTAGCCTCCGTAAGTTACGATTTCCCTTTCCTTGGGTGCCAGTGATGGGGCATAAGCCTCAAAGGCAGGCAGAGTGGCAGGCCCTTGACAGCTATTGTTGGGAATTAAATATTAAAATGTATCGTTTACCAAATTGTTCGAATTAGTCATCTGACTCCATTAACCAAACACTACCTACATTCACCCAACAATGTGGGCTCGTTTCTTGATGGAAAAGATGAACAAGAAAAGCCGACATTTTCACACGGGGGCAGATTTAATTTCATTAAAAAGTGAACTAAGTGAACTCCATCGAATACGGCCGAATTAGTGGAATTAGTGTCGTCGGAGTCTCTGCGAAGCCTCTCTGAAGTCCTTCAGGCTTTTTTCCTCGGCCTACGTCTTTCCGCAAGACGGTGTGCCGGCTCCTCCCATGGGCGTGCCATGTAACCCAACCAACGTGAGCTCCAACACCTCGCCGCAATGTCTGGAAAACTCAAAACAGCGGAGAGCGTTTCTCAAACAATGCCTGCCATCCTCCGTCATCAGGGCCTTTCTGCGTCGTCGGATGTGCTGACTATCTTATCAGCCTCACGTCCCGTTCCCGCCATTCCTGTAAACAATATTTTCTACAAGGTTGCCTTGAACTTTCACTGCTCATTGAACTTAAGCCTACTCTATGAGAATCTTCATTTTACTCAATAAATGTAACTTGTATTCAATCGTATAAAATCCTTTATAGTCAAATGTATAAAATCCTTCACTATGTACTCCAGTGTTTTCTATTGAACCTTGTGAGACCCCGGCAGGTGGGCAGTCTGGCAGCATGCTCCCTTATTGCCAAAGGTTTAGCTCATTATATTATATTATATTCCTCATACGAATATAATGTTACTCATGTCTTGTTCTTGCACATGCCGACTGCACTACGTTTAATGCTCAAATTGCACAATGTCTGACCATTTCCTGTTTCTGCACTATGATGTCTATGTTTGCACCAATGCATATGATGACTATTTTTGCACTATGATGACTTTGCACCAAATGCAATATTGCACAACCCTTACGATACCAACGTTATCACGACAACCCTGTATGTAACATCCCACATGCCGACATTTCTTGTGTAAATACCATGTAAATTACAACTATAGCCTTATCCCCCTTGTCTTATAACATTATCTTCTCTGTTCCTTTATCTTCTTGCTCATACCTCACTATGAATGTGTAAAACTGGAGTGTCATGCCCAATTTCGTTGTCACAATATGTTAGCCCATTTGTAGCAATGACAATAAAGGTATATTCTATTCTATTCTATTTCAACTTTTTTATACTCGGCAACTTTAAAGTCAAGCAACACAGAACCTCTGAAAAAAACGCAAAAATTGAATTACAAAAACAACAAAAATATCTTAAGTCTGCAAATTGGCTTTTAGGAACACAAAGTGCTGAGCTTCAAGGGAATGATTCCGCTTATTCTCAGTGATAGGCAATGTCAAGTCAAGTTATGTTTATTTAATCACAAAGAGTCTCAAAGAGCTGCACAGACCACAGATTCTTGCAAACCACTGACGATTAAACCATCCCCTGATCTAAAACCGACATGAAGACAAGGAAAAACTCAAAAACCTCAACATGAGGAAAATGAAGAAACCTTGAGAAGGGACCGCAAGTGAGGTCATCCCCCTTTCCAGGATGACCAGGCTGCAATGGATGTTGCAATAACAAATCATTCACAGATATTGTCAACATAAAATATAGGTTATTTATATGCTATAGAGTAGAAGTGTGTTTTAAGCCTAGATTTAAACATTTCCACTGAGGTTGCAGATCGAATCTCAGAGGGGAAGAGCATTCCACGGCACCAGAGGAACGCTTTCGAACCTGCGCTCTCATGATTACTGATGCGAGGCACCTGTGCCCACTCCTTTGGCTCCAACTGCCTCGGACTCTGATTGGCTCCCTGTCACTATTTAAACCCTCGTCTATCCGTCACCTGTTGTCAGTCCGTCTGCGAACCTCAGTGTACTCTAGGCAAGCTTTTCGACCCTGACTCACTCCTGTTTCGGCTCCCGTCTGTTTCCCTTCGACCCGTTTTCTGATCTCCCACGTGGGGGTCTCTGGCCCGCCCCATGGGAGGAGCCGACACGCCAGCTTGGGAGAAAGGCCTGGGCAGAGGAAGAACTTGAGAAGATCGAGAAAGGGACAATCGAGAGAAAAGGCTCGACGAAGACTAATTCGGCTAATTCGATGGAATTCACGTAGTTTATTATTTAAGAAATTAAATCTGCCCCCGTGTGAAAATGTCGGCTATTCTTGTCCATCTTTTCCCAGAAAGAAACGTGCATGCATTGTTAGGAGAATGTAGTTTGTGTTCAGTTAATGGAGTCAGATAACTAATTCAAACAATTTGGTAAACGGTACATTTTTAATATAATTATTTCCTAACAATGGTGTGTTTTTTTGCAATCAGGACTTTCTGGTGACTGCCCCCTAGTGTCGGCGCTGGAGTCGCAGTGTCTCGCCCGCCTGCCACACTTCAACCAGAAGGACGTTTCCATGGCATTCAGCGCCAGCGTCCAATTGCACCCGGGCGATCGAACCCCCCTGGCCGAGGCCTGCCTGGGCCTCCTGGAGAAGAACCTGGAAAGAGAGCGCCACCCGCAGACCCTCTTTCTGCTGCTTTCCTACTACCGACTCCAACTGCACTCCACCTTGGCGCACGCCAACGACCACCCGGCCCACAGGTAAGATGGGGCCTAAAAAATGCAGACCAACACAAGCCGGGTCGCAGCACGGCGGCGCAGTGGTTAGCGTGTGTGCGGCACAGTTCTGAGCTAATGAGATCCATCCTCCTGTGTGGAGTTTTCATGTTCTCGCCGGGCACTTTGGTTTCCCACATTCCAAAAACATGCATGTCAGGTTAATTGGCCTAACCAAATTGTCCCTAGGTGTGAACGAGCGAGTGTGTTGTCTGTCCCTGTGTGCCCTGCGACTGGCTTGTAACCAGTTCAGGGTGTCCCCTGTCCACTGCCCGAAGATAGCTGGGATGGGCTCCCCTGCAACCCTACTGAGGATAAGCGGTGCAGATAATGGATAGCGGGATGGATGGATAAGCCGGGTCCATTTCGACCAATTGACTTGATTTGCAAACCCCAAATTTCATATTTTATGTGTGAGGACTCTAGAGGAGGAGAGTCGATTTATGGGAACAAAGTAAAGCCTGTCTTTTGTAACCAAACCTGAGTCCAACAAGACTGTGTAAACATGTTTTTATATTTTTGTGGCTGCAGAGGTTACGTAAACTGACAATTTTCCATCAATAACGGATGTTTTTAAGAGTTGATGGAAAAAGTTTAAGGCCGGCTTGAAAATTTAGCCACAAATCACAGCAGCAGCACAGAATCCATCGCAGTGTTTCCCAACCTTTTTGGAGCAAAGGCACACTTTTTACATTGAAAACTTTCGAGACACACCATCCATACAAAATGTTCAATAATTATTTAATTCAATTCACGTTCTTTTAAAACTTAAATGATCCTGAAAAAATTAACATAGTATTTGTGGTCACCCTGGTCCAGGATGTAATAATAATAATAATAATAATTTCCTTTGTATTGTCATTCTTTGTAAGAACGAAATGTCGATACACCTGACCCGTTGTAGCGAGCCGATGCAGCCGCAGCCAACAGAGGGCGCCGCCATTTTACCATTATTCATTCATTTGGTTTAATTTTTGCTGTCATTTTGGATTTGACTATATTTTTAACCTGATTTGAAAGTTTTACTACATTTTTTTATTCTCTAGAAAAATAACAAAAAATACTGATATTACCAATGTGTAATATTTGACCTGTAGATGGCACTGTGTTGTCTGGTACGAGCAAGAGCCAGTGATACAGGGCAGAGCATGGCGGAAGAACATGGCGCCGGTCTAAGAGTGTTAAATACAAATTCTCGACCTATGATTTTTTTTCATAAAAATTAACATCAGTATGATAGTTCATGTATTTACACCATTTCAATAGTAGAATGTTTGTAGTATTTTTGTAGTATCTTTTTCTTTTCAGAATGAAGCAAAATAATAGATTATGTCCCTGTCAAGACCAGAACAGGAAACAGGACGCACTCGCGTAACGTTACTCAGTTTTATCGGGGAGAAGGGAAAGGAGCGCACCCACGATCCGGGATCGCTGGTCGCGGGGAGTAGGTTGCTCAGATGCGGAAGTGGGACTATCGTGGCTAGCGATGGCGGTGTCGGGAACGAAAAAATGTCGAAAGGCAGGAGAGGAGAGTAGACGTGGTCGAGATCAAAAAACGGATCGTTATTCGGGGGGGAGAACAGACGAGGTCTAGATCGAAACAGTTCGTAATACGGGACTAGAGAGCAGACGTCGTCTAGCTTAAAACAGATCGTGGCGGGAGAAAAACAGGAGCAAAAACCCAGGTCAGGCGAAAAAGGGCTTGCCGTGTAAAAACGGAGAGTGGCAGATGGACCGACAAAAGGGGACTGACAGGACGAAGTTTAAATACTGGCAGGGAGCAAATCTGTCAACAGGCTACAGCTGGCGCCCATGGGCGAGGCCTTTTGGGCGCCATGGCAACTGTGACAGAAGCTGGCGCCACTTGGCGGGGGCCAATTCGGCGCCATGGCAACAGTGACAGTCCCTGGTTTTAGCACTAAATTTGATATTTAGTTATGTGAGAATTTTGTATTTGTATTATTTCTGTCGTAGTGCTTTTGTTGTAGACACACAAAGGGACAATGAGGACAAACTTGAGACCCCAAAACATTTTTTCTTACGAGCAGTACTTTATATACCATTTATATATATTGTCTTTATATTTTAACCATTTTTGTTCGACTGGCTGGATTAAAAAAGCCTGCCGGGTCACATGTGGCCCGCAGGCTGTAGTTTGCCCACCTTATGCTCTAGGTCAAAAAAAAAAAAAAAAAAAAAAAAAAAAAGCAAACTAAGTGCTCTTTTTGGCTGCAAGAGGTCATTGTTGAGTTTGTACATTGGGTGAGTTGGTACAGGTGTAAAACGGCATTCACTCAACTGTTAAAATAAACCCGAGAACAGAGTCCATGCCAAAGCTAAAAATATTTGTTCCCATTTTTACATGATTATTATATGTCGGGTTGGCCACTAAAGTAGGCAGAATGACGAAGAATAATACCGAAAAACTAAGATGAGCTAAAATTGTGAAGTTTCGCACCAAACACAAGACTTTGACATCCCTGGCTTAAGATTCTACCTCTGCGCCAATGCTGCCATGGTATTGGCTGACTGGTCATATGTCCCGCCCCCTTTAGGAAGATCCTGCGTCTGGTCAACCACACTCTAGCTAGCGTTAGCATGCTACGCGACCAAGAGTTGGCGCTTCTGGACGAGATGTTGGCGCTGTGTGCCAGCCAAGCCAACAACAAAAGTCTGGAATTCATCTTCAGCTCCAATGTTTTCTACCAGAACCGGCAGGAGAAGTTCATCAGGAGCCTGGCAGGTGAGGAGTCCCTCCCACAAAATGCCAGTCCCCTGATTGGTTCAGAGGCGTTGCCTATCAAAAGGACGTGGCACAATTGGATCAGCTGTGTTAGAAGAGAGACTCTTCCAAAACATGTATTGTATTTCTCTTAGTGATTCAAATTCCAGTTCTTTTTAGGGAAGCGGCCCATTGGGCCAGCTCTTTAATTAAAGAGCTGGCTCTATAGGCTCCCCAAACTACTATTGAGATTTTTGTTATCGTTGTTCTAATTACTAATCATTACTAATAACAATGTAACATTATGCACAAAAGAATTGATTTTTAAAAACAGGGTTTCGAAGGAAACCAACTCTTGATTGGTGGGGAGCTGTCTCCTGTCGTTCACGTCTGAGAGTTAGCTCATAGAGCCGATGACACATCACTACTATAGATAGATAGATAGATAGATACTTTATTCATCTCCGTAGGGAAATTCACACTTCCAGCAGTCTACCCCGTTATTTATTAACAGATTAACATGATGCCCTAGGGGTGCTTGTTGCGGAGTGGATGACGTCACACGCTAGTCCAAAAGTTCGACATCCCTGCGGCAGATGGAAATCTTTTCTTGTGTCCGGGGATACACCACCTCGTGTTAGCAAGTCCGCCTCCTCTCCGATTCCCCCAGGCTTTCGTGTCTCTGTATAGCGGCGCTGAAGCCGGGTAGCTCCGGGTGGCTACACGTTAGCGTCCGGAATGCTAAACGTGAGCCACGTTTCCGCAAAACACAGCAACTGCGCTCCCTGTGCGCTTCGATGTTTTCCACCAGCACTCGTTGGTCTTATTTGGTAGTGAGTTCGCATTTACCATGATTACGGATGGTACCGAAGACTTATAACGCCGCTAGCCGCTTCGCTAGCTCCGGCTCTTCTTCCACGATAGGCCCCTTCATCACGCCGGCACGAGAATTCTTCAGGGCAAGGAGTTGATTCCTTGAATAAACTTATTTTTGTGCGCTAAAACCCATGTCCATAGGATAGATGTAATCCATAGTGTAGTTGTCAAAACGGGAAGAAAAACACAGAAGATAGAAGCAGACAATTAAACAAAAAAAAAAATCCTAAAAAGTGAGAGATAACAGGGGAGCTGCTGGAAAGGCAGCCGCTCGATGGCGGCGCCGCTTTGATTGTATAATTGATATATATATATATATAATTGATTGATATAACAAAATGTTCACCAACGACACATAACTACTACAAAATAAAAGCGTCTTGAAGGGAAGCCTGCTCCCATCGTTCACTTCAAAGAGCCAGCTTATATATGCGTTACGTTGGCCAACAACGCAGTGCTGTCTCAAAGGGATCTTGCTCTTGATTGGCGGGGTGCCGACTCCTAGCTTTCACTTATAAGAATTCATAGTGCTGTTCCGTTTACTAGCAAGACATCACTACTGAGAAAATATGTCTTGAAGGGAGCTGGCTCCTGATTGGCGGGGAGCCGGTTCTTGTCATTCACTTAAAAAGAGCTGGCTCATAGAGCTATTCCCGTTCGCTATGTTTTTGTGCAGATGAGCTCCCCAAGAAAGACGGCAGACTTAGCGCCTCCACCATGTCGCTCATCGCCAAGTACCTTGCACGCCATCGCCTCCGGGAGACGGCCCTTTTGGATGCCGTGGCCCACTTTCTGGTCAGAGAGGCGGAACATCTGAACACCAAGGTAAGCAGGGCCAGCGCACATCCGATCCCTGAGCTGCCACTGATGCCACGCCCCCTTGCAGGTAATCCAGAAGCTGGTGTTTCCCTTTAGCAGGATGAGCTACCGCCCGTCCAACCAGGACCAGTTCTTCCGAGTTCTGGAGGAGGTTCTGTTATCCAAAGCCACCAGTTCCCCACTGGCCACCGTCAACATCATCATGTCGCTCTTCCAGTTGGGTCGATTCCCCGCTGCCGTCATGAAACACGTCTTCTCGCCCGCCTTCATCAGCAACCTCAACAGTCGGTACCTTCCTGCACCGCCGCCAGACTTTGCCCACATCTCCCTACCTTACTGCCAACCATCCCATCCTGTTAGCTGGCCCTTACGTCCTGATCATGCGCCGCTACTTGTCCTTGCTGGATGCCGCCCTAGAACTGGAGCAACCTGACTACTGTGGCCCACGTCTGCGCCAGGACCTCAAGGTGCCCATGTTTCAGCGCCCGCTCACCACAGACGAGATGAACCGCAAGTACAGGTAAGTTTCTTCCTGTCCTCAAAACGAGCAGCCCACCTACCCGTGTTTTTGTGCCAGCTATAAAGACCTGGTGGGCGAGGCCTTGCGTCAGCTGCTCGGAGAAGACCACTATGAGCAGGACCAAGTCCTGGCACCTGGATATTACACAGGTAAAGAGACACACCCTGGCACAGGAAGTCCGCATGCCCATTCTTGTTTCGTTGTCTGTACCCAGACTTTGTGTTGCGGATAGACTCATCGGGGAAGGTTCTTCCTATTCGCCCCATCGAGTCGGTTCCAGGCCCAGTTTCCACGCCGCCTTTGCCTCGAGTCAGTGATTTGCACAGTCCCTCAGCTGTCCTACACTCAAAGGAGGCCACAGACAACATCACGGACGGGACCGGACCTGGGTCCTCTCTGTCAAGCCATGCACACCATGGACACATTAATAGTCCCTTGGATAAGGGGCTTCAGTTCCAGGCGCTGGTGGAAGACCAGGAGAACTCGCCACTTGCCACCCCCAGCTCTGACACCCCACTGGCACCAAGGGATCCAGATCCGGATGCCAGCGCCACCCCCTCACCGGATTCTCAGGCCAGCGCAGGGTTCTCTGTCCAATCGGGAACCTCTTCCTACGAAGGAGGGACACCAGAGCAAGACAACCAAATAAAAAGGTGGGTCCGCTTGCCTGCGTTTGCCTGATACCATTGACTATTTAGGGCACTCTTGTCTTTGTAAGGTTGGGCCTGAATCTATGTCCGGTTCTTTTAACTGAAATACTTGCTATATTATAAATAAGAACCAGGATACAGCATATTCTCATTGAACTATTTACTGGACGCCAGAAAGATTTTGGAGCCTTTTTCAGTGTGATGCTGAAGTCTGTCTTGTCTAAAATAGTCCCGAGTCTTTTGCTGTCTTAAACACTCATCCAACGTGTTGGAGGGCAGGGGCAGTTTAGCTTCACCATTGTGCCGATGTGAGACCCAATGGTCTAACGTCTTTGAGTCCTTGCCTGAAGGTAAAATCAAATTTCCGACCAGCGCAAAAACATTTCCTGCCCCGCCAGGTTGGTGATCTCTGTGAACGACAAGTGGCACTACTGCCATAACTCGGACATCCTGGTGGGCTCTCGCGCCATGAGGGACCGCCACCTGAGACTGCTGGGATACACCATTCTGAAGGTACAAACCGACCCCCATAACTCACTATAATTAGGAATCGATTGACAAATGAATTTGAAGAGGCATACTTAATTTTCACATTAAATTCGGTTCACCTTGCTTTTTGTAACACGACATCATCAGAAATCTTGTAATCTTCAATTGTAGCTTCTTTTCCGTGAAAGGTTTCTGTATTTTGTTTTATCACCAACCACACACTCTAATACACATGGGAATTCCATCCATCATCGACATTTCGTTCTGTATACACGTGTACTAGAATGACAATAAAGTAGATCTGAATCTGAATCTGAATTTATACCGGTGATATTCCCAACACTGGGGAGGACAGAAATATGGGCGGGAAGCCATGTCAAAGGTGGAAAAGTTCGCTAAAGCGTGGCATTGTTTGTTGCAGCTGCCCTACCACGAGCTGGAGAAACTGAACGGGATCGAGGAGGCCAAAACCTATCTGGGCGCCAAACTCCGGCACGTGCCGCCATGACTGCTTGTCCACCTGCGGCTTTTTCTTCAAACATTTTAAAGGATGCTAAGAAATGGCGACGTGGCGAAAGGATGGACTTGTTTCAGGCCAAATAAGAGAAACGATTAGAGCAGGGGTCGGGAACCTTTTTGACTCAGAGAGCCATAAAAGCACAATTTTTGGAAATGTGTTTCAGTGAGAGCCATATAATATATTTTAAGACTGAATTCAATTAAATGTGAGCATAACAAGCGTCTTAATTTATTATTTTAAATAATGATGTTATAATACTCACCATTAATGCGTCCACTGGTGCTGCATGGATTTGCTGATGGTTTTGTAGTCTGGTTGGTACTTGGTGAGTTAAAGCTTCATGCAGGCATTGACGCCTTCATCCGTTAAATGTGATCGTAGGTTGGACTTGATGTTTTTGAGATGTGAAAATGACTGCTCACATGAATACGTCGTTCCAAACATTGTCAATACACCAATACTCACACGCCTCAGTGTGTGGTATGTGACTGGAAGCGCGCTCCAAGCTTTGAGAATCAGCTCGTCTTTGGATTGAAGTTTGTCCAGTTCTGTCCTCATGTGCTTGCTCGCCAACTCCGCTTTCTGTCGTGCAATTCTTTCCAATTCTTCATTCAGTGATTTGAACTTGCTCATCCTCATCTCTGAGGCCTTCAGGTCAGCCACTTCTGCTTCAAAATCTACCAGGGAGACATCAGGAATGCAACTCAGGTCGGCTGTGTTCAGTGAACACTCGTTTGGATGGGTGGTGAACTTAATAAGACCACAGTGCTCACGAAATTCTCCAAAGTGCGCTTTGAACGACTGGAGGAGACCGGATGTGAAGCCAGCTAGCAGGTGGAGATGTTTTGAGTGGGCTCACTTGTTGTGTATGCCTCTGTAAACTCTGTTTTTCGAAATGTAGTAAGCGACCTGTTTCAAAATCCTTGATCAAGAGCTCCAGCTTGTTTTCAAAAGCAAACACAACGTGTTGAAGGAATAACACTGTATTTCCAACGCCTTGCACTTTAACGTTGAGCTGGTTTAGATGTTCGG
The DNA here is from genome assembly GCF_059441175.1 of Urocampus carinirostris. NCBI lineage: Eukaryota > Metazoa > Chordata > Actinopteri > Syngnathiformes > Syngnathidae > Urocampus > Urocampus carinirostris. The sequence continues at coordinate 74,256,338 of NC_142349.1, read as the reverse complement.
TAATATCGACGAGATAATAAAACTTGAGGAGCCACTCAGTTTTCGCTACCTCAGGATGCTCGTTGCCTTTCGTTTCAAGAAAAATCCGTATTTCGTTGAGGCAAGCCGTAAAACGGCTGAGCAACTTTCCTCTTGACAACCAGCGCACATTGCTCTGCAAAAGCAGACCGTGCAAAGGGGGCATGGCGTGTGTCGAAGTGCCGCTTAACATTCGACTGTTTCATCGATGCAATTTTGTCATAGCAAATTAGGCATACCTCTTCACAAAGGCAAATTCTTCGGGCTGTTCGTCCTGAAATGTACGATATTCATCATCTTTTTTTCGTTTTGCCATCTTCTCCGTCGAAGAGTTAGCTTTGAGCTAATGACCAACGGCCAAGTGCCAATGGACGCAAAAGGGGGCGTGTACCTGTGCCCCCCAGTAACAGCCAACATCGGGTATTATCATCCAATTAAAATAGACAATCGCTCGTGCAACTGCAACTCTGCACAAGACATGATCAATAGAAAATCGATGGATGCATTTAAGCAAACGATAATTTTTTTAAACCCAAATCTGCGAGCCAGATTTGCGAGCCATATGTTATCATCAAAAGAGCCATATCTGGCTCGCGAGCCATAGGTTGCCGACCCCTGGATTAGAGGCTACTTCACGGACACTGGGGGGGGCGCTGTCGTGTGACTGTTTTGTTTGCGCTCAAAAAATCTGCTAGTCACATGACCTCAGCCTGTGACGGTGTCAGAGACGGAAGGTAAAACTTAATTTTGGAAACCTGTACAAACCCCGCGCACCTTTCAGATGAAAACCAACACCCCGCCCATTTGAGGAGTGGATGAGAGACTATTATTTGTAAAGACAGGGGGCGGTAATGCACCAAAGTGATGGATGCCAATTGCCCTTAATGTCAAAGAGGAAATAAATAAGACATAAATGCACATTTCTTCATCTACAATTTTTTTATAAATGCACGTTTCTGCTTGGTATTTACCACTAGGAGGTGCGTAATAATACACAGTCACACAGGAAGTAGTTCGGGAGTGGTCGCAGGGTCGGTTCCTGACTCTTCTGAGTCAAATGTCGAACTGTCCTTGGGCATGACACTGAACATGTTACGCTCCCGATAAGCAGTGTTGGGAATTAAATATCAAAATGTACCAAATTGTTCGAATTAGTTATCTGACTCCATTAACCAAACACAACCTACATTCACCCAACAATTTATGCGCGCTTCTTTCTTGACGGAAAAGATGAACAGGAAAGCCGAGATTTCCACACGGGGGCAGATTTAATTTCATTAACATTTTAACTAAGTGTACTCCGTTGAAAACGGACGAATTGGTGTCGTTGGAGTCTCTGGGAATCCTTCTCCTGAAGTCCTTTAGCTCTCCCCCCATTGGCCATCCTCTCCCCGCACAACGGCGCGCCGACTCCTCCCATGGGCGCGCCAATGAAGCCCCCCCCCGGGCTCCACCACTTCAGAGAAGAGCGCCGTGACGTCTGGAACACCCAAAACAAAACCGAGCGTCTCTACGTCATCAGGGCGTTGTTCTCAAAACAATGCCTGCCGTCCTCCGTCAGAGTCCTGTTGTCAACAGAACTAGACAAAATATTTTGCATTTGGAACAGCCTAACCTGTCATTGAACTAAAGCCTACTCAGTGAAAATCTTCATTGCATTATGAGTCAATCGTATAAAATCCTTTATGGTCAAATGTATAAAATCCTTTAGCAGGTAGGTGCCTGGCATGGCTGCCTCTGGCTATCGGTGTGTGTGTGTGTAAAGTGCTTTGGGAGGTTTTCAGACTTGAAAAGCGCTATATGAATGTAGTCCGTTTACCATTTCATTTACAGACCCTTTAAAAAAGAGAAATGTTGAATTACCTCCACACATAATATATTACATGTTGTTGAATTCTAGTGAAAGTTAGTGAATATGTAAGAAGAAAAGGTAAACATCAGATATATAATGGTTAGATTAACTTTGATGGCTGTGGAAGCTGCAAGCGAGCAGGTGTTGTGGAATAGCTGTGGGTCAGAGCTTGCCAACAGTATTGAGAAGGAAAAAAACGCTTGTTTAGACAGGAAATTCCAAAGATGCTGAGAAACCGAGTTTGAGAAAAACAAGTGTCATGGAGAGAATAACACTCTGCTTGATTTAGAACAGCTGGGCGAATGCGAAACGGACAGAAAGTTGGCTGGGTAGATAGATAGATAGATAGATAGATAGATAGATACTTTATTCATCCCCGTAGGGAAATTCACACTTCCAGCAGTCTAAAGACGTCTTCTCCAACTTCGGGGAAAACACATAATGTCGGAGAATCAAAAGAGGACGCACCAACTTCGGGGAAAAACAACACGTGATATTTCTGAACAAAGGGTATAAAAAGCTGATGTCTTCGAGAGACGAATGAGAAACGCTGTGTCAACTCATGTAATGAAATAAATTGTTTCTCCCTTTATCCCATCTCATCTGTGTATGTTTTGGGGCAACGCCCAAAGACGGCCTCTCCAAAACAGGAAAAGAGACACAAGATGGCGGTGACTGAAACTGTTTTATTAATGGTTGAGCCAGCTGAAAGAGAAAACGTGTTTGCTGGCGTCGTCGGCCTCGTCCGATCCAGTGGAAGCTTCCTGCGGCGCAAAACACAAAACGGGTGACGGCCAGAGAAACCGCCGCTCGGACAGGTGATGTCATACCTGGGGGGTGGAGTCAGCAGCCGGGGGAGGCGGAGCCCGGACACTCGGAAGAAGAGTCTTGGTTTGTGACGCGGGATGGGGCGGGGTCTCAATTACTGTCTGCAACGCGGGCTGATGATTGGCTGAAGGTGTTGGCGACGCCCCCACTGCTTTCAATGGGCCCGCCTCTGCCGTGGGGGCGTCGGCATCGCCGGCGCGGGGCTCGTTTTCTGGAAGAAGGTGTGCTTGAATTTACGTTCAGCTCATTGCTAGCTAACCTGTTCACTAGAACATGCTGTTTGCGTCACACACTGACAAGTGATGGCATGTGAAGACTGTACTATTACAGAAATGTACCAATCTTTAACAATATATGGATGTTTTTGTACAAACTACAACAAGAAATCAACGGTACAAACTGCCATAAGATGTCCGGTACACTGCGACAGAACTCCCGCTAACTGTGAAAACTCTTACAGCATGTCTGTCAACTGAACAAAACTGCCACGGGATGATTGCTGCACTGCAACAGGATGTTTACCAACCATGCAAACCGCAACTTACTGTCCTAGTTTTGGAGAGGACGTCGTTGGGTGTCGCCCCAAAATATACACAGAGACAGAAATATGGCGGAGAGGGAATGCTCTTTATTGCATCCATTCATTCGTCCAAGAGACACTAGCATTTATACTGTGTGTTCACAACATCACGTGATGTTTTTCTCGGAATCTAAAGTGTTTTTTTCTGGCCCCACCTCGCTCTGTCAACAACTTGGGACTTCTTGTATCAACATTGTCTCATGACTCATAACATCCTGCCAGATGTCTGTTGTCAGCTCGAAAGCTACTAATTTACAGTTAATCCACAACACTAGGTTTGGGGATTACCTCACGCGTGGCCCCTTCTCAAGGTTTCTTATGTTTTGTCATGCTGAGGTTTTTGAGTTTTTCCTTGCTCGAATGCCGTTTTCAGATCAGAGGATGTTGTATTTGTGACCTGGGCAATCTCGCGATTAAGGGCTATACAAATGAATGTTACTTGACTAGACAACTGCATATCTGTTCACTGAACAAACTGTCACAGTATGTCTGTTGCACCACAACAGGATGTCTGCTCACCATGCAAACTGCAATAGGATGCCTGTCTAGTGTACAAACTGCCACAGGATGTCTTATCAAATGTTGGCTTCTCCACATGATGGCAAACTGTGCCATGCTAGTGAAGGATTTTATACATTTGACTATAAAGGATTTTATACGATTGAATACTAACTACATTTATTGAGTACAATGAAGATTTTCACCGAGTAGGCTTTAGTTCAATGACGGTCACGCTGTTCCGAATGCAGAATATTTTGTCGAGTTCTGTTGATAACAGGACTCTGACGGAGGACGGCAGGCATTGTTTAGGGAAACGCTCTCCGCTGTTTTGAGTTTTCCAGACATCGCGGCGAGGTGGTGAGCTCCATCACTTCATTGACACGCCCATGGGAGGAGCCGGCACACCATCTTGCGGAAAGATGTGAGCCGAGAGAAATGAGCTAGAGGACTTGAAGAGAGGGTTTCCCAGAGACTTCAACGACATTATTTCGACTAATTCGGCCGTATTTAATGGAGTACACTTAGCTAAATTATTAATGAAATTAAATCTGCCCCCCAGCACGGCGGCGCAGTGGTTAGCGCTTGTGCGGCACAGTTCATGTCATGGGAACCTGTCGTGGGTTCAAATCCAGCTCCAGACTTCCTGTGCGGAGTTTGCATGTTCTCCCCGTGCTTGCGTGGGTTTCCTCCAGGCACTCTGGTTTCCTCCCACGTTCCAAAGACATGCATGTCAGGTGAATTGGCCGGTCCAAATTGTCCCTAGGTGTGAATGAGCGAATGAGTTGTCTGTCCCTGTGTGCCCTGCGATTGGCTGGCAAACAGTTTAGGGTGTCCCCTGCCCACTGCCCGGAGATGGTTGGGATGGGCTCCAGCCCCCCCGCGACCCTAATGAGGATAAGCGGTACGGCTAATGAGATGAGATGAAATCTGCCCCCGTGTGAAAATGTCGGCTTTTCTTATTGATCTTTTCCCTCAAGAAACGAGCGCGCATGTAGGTTGTGTTTGGTTAATGGAGTCAGATAACTAATTCGAACACTTGGATAAACGGTACATTTTGATATTTGATTCCCAACACTAGCTAACTAACAATCGCAAGTAGTTTCACATGCTAAAAAATGAGCGCTTACTTTTGACAAAGGTGACGGCCATGAGCGCCCGTTTCTGGCGCTCAAAGTTGGTTCGGAAGTGCTCCATCTTCTCGTATCCCGACTGAACTTTTTCCAGTTTGGAGGTGTCGCTTTCTGCCGCCATCCTGCGCACACTGTTAGCATCACCTCAACTGCATCGTTGGAAAAAGTGGTTCAAGTGTTCCCATTGGGTCTCACTTTTGTAGCAGCTGCTTACTGTCCTGAGAAAAGGAGGCGGGTCTGTTAGCATCTGGGAGAGGATCCAGTTTAAAGCACCACACTACCATTCTACACTCATTGGAATTGTGATGGATGGATTTTAGGCTGTTTTGGGTTGGCCAAATGGAAAAGAGTTCTGCAGCTACAGTGCTGCTATCGTGTCTCGTTGTCCCATGTCCCGCTCAGCTTTCCAAAACCCCAAAAAGTTGAGAACGTGTGGTCTCACCTGCATAAAGACTGCCATTTCCCCGCAGTCCATGGTGTTGATGGCGTTCTCCAGGAGCTTGGCAGCATTCTCCAGATGCTGGTTGTACTTCCTCCGAATTCCCGAGATGTAGTCCAGTTTTTCCTTCTGTTCGTCACTGATGCGGGCGTCCAGTTCACCTTTTCTCTCCTCCAGGACGGCGAAGAGCTGGTCGAACGTCTCGCACACCTTGGACTTCTGCCGGCGCCCGTTATCCTGCGAACAGAGACTGGTCAAAGACACGAGCGCTCGGGAAGGCTTACGTTTAGCATCGAGAGGGGGAACCTACATCCACGGCACGGCAGGCGTCCTCTAGCTGTGCGATGACTGCCTGAATCCTCTCGTTGGCGATCACCAGCAGCGAGATACATTCGCTCAACTCCGCCTGGTGGCGAGCACGAGAAGTTGACAAAGGTCTTCAGCAGAGTGCTTCACCAAAGGTCTTCAAATATGAGCCAGTCTTTTAAAGTGTTGTACGTACATTGTGGTTTCCCCCAAGCGGGCCTTTACCTTCTGTTTGTCGAAGACAACGTCCAGGCGCGCCACCTGGCAGTCTTTGTGAGCGCCGAAGACTTTGCAGAGGGAGCAGGTGGGCACGCCGCAACTCAGGCAGTAGATGTTTATCTTCTCCTTTTGGTGATGCTCACACTCGGGACTCGGCGCCTCCACGGCAGGGAGTGGCGTCGCCTTGCTGACAGGATATGGCTTTTAGTGCAGAGGTGAGCAACACGTCCTGCATGCTTTTGGAGGCTTCCCTTCTTTAACTCGGGTGATTGAAATGATCAGCTTGTTAGCAAGCTAGCAGGTGCTTTTTAACAATGCTGGTGATTGGAATTACCTGAGTTATAGAAACTTCCAAAAGCATGCAGGGTGTATGGCCCTGGAGTACTGGTTTGCCCATTTCTGTTTTAGAGGGTCGGGGAGTAACAGAACTCATGTTACAGCGTTACTGTCATGATTACTGATGCGAGGCACCTGTGCCCGTTCCTTTGGTGCCAACAGCCCTGGGCGCTGATTGGCTCCCTTCTACTTTTTAAACCCCCCCGGTTACCAGCGTCAGACCGTCTGCGAACCTTAGCTATACGCAAGGCCAGCTCTTTTGACTCCTGACTTTATCCTGCCCCGTTTTCTGTCTGATTGCCGTTGCCGACCTCTTTTCTGAACCCGTTTTACGTTTTTGCTCCTTTGCCCCGGCCATCGACCAGTTTTTTTCTCACACTCGACATTGCCTTCGATTGACACGGAAGTGCCACTTCTGCGTTCCCAGCTATCTGCCACCCGTGACCGACGATCACCGGACGGTGGGTGCAAGTCCTTTCCTCCTTCGAAATAAAGCTGAGTAAACTAACGCAATTGGGTCCCGTCTCCGTTCCTGGTCCGTGACAGTTACAATTGCTTACAATTCCCTTTTTGTATTATAGTATTTTATGTCTCCTTCAATGTAGAACTCCATCCATCCATCTATTATCTGCACGGCTTATCTTCAGTAGGGTCGCGGGGGTGCTGGAGCCCACCCCAGCTATCCTCGGGCAGTGGGTAGAGGACACCCTGAACTGCTTGCCAGCCAATCAGAGGGCACACAGAGACAGACAACTCACCCGCTCATTTACACTTCGGGACAATTCGGACTGGGCATTTAACCTGACATGCATGTTTTTGGAATGTGGGAGGAAACCGGAGTGCCCGGAGGAAACTCACGCAAGCACGGGGAGAACATGCAAACTCCACACGGGGTATCCTGCGGTAGCTGGACTCTAACCCTGAAGCTCCTGACTTTAAGTTGCTGAAGACTTCCTAAAACACGTTGCAATGAGCTTCACATTTACCCATTCGCTCACACACTGATGGCGGCGTCAGCCATGAAAGGCCCCTAGAGGCTAATCAGGGACATTACACTGTTAATTGATGTTAAACAAAATTTGGTAATTGTATTTATATTCTGTTCATTTTATCTTTTTTGAGCATAATTAGTATTGGAGTAATCCGAAAGTAATCGGAAACAATTATAACACATTTCATCAATAACAAGGTTTAACATTACTGATTACATTTTTCAAACGGTAACTAGTAACCGTATCGGATTACATTTTTTAAGTAACCCTCCCGACCCTGGTTTTAGAGTGTATGCCATGATTACTGATGTGAATCAGCTGTCCCCGCTCTTTTGGCGCCAACTGCCTCGGACTCTGATTGGCTTCCTGTCTTATTTAAACCCACTCCCCTTTTGTCAGTCCGTCTGCGAACCTCGGTTAACACTAGGCAAGCCTTTTTTCGACCCTGACTCCCACCTGTTTTTTTCTTCCGTCTGCCCCCGGCTTCGACCAGTTTTTGATCCTGACCACCTCTACGCTCCCGACCTCTTTTTCTCCCCGACCACGTCTACTCTCCTTTCCTGGCTTACGACTCGCTTCCGACCCCGACCACGTTTTTTGCTCTCCTGTCCGGGTTACCGACCCGTTTTTCTGTTCCTGACACCGCTCCCCACGGAAGATCCACTTCCGCGTTCAGAGCGACCTGCTTCTTGCGCCTAGCGAACTCCGGATCGTGGGCGCAGCTCTCCCTCTTTCCTTTAATAAAACTTGCCGGAAACGGAACGCAAGTGGGTCCTGTCTCCGTTCTGGTCTTGACAGTGTAGGGGGAAAGAACCGGTTCAGGTTGGAATTTCTCCCTGTTGGTCAGCATAAGCTGCACCGACATGGAACGACCAATTTTGGCCAATCATTTGGGAAGAAATTTGGTGCTGGCAGGAGGTTGGTCTCCATCTTACTTTAGTCATATTACAGAAGTTGGCAAACCTGTCATGAGGGGCAGGGGTGGGCAGTGCCCACACACAAACAAAACTGGATGTAGTGGGAGTCTTAAAGATGAAAAACAACAATGGAAGAAAAAAAATAATCAAGAAAAAAGCTGGAAGACAAAGAGGAAAACACAAGAAAATAGAAAAAGCTACAAACAAAAGAAGAACAAATAAAACATAAGAGGAAAAAAGGAGAAAAAGAAGATAATTCGGCAATTGGAAAAGAAATAAATGCTAGGGAAAAAAAACAAAAGAATAAAAGAAAGGAAGAAGAGAGAAAAAATAAGAAAACAAGCAGGAACCAAATAAGAACAAGCGGAAAGGCAAAAAAATAAAATATTTAAAAGCTAGAAAATGAGAAAAATACGTGGAAAATAAAATAAAAAAGGAAAATGGAACACAGATTAAAAAAAAGAGGGAAAAAGAAATAAAAAGCTTGGACGGAAGAAAAATAGAAAACATGAAATATAAAAAAAAAACAGGAAACAAGACAGGTATTTAGGGGTCCATTTGTTCAGTATGATACTAATAACAATATTTTATTCTGCACAAAATGAACTTTTTTTGTCAAGGTTGACATGGCGCCTGATTGGTCCCCGCCGTGTGGCACCAGCTTCTGTCACGGTTGCCAGGGCGACCAATTGGCCCCGCCCATGGACACCAGCTGAAACTCGTTGACAGATTGCTCCCTGTGACTACTTAAACGCTATCCTGAGAGTCGCCTTTTGTCGGAGCGTCTGCGAAACTCTGTTTTTGACACGTCAAGCCCTGTGAATCTCCGCTTTTTCCCGTGTTTTTGCTCCTGTCTTGCTCTCGCCACGATCTGTTTGATTTTGACCACTTCCGCGTTCCGAGCAATCTTTTCCCCGCGACCAACGATCTCCGGATCGAGTGTGCGCTCCTTTCTCTTCTCTCCAATAAACTGTGAGTAACGTTACGCGATTGGGTTCTGCTGCCCGTTTCCTGTCCTGATACCTGACATTTTTTGAATCTGTTATTCTATTAAAAGATAATAACATTGATATGTTTTTCACTCTGGTGTGAACTTTTAACTCATTTAAACTTTTTTTTATACTAAGCAACCTTAACCTAGAATCACTCTACGACACAATGAAATGTCTATTAAAAATATTGATATGATATTTCACCACAACGACTGATAAACTAGCAAATATAAGAATAAACTACGTTTGAAAGAGAAAAAAAGCTCATCGTGAGACGCATCCCTGAAAAACACTGGGGTAAAATGGGTTGGAGGATAATAATCACTTTTTTCCTTTGCAAAGTGATCTAAAGCTTGTTTGTTTAGCTCACGGACTTTCTCATTGCCGATATAGACTCGAAAACGCACGCTTTCGGCGAGACCCCTTCAAAATAAAAGCATAGCCTGCAAAATTAAATCATATGTCCGCTCTAAATAAAGAAAAAAACAGTCTGGTTTTATGTAAAATAACAAAATAAATATGTTTATGTAACAGGTGTAATAATAACTTTTGTTTTATTGAAATTCCTGCTTAAATATGTGTATAGTTTTTGGTAAGTGTCCTGCAATGATGAGTCCAACAGTGCCACCTGCTGGTATGGGGTAGGGTTTGTTTTGGCTTTTGACGTGTGACCGGAAGGCGGGGTTTTGTTGGCAGTCTACAGAGCGAGCTGCCAACGGTAAGACACATCTTTTGGTGCTCCACAAAAAAAGTTAATTTTAAACATTAGAACCACTGCCGACAAATCTCTCAACATGCTCAGTAATGTGATTGATGTTGTCAAGCTGTTTGGATTTATTTTCGTTTTGTTTCTGTTGTGCTAAAATGTTAATTCCCCTTCTAGAGATCAAAGAGATCAAAGCCAGCAGAGAAGCTAATGTTGTGACTCATTTTATCTGCAGGTAAATTGTATCCGTTTTTATACTCATTATTGTTCTTATTTATATTTTCTTATTTATATTAAAAGGATGATGTTGGTTAAAATTCAGACTAAAAGAAAATTTGTTGAATTCATTGTAAACGTTAAAAAAACACTATACGATCTCCTGTTAAAAGTATCTTGTTAAAATAGATGTAAAATGTATTGTGATATTCTAAAATGTATTTTATGTAAATTGAAAAGAAAGCTCTTTCATATGCTTTGGGCAGTCTACAGAGCGAGCTGCCAACGAGATCAAAGCCAGCAGAGAAGCTAATGTTGTGACTCATTTCATCTGCAGAAACTGTAATAAAAACCTCATCATCCAGTCCAGCGTGAATGTGGATCTTTGGTGGGACAGGTACACAGCGGTTACATTTATATTATGGAATATTGGTAAAGGGTTTTTCCAAAAGGTCCTTTAACCCTCAAAGTTCAACCTACACACAAAGGACAAGTGAATAAAACCCATGTCCTTCAACCTTCTAGCCTTCCGCAACTCTCCCTAGCCAGCAAAAACACGACTTTTTTGCATTCCAAAAGTCGAATTTTCCACACAGGTGCGATGCTTTTTAGCCAACGAATGCACTTACCTGCCGCTTCCGTTTTTGTACATGTCGATGATGTTTTCCACCAGTAGGTTCCTCTGAAGTCCGTAGACGCCGTGGCGGTCCAGGAGAACTTCGTAGCGGCATGACGGACATCGGAAGCGTCCGCCGGACGTTGTTGTGGAGCCTGCTCTGGAGCTCAGGTAAGGATTGGCTGCCTGTAGAGGGAAAAACAAAGCGGGGTCCGTTTATCCTCAATTTGCCATCATCAGCTGGCGTCTGGTGGCTTCACTTCTGGTAACTGTGAGTAAGTAGCAGGGTTAGGCCCTCCCGGCGGAAGATTTTGAAATGACTGCTTCCTGGGCTTCCCGTTTGTACTCCTGGACTTTAGAAGTACGGTTGAAAGCCAAAGGGAACCAACGCTGACCCTTGTTGAAAATATCACAGCAAAACAACCCACCTGGAAGACGTCGTTGGCACACTTGCGGCAGAGGTTGTGTTGGCATGGTAAGATGACCACAGGCTTGGAGAACATCTCCAGGCATATGGGACATATGAGCTGCTTCTCCAGATTCTCCATGGCTGGCTGAGACCTGGCTGAAGGTGCTGCAAGGGGTGACCCGGAGGACAGAAGGAGTCGAGCAAGGGGAAGAGCAGCTTGGCGCTAGCTCGCTAGCTTGTGGCTTTTTTTAGAACCACGCACATGCCAGCACGTCAGCTGTTGCCATACCAACCTGGCTATATATGGCCAAGGTCACAGAGGGCGCGATGGAGTCTTTTCAGGGACAGAGCTTGAGAAGTTTGCAAAGACTAGCTGCTGTCGGGGTTCGTTCATCCTGGTAGCTTTTAGTTTGAGCCCAGCCAGTTAGCCTGTTTTCTGTGTGTCAGGGATTGGGCCAGTGCCCTCCTCAAACCAATTGAGTCCTTCTCCGGTCCTCAGAAGGACAAGACAATGCACATTTCAACGGACATTCTGAAACTGTCACAACCCAGAAACGGAGACAGGACCCAATAGCGTTCATTTTACTCAGTTTTATTGAGAAAGAGAGCAGTGCTTGCTTACACGATCCAATGATCGTCGCTCACGGGTAGCTAATGGCAGAAACGTGGAAGTGGCACTTCAGTGTCCAGCGATAGTAGTTGTAGACAGCGGGAAAACAGGTCGATGACAGGGACGGAGGAGCAAAGGCAGTAACGAGTCCAGAAAAGAGGTCAGCAACAGGTATCAGGCAGGAAACTGGGCAAAACAGGTCGATGGCCGGGACGGAGGAGCAAGACAGAATCGGGTCAAGAAACAGGTCGGCAACAGGTATCAGGCTGGTAAAAAACAGGGCAGGATAATGTCGGATAATACAAAGCTTGCCTAGCTGAAAGCATAGGTTCGCAGAACGGTCTGATGTTGGTAACAGGGAGCCGGGGGGTTTAAAAGGTGGCAGGGAGCCAATCAGCGACCAGGGCTGTTGGCGCCAACGGGGTAGCTGCAGGTGACCCGAATCAGTTATCATGACAGAAACAAACCCTGTGACGTTTTTATTACATCTTGTGTTGCCACACTTTCTGACAATTTTGGGCTGCACAGCTGTCCCTGGTGCACGAGAACCCTAGATGAGAAAACACCGCACAGAAAGAGACTGTGACTCCTTACTTCCCCAATTCCTGAGGTCCACCAGCCATAGAAGTCAGTCCACAGTCCTTGCAGTCCTTTTCTTTGAGTGGAAATATTATTTACAATAAAAACAATACGTGCTTCTGTCAGGATTACCAGAACAGAGCAGGAGACCCCAGAGCGTTCGTACAATTCTTTATTTGGGGAAGCATAAGGGTTAGCGGGAAACACGATGACCGTCGAACGTCAGCAGCAACGTCGTGAAGACAACTTCGGAAGACGTAGCCAATCGTAGCGTGGGACGGAAGCAGGTCGAGTTTGCCAGGACTGAAGAGAAGATCGTAGTGTGGGACAGAGGCCGGCAGGCAGAATCAGGTAAACAAGAAGGCACAGGTAATCGGGAGAGTCTTACGGGGTACAGAATTAATCCTCCGACCCAGAGTTCTCCGCGTAACGCGTTTAAAAAGGGAGCATTGACCAATCAGGAAGCACATTCCAGCGCGCCACATGATTACCCCAGGTGGCTCCACTTGGGTAATCATGACAGCTTCACCAAACTTTTCTGGAACAGTTTTATTGATTCCACAAAAAAAGAAAGTGCAAGACAATGGAGAACAGTATGACTTTTGCAGAAATATTTATTGTTTTGAGACGGTGGAACTGGAAAGTTGATACACTGAAAATAACTTCATTTAGAGATAACGGAGATGGCAAAGAGCCACCAACTCCTGAATCAACAGTGAGAAGAAGATTTGGAGCCGTGAAAGTCAACCTGGAACCCTTCCCTGTGTAGACCAAGTTGAGGGCTTTGATGCGTCGTCAAGAGGAAGAATCAGTCGTCATGGCGACAGACAGGCCTGGATGACATCATCACGTGTAGGAGTCCCCGTATCGCCGCCGTCCGTCCGAGATGAGTTGCGTTTTCTCACTGGCGTTGCTCGGCTGCTGGACGACTGCTGCGCCCGTCTCTGCAAAAAGCAAATGCGTTTCCTGCTTAACTTGAATTAGAACATGCCGAGGGGTCCCGGTCCGGCCCCAGGTACCGCAATCCTTCCTGTTTTAGACCATTTTCATCAGGGTTGAGGGATCCAATTCCAGAAGGTTAAAAGTCTGTTAAAGGTTGGTTTTATTTTGTCATTTGTCAAGTACACAACTTTATCTAGAAGTAGCCTTGCAAAAAACAAACTATGATAGTTTGGACTTTCTCGACATGGACGCCCAAAACCTTTATCCTCTCAAACACAACACAGCTGATTCGAGCTAAGCAAAATGACGATCCTGATGATTTGAAACCCGTATGTTCGATTACCAAAACAAGGTCGATTTTAATAAGACCTACACATACTCATGTGGCGGAACAAACCCAAAACCAAAAACGTCTGGAGAGAAATGGGATATGCCAGGCTGTTCTTGACCAAGACAACCCACAGGAACTGGTGCCCCCACAAAACCCTTACCCCTTAAAGTGGTAATAAATTTGAGCTCTAGAACAGATGTAGCAGACCTTTAGCAGAAGTCAATGGAAGGAGACCAAGGGGAAGGCTGACGTGGACGGATGGTGTTATGAGTGCTCTGCATCAAAGAAGTCTAAATCTAGTGGAAGCTAAAGCTCTTGTTGGTGATAGGAATGAGTGGAGAGCTGTTGCAAAAGGATAATGGGATGTTTGGACGCGTTCTAAGGGATAAACAAGGCACCTGTATGATGCGGCAGGGGTAAACCAGTGAAAGCTGTCGGGCCCTGCTGTTGAACAGAAAAGTGTGTTGTGTCACCGTGAACCGAGTGACACGGCTCCATTCTTGTGTCCCGTTCCATCTGGGGGAGCGACGAAAGCATTACCTACTTAGGTGCCGAGGTGCCTAACTTGTTTGGGTGTTTGGGGATTTTTGGCCATGTACCCAAAAATTTTGTCTGTGTTTTTGGCATTTTTTTCCCTTTTTAGTATTCTTTGTTATTGTATGTGTCGGTCACCTCTCTTGAGGGATATGACCAAGGTAGATAGATAGATAGATAGATGGATGGAACAGAAGATATAGGACCACCCACAAAAAAAAAGGGGGGTACAATCAATATATGTATATAATTAAGTGGTAGAGCTTAGGGGTTGTTGATTGCGCATGACCCCTCTTATTAACAGAATAGAGACCTGTGCTTCAGCTGTATTTTTGATATTTAAAGGAGTCATCTACAATCTGACTACGCTGAGTCCGGTGCCATCCTCCATCATCAGCCAGAGTCTAGCTGGCCCCTTGCACCAGCTCTTCAAGCCCACTGACAATACACCACAATGGACAAACGGTTTGTCCGAATTGAGTTTCCACCTTGGGGCAGGTGAGGTAGGTCCTCATCCTCCTCCTCCTGAAGGTCACCAAACGGTGTCTCAGCCTCCGGGTCGGCAGACGGTGCGCTCTTGAGGCGCCCGCAGCAGCAGTCGCAGCAGCAACACAAGCAGCAGCAGCAGTAAAATCCCGTCAACAGCCCGCACAGCGCAAATAAACCCTGGAAAGCATTCCAGGTCACTTTGTGCGGTTGATGGCAGTTGTTGGCAGCAGCGCCGGCCTACCTTAGCCCACCAAGTATTGAGCGTGAAGTAAGCGTTGACGTTGTCTTCGCCAAACTGCTGAGCAACGTAAAGCCCCAGGGAACCGTAGGCGTCATAGATGTTCCTTTTGCCGGGGTCTGACAGGACGGCGTGAGCTGCGTTTACCTCCTTAAACTTCTCGGCCGCCTCTGCGTTGTCTGGGTTCTTGTCGGGATGGTAACGCAGTGCCAGCTTCCTGCGCAGATAGAGGGTGAGGCCGAGGCTGGTGCCGGGCCACCTCGGTTGCGGAGTCACCTGTAGGACTTGCGTATATCCTCGTGGCTGCAGCCACGGTCAACGCCCAGGAGGGCGTACAGGGACTCGCCTGACGCTGACATCGCTCTCTGCCTGCTATCTGCCATCTTGACACCATCACCTGGATGCCACACCCGGTTTCAGGACACAAAATAGACTACAAGGAAGATGGGACAGGAGAAGAGAAAATGAGCCAGACGAGTTGACTGAAACTAAAAGAAAGGAAAAGAAAAGGAACAAAAGAAAAAAACTGTGGTAAGAAGTCACCACAGGGAACCGAGCAAGGATAGCTGTACCTGTGTTCCTGGCTCAAGGTTTGGTGCTGTCTCCCGTTCGTGTTAGTCTGCAAGTACATGAAAAATTCAGTTTGTGGGCTCAGGTGCCTGACAGTGGTGTCCCGTTTCTCATAGCTAAGGATACCGAGGGACGAGGAGGAGGCAAGAGGAAGAGATCACCTGATTAAGTTGCTGAGTCGTGAAGATGCTCGTTGGACCGCACCGAGGCGTGCTGCGGTAGAAAACCACATGCTGCCGTGAATGGATAAAAGATGAGGCCTTGGCTTTCAAACAAAATAATTTATATTGTGGAAGTCTGTCGCTTTGATGGCTAAAACCAAAGCCAGGTTTTTTTACACCTGCAGCTTGTTGTCATTCTCACAGTTTTTTTTTTTTTTTTTTTTTAAATTTTACAGCTTCATGCTTTCATCTAATAGTGCATACGAAATGATGATATCAGAAGAGATTTCTCTCATTTGAAGCTCGTGGGGACTCGGGAGCATACATAGTCATAATTAAATAAGTTCTCCAGTTATACCCGTTTGACTATTTATGAATCACATCATTCATTTAGTAATAGTTTATATACTTCAAGATTTTTGTGTGTCTAAGTAGAGCGTTAACTTTTGGTTGTGTTTATTTGCTGTTTCATCCAGTCATTGTGCATTCTTAGTACTTTTAAGTGATTTGCTTTGTGCCTGGACCTTTACCGTAACACTTTCAAATCCCAATGACTCAGTTTATCTGCCCACAATTGAAAACAAGCACATTTTGGTAAATTTCCACTATGCACAGAGACTCATCTCTCAAGCCACGCTCATGTCTCATGTTGTTCAATAGGACTATTGACTATTGACTTGCTGTATACAAACATTAAGAACGCATACAGTGCACGGACAGACTGAGGAGATAATTTCTTCCTCGTGCCATGAGGCTCTTTAACTCCACCCGGGGGAGTAAAAGCCCACATTAAACCCCACAACCACATTTGCATATTACCCTATTTTTATTATAGTGTGTATTTTCCCTAGCACTATTTAAATTCTTTATCAACACGTATTGGGTATTTTTGTATTCTATATCTTTTATTTTATTATTTTATTTTTCAACACAAGGATACTGCTGGAAGTGTAAATTTCCCTACGGAGATGAATAAAGTATCTATTCTCCTAATATCTTACAATTTATTACTAATGTTTTTGGGAGTGGGCAAAATCTTCAGAGCAAGCCTAGGATATATTCTGTTATTTTTTTATTGTTTATTTTGTTGTCATACTTTGTTTCATTGTAATAAACTATTTTAATGGATCTCCTCCTCTCAAGTGTTTGTGTCAAGATGACGGAGGAGGAGTAGAAGAAAGACATATTTCCTTCAGAAAAGTAGAATCTAATAGACACAAGGACTGTCTTTCTTCACACACCATTGTAAATAGGATGGTAGTGTTCCTGCCTTTGGAATGCCCATGTACCCTGAAAATTCGGGCCTGACCGGGTCATCAGCTGGGGACCACCGGTCATTGATGTTTTGCTCCTTTAACCTTAGGACATCTCCCAGTGGCGGAGAGATGGCTGGGAATTCTCTCTGCCAACCCCACTGATGCCCTAGGTGTTGCTTGAAGGCCCCAGCTCCTATCATTCCTCCACACTAACAACCTGGAGCTGCCTTTTCCACCTCTTCTGAGCCCACAAAACCCTGCACCCCACCTCCTCTGGGCATTCCAGGCTGCCTCCATGTACTCGTCTGCCAGGTATTCATACTTTGCCCCTTTCCTCTCATATACTACCTCTATTCCCTCCTCCCAAGGGACAGTGAGCCTCACCAGGAGGACCGCCTTGCCGGGCCCATTGCATTTATTTATGTTTTTCTATTACTTTTCAACAAACAAAATAAGACATTGATTTTTACTCCAGGTAAACCAGGGGTTTCCAACCTTTTTCAAACTGAGAGCTACTTTTAGTTACAAATTAGCGCAAAGGGTGCGCACTTTTATAGGCATTTCTGAAATTATCATGCTATTAGTTTGTTTTTACTGTTATTACCTGGTTATTTTTTTATTTATTTTTTTTTTGGGGGGGGGGTTAACAAACTTTGTTGGCACAAACACACTACATCACAATTCAACAACGTGGCCCAATTTAGAGATTACAAACATTGCTTATTCAAACATCATTACTAATGTTTCAATAAAAGAAAAAAAATGTTGGGAGTAGGGTTAAAAAGACTAAGTCAACTACCAAAAAAAACATTTTACTCAGAAATCACAATGGCCCAGAACTAATAGACAAATCATGACGTCAATGCGCCCCCTCACTCACCTTGCCGTGGATGAGGAGGATCGTGACGTCATAAACACCCGGATGTCCAGTGCCACGCACTGGCTCACGATCCTCCCATCCGCTAGGTGGCGATGTTTCTCCAAACATTCACCTGGATGAACACCAAAGAAAGCAGCACCTTCCGCCGCCGCAAATGCAGCAACAACAAAACCTTTGAGAAAGCGATACTCGAAGAAAATCAAATTTGGTTCCCAGGAGCAGTGAACGTGAGTTGTGAACGCTTTACAAGCAACACGGAGTTTGCTTTTTGACTTTCACTGTGGAAAGTGGCGCAAATAGACGGCTAAGTAGCATTAGCATCTTTAGCTCATTCATCGAATGCTGCTAGCAAATCCGTCTGTAAGCCTGACTGCATGGGGTGTATCGACGATGTGTCACAAATATTTCCTCCTACATAGAATTACGTTTGTCTCTATTGTCATTGATATTAACCTAGTGAACATTGTCACCATAATCTGAATATAATAAGCAATGTTCCCTCTTAGCTTCCACGGGTCTGAGCTATCACAAAAGAGTGTGAGCGTAGCTTGGACTAATGGTGAATGTTGCAACAATTAATCGATGATTAAAAGCTTTGGCAACCAATTCCACCATCGTTTTATCGAAGGATTTAGGAGCCACCAAATACGTAAAATGAATGCAAACAATAGTGCACAACATTTTGCTGTGACGCTGGGATTTGTAGTACCGCTTTTTTTCCGGCAGAGGACGCTAAGACCAATTTTTAAATAAACGTTGTGTAACGTCCAAGATATTGAACATGGCATCATTTACATACAAAATTGGAAGTAAAGATTCAACTTTTTGGTGTTTTACCATTTCACCATGAAATAAATGTAGCTATGTTCTTGGAAACAGACAGTACTGCATAAAAAAAACCCTGAAAATAAGTAAGTAAATAGAAAATAGTGATAATGACATGTTTAAGTCTCCCCGATGGGCAAATTATGAAACATATATAATCTTAAAAATGTAACTCCAAAAAAAACAAACAATTTTGTCTACAAAATTTTGTAACTCTGTTTTGTAATAAACAAAATATATCTAAAATATAAATTTTAGATATATATGTTTTATGTGAAAACAAAAATACAATTTTACCAAAAGTTAAGGTGCATTGCTCTGCCTTATTTTGTTTTGTTTGATAAGTCCATGAGTAATATGATGCTTGGATAAGCCAAATCATGTTTATTGGTATAGCCCTTAATCACTGAGTCTCAAAGGGCTGCATGGACCACAGATTATTGCAAACCACAGACTGTTATGCCACTGTAGGTAATGAGTGACGTCATCGGAAATCTATGTATTTCTGTGGAGAGCAAATGCAAAGAAAGGCACAACATTCTCTTGCCTCGTGGTAGGGGGCGGTTGTGAGACCAAGGATTGTGATTTGGTGCACACCTTAGCCCCAAACAATAGAAACAGTGATAGAAAGCTAACAGCAAGTCAAGACATACAATTTTGCTTTTTCTTGATTAACTGATTTTCTGATGCTTCTATTCTAATATCGACTTCCTTTATAAATAACACAATAATATGTTTTTTATATGTTACTGTCTGTATATTGCTTTCTTGCTCTGACAATCAAATGATGAATGAGATGTAGATTTATTCATTTGTAAATCTTGCCGCACAGGAATCTCAAGGCGGAGTGTTGTGATTGGCCAGCGTGGGCGCCAATCGTCCGGTGTGGACCAATGGCGGACATCAAGAACTTCCTGTACGCTTGGTGCGGCAAAAAAAAGTTGACGCCCAACTACGACATCCGAGCCGTCGGGACCAAAAACAGATTCCTTTGTGAGGTGTGTTCATCACTTGGTTTTGGCGTTCTTATTTTATTGTGAAGGCGGTAGCTCAGGAGGTAGACTGATAGTTTTGGGACCAAGAGGTCGCTGGTTCGATTCCCAGCTCCTCAGAGTTAAATGTGGACAAGACACTGAACCTCTCGTGTCTCCGATACGCGGGTACGCCCTTTGCATGGCTGACTCGCTATCAATGTGTGAAGTATACTGTAGAGCGCTTTGGGGTGGTCTTCAGTGACTCTAAAAGTGCTATATAAATACAGTCCATTTATCATTATTGTTTATTTCATTTCTTGCCCAAAGCCACATCTTGGGCAATTGTGATTTTCTTGTTTTTTGTGTCAAATACATTTCCGCATTTGAACAGTTAACGTGGGGTATGTCCTTAAAACGTTGAAAATAGAACATTTTCTTTATGAAGTATGTGTTAACAATGGCCAACTGAGTTCCTCATGCTTTTTTTACTGCGTCGATTTGCTTTTAGCAAAGCTGTTTGGGGCGGAACACATTAGATAGGAGGATCGGGGAGTCGTTAGGAGTGCTGGAGAGTTTTGTCATGCTCATCAGTTTTTTTTTATCTATATTTGCTCATGTAGTATGCAAATGGTAAAAGTATAAAAGTGCGTACTTCAAGCAGAGTCCAAACACCAATCCAAAGCTCCAAATTGATGAAAAATGACGAGTTTCATCTCAGCAATGCAAATCATGAAAGGGTAACAAAGATCCAAATTCCGTACACAAATCACATAGGGCCCTTCAGGCTATTTAATCAGGCCCGCCAAATGTTAAAGGGACATTGTGTAGTGCTTCCTAATTGTGGAAAAACTTTATTCAAACCATTTTTTAAACTAAAATCCAAAATACATGAACTATCATATGAAGATACATTTTTTTAAATACTCAGTAGGTTGAGAAATGTTAATGTATTTTAATAATATAATGCTCACCTAGAGGTAGCAAACATTTTCTTTAACTATTTTGTTGCAATAGGCAACCCCGGACACATTCTTATATTCATTTATTTTGCTGTCTTTTTTTCTTCATTTTTTTTCTTTAATTTTCTTTTTTTCCTCTCTTGTCTTTTCTTCCGTCCTGTTTAAAAAAATCGTAATTTTCTTTATTTCCTATTTTATTTTTCTCTTTTCCCTCCCTCTTTTTTCCTTTTCTTTTCCTTTTTTCCTTTTTCTTTGTCCTGTTGGGATTTAACTATCAAAATGTGCCGCTTACCAAATTTTTCGAATTAGTTATCTGACTCCATTAACCAAACACAACCTACATTCATACAAGAATTTTGCGCGCTTGTTTCTTGAGAGAAAAATGACCGAAAGGCCGACATTTCCACACGGGGGCGGATGGTTTATTATCCCTAACAGCAGATCTAAGTGTAAACAGGAGACGGCTAACCACAATCCCAAAACACAGCGCCTTGATGTCTGTATCATTCTGCTTCAGCACACTCACACGTCCTGTTATCAAAATTCCTAGAGAAAATATTATGCATTTCACACAGCCTGCCCTGACTTGTTATTGTACATTGAACTAAACCACAGTCAGTGAATATCTTTATTGCATTAAACGGAATATATGTAACTTGTAGTCAATCGTATGAAATCCTCTATAGTCAAATGTATAAAATCTTTTAGTCCTTTTTCCTTCAACTTTTTCTTTTCCCCTTTTCTTCCTTTCATTTTTGTTGCTGTTTTTTTACTTTTCTTTTCATTTTTCCTTGCTTGTTGGTTTTCTTCCGTGCCCGTTTTTCATTCGCTCGTCACCCTCCTTCAATACGTAGCGGTCAAACGTTACACACTGATGTTATGTCTGCGTCAGGTACGTGTGGACGGCTTCAACTACACGGGCATGGGCAACTCCACCAACAAGAAGGACGCTCAGTCCAACGCCGCCCGAGACTTTGTCAACTTTTTGGTCCGCGCCGGAGAAATCAGCGCCGCCGAAGTGCCGGCTCTCGGCGTGAGTCTCGCCCGTCGGCCGACAGCATAATGCTTCGCCTGGCATGGCGGATAAAAGGACTGCTTTGTTTGGCAGGTGGGGGCTGCCGCTGTGGGCATGGCCATGCCAGGAGACTCTCAGCCAATGGGAGGAAGCGACGGCACCTTTGGGAATCTGCCCTCTGGGGGTCCGCTGCCGCCTCACCTCGTGGTTAAAGCCGAACAAGGTAAAGTATTCTTTTGTGTATAACGTGTATAGCACTCGGTCCTATCTTTGGATTCAAATTTAGCTTCTCACTTCTCGGCTCAAACTGAACATCGCGAGTGACAAACGTTGAATATATGCGGCCAGGGTTGGGTAGGGTTACTTTAACTTGATTACTTTCAATTACTTTTGGATTACTCCAATACCAAATATGCTAATAAAAGACAAAATAAACTAAATATGAATAAAATGACTACATTTTGTGCAGGCTTGGGGAGTAACGGAACACATGGAACGGCAAAAATGATGTTGGCAAGCTGTTTGGATTTATTTTCATTTCGTTTCTGTCGCATTTGATGTTAGTTTTGCCGGAGATCAAAGCCAGGAGAGAAAGCTTACCACGTGTTGTGAGTCATAATTTTATTCATATTTAGTTTCTTTTGTCTTTTATTAGCATATTTGGTATTGGAGTAATCCAAATGTAATTGAAAGTAATCAAGTTAAAGTAACACTAACCAACCCTGTGTGCAACCATGACTAAAATCATTTATTTACAAAGTCAACTTTGAACACAATACCAACGTCAAATTGACGGTGTATTTATTTTATGTCCTTTGGAGCCCGATTCCTCATCAGATACACCAAAGAGTTGTTTCCATCCTCTTACATTTTTGTATTTGTTTAGATTTTTCAGGATAACTTTCTCAGGGTTCTTGCGGATCCTTGAAAAATCTTAGAATGGGTTGAAATCATTCTACAAATGAGGCCTTAATTGCCATTAACGTCTTAAATCCAATTTTCGAAAGTCATAAAAAAATGTGAATACATGATTAATATTTATATTTTAATTGTCTTTTTTGATCATTCTATCGATTTGCTTTGGTGGCAACATGGCGTGACCACAATAGCGGTTTCTGAGCAGACGCATGTCACAATACACATAGCAACTTTAAACAAAGAGGTTTACTTTGGAGCATGGCCGGGAAGTGAATAGGATAGAATAGGATACAACTTTATCGTCATTGTTACAAAATGGGTTGAACATATTGTGACAACGTAAGTGTCCATTTCATGAGAAGTGGCTGTCCAAAGAACGTTTTTGGCCATGGCTAAAATCTGTGCCGGGTCATGTATAATTGTGTTTTGTCAACTGGTCTTAAATTTGATTCCAAATAGCATTACTACAGTCTTTAAAAGTCTTGGATTTAACTTGTCTTAAGCAGTGTCTGAAATAACGTCTGCCCGGACGTCGGGCGTACAACTTACAAAACGTCTCCGCCCGGGTGGCCGACAATTTTTTCAAGAAAAAAAAAATCAAACGTTTGCTTTATTTGTATTTCAAAATCTTCCTTCGGTTTGGAAATTTCGGTTCGTTTGGCAAGTTGCATACTTGGCAGCCAATCAGAAGCCTGCATCCAATAACTTAGTGCTTCCGGACTCTCCCGAACTTCACAAGGAATTGTATTTGCATATCATTTTCCAAAGTAGACGCACAGACAACACAAAAAAATGGATAAGTGGTTAGGAATCGAGCCAAAACCTCAGCCCCAGAAAAAAGATTCAAAAGAAGCTAACAAAATTGATGACGCTACAAAACGTAAACGTACATTAAAAGCATCGTGGAAGAGGAGCTCACATGGATTGTAGCAGACGACGCAACGCAAATATTGCATGAATGAAGATGAGTCAATACTTAATTTGAAAGTGTTATTCTGTTATGTATTCTGATTATCAATCCTTAATACTTTTCAACAATGTTTATTTGTTTATTTTTTTGCGATGGGTTGTCTTATTGTGTTTCAAGTTGTGAAAAATGGGGCAGAGAACTTTATGGCTGGGCATGCAAATTTTTAATAGTTGTCTGCCCTGGTGTCTGGTAACTTTTTGTCATGAGTTTCAGACACTGCCTTAAGATGTAAGAATCTTGGTCTCACAACTTGAAGTTTGCTTCCGTCTGTTGCAAGCTCCTAGCTTAAAGTCGCGATCGCGGCTTAAGTCTTCTCATTGACTCAACTCTTCTTAAAATAGCTTTTTTCCTCCTTTGTACTTCAGAAGGTTGCTAGTGCAATCAATTCCAACCTGCCTTTTGTTTTCCACACAGTATCTTTTGTGGTCGATAAGTTTATTCAGTTTTAAATTGAGGAAAAATGCAAAGTCGATTTCATAGGATGTTAGCTCATTATTTTGACTAGTATTGCACATCGTTGTTTGTTGCTATTGGCCAATAATGTTGCTGTTCTTTGATGTTTACACCCTTTAGGGCTGATCTGTTTTTTTCTTAACTTAAAGATTTAATCAAAACAGGAGGTTCTAGAAGAAACAGAGGTATTCTTTTATCTAAAGGGCCACCTTTCGAGTTCAAAGTTCATTGATCAGGGTTTGTCGGATCGCTTGAAATCCTTGAAAATGTTCAAATTTTGATGTTTTGTCTCCAAGGTTCAAAAAGTGCTTGAATTTTGGGAGATGTGCTTGTAAATGCTTGAAATTCTTGCCATGTTCCCTGGCAGTCTGACTCGATATGCCGCGCATTAAATGGAAAAAAAAAATCAAGTCTGCTTAAAAAAGACAACGACACGCTTTCGCTGGTGGGTTTGCTTTGCTATTGCATTTCTTCCCTCATGCCTAATGGTAGATGGCATTAGTTTGTATGGCGTTGTCTTGTAAGGCATCATCGCTCTCTAAGAGTCACACTCAAGGGAACGGGTGAAGAGATCAGGATGCCGGGTACTGGAGAGATTGGACAATTGTCTTTCAAAGTGCCTAAAAAGTGCTTGAATTTGGCCATTGAAGATTGATGTGTACTAAAATTTAAACTTAACAGTTATCATTTCTGACGTTTGTTGGCAGATGAGACCCAGTCCCGTCCGGTTCCAGGCGTGACGGGCCTGGGTTATTCGGGCGGCGGCGATGGCAGCGGAGCCGACTGGGAACGCGGGGCCAACCTGAAGGAGTACTATGCCAAAAAAAATGAACAGGAAGCTCAGGCGGTAGGTTGCCACCGCAGGGGGTGACAGGCGGGTGGCACCAAAACCAGCTGACCCGGTGTCTTGGTTTTCAGACTCTAGAGTCCGAAGAGGTGGACCTGAACGCCAATCTTCACGGCAACTGGACCCTGGAGAACGCCAAGGCCCGCCTCAACCAGTTTTTCCAGAAGGAGAAGACCAGTGCCGAGTATAAATACAGCCAAGTGGGACCGGACCACAACAGGTCTGGAGCAGAACCTCTCGAGTCCGGACGGACGAGCGGCATCCGCCAAAGAAATTGCATTCGGACCTCAGATGGCCCTTCAGGTTCTGGTTAAAGTTCCTGAAGCGCCACCGGCTCGGTTCTGACCTAACAAACCAGCGATGCTGCTCGTCCGCCAATAGCTAGCGAGCGGGCGTGTGTTTTTCTGCCGGACTGATGTGATCAGGCGGCCCGGCGTCATCAGAACTCGAGGAAGGACACCGGAGCGGCTTTAGGAGCGCTAAAGTGTTCTGGTGGGGTTTTGGAATCTGTTCTGATGACGCCAGCCCGCCCCAACCCAAGGAGCTGAATCCAATCCGGCAGAAAAACACACGAACGCTGTCAGGTGAGTTTTGTTGCGGACCGCCCGGCGGACGTACCGCCGTCTAACGTGTAATCCCTGCAGGAGCTTCATAGCTGAGATGCAACTCTTTGTCCGACAACTGGGCCGCCGTAAGAACCTCTCCGCCTCTTTTGAGTTGCCGCGTTGGGAATCGCTTAGTCCTCGGTTCAGAGTTCATGCCAGTCGAGAGCTGCGAAAAGCTTTAAGTCAAGGGATTCGAAATCATTTGAGCTCAGGGTCGTCATGTTAGCAAATATGAAGGACCAATCATGCTGTATGTTGAAATAAATTGTAGAAGTATAAGAATAGCTGTAAATATCATATTTTCTGCACTAAAAGGCGTATCATATAAGGCAGTCTTTTGGAATAGCATTATACCTATAAGGCACATCTGTTTATAAGGCACATTAGTTTAAAAACACTATATTGGCTAGGTTTGCATAGGAAAAAAAACCTCAGAAAACGTTTTTTTTATAGCACAAACTAACATAATGAAATCGAGTTTAGTCCACTAAAATAGATTCATTCATAAATGGTTACCCTAAGAATGAGCCTTTTTTATTGTAATAATGCATTTCAAATTTTAATAACTGTATTTTCTGCGGTATACGGCGCACCAGATTGTAGGACACACTTTTAGTCATAAAATACTTTATATCCCATATAAATAAACACATAAATAAATTGTCATACCAAAATGTATGACATTGATGCAGTATATTCATATATTTATGCATCCATCCATCTATTATCTGCTGCGCTTATCCTCAGTAGGGTCGCGGGGATGCTGGAGCCCATCCCAGCTATCTTCGGGCAGTGGGCAGAGGACACCCTCAACTGTTTGCCAGCCAATTGCAGGTCGCTCAAGGACAGGGGCAAACTCGCTCGCTCATTCACACCTAGGGACAATTCAGACTGGCCAATCAACCTGTCATGCATGATTTTGGAATGTGGGAGGTAACCGGAGTGCCCGGAGGAAACCCACGCAAGCACGGGGAGAACATGCAAACTCCACACCAAAGGTTCGATCTCATGACCTCAGAATTGTGCTGGACACGCGCTCACCACTGCGCCCCCGTGCTGCCCTTATTTATGCATATTATCAATTATTTATTCCCATTTTTTGTTATGTATTTAGTCACAACAAAATATTATTCAAATGAGAGGTAGGGTAAAGTGGCTGAGCTTTTTACCTATTGGTTGATCAGTGTGGTAGCCACTTTGTTTATTGCCAATCCAATGGCGACATCCATCAAACATATTAAAAACTGCAGGTCATTGCGATTCATTTTTCTCTCGTGCTTCTCTCAGCATAATCTCGCCGGCTGGACTAGGATCGGTTGGCGGGCCCTATGTTTGACACCTCTACCTCTAGTTGAACGCCATTTTTGCATTTCTAATGGAAGTTATCAATAAGGCGACAACATTTCAGTCCGAATGACCAAAGTCGGCTTCAAAATGGCCGACCTGCTGGAAGCGATTCCCAACATGGTTGCTGTGTTTTCTGGGACACTTGTGCAGATTGTGAATGGACACACGTGTTGTCTTTAGGTGTGACGGCACGCGAACACGGCTCCAACAAGAAGCTGGCGGCGCAGTCGTGCGCCCTGTCGCTGGTGCGCCAGCTTTACCACTTGGGGGTGATAGAGGCGTTCTCGGGCTTAACCAAGAAGAAGGATGGCGAAAAGGTGTCTGCTTTTTCAAATTTTTTATGAAGGAGCAATCTGTCCATATGTAGAGAAAAAAACCTGACAAATATATGCCATAGAAAACAAATGTGGACCCAAAATAAATCACATGATACCTACTGTAAATTCTGGACCACTCGGCACTACATTCTTTTAAATGTGACTGATTTCTGCTCAATGCTCTGAATGTCAGAATGAAGAATTTCAATGAAGCACCGGTAAACGGCATGAGAAACTATGATTTCGGTAGCCAAATGCCCCGTCATGTTATTGGTGATGTACATGAGATTGCGTTCTTGGCAGAATCCACGGGGAAATGTCTAAGAAAAGTAACACATCGTGCTGGATTAAGACACACCTTTGCGGGCTGTGTACGCAGCTGTCAATTTCAACAAGCTAAGTAGTCGATACTTCATAAACTCAATCAGGATTCAAATATATAAGCGGGAGTGAGACAAAAACGTTCTCCCAAAGTACTGTACTGACTAAAGGGAGAGTTTGAGATCATGCGACTCATCATGTGACTATATACATCCAAATTGAACAACAGTTATCTTTCAAAAGCACTATAGTTCTCTTTTAGTGTCCATAGTATCATCGTCCAGTCGCTGGAGTTCCCTTTAATTCTTGAGTAAGGACAAGTGAATGCAATTTGCGTCGTCACCGCGGCGACCACAATATAAAACGATTTCTCACCTCTAGCACTATTGTCCACAGTATGGTTTGCTGTGATCCAGGCATATAGGGCCCACATTTTATGCCACATTTGCAGCCCTCATTGTCATTGGGGTGGGTCTGCATTTGCCTTCTGCAAACAATGGCGTCCATGCCAAATTCCCCCTGCGATTAACGGGTACCCCAAAAACCTGTTGTTCTTACTCTCTCCTTTTCTGTCTCTTCTTTCTTTCTCTTTAAACAATTTCCTGACTCGCTTTCATTCTATTTCAATCTCTTTTTTTTCTTGCATTTTCATTTTTGTTTTTTTTTTGTTTTCTCTTCCTTTTTTATTTTCATTCTTTTTTTTTGTTTTTACTGTTTTTTATTGTTTTTTCTTTTACTTTTAATTTTTTCTCTCTTCGTTCTCTACTTCCTTATGTTCTTCCGTTTTTTTTTTCTTGTTATTCTTTTCTTCTCATTCTATTTTTTTTTTTGTGTGTTTGGACTTTTTTCTTTTGTCTTAGTCAACTGACTCTGTGGTAGTCGCCATCTTGAACGATCACATGATCCGGAAAACCCGTGACGTAAACAACCCGGGCGTGTGCCCAGCTTAAAATGCAAGGAATGGACATGAGTTGATTTTTCTGTCCGTTAAGCTTGTGGCTTCAAATCCCGTGCCGCTTGTACGAAAACAAAATTGTGTTTTTTTCTTAAATTTGAGCATGTGGCTTTTAATCAGGTGAGCCCTGTACTCCGGAATTTATGGTCATTGCAATCCAAGGAGGCGCTCTTTAACCTGCAAGTCCTGACACTGTGGCCATAATATCAAACCTCCAAATTGACTCCAAGTCTGAACGTTTTTGTCCACAGCTGGAAGCCTACGACGTGTCAGTGTCTCAGGACCTCCAGCAGCAGCTTTCCTTCTTTGTAGAGGAGCTGGGGGTCCAGATCCCTTTTCCTGTGAGTGGATGGTATTTGGCGCACGCTCCCGGTTAAAAACCCAATCTGACGAGCGCTTCCTCTTGCAGCCCGCCAACCCCGGCGAGCCGGTGTCTTTGGTGGCCCCCAAGATGGCCACTTTCGAACCATCTCAGCGGCAGAGCGGTGCCGGCGTGGTGCCGTGGTCGCCACCTCAGGTGAACTGGAACCCCTGGACCGGAAGCAACATCGACGACGGACCTCTCGCATTTGTGAGTCACGCTTTTACAGGGTTCATACGGGTGCTTAAAATTATTCTTCTTTGTGTTTAAATGGGGCTTTTTCAAGGTTTGAAAAGTGCTTGAATTTTGTATGAAACATGTCAATTTGTTGACATGTTTCCTGGCATTCTGACTTCATAGACCGCGCATCAAATGAAGGAAAGTGAATCAAGCCTGCTCAAAAATGACGCTGACACGCCTGCTCTGGTGGCTTCACTTTGGCACTGCATTTTTTTCCTCGTGCCTGACTGCAGATCGCATTAGTTTGTATGCCTTTGTCTTGTAAGACATCGCGCCCAAGAATACTAGTAAAGAGACAAAGATCCCGTGTACTGGAGAAATTGGGAACTTGACTTGGAAATGCTTAAAACGTGGTCGAATTTGGCCATGTAAAAGGTGTATGAACTGTTTTAGTATAATAGTGTAATCTCTTCTAGTCTGTGCTGCAAGAACTCATTTTCTGCAAAAGTGTTCTCCCGTTTCTTGTAGAGATTCAACTCACGCCTATTTTAAAGTCGACTCGTCGCAGTTTATTTAAACAATTAGCTAAACAATCAGATGATTATTTTTTTTCTCAAATATAGCATGGCGTTGATTATATTATGTGGCAAATAATGAAAAAACAAACAAAAAGGGGTACAATAAATATGATTTTCTAAACATACAGCGGATTTGTACTAATAAAGAAAAATGCCCTACCTAAAACCAATTAGGCACATTACTCAGACAGTAGAGAGACTTCTATTTTTCAGGGACAGGCAAATAAATCTTATCTATCGATCCACCCTGGTCATATCCCTCGAGAAGGGTGACTGACCGCAAGACAAACACATAAACAAACAAAGAAAATATTAAAAGGGAAAAAGTAACAAAAACACACACAAAAATCTTTGGACCATGGCCAACCCAAATGCCCAAACAGGTTAAGCACCTCGACACCCAAGTTGGTCATGCTTTCGTCCTTCCAGATGAAACGGGACACGAAAAAGCTGTCATGTCACGCGGGTTAGGATGACACGACACACTCATTTGTTCAACAACAGCGCCCAACAGCTTTCACTGGTTTACCCCTGCCGCATCATACGGGTGCCCTGCCCATCCCTTAGAACAGGTCTAAACATCCCACCATCATTTTACAACACCTCTCCACTCATTCCTATCACCAACAAGAGCTCTAGCTTCCACAAGTTTAAATCATGTCGACATTTTTTTATCCCTGTAAACCAAGACAAGTCCCATTGGCAGCAGTAGAACAGTAACTAAAACCAGAGGTGGATAAAGTGCCTGTGGATGGGGAGATCTGGTCTTCCCTGCTGAGGCTGCTGCCCCTGCGACCCGATCCGGAAGTACCGTATTTTCCGCACTATAAGGCACACCTAAAAGTCTTAATTTTTTTCAAAAGCTGACCATGCGCCTTATAATACAGTGCGCCTTATATATGGCTCAATATTAAATCGCAAGGTCTCGCAATTTACACAACAGCCGCGACTCGATTTCCCCCCGAACGTGGAGTAGTCCGCGGTGTATGCTGGGATTTATATACCGGCGTTTCATTGGCTAACCAATGTGTCAATCATCATTTGAATCGATCGCTATTGGCTGAAGTTATTTGGAGCCTCGGATTGGCTAGAGGGCCGAAACAAACCCTGCAATTGGCCGAAAAAGATGTGTCAATCATCCGTTAAATCGATCGCTATTGGCTGAAGTTATTCGGAGCCTCGGATTGGCTAGAGGGCCAAAACAAACCCTGCAATTGGCCGAAAAAGCTGACCGAATAGCAAGCTTGCTAAACTACGCCATAAAGAAACATGTTTCATTAATCTGTATTTGTAAAGATTTTACTCTCCTGGATTGACTACACTCACGGTTGTAAGAAGACCATGATTGCGTATCATTATTGAACGTGAGAACTTAGGTGAGCTATGCGGCTTTATATTTTCCCGGTATCTTGTTTTAGTACGATCTTGATGTTGCTGTCGTCGTCGTCGTTGAGTCACTCAAGGCGCCTAAGGTAATCCATATTAGAGCCAGACTCGCTCGTGGGAGGCTCCGTAGTTCTCCGAAGGAGAGGGGGCTGCGACTGTCCTGTGCCGCCAGGCCTGACGGGGTGCGACCCAAGCAAACCAAGCAGACGAAGCCTCTAAAGTCCTTAGTACGTTCGGACAGGCCGGTGCATGATTTATGGAAGCCCCGTGGGCAGGTAGTACAGGTAATTGGGGTGTGGTCGCAGCGAATAGTTCGAAAGCACCACTGGCATTTGGACTGGGGGCCAGGGTTGCTCTCGAAGTCGCCCGCCCTAAGAAGAACAGAGAGAGGAGAGTAGAAGAGAGAGAAAGAGAGGGACAGATAGAAAGAGACAGAAAAAAGGGAAAAAAAGGCAAAAAGGGGGAAAAGAGAGTGAGAGAGGTGGGGAGAGAGTAGGAAAGAGAGGGATAGAGAAAATGAGAGACAAGAGTGTAAAGGGGGAAGAGAGAAAATGAGAGACAAAGAAGAAGAGAGGAGCAAGAAAGAAAGAGCGAGTCTGAGTGGACTGAGTTGGATTCGTAAGGCTCCCCCGGGAGAGAGCGCTTCGCAGGACACCACGGGAAGGTTCCTAGTCTTTGTCCTGCTGATGTTGCTGTGATGAGTTGAGTGAATTAAACTCAATTCCAAGTGTTTATTGTCATATGCACAGTAAAGTTGCGAGCGAAAAAGAAACTAGAAACTAAGGAATGGTTGGCATTTCTTGAATCCCAAGACTTGAACCTTCCGAATGATATTTGACACGATGCATTTGAGTGACATCGTACGGACACCGCATCCGCACGTGTCTACGACACGTATTTGCTTCTTTGCAAGCTTTGGGAATGTTAAGGGGGTAATCAGTTGGACTGAATCATCTGACTGTTTTGTCCACGTTCCCATTGTAGCGCCTTATAATCCGGTGCGCCTTATCTATGGAAGATATAGGACCAAAAACGATTTTTTGGGGGTCCGCCCTATAACCCGGTGCGCCCTACAGTGCGGAAACTACGGTAAATGGATGGATGTTGCTGAGTAAATTACAATTAGTTAATTTATGGTTATTTCTTTTTGCGGGATTGCAGGTCTACCTCAGGTTATGTGCAATGGTTTTTGATTTGATTACCTCATTTTAGTAACTTTGAATTATTTTTAATGTTCCTCATATTTGTAAAATGCTGTGTAGTAGTTTGTCACCTTGTTTCTTTGTTCCGACATTAAAGATTGGTTCTAGTTTTGTCAACTTTCACTCCGGGGGCAATGATTCGACTTAAAATGCGGACAAAAAAAATGTGTGATCGTTTTTCCGATAATTATCGGTATCGATGAATAATAAATATTTTCTATTTTATTTTATATTCCTCGTCTGTTTCTGGGAAAGCCCTCGGTATTTTTCTCAACTGTTGGTTGAAACCATCAGTTTGGAATGCTTTTGGGGATTGAGTGCTCCTTTTGGGACCGAAATTGTCCTTAAATTGTCGCCATGTGTGTTTACGTCAGTGTGAAGCTCATTGTAAAGTGATTTGAAAAGCCCTATATAAATGCAAACAGTTTACCAGTGCTGGTTATCTCAGATGTGGTTCAATCCGGTGTCTTTTTGTTTCAGTGCACTCCGGAGCAGATTAGTAAAGACCTTCAGGACGAAATGATGCAACGTCTGGAGCACGATAACGACCTTCACAAGGTCAGTTTCTTGAACCTGTTTGTTCGTATGTGTATTTGCGCGTTTCGTGCCTTGACCCAATTTGTTCGAGTTTCAAATATGTATCGTGAGCTTTTGCTGGCGCCCTCCGGTGGGAAGGAGTGCGTTGCTAGGCAGAAAGCGCCAACGATGTCTTTGCTATTTGGCCAGATGCTGAGTGAACGCGAGCAGCTCCCCGTCAAGCAGTTTGAGGAGGACATCATGTCTGCGGTGGACTGCAGCCCGGTGGTGATCATCCGAGGGGCCACGGGTTGCGGAAAGACCACTCAGGTGCCCCAATTCATCCTGGACCGCTTTGTCAAGGAGGGACACGCCGCAGACTGCAACATCGTGGTCACGCAGGTAAGTTTAGGTCCTCTTTTTTCTTTTTTTTCTTCGATTTGGCACCCTTTCCAATGTACGGTTAGCAGTGCTAGCGAATTCTACAAATCTTCCGTAGTTGACTACACTACTGTATAGGAAATTATGAAATATGCACTTTGTATTGATAATGTTGATTGTTCCTTGGGTATTTCTGGTGCATTAGTGCCACCGGCTGGACACTCTCATACCGCCCCGCTTTTTTGAACACATTTTGTTTTTATTTTGTATTGATTGCTTTATTCTCATTTTATTTTTGTTTGCTATTCTGTCTACAGCAACCTTGGTCGTCCTGAGAGGCGCTTTGGAAGTAAAATGTTCTATTGTTATTTTTATTATGTGCGGTTTCTTTCTAAGTGAGGTTGACTAAGCTAGGCACCTTTTTATCATTAAGATAATCTTGAGAAGCACCGACAGTTGAAAGTATTAAAAAGATTATTCCACACCATGTTCCTTTTTGTTAAGCTTTTATAATTGACAGTATGACGTTTTTCTTATGAAATGTACTGGGTAGGTCATAAATGGTTATCCATTTTGGTTAATAGTTTTGCTGTGATGTAAGATTTTACTATGTTTTTAAACTATTTTTAATTTACTATATTTTTATCTTGTTTTTCTAAAAAGAATACAAAATACGACATAAATTAAGCAAAATATATCTGATAATGGGAGGTTTTTTTTTTAGAATTAAGAATGAATAAATTCAGCAAAACCAAGTTCAATATTTTTAAGTTTATTGCAGAATATTTTGGACACCATTGTGATATGGACAAAGGTTGCAGTCCAACAATAATGTATACTGTATATATACTGAGGTGTTGCAAAACTGCCAATGAAGTTACGGGTTGTTTTTCATTGTTTTGATCAGTATCTTGCAATCAGCCATTTTTACAGCTTTGTCGCTCTGGTCTTATTGAAATGAAGCGCTCTTGCAGTTAGCAAAGAAATATGGAAATATGGCTAAAGTTGATAAGCTTCTTATTGTAGAGTCTTCAAGATTCCTACAAATGACATGTTTGAACATTTGTGCAAACATAATCCACATTCTATTGAATTTCTCATTCAGATTTGGCAGAATAAATGTTATGATCTTCAACATTAATACTTTTTTCATTTAATTTGCCTTAATCATATACTTACTGCCTGTGAAATTTACATTTAAAAGTATATGAAATGTTTGGAAACTCTATATTTTGACTTAAAACACCAAATTCCCTGAGATTTGATCTGCAACCTCGGTGTAAATGTTTAAATCTAAGCTTAAAACACACTTCTACTCGCATATGAATAACCAATATTTTATGTTCATAATATGTTCATTGTTTGCCCTCATGTAAGTTTTAGATCAGGTGATGGTGTAATAATAGTCTGTGGTTTGCAATAATCCATGGTCTGTGCAGCCCTTTGAGACTCTTTGTGATGAAGGGCGTCACAAATAAAAACGACTTGACTTGACTAGACTATTGGGATATAGACAAAGGTTAGATTCTGGCAAGAGTGTGCAAGTGACATTTAAAGCAAGGTCCTGACAGTGCCTTTCAAAATGACTTATGGGCAACAGTGGGCATTTTATTGATGACTTTTCTAGGGAGATAAAAAAAGTCATGTTGATAAGGGCAGTTTTTTCATTCTTTTGACGTCATTGGTGGATAAAATGTGACCGGACAAATAATATTTGTGTCGTTTTGGGTGTTTTCCATCTCTTAGCCCCGCCGCATCAGCGCAGTGTCCGTGGCGGAACGCGTAGCGGCCGAGCGGGCCGAAGATCTGGGACGGAGCTGCGGCTACAGCGTGCGTTTCGAGTCTATCTTGCCCCGCCCCCACGGCAGCATCCTCTTCTGCACCATTGGTACGTCTGGCAACCAAACCCCGCCCTCTGCCGTCACGTGATGCCCCATAACCCCGCCTACTGCTGTCACCTGCAGGCGTGCTGCTGCGAAAGTTAGAGGCCGGACTTCGAGGAATCAGTCATGTTATCGTGGACGAGATACACGAGAGGGACATCAACGTGAGTCGCCGGCCCTCGGCTGGCCCCGCACCCTTACCCGCCGAAATCTAGCACTTTACTGAAAAACAATCATGAGTTACAGTTACTAATTACTTCATGTAAAATTCCATAACCCCACAGAATGGACACTTAACAGTAGCCCATACACTTAAAGTAACTATCTAGTTACAAAGGACCTTTTATGTTCCTATATAAACCTGCATCACATATAAGTAGACTCCTTAAAACTGCTTTAAACTCTCCACATTGTAAAAAATATAGAAGGTGTCCACCAACCTGCGAAAGCAGTGAACAGTTTTCATATTTTTTGGCTTGTGCCAGCCTTATAGCTTGCAAATCTTCACTAAGCTGAGGCATTTCATACCCATTTTGGCTTCAAACCGCTCCAAAATTTCCATACAGATCCTCCCCTACTTATGACCATTCGACTCACGCAAAACGGTAGATACGAACATTTTTTTCGGGATGTCGAAAAATATCCGGACATTGCTGTAAGTTAGAATGTGTATTGTGCAGCTTTATCCGATTAAAGGACAGTGTTGTAGTGCTTCTTTCCGCCGCATGGCGCTGTGAGAGGTCAACAAGCATCCACCCCGAAGAAGAAATACGCCTTCTACTTCCTTTTTAGTGTGTATACAGTACACACTGCACTGTATCTCTAGCGCTCTAAGAACTTTGACATTTTTATTGTTTAATATCGCGTGCATCCATTCAATATGATTGGTGTAAATAGGTGAGTCGTTTCTTTTGAAACGAAAGTGAAATAAGAAAGCTTGATGCGGTTGAGAAAATAGTTGGATCGTTTTTTTTTTTTTTTTTTTGGGTCCACTTTTTACCACGGAGGAGGAAGTCGCCTAACTCTTCCAAAAGTTAGTTAAACTTAACTTTACTTATCTTTATTGTCTATCTATCTATCTACCTTGGTCATATCCCTCAAGAGGGGTGACCGACAGCAAGACAAACACATAGAATAACAAAGAAATAAAAGGGAAAAAAATAGCAAAAAAACACACACAAAAATTTTTGGACCATGGCCAACCCAATTGCCCAAACAAGTTAGGCACCTCGGCACCTAAGTTGGTCATGCTTTCGTCCCTCCAGATGAAATGGGACACCAGAAAGCGGCCATGTCACTCGGGTCAGGGTGACACAACACACTCTTTTGTTCAACAGCAGGGCCCGACAGCTTTCACTGGTTTACCCCTGCCGCATCATACGGGTGCCCAGCCCATCCTTAAGATCGCGTCCACAATCCCACTATCCTTTCACAACATCTCTCCACTCCTTTCTATCACCAACACGAGCTCTAGCTTCCATTATATTTAGACCTCTTTCCTGCAGTGCACTTATAACACCATCCATCCACGTCAATCGCGGCCTTCCTCTTGGTCTCCTTCCATTGACTTCTGCTCTGTAGATCCTCTTCAACATTCGCTCCTCATCCATCCTCTCCATATGTCCAAACCAACCGAGTACTCTCTTATCAACATGCTTGCTCAGTTCCACGACTACTCCAGTTCTGTCTCTCACAATTTCATTTCTCAATCCATCCAATCTTGTCACTCCTAACATAGTCCTCCAACACTTCATCTTAAAAACATTCAATTTCCTTCTTAAATCTGCGTTCAGGCTCCAAATGTCTGCACCATACTACACAGTCGGCACAATCACACTCTCATACAGTCCCCTCTTAACATCCATACTCTTGTTATTCATCACTCTCCTCAGAGCACCCAAAACCTTGCTTCCTTGATTCACTCTGTGCAATACCTCGCACTCCACCAACTTTTACTAATTAACTATATTTAAACTCCTTTTTCCATAAACATTGCTCAGATGCGGGTTTATATGGTAGGGAGAATATCTTCACGACAAGAAATTCAGTGTTCTCGTGCTCTATGCTTGCGATGGTGGACTGTGTAGATGATTAAAAACACGCCCACCCTCCTTTCATCTTGCTGGCGAATTAAGTGTTGTATGTTACATCGTGAGTGAAGGACGAACAGTTAGAGATCACAGGACATTGTAATTCCTGATCTTCTTTTAATAAGTAGCAAAGTAACGTACCATGTGGTAATGACAGTTGAGTAACAAATTGTTATTAATAATGCATGGAGTGCTCGTTACAGACAAAAGTATTTGCGCTCTTTTGTAAGGCGTTATTCCCTACACTGTCTTTCGCAGACGGACTTCCTGATGGTTGTTTTGAGGGACGTGGTCCAGGCCTTCCCGCAGATCCGCGTCATCCTAATGTCAGCCACTATCGACACCAGCATGTTCCGGGCTTACTTCTTCAACTGCCCTGTCATCGAGGTCTTTGGGCGCACCTTCTCCGTGCAAGGTAAGGCCCCACTTTGTTTCAACGCTCCATTTAACAAAGCCATTATCCCCATAAAATGGCAAAGGGTTTGTACGGGTCCTTTGAATCTTTAAAATGCTTGACTTTTATTGTGGTGGCAGTGGCTCAGGAGGTAGATCAAGAGATCGCAGTTCGAATCCCGGCTCCTCCGTGTTACATGTCGAAGTGTCCTTGGGTAAGACACTGAACCCCTAAGACCCCCAATACGCAGGTTACCGCCTCACATGGCTGCACGACCGCTATTGGGAAATGTGAAGCACACTGTAAAGCGCTTTGGGAAGTCTTGACTTGAAAAGCGCTATATAAATGCAGATCATTTCATGAAGAAAAATGAGCCTGCCTAAAATCATGTCAAATCTCTGGTGTGCTGGCTTTGCCACAGCATTTCTTCTTTCCTCGTAATTAACGACAGCTGGCATTAGTTTGTATGGCGTTGTCACTTTAAGTCATCGCCGCCTCATTTCCTCTTCTCGCCAGTAGCGTACAAGCTTTACAAACTGCCTATTTCGCTATTTGCTGCGTGTAATTTGCAGAATATGATATTCTTTTTGGTGCGTTCAGTATTTTGTTTTTCTGAATTATCGGTGTGTGTGCCCCACGTTATACCTCTCCCCCCTAGCAAACTTACTTTGTATTTCATTTTTGGAGGAAAGGAAATAGAACTGTAAATAGGGCTGCGCATCGAAAACCGGTTCTAATTTGGAACTGGTTCCGCAGTTCAACGATTCCTTGGAATCGGTAGTAAAACTATTTCGGTTCCACTATCGATCCCACCCGGGCTGCGGTGCGAACATAGCAAACCAATGCAACCCAAAGCAGGGTCCGGTGACGTCGATCCTTGTGCTATTGGTTGTCGCTGCTCGACCAATCATATTAGCTGCAGAGATGTCGCCGGCTCGCAGTAAACGATCGAATGTGTGGCTGTATTTCACTCAAAAAGACGATGCAGGAGTATGCCATACATGCAAAAAAGCCATCTCGGCGAAAGGGGGTAATACCACCAACACGCTAAACTACCTGGCTGGCCAAACATGGCATCAAACTGAAAAAATGCACCATATTTGAGGTGCTCCGACGACAAGAGGACAGTTTTGCCACAGCACATAAACAACCTAGCTAGCGTGCTAACGATTAGCTAGCTACGTTAGGTTTTAGACGTGGCAAAAGGTTTATTTTGCGCAACTGTGTGTATCCAGCTCTCACTTAAAAATACGTTTTAATTCAGATGACACAATTGGCAGTCAGAATCAGGCTGCAGGTAGCCAGTGTGCAGCTGCAGGTACACTAGAGTCCCCTGGTCCATCTGTTGTTGTATTAATATTTAATTTTTCCGCAGTGAGAATCAATAAGAGAATCGATAAGGAATTAGATCGATAAGGAATCAGAATCGCTAAAACCTTATCAATACACACCCCTAACAGTAAAGCACAGAGCATTGGTCCTTGTATAGAAATCCATTTTGAGCAAGTTGAAAATATTTACTTTGGCGAAATGACGCCGGTATCTTCTGAACATTTGTGTTCAACACGGCAAGGTTGAAATTATAAACACAGGCCTAGAGTGCCCCCTAGCTGTTTAGTGTGAAAATAACATGAATTTTTATACCTGATAATAATGAGTTAATAAAACTGCCGTACCTGAGGTCTAAAAATCGCATATGTTAATTCCGGACATATCTGAGGACTTGTAAAACCTGTGTAAATCGTGTGCTTATCGGTGGATTTGATAAATACATGATTCACACTGGATATCTTTTTTCAATGGTACTGGAGAAATTGGAAAATAGCCTTTAAAAAGTTCTTAAATAGTGCTTGAATTTGAGTCAAATCA
Organism: Urocampus carinirostris; assembly: GCF_059441175.1. Lineage (NCBI taxonomy): Eukaryota > Metazoa > Chordata > Actinopteri > Syngnathiformes > Syngnathidae > Urocampus > Urocampus carinirostris. The sequence continues at coordinate 74,217,345 of NC_142349.1, read as the reverse complement.
AGTCACATTTATTTATATAGCCCTTAATCACAAAAATGTCTCAAAGGACTGCACAGGATGGTAATCCCCCTTCCAGGATTGACCAGGGTGAATCACAATTAGCATTACTGTACACAGAATAGTAAACACCAGGTAAGACGTTGAAAATGTCCGGAAAGTGCAGGACAGCAACGACGCCCCCAGCCTGTAAACTAGTCCAGAAAGTCTATGACGACCATGAAAAAAGTTATTGGTTGTCAGTTCATTTTTAAGATTGAAGAAAATTTAAATATGAGCACAATCCAGGAATAAATAAATCTTGTATGTAGTTGTTGTGCTCAAAATGTCTGCACTGTTTAAAAACGGATTGTTTTTAAGCGCTGGCTAATTGGCTTGAGCAATGTGCTACCAATTGATGAGTGCCCATTCTTTGGCGCAGAGTACTTCCTGGAGGACTGCGTGCAGATGACCAACTTTGTGCCGCCTCCTGCTGACCGCAAGAAGCGAGACAAAGATGAAGAAGGCGGCGGAGACGATGACGTGAGTCATAATGAGGGGCACCTTATTGGTTTTGTCCATTTTGTCTGAAAGTAGCGCCACCTCATTGCGATCAGGTGAACTGCAACGCCATCTGCGGGCCCGAGTACTCTATGGAGACCAAGCGCTCCTTGGCGCAACTGAGCGAGAAGGAAACCTCTTTTGAGCTAGTAGAGGCTTTGCTCAAGTATATCGAGACGCTGCAGGTCGCAGGAGCCGTCCTGATTTTCCTGCCCGGATGGAACCTCATCTACGCTATGCAACGCCACCTGGAGTGCAGCCCGCACTTTGGTAAGTGACACCAGGGTAACTGGGCCTACAAATTGCTGATGATTTTTGGGGAAGAGCAATCTCTTGAATACAATTTTAACCTCTTGTGCTAGGCCACTGGGGCTTATCCAATTTAAAGTCCAAACTTTCTCGCATCTATCCAGGTGTCCTCGATAGGTGTGATAAATGCCATTGCTATATACCTGCAATTTGAGTCATATGAACGACTGCAGCCCCAACTTGCACGACTTTTGGCAGGGCTGTTTTCTAGCTATGGTAATTATTGTACAGGTGAATTTACAACCTTCCCCATCCATAGCAATTTTTGGTGTAATGGAGACTTCTATTTCATTAAATTCCACCCAAAAGAAGTTGCTAGCAAGGCGGTGTTTATTACTGCATGGGAAATCTCCAAGGTACCCTACAGTTTCTTTGTGGCTCTGTTGTAGAATAATGAAGTCGGAGCTTATCGACATAATGAGGACACATTTGTTTAGACAGGAAATTCCAGGCAGAGATTAAATGTCAGCGAAGCTGTCAGGAACTTTGCTGGGTCACGGCGACTTTTGATGAGAAACATGCGGACTATTGCAAAAACACTGTCAATTCTTGGAAGCATGCGGCCAGTAAGAGAAAAACAACACGAGATATGGCTGACGTGATGTTTTTGCTCCGGAGGGTATAAGAAAGCCGGTTGTCTCTTAGACAAATGAGAACGCTGTCTTGAACGCTGACGAATATCAATTAACATTTCCCTCCCCGTCAAAACTTCTCTGCTCTTTGTGTATATTTCTGGGGCGAGGCAATACGGTCTGCTCCGAAAGCTCAAGCACACCACATTCTTTCTGAAACTTGAAAAGATCGAGTGCACTTTGAGAGGGTCCTCCACACATTTTTTCCCATTATGGCTTCCACTAATCACTTCATTCAAAAGGCTGAAACAATTAACCTACTACTTATTTAGTTTTTTGATGTGCACGTATGTTTTTAAGTACTCACGCACTTGGCTAACCACATGAAGACGAGCCGTGGTGGAGGGGTTTCTTGTGTTAGCTAGCGTGTGAATCCTATATCCAGTATTCCTGTGAGGTCCGATTGTTTTACATAAGCACTTGTTAGGGAAAAAAAGAAAGTACAATGTATGTTCATTTGTAATTGTATATCCCAATGTAAAAAAAAACAAAAAATTGACGCTGATGGTGAGCATGGCAGCGTTTTGCTAACATTTTTGCCAACGTGTCTTTCGTTCTTTGCCAGGGAACAGCCGCTACCGCATCCTCCCGCTTCACTCTCAGATCCCCCGCGAGGAGCAGAGGCTGGTCTTTGATCCAGTGCCTGACAACATCAGGAAGGTGGGTGGCCTGCCCACTGTGCCCACCATGTCCACCTACACTCTGCCATCATACCGTTATTTTGCCCGCAGGTGATTTTGTCCACCAACATCGCCGAGACCAGCATCACCATCAACGATGTGGTCTACGTCATTGACTCCTGCAAGTAAGTGGCGCCATGGCCTCTATTTCTCTCTATCCCTCTCCTTTTTCCTTTCTTTCCATCTTTCTTGTTTTCTATCAAACTTTCTCTGCCTCTTTCTCTTCCTTTCTCTTTCCCAATTTCCTTTTCACTCCCTCTTTCTCTGCCACTCTTACTCCTCCCTACACTTCCCTGCTCTCTCCCTTTCTCACTCTCTATATTCCTCTCTCTCCCCTTTTTTACATCCTTTCTTTTGGTCTCCCTCTATCTTTCTCTCCTTCCGTCTCACTCTGTCTTTCTCACTTTCCTTTTATTTTACTCTATGGCTCTCCCTTTCTCATTTCTGTGTCTCTTTGTCCCTCTTGCTTCTCCTCTTTACCGCGCTCTATTTTTTTCTCCTGCTCTCTCCCCTTTTCCTCTCTTGTTTCCCCCTCTCCCTCTCTTTCCATCAATTTCACTCTCCCTTTCTATCGCTTGTTCTCTTCTCTCTCCCACTCTTTATTGCACACCATTTCTCTCTCTCTCTTCTACCTGTTCTGACTCCATCTTTCTCACTTTCCTTCCCTCTCTTTTTCATTCCCCCCTGGTCTCTATCCCTTAATCCCCCCACTTTCTCTTTTTTTCCCTTTGTCCTACTGTATCTCTTCTTTCTAACACCCTCTTTTTCCCCTCCTGCTTTGACTCTTAGGCAGAAGGTGAAGCTATTTACGTCGCACAACAACATGACCAACTATGCCACAGTGTGGGCCTCCAAGACCAACCTGGAGCAGAGGAAAGGGAGGGCCGGCAGAGTCCGAGCCGGATTCTGCTTTCACCTCTGCAGCCGAGCCCGCTTCGACAAGTACGACCTCCGCCGCGATCCCCCGTAATCCCCTCAAAACTCAAGCGTCCTCCTGCCTACAGACTGGAGACCCACTTAACTCCCGAGATCTTCAGGACGCCGCTACACGAGGTGGCCCTCAGTATCAAACTGCTGCGACTGGGCGCAATCGGACACTTCCTGTCCAAAGCCATCGAGCCGCCGCCCCTCGACGCCGTCATCGAGGCCGAGCACACGCTCAGAGGTAAGAACACCCCGATAACATTTGTTTTGTAGGAAAGGACTGAATAAAATCATCAAGATGAACACCATCTGGCTCGAGGTTTAGAGTTTAGGAGATACTCAAAATAAGGACAGAAGACAACAATGAATTTTGAACCTTCAGGGAGAACAGGAGTCAAGTCATGTTTATTTGTATAGCTCTTGATAAAAATAAATCTCAAAGGGCTACACAGACTACCAATACAGCATCCCCTAATCTAAAATTCAAATGAGGGCAAGGAAAAACTCAAAAACCTCAGCACGAGGAAAATTAAACCTCGAGAAGGGACTGCACATGAGGCAATTGCCTTTCTAGGATGACCAGGCTGCAATAGATGTCGCAAGGGCATCAAGAGACAATACACAGACATCAGCAACATGAAATATAGGTCATAACAGAATGTCCGGTTGACAAATTCCTGTTCCAAAATCTTGACCGATGAAGCTGGACTGTACAAAATAACCTACAAGGTTCACCTGAACCTCACAATTCCAAATTCCTAATGTGTTATAAAGGTCCTCCATGATTATTATTAAAAATCTTCAAGGTTTAAAAAACATCTGCCCTAAAGGGTGTGGAATCAAAGAACAACTACATGATTCACCATTTTCATGTTTAAAGTTAAGTAAACACACCAATTAAGGAGAAAAGACACATGCATTTTGAACATGCAAGGAGAACAAGGGAGAAAGTCCAAACCTCAGATAAGAAATTCCAACCTGTTCTGAAGGCTGTCCCCTGAGCCCCTTCTTGTTGTTAAATCATTGAAGTTACAAGCAGATCCGCCCAGAAGGGTGCGGAAATAAACTAAAAGCAACATGAATGGCTAATGGTGACAGTAATGTAACAGTTTATAATGGTCAAAATAACCCACTACCCTGGCATCCTATGCAATTGTTGTGGTTTAACTGTAGATCAGAAGCCTGGTGTGCAGACATCTGGCAGAATGTTATGAGATGATGTTGATACAAGAAGTCACAAGATGTTGACCGAACAAAGTCGGGGTCGGAAAAAACAGTTTGGAATCCGAGGAAAAACATCACGTGATCTTGTTGAACACAGTATAAAGCCCAGCGTCTCTTGGACGAATTTTGAACATGGCTTAAATGAATGTTGCTGAAAAAAAGGACGTTCCTTTTTGTCATATTTCTGTCTCTGCGTATATTTTGGGGCGACGCCCAACGACGTCCTCTCCAAAATAAGTGGAGCCCAACGTGGGGCTTCCTCTCAAAAACGATCTCCTTTGCAGGTGTTCAATATTAAATAACGAATGAACTTATAAGAAAACTGCATTTGTTTTTGTGCAGAACTGGACGCGCTGGATACCAACGACGAGCTGACGCCGCTGGGCCGCATCCTGGCCCGCTTGCCCATCGAGCCACGCCTGGGCAAGATGATGATCATGGGCTGCATCTTCCAGTCAGTGTCCCGTCCCGCTTCTGTCACCATTTTTTGCAGCTTTGTCCCGACTCCTCCCTTTTTGCACATAGTGTGGGCGACGCAGTGTGCACCATCTCTGCGGCGTCCTGCTTCCAGGAGCCGTTTGTAAGCGAAGGCAAACGATTGGGATTCGTGCACCGTAACTTTGCCGGCAACCGTTTCTCGGACCACGTGGCGCTCCTTTGCGTCTTCCAGGCCTGGGACGAAGTCAGGTGAGTGCCACCCCGCCCGAAGCCCGAGTACGAACGCGCCACCGTGACTCTGCCCCCTTCCAGGATTAACGGTGAGGAGGCAGAGAGTCGCTTCTGTGAGCATAAGCGACTCAACATGGCTACCTTGAGAATGACCTGGGAGGCCAAAGTCCAGCTCAAGGATATCCTGGTCAACGCCGGATTTCCTGAAGGTGAGCTCTCCCAACCCGGCAGAGTGTTATTGTGTGGTTGGTGAACACAACGGTTGTTTGAAGTGAACAATGGGAGCTGGCATCCCACCAATCGGGAGCCAGTTTATTTTTCCTCGAAAGTCCATGTGATTTCAAACGATTCACTAAGAGCTCTCTGAGCTGGTTCTTTGATACGAACAATGGGAGCTGGATCCCCATGGATCGAGATACTAATGTGTCGTTCACAAACGTTATGCCTCTATAACCAGCTCTTTAAAGTAATCAAAGTAAGCCAATTTCCCTCCACTCAGGAGACGCCTCCCTTTGAAATAGTGATGTGTTGTTGGTAAACAAAATGGCCTAACGAGACAGTTATTTAAAGTGAATAACCAGAGCTGGCGCTCCACCAACAAGTACCCGGCTCCCTTCGAATCTTTTATTTTGTGATTGGAGTAATGAGTTGTTACTTACCTCATGTGCGGTCCCTTCTCAAGGTTTCTTCATTTTCCTCATGTCGAGGTTTTTGGGTTTTTCTTGCCCTCATGTAGGTTTTAGATCAGGGGATGGTGTCATAATAGTCTGTGGTTTGCAATAATCTGTGGTCTGTGCAGCCCTTTGAGACCCTTTGTGATTAAGGGTGTCACAAATAAACTTGACTTAACAACTCCCTTTAAGTTGGTTGTATTTCTTGAAGGAGCGTTGGATTTGATGTCATTCACAGACGAAACGGCTCTACGAACTGGCTCTTTGAAGTAAAACAACAAGAGCCAGCACCCTATCATTAAGGAGCAAGCTCCCTTTGAGACACATTTTTGTCTCGTAGGTGCACATGATATGTACCGACTTTTTCCCCTCTTCAAGGTGCACATGATGGGTCAATATGCACTTTTGACTTTCAATTTGTTGAGTATTCCCACCCAAAAAAATTGTTTTGTATTTGATCATTTCTTTTTGTAGATCTGTATTTTTTTAGATATTTATTTCCAGTTTTTTCTGGAAACCTGTCCTGTCCTATGATTACCTTTTTTAAAAAATACGTAACAAATTGAAAGTTTTTGTATTTTAGTTGTTGTTTTTGCACAGAAAAGTGGATATTTTTTCATTTCCTTTTTATTGTGTCTGTTTTTCTTTTGACATTTTAGGTTGCTTCACTTTCGAGTTGCTTTGCATAAAAAGGTTTTAACAACTTAAATGTTCATTGTAAAGTGAAAACGTGAAAGCATTTATAACTCAATAATATAATAGTTTTTTTAATCACGTTTTTTTGCACACCTAATGACTCTTAACGATCAGTTGGGGTTGAGTGAGGGGGCCGGGAATCCCCTCCTCTGCATCACTCTCCCAGAAAGAGTCAAAGAATGTGAGTGTGTTCTTGACTCTAGCCATCTCCCTCAAGGGGATTTAACTCCGGGATGTATATACATAATATACATATGTTATTTTGCGCATATATGGATTAAAGAAACAAAAACGTAGGAGCTGTTTGAGAGCTGAAAGAGTCAACTCTTTTAAGTGAGAGCTGGAATCACTCTACTGACCGTCTCGTCCCTTGCAGAGTGCCTCCTGACGCAGAACTTGACAGCTGTGGGGCCTGACAACAACCTTGACATCGTGGTGTCGCTGCTGACGTTCGGCTCCTACCCCAACGTTTGCTTCCACAAGGACAAACGCAAGATCCTCACTACCGAAGGACGCAACGCCCTCATCCACAAGTCCTCCGTCAACTGCCCCTTCACCAACCAGGACCCCGCCTACCCTTCCCCGTTCTTTGTCTTCAGCGAGAAGGTAACAAGCCCGAACCCTTCTCCCATACATTAATACATAGATTAGATTGTGAACAGACTAGAAGGTTGCTCATTTCCAAGATCGATCATTGCAGTTCATGGAAATCCCTACATAGTAAACAAGAACACAAACACACTTTATTGATTTATTTGGTGAGTTTGTGTTTTTAATCCCTTGGCACGCAGATCTATGTGACAACGTTACGATATCGAAAAGAGTGTGTTGTAGTGAGTTACCGCGTAGTTGCCTGGGGGATATTGCACGAAGGTGGAATAAAGAAATCCAGGCCAGTTGATCCAAAACAGCTTAAACTAGCCTGGTCAGGAGCAGGCTAGCTTTAGAGAATAAAGTATCAATATTTTTGGGGGTTGTACAGTGGACAATAACACATTTCCTCTAAGACCCTTCTCACCTTTTTAACCACCCACCCATTTTCGTGCCTGTTTACTAAAAACGGCTACTAGTTAATTCATTTAAAAAGTAATTCAGTTAGCCCCCCAGAGTATTGACACCAAAAAGAAGTGCGTTACTTTGAATCTGAAAGTAACTATCCACAAATGACCGTGTATACAGACTCTGCCTAACCTACGAACGAGATAGGTTCCGGATGAAGTTTAATTTGTCCGTAAGTTGCTTCAGTGCTATATTTTGTATGTTTAAGGTTTATAGAAGTATGTTTAAGGCTTGCAGCAGTAACCTGTATTGTTTTGTACTGAAAAATAAACATTTCATAAAATGATATGCTCTATCAAGATAAATAAAGTGATGTTTAACTTACCGTATTTTCCGCACTATAGGGCGCACCGGGTTATAGGGCGCACCCCCCAAAAATAGTTTTTGGTCCTATATCTTCCATAGATAAGGCGCACCGGATTATAAGGCGCTACAATGGGAACGTGGACAAAACAGTCCGATGATTCAGTCCAACTGATGACCCCCTTAACATTCCCAAAGCTTGCAAAGAAGCAAATACGTGTCGTAGACACGTGCGAATGCGGTGTCCGTACGATGTCACTTAAATGCGTCATTTCAAATATCATTCGGAAGGTTCAAGTCTTGGGATTCAAGAAATGCCAACCATTCCTTAGTTTCTATTTTCTTTTTCGCTCGCAACTTTACTGTGTATATGACAATAAACACTTGGAATTGAGTTGAATTCACTCAACTCATCACAGCAACATCAAGATAGTTCTAAAACAAGATACCGGGAAAACATAAAGCCGCATAACTCACCTAAGTTCTCACGTTCAATAATGATACGCAATCATGGTCTTCTTACAACCGTTAGTGAAGTAAATCCAGGAGAGTAAATTATTTGCAAATACAGACTGATAAAACATGTTTCTCTATGGTGTACTTTAGCAAGCTTGCTAAGCTTGCTACGCCATTGCTAAACTCGGACAATTGCAAGATTTGTTTTGGTCATCTAGCCTATTGGAGGCTCTGAATAATTTCAGCCAATAGTGATCGATTTAACTGATGATTGACACATCTTTTTCGGCCAATTGCAGGGTTTGGTTTGGCCATCTATCCAATCCGAGGCTCCGAATAACTTCAGCCAGTAGTGATCGATTCAAATGATGATTGACACATTGGTTAGCCAATGAAACGCCGGTATATAAATCCCAGCATACACCGCGGACTTGCTACGCCATTGTTAAACTCGGCCGATTGGAGGGTTTGTTTTGGGCATCTAGCCAATCCGAGGCTCCGAATAACTTCAGCCAATAGTGATCGATTCAAATGATGATTGACACATTGGTTAGCCAATGAAATGCCGGTATATAAATCCCAGCATACACTGCGGACTTGCTACGCCATTGTTAAACTCGGCCGATTGGAGGGTTTGTTTTGGCTCCGAATAACTTCAGCCAATAGTGATCGATTCAAATGATGATTGACACATTGGTTAGCCAATGAAACGCCGGTATATAAATCCCAGCATACACCGCGGACTTGCTACACCATTGTTAAACTCGGCCGATTGGAGGGTTTGTTTTGGGCATCTAGCCAATCCGAGGCTCCGAATAACTTCAGCCAATAGTGATCGATTCAAATGATAATTGACACATTGGTTAGCCAATGAAACGCCGGTATATAAATCCCAGCATACACCGCGGACGACTTCGCGCTCGGGGGAGAATCTAGTCGGCGGCTGTTGAGTAAGTTGCGAGACCTTGCGAATTTAATATTGAGCCATATATAAGGCGCACTGTGTTATAAGGCGCATGGTCAGCTTTTGAAAAAAATTAAGACTTTTAGGTGCGCCTTATAGTGCGGAAAATACGGTACTTTCACAAGATGAGCTTCAAGAGTTAGGCGACTTCCTCCTTTATAAAAAGTGGCCAAAAAAAGCAATCCGACCATTCTCTCAACCGCATCAAGCTTTCTTATTCCACTTTATTTCAAATGAAACGACTCGCCTCTTCTTTACACTTTACATCAACCGTATTGAATGTATGCACTAGCGTGCTGGAGATACCGTATAGAATGTTTACACACGAACTAGGAAGAGGAAGCAGATTTTTTTCTTTCGGGTGGATGCTGTGTGAGCGCTCACAGGGCAAATAACAGCGGAAAGAAGCACTACAGTACTGTCCTGTACTCGGTAAAATGTGCACACAATACAAAATCTAACTTAAAATAAATTGTGTACACAGACCTGCATATTTCTTCTGCTTGTACAATCTTGAGTCTTAGCTGAGACATTTCATATCCATGTTGGTTCCAAAGCACTTAAAGATCTCCTGGCTACTGTTAATGTTTTGATCCTGTTCAGACGTTTAGTGCAATTCCCATTACCCCAGGACAGGCGTTTTTTTTTCTTCTCCAGGCATAACGTGTTGCAAACGATGCCAAAATAATTTAAGGAAGAATAAAAAATCTGCACATATTTACTTTCAAATCTTTGTTCATGTTTGCCCCATGGGTTTCCTGTTGCTTGGTTTTACTTGAATAAACCACGCCCCCCTCTCCATGAACTGCTTACCATTCGCTACGCACAACCAGATATGCGCGTTTAAGCCGACCCCCTGAATTTACTGTTTTCCACGGGCAGATCCGCACCCGAGCCATCTCGGCGAAAGGGATGACCTTGGTCAGCGCCCTTCAGCTTCTTCTCTTCGGCTGCAAGAAGGTGACGTCCGATGGCGAAGTGGTGGAGCTGGATGACTGGTGAGTGCGCGCCCGATAGAAGCTGGGCAAAAGGCTGCCGAGTTGTTTTTGCATGGCTCAGGTCACCACTTGCCCTAAATTTCAGAGCACAAGCTGCTACTCTTTGTTACATTTTCAACACTGCAGCCTTTTTGTGTGTGGTCCTACTGAGGAAAACGGCAAGCTCCTCCTTTTGACAACGCATACACTCCTAATACAAAACACCACCTGAAAACATTACTGCATCCTTTTAGAAGAGAAGTTAATCAATGTTTTTGCTAACGTTATTTACCGTATTTTCCGCACTATAAGGCGCACCTAAAAGCCTTTATTTTTTTCAAAACCTGACCATGCGCCTTATAATACAGTGCGCCTTATATATGGATCAATATTAAGTCGCAAAGTCTTGCAACTAAGGCAAGCAGCCGCCGACTGAATTTTCCCCCGACGGCGGTGTATGCTTGGATTATTATACCGGCGTTTCATTTCCTAACCAATGTGTCAATCATCATCTGAATCATTCACTATTGGCTAAAGTTATTCGGAGGTAAAGGGGGCGGATCCTTTTTATCATTTACAGGCTCGCATAGGCTAAAGGGGCGAAACAAAGCCTGCAATTGGCCGAAAAAGATGAATGTGAATCACACGTTGGTTGGGTTGCACTACGGCATAGGGAAAACATTTTTTACTATTCTGTATTAGTAAATATTTGACTCTCCTGGATTTACTACACTCACGGTTGTAAGAAGACCATGGTTACGTATCATTAATGAACGTGAAGGCTGCAAGAGAACTTAGGTGAGCTTTGCGGCTTTATATTTTCCCGGTATCTTGTTTTAGAACGCTCTTGATGTTTCTGTGATAAGTCTATTTTTAAACTCAATTCAATTCAAAGTGTTTATTGTCATATGCACAGTAAAGAACCCCGTTTCCCTGCACAACCAAATTCTTACTTTGCTGTCCACACAGTTGCCAGCAAAAAATAAAATTGAAACTAAGAAATGTTTGTTTGGTGGTGACATCGTACAGACACCGTTTCCGTACATGTCTGAGACACTTATTCGCTTCTTTGCAAGCTTTCGGGATGTTAAGGGGGTAATAAGTTTGACTGAACTATCTGACTGTTTTGTCGACGTTCCCATTGTAGCGCCTTATAATCCAGTGTGCCTTATGTATGGAAAATATAGGACCTATAACTATTTTTGGGGGGTGCGCCCTATAACCCGGTGCGCCTTATAGTGCGGAAAATACAGTATATAATATATAACAGGAGCAAAATGGGAGGTTTGGCACTACTTTATTTAATATTTAGGTAACATGAGCAGCTTGCACGAATCATGCAAACACTAGCATTAGCTTTGATTATATCATTCATTTTTAGGTTAAAGTCTTTCATATATAGTTTAACGAACTTCCATATTAAGGGTTTCTTAGCGACCTACTGCCAATACGCAGCCCTTTGAGACTCTTTGTGATTAAGGGCTATACAAATAAAGATGACTTGACTTGACACCCTGACTGTAAACTGTAATTAAAAAGGAGCCCTATACGTACTGGACTGGACCTCCTCACCTTTTTAGCAAAATCCGAATCTAATCCTCAACTTGATAAATCTACAGAGAAAATTTCTGCGGTTAAATTTAATCTGAGCAATATGTAATCATGAAAGGAGCTCACAAGCCACAGGTTCCTGACCCTGACTCTAGGATTAGCCCCTACCTGTGGAAACATGAATACATTTTAACATACATCTGAATTTTTTTACGACAGATAATGTAAAAACGGCTGCATTTGAACACCAGTATTGCCCCCCCCCCCCACTTGTGCAGATTCAATACTGACTCCGTACTCGCAATATTTGAACCTTTTAGGCCACAAATCACGCCCTCAATTTCTGCACTTGAGTTAAACAGCGGTGGAAGTTATCTCTCAAAAACGCCACACTTCTCTTTCCAGGCCAGCTCTCGAGAATAAATCACCACAGTAACTTAGCCTAGCTACATTTTACCTGCTTTAAATGAAAAAAGGTGTGATTTGGCGTTAGCGTTAGCGCTCTGTTTGCTAATGCTAGCGAGCGTCCGGTGCCGTCCGCAGGATTAAGCTCCGGATCCCCCACGAGACGGCGGGCCAGGTCTTGGCTTTGCGGGCGGCGTTGGAAGCCCTGGTAGTGGAAGTCAGCAAGGAGCCCGACCGCGTTTCCCAGTTGGACCAGTTGAACCAGCGCCTCCTCAACCTCATACGACACCTTTCCAAACCTTCTGCCGCCGGGATCCACATGACCGTTGCCAACCACAGGTGAGCTAAGCAAATGGACTTCAGTTCTACGATTATTCTTATCCTACAAAGTTCAACAAATAATTCCTGAATCCCGACGTAAAATGTAAAACAGTGGAACCTCGGTTCTCGACCATAATCCGTTCCAGAACCCTGTTCGAAAACAGATTTGTTCGATCACCGAAATCATTTTTCCCATTAAAAATAATGTAAATCGTTTTAATCCGTTTCAACACCCTGAATATTTACCTTGAATGTTTAACGTAAACATAAAGCTAACCCAGGCTAATCGTACGTTCGCGTTAGCGTAATCTTCCGTACGAAAGATAACGCTAACATGATCGTGTAAAAATAAAAATATCAGGTCGTTTACAAGTCATTTAGCACCCGGGTCTCCACAACAAGTGGTGAGCGGTTCATTGGAAAGGGGGCTCCGTTCCAACATCCTGAATGTTTAGCATGAATGTTTAATGTAAACATAAAGCTAACCCAGGCTAATCGTACGTTCGCGTTAGCGTAATCTTCCGTACGAAAGATTACGCTAACATGAACGTGTAAAAAAAAAAAAAAAGGACAAAGAAAAGAATTACAAATAGGATTTCTTACCTTTGTGGTGGTCAGCAGAAGGCGCAGGCAAGATCAGACACTCGCACACCTCCTTGATATTTTGCTATTATTTCTTTCTTAAATGCAATAGTTGTACGCACTACTTTTCTTTTTTCACCTGTAGCAACTTTGCTGCTTGCACTGACTTTCTTCGGAGGCATAACTGGGGGCTAAAACACTTGGTACACCTATATTAAAAGCAAAAGCATAACGAAGCACAGTTGGTCACAAAAAGAGCCATCTACACCCGTACGCCGCTCAGCATGGCACCCTAGCGTACGCACTCAGGCATTACCGGCGTTCGAACTCCGATTTTTTGACCGAACAGCGAAGCAAGAATTTCTCGACATTTTTGGCCGGACTCCGATTTGTTCGAACTGAGAGGCGTTCGAAAAACGAGGTTCCACTGTATATCGCACATGTCTTAAACTCATGGGCCGCGGGTCAAGTGTGGCCTGCCACTTTATTTGATGTGGTCTGCTTGAGCTTAAAATACCCGAGCGTCTACAAATAAATAGGTCAAAAGAGTGATTTGACCAGAAACTACATTTCCCACAATGCCTTTCGTCTACATGAGCTTGTTCAGTGCCTCTATACGGCAGTAAATAGGACCACCATGTCAACAATGTGGCCCCTCATTAAAATGAGTTTTAACACCCATTTTTGCTACCACTGCAGTTTTCAAACCAGGCACTTGAACGCACCACGGCCGTCTTCTTTTATTGATTAGTGTCTCGTCTGACCGCAGGATGGGCGACGGCCCCCGGCCCCCCAAGATGGGACGCTTTGACGGAGGAGGAGGAAGAGGCTTCCGAGGTGGAGGAGGGGGTGGCGGCTACAGAGGGGGTGGCGGCTACCGGGGAGGTGGCGGCTACCGGGGAGGTGGCGGCTATGGTGGAGGGGGTTATGGTGGGGGAGGTGGGGGTTACAGGGGGGGAGGAGGAGGCTATAGGGGGGGAGGAGGGGGCTACGGCGGGGGTGGAGGTGGCTACGGCGGGGGCGGAGGGGGCTACGGCGGGGGAGGGGGAAATGGGGGAGGGGGCTACAGAGGGCGGGGCAGTTACTACTAGTAAGGAGCGGCTAATGTCCATTATGTTTATTTGATTTTTAAAAAACACATTTTGTTAGGGGGATAGCGTACAGGAATGGGGACCAGAGAGGGTGAGGTGGCTGAGGTGGCTACTCGGTTAATGTCCAATTTGCTCATTTGACTAAAGATTCAAATATTAACTATGTTGCTTTCTGCCTGCTTTATTTTACATACGGAGGATGGGGTTACTAGTAGGGCTGCAACTAACAATTTTTTAATCATCGGCGAACCGGCGGATTATAATTTTTTTTTCCGTTAAATCCGATTTTTTTTGGTTCAAATATTGACGTTTTGCAGGAATAGAAAAACACACAAAAAACAGAATATTCTATAGTATACAACAATAAATCAACCGAAGTGTTAGTCAAAATACCTACAAATTTATGCTATAAGCTTGCAAATATGTAAGATGCATTTTTTACAAAGCGTGTGAAAAAAAAGGCAACATCGGAGGGGAACGCGATTACATCATTGGATGTTTGTTTGTGACTTTCTATTTATTACTAAAATATAAGACTTAAAGACGTTTTCAAAGGGAGTCGAGTGAAGCCAAAGCTTTTCTCCCATTTTTGAACTTGGAATAAAGACCTATTCCAAATCAAAACTAGACCCCACAAAAGAGAATTAGAAAACAAATGTCATATCGCTAGTGACTTATATAACATAATACCCAAAGAAACTCTTCAATATATTTATCCAAAATACTTAAATTTTATGACTTTTTTTTTAACACTGATGGAAATGAACGAAATTTTTAAGGTCATCCAAATCATTCCATAAATAAGTAGTTTTTGGGGTGGTATATTTTTTTTTCTATGTTGCATGAGAATATTAGACTGGATTCTCCTGAAATGATGAGTGTCTGCTCTGTCGAGAAACATCTGTTGAATACAAACCCGAGTAAAAATTTTGGAATCACCAGTCTTGGGGAAGCCCTTATTCGGAATTTTTTTTCTGTAGAAAAAACTTGGATTGCAAACATGAAACAATTGTAAGGTCATTCCAAATATCGGCATTCAGAAAAACTAGAAGAAATGAAGAAAAACATTACAATGGTCAGTACATGTTTCTTTAATAGAGCAAGTCCAGGGAAGTAAAGATGGAATCACTCCATTCTGAGGAAAAACAATTGGAATCGAGGTGAGCGGATCAGATTTTAAGACGGTGGGGTCATGGTTTTAGGGGGCGCCCGGCTTCGCCTCCTCCGGACCAGGGTCCCGGCTGAGGCTCCGCATCACGTGCCGGACGGCGTCCTGGTCGTCGGCTTTCCGGGCTAGCTGTAGCGCCTCGCGGAGGGCGCGGACCCCGTCGTCACGGCGACCTGAGAGAAGATGCAAATATCTACTTAAGATTCTAGACCGGCCAGGCGGGCGGGGTCCGTCTCACCCGTGTGCAGCAAAATAGCGCCCAGGTTGGCCAGGAGGACGTGAAGATCCCGGTGGCCCGAAGAGCGACTAACGTCCACCGCCTGATTGATCAGGGTCAGGGCGTCGTCGTGGCGACCTTGCAGATCCAAGATGGTGGACAGGTCGCTCATCAGGACCAAAGTCTGGCGGTAATGCACACAACATGGTGGGGCGGGCGAAGTTAAATCTGCATCACGGCTTATTATTTTTTTTAAATGTTGTAATCGTTAACCCCTTACAAGTATTATTCTTAAAACAGACCCTTGGATGCAGAAATGAGTTCAAAATTGTCCCCATGGGTTCTTATTCTTCCTATTCCTAAAGGCGTGGGCGCCCGCCTCGAGACTAGGACGTCGCGGGTTCGAGACTCTGCCGAGTCAAACCGAAGATGTACAACATTGGCGCATGAGGGGGAGCAGTTGGACCTTTCCTCGCCTAATGACGAGTTCAAAATTCAGAGGGGAAAAAAAAGCTGAGATATTGTCATATTTTGGTTATTCCTCATGATGCCACTAGTATTTTTATTTTTGACCCCAGCCGTGGAAGAGTATGTACAGGTGGGTCCTACATCAAGGATTAAAGGGACAGTTATTAAATAGTGCCCATTTGATTTTATTATTGGGCAATTATACAGAAACTATCATAAGTCAGTTGGGGCACCTTTTCCTGTGGTGTGTCTTGGGCAAGTACAGCCTGGAGGCGCCCATCTCTCTAACCAAGGACCTATCGCGTTACAGACGAATTTGCTAACCACTTCATTTTTATTTAAATACTTGAAGGTTGCATTTTTGACAAATGAGGCTCGCCTCGAGGGAACAGAGATCTTTGGCGGCCATTTTGTTACTCCAGGTACCCCCAAGAACCAGCGACTCTTTTTCCCCTTTTCTTTAATTTGTTTTTTACTCTTTCCTTCCGGCTATTTCTTGCTTTTTCTTTTGTTCTCCACAAAAAAAAGGATCTAAAATAATGTGGTTGGGTCACTTCAAGTCCCTGCAGTTTTTATTCTTCCTTGTGCTTTGTAGCTCTCATTTTCAGTGGCACTAAACAACACAGTGACATCTAGTGGTAAAGTATTACACACTCCCTCCTGAAATGAAACTTTATATCAAAAATGCTTGGCAAAAAATTGTGTACTTTGGTTTCTTAGACTCTTTATAGTTGGTACTTTTCTTGTGATTTTTAGCACTCGTTTTCAGTTGCAGTACAGAATAGAGCGACATCTAGTGGTCAAACAATACACACTGGCCCTTTAAACACTTTCAAGCTGTGTGTAGCAATTGAGCCACCTGATGGTGCTGAGGCCCCTGCTCCTGAAGGCAGATGTCCAGGGCTTTGCGGCATTGGGCGGCCGCCTGCGCCAACCTGCCCGCCGATGCCAAGTAGCGGGCATGGGAGTCCAGGCACAAGCCCAGCAGGAGGCGGGTGTCCTTCCTCAGGAGCTCTTCGGCGTCTGGCGGGAAACCAGAAAGGGAGGTGCCACGAGTGAAGAAGAGGGGAGGACCCAGAGGCAAAGGAAAAGAGGGCATGAGCCACAGGTGAAGGAGAAAGGGGAGGAGCCACAGGTGAAGGAGAAAGGGGAGGAGCCACAGGTGAAGGAGAAAGGGGGAGGAGCCACAGGTGAAGGAGAAAGGGGAGGAGCCACCGGTGAAGGAGAGGAGGGGAAGAGCCACCGATGAAGGAGAAAGGGGGGAGCCACCGGTGAAGGAAAAGAGGGGAGGACCCAGCGGCAAAGGAGAAAGGGGAGGAGCCACAGGTGAAGGAGGAGAGGGAAGGGGCCACAGGTGACGGAGGAGAGGTAAGGGGCCACAGGTGAAGGAGGAGGGGGAAGGGGCCACAGATGAAGGAGGAGGGGGAAAGGGCCACAAATGAAGGAGAGGAGGGGCGGAGCCACAGGTGAAGGAGAAGAGGGGCGGAGCCACAGGTGAAGGAGAAGAGGGGCAGAGCCACAAGTGAAGGAGAAAGGGGAGGGGCAGCAGGTGAAGGAGAAGAATGGAGGAGCCACAGGTGAAAGAAGAATGGAGGGGCCACAGGTAAAGGAGAAGAGGGGCAGAGCCACAGATGAAGGAGAGAAGGGAGGAACCACAGGTGAAGGATAAAAACGGAGGAGCCACAGGTGGAGGAAAAGAGGGGAGGAGCCACAGGTGAAGGAGAGAGTGAAGGTGCCGGCGCCTCACCTGTAGGCTGCTGGGCGGGCATCTCTTGCATCTTCTTCACCTTGGCCTCCATCGTCTCCAGACAGAAACGAAATCCGTGCTCCGCCAGTTCCGTCCTGCCGCCGACCAATGAGCCTCAGGTCGAGCGCAAGTGACAGCGGACGGTGCCGAAACACATCTTACTTTTCGTCTTGCGCGTACATGACGGCCAGCTTGAGCGACATCTCCACGAAGGCGTTGTCGTCCTGCCAACGGAGACCGTCTCAACCCCAAGCCCCGTCCACACCGAGGGAAGGGGCGGGGCCTAGACGACTCACCTGCGGCGTCCCGCTCGCCAGCATGGCGCTCATGGCCGCCTTGAAGAGCTTCTCCGCCTGCCGTTGGACGGTCAAGACGTCAGATTGGGCGATACCTGAGCGGAGGTTGACTCACCTGCGCCAGGTGACCTCGAACGTACGCCAGGTTGGCCATCTAAGGTGAAAAAGTCGGCAACTTAACTTCACTTTATTTGTCCTTAGGGGGTACCCCCAACCCCCTGATGAAAACCCCTGCTTTCCAGTAATCTCTGCGTTCCAAAAAGGTCGCAACAAAGTTGAAACCTTTACTTCATGAAACATTAAAACCATAGAACAACCCCTATTTACAGACTCAAGCATTAAGTACTGTAGTTTATATTAGTTTTCTTTTACAAACAACTTCTGCACCTTCAAATAATCATTTAAATAAGAATCTTGCTTTTATACTGATCCCAGTAACAATTCCCTTTGCTTTTTAGATCAGGGGTCAGGAACCTATGGCTCAGGAGCCACATATGGCTCTTTTCGTGAGTACATATGGTTCGGAGATCAAATTGCGCATTTCCATCTCGATTTTTGCAAAAAGGACGACCGGGGACAAACTCCCTCTAGTGTATATTAAGGGAACTACAGTTTACATTCAGGGTGTCGCACCAACATTCCTCATTTCAGCAGTAAGTCACTAGGAAACCCTTAAAATGGAGGCTTATTCAACGATGTATGTTCACTGTTGAGATACTTTATGTTAAAAATTCCCTGATCAAACTAAATGAAAAAAAAATGGCAGGAATTTGATTGGACGGACAGCGCAAGGCACTCCCTTCTCTCTCTCGCACACTGCGCCGAAAGTAACGACGAGGAGATCAATTGTTTGCAATATTTTGTGACATTTTCATAAAAGAACTTTGCTCGCACCGGGTTTTGAATCCATTATTTAGAACAAAAATGAGCCTCAACAATCTTAAGTAACTGAGGGCGGGAGTCACATTTTAAACGGTATACTTATTGAATAGATCAGAAGAACCCTAAACGATTCTGAAGCTCTGGCATGATTATGATTTCACATTTTCTCAAAGCATCAAACGTCACACAGTAAAATAAAATGTGCTAAAGAATTTTGGCGAGTTTGTCTGTCGGCTCTCTCCAAAAACGTTTTATGTCGTTTTGCATGAATGGCTCTTCGGGTCAAAAACGTTTCCCAAACCCTGGTTGAGAGATTATGTTGCCACGATGCGGACGTTATTGGGAAAAATGCGGTGTGAAAACATTTTGACACATAAAAGTTTTTACACATAACTCGTGTTCTGTCAAATTAGAAATGCGAATATAATCTTGCTACTATATTGGTGAACTTAAACATGATTCGGAACCTGACTTGGGCAAAAATCTGTGATTAGTGTGACATATATTTATGTCAATTTTTGTTTGGCAGGCTGTATATTTTGGAGAAGAACGTATATGGGCCTCGCTCCAAAACATACGCTGACGATATGGCAGATAGGGAGAAAATCATTTATTTTCAGAGTTGACACAGCGTTTTCTCATTCGTCTCTCAAAGGCATCAGCTTTTATCCCCTCGGTTTCACGTCAGAAATATCACGTGTTGTTTTACCCGGAGTGTTTCATCCTCTTTCGATTCTCTAAAATTACGCTATTTCCCTGAAGATAAAAGGAGAATTCGTCTTGACCCAACAAACTTTCTGTCCGTTCCGCAACCCCAGAAGTTTTCCCTCAAGCCGCAGTGTTTTTCTCGATGACGACATTGCTTATCTCAAAGCCCGACGCTGATGTCCACGTTTAAGCTGACACATGCTTATTCATCCACAACATATTAAAAATGAAATATAAAATTCCAAACTATCCACTTGACTTTAGATATTTCGTCGCCATTATGCGGCATAAAAACTGCTTTAAGTCCGAATTTGTTGGCGCTAGAAAGCCTCTCCCTTTGATTTTTTGCTGCTTTTGAAGGCCAAGAGTATTTTGTTGACATGATGGCGATTCGAAAAACTTAGAAAAAGATTTGTACATACATCATGTAGGTTCGTCAATCTGTTTTACTTAGGTGGTTAGCACATTCGCCTAACACGCAAAAGGTCCTCAGTTCAAGACCGGGTGGAAACATATGTCGCCCTGGGGAGGGATGGGAACCACGGGCTGTACTTGCCCAAGACACACCACAGGAAATGGTGCCCCTAAGACCCGTGCGGTTAAGCGATCCAATCAACCAACGATTTAGGCCATAATGTTACTGATGCAAAGGCAGACACAGGCAGAAAAAGGGGCCAATGGGAATGCAGAATACGATAGAGGGAGGGGTTACCGTACTCACCTGACTGTGGACGTGAATCATGGCGGTTTGATGGCGATGGTGCTGCGCCATGGCGGCCGCTTGGTGCAGAAAATTCTCGGCCTCCTCCAGTTCGCCCTTGGAGATGCTGAGCTGAGGATGACAAATCCATCGGAATATTTATGATTTAAAAGCAAACTAAAGGGATTCTCAGGCTCCGCCTCCTGCGAAGATTGAAACATTTTTACTTCTTTCAATGTCATTTTCAGGGGTGATCGGAAGAACCCTAAACGATTCTGAATCCTGCGCGTCGATATAAAAGGATTTGGTTTTAAACATTTCCACTTCATCCGATGCTGAGAAGCGTAATGATCATAAAACCTCTCGATATTGATTTCAATATTTACTTCTTTCAATGTCATTTGGAGGGACAGAAGTGGGCGGGGCTAATGCTGCGGTTCAATATTTACCTTGGCCTTCTTGAGAAGCAAAACGATCCGATCTTCCGGATTGGTTTCCTCCTCGGACGGACCGAAAAAGGTAAAAGCGGCCGTCCAGGCTAAGGTGGGGGGGAAATGTCAGAAAGGGAAATGGGCGGGGTCAAGAAGGGCGTGGCTCACCTGCCGCTGCCCACGCGGCTCCTCCTCCTCCTCCACGTCCTCGTGGGATTGGCCTGGCAACTGCGGTCACCCTGAATGAAAAAAGGAAATGATTTGGATTCTAGTTGTATTACTGTACTTTTATTTGTTTTAGTATTTCCTTAGAAGTACTTTTGTAGTACTGTATATTTGTAGTATTTCCATAGTTGTATTTTTGTAATACAGTATTACCGTTGTATTTTAGCAGTATTTCTGTTGCAGTATTTCTGTAGTATTCCTATTGTCATTTTTCAGTAGTAGTTTTTTTGTATTATAGCAGTAGCCTAGATGGTAAGGCGCCCGCTTTGAGACTGGGAGGTTCGGGTTCGCGCCCCGGCCGAGTCATTCCTAAGACTTAAAAAGTGGTCGGCGGCGCCCTCTCTTGGCTGCGGCTGCATCGGGTCAGATGCAATCGACATTTCGTTCTGTGTACATTGTTACACAGAATGACAATACAAGGAAATTATTATTATTATTATTATTATTATTATTATTATTATTACTGTAGTGGTATTTTTAAAATATTTCTGTAGAAGTATGTTCATAGTATTTTTCTAATATTTTTGTAGTATTCCCATATTAGTGTTTTTGCTATATTGACGTAGTTGTATTTTAATAATATTTGTGATGTAACATTTCTGTAGTAGTATTTTTGTATTGTAGCATTATTCTGGTAGTAGTTTTGAAGGATTCCTATATCACTTTGTGTAGTATTATAGTGGTTTTATATTTGTATTACTTTTGTAGTATATCTGTAGAATTTTTGGATTATTTCCATCGGAGTAGTTTTGTAATATTACTGTAGTTGTATTTCTGTACTAGTATTTTGGTAGTATTTAACTAGAGTTATTTTTGTAGTATTTCTGTAATAGAAATACAGAAATATTTTTTTGGGATATTTATTTCCCTTTTATTTTCTTTGTTATTGTATGTGTGTGTCTTGCTGTCGCTTACCCCTCTTGAGGGATATGACCCAGGTAGATAGATGGATAGAATTTCTGTAATAATTGATATTTCCGTAATAGTATTTTTCAAATTTTACTGTGGTTCTATTTTTGTAGTACTTCCAATATAATATTAGAAGTAGTATTTTTGTATTATAACATTACTGTAGAGTTCTTTTTGTAGTATTTCTGTAATACTTTATAATATTTCCATTGTAATATTTTTCAAATTTTCTGTGGTTGTATTTTTGTCGTACATCCGATATAATAGTGGTAGGAGTATTTTTGTATTGTATTACTGTAGCAGTGTTTTTTTTTACTATAGTTTCTATAGTATTTTTTCTTTTTTGGAATAAAAGTAAATTTATATATTAGGTCCCTGTTTTTAAGCACACGGTTTCATTTTGTAGGAATGTTGTCGTATTTCTGTAGTAGTATTTTTATTGTAGACGCATAAAGAGTCAATGGCAACCAAATCAGCGAGAAAAAAACATTTCATTGATAGTACTATATTTACTGTTCTATATATTGTCATTATGTTTTGAGCATATTTTGTTTTGGGGGCCGGATGAAAAGGTCTAATTGGCCACATGTGGCCCGCGAACTGTAGTTTGTCCACTACTGTCTTAAAGGGATAGTGTGTTCTCTTTAGCGACTCCTATGGTAAAACGCAATAACGATTCATTTAAATAAGTAAAAAACACACTACAAGTTCAATACAGTGTTTTGTCTTCCACATTATAAGTTGAAATGCTCTTTTGTCTGTCGGTCTTGAGTTTTTGGAGGGGGGGTTATTCATTTTGTATTTAAATGTATACATTATGTTTATATATATATATATATATATATATACACTAGAGGGCAGTGACGCTCTCACGGTCTGCACTCGGTGCTGAAGAAGTTGTTTGCTCTGAGCTATGAACTGTAAAATAATAAATACAGAGTTTTCGTGCCCAAGTACAAGTACACTCTAAGGACTTTTGAAGGCAATTTTCCAGTCTCATTTAAAGAAGTCGAAAGAATGGGATCCTAAACATTGGTTTCCAACCCAAAATCTAGCCCCAATATTATTTCAGAAACCTAAAAATCGGTTTAAGACACGTATTTTAGTCCAAACCCCAGCTCCTAGCCTTACACCCAACCCTGTTTCAAACGGTAACCCTAGTTCTAACCATATTTTGGAACCCTACATTCAGTTTAGAATCCTAGTAAGGAGCTCAAAACCTAGATCCTAACCCTATGTTAACAGAGATGAAATTTGATTGTTTAGAGCTTTTTTGAATTCTCACAAAAATCTGTGTTTTTGTTGCATTACTGTTAAAACTCTGGTACCGCATTCATTTGTTAAACCATGGGCGTGTACGACTGTATTTCTCGTTTGGCACTTTATGGGCTTCTGCGCTTGCCGTACCTTCAGCTATATCACCTCGTGCTGAAGATGTATGCAGTCGTGCACAGACGCCCTGACTTTTGTATTGTTTATTGAATGCAGGTAATAAACAGTGACTGTGCATGATTGAGGGTCGTTGGAATCCACCCCAAACCCAATTTCAGTTTAATACCCTAATAAGGATACTAGACCCTGACTAGAGCTACCTTATTTTGGAACCCTAAAATCCATTTAAACCCCTTATTTGTAGTCCAAACCATGGCTCCCAACAACTAACCTTTACAAATGCTTCACCTAAAATTCAAGCACTTGTCAAACCTTGAAAACATTAAAATCCAGGGATGAAATCTAAAAAAATGTGATATATTCATGTTAAATAATAACATGTGACGTCACACAACGACATTTCGGCCATTTTTGTTGTTGATATTGACTCGGGAAGATGGGAGTGGAATACCGGAAAAGGGGGGGACGGGAGGAGGGATATGTCGGGGAAATGTGGGGTCGTCGCCATCGTCTTTTTACCTGTTTCGCAGCGGAGTTGCAAAGGAGCCGGCCAACCGCCCAACGAGAGCTTCGAACCGGCAGGTCCGTCTCAACGTTCGAGCGTAGGCCGCCGCCATGTTGGCCAGAGGAGCGGAAGTGACGTCGTGACCGAACCGGCCCACTTGCACGGAGACTGGGCGCGGCTTCGTTAAACAACAAAAAAATTAACACTAAAACACTCACACCAAAAGTTTTTTTTGTCAAATCCAGTTTATTGGTGTCTCAAAGGGCTGCACAGATTATTGCAAACAACATACTATTATGACAGCGTCCCCTCATCTAAAACCTACATCAGGGCAAATAATACACAGATATTGTCAACACAAAGTATAGGTTATTCATAAGCTATTGAATCTGAGTGTTTTATAAGCTTAGATTGAAACATTTCTACTGAGGTTGCAGATTTAATCTTCCCGGTGCTGTGGAAGAGCATTCCACAGCGCCGGGGCCCCCAATGGAGAACGCTCTCCAACCGGCGGATTTCTTCTTGGCTCTTGAGATCACTAGTAGACCAGTGCTTTCAGAACGAAGACTTCGGATCGGAACAAAGGGGAAAATTGAATCTGACAGATACGAGGGAGTAAGTACATGCATGATTTTGTATACTTGTAACGGGTGTAATAATAACTTTTATTTTATTGAAATTCCTGCTAAAATATGTGTATAGTTTTTGGTAAATGTCCTGCAATGCTGAGTCCAACAGTGCCATCTGCTGGTATGGGGTGGGGTTTGGTTTTGGCTTCTAACATGTGACCAGGAGGCGGGGTTTTGTCAGTTTAACCAGAGTACTACAAAGGTAAGACATATCTTTTGGTGCTCCACAAAATAAGTTAATTTTAAACATTATAACCCCAGCTGACAAATCTCTCACCATGCATAGTAATGTGATTGATATTGTCAAGCTGTTTTGATTTATTTTCGTTTTGTTTCTGTTTTACTAAATATTAATTCCCCTTGTAGAGATCAAAGAGATCAAACCCAGCAGAAAAAGCTAATGTTGTGACTCATCCATTTGCAGGTAAATTGTACCCATTTTTATACTCATTATTGTTTTTATTCCTATTTTTTCATATACATTAAAAAAGGATGATGTTGGTTAAAATTCAGAGTAAAGAAAAACATGTTGAATTCATTGTAAACGTTAAAAATCCACTATACGATCTCTTGTTAAAAGTATCTTGTTAAAATGCAAAGATTTATAAATGTATTGTGATATTCTAAAATGTATTTTCTGTAAAGTGAAAAGACAGCTCTTTGATATGCTTTGTTGTCAGTTTAACCAGAGTACTACAAAGAGATCAAAGAGATCAAACCCAGCAGAAAAAGCTAATGTTGTGACTCATCCATTTGCAGAAACTGTAATAATAAAAACCTCATCATCCAGTCCAGCGTGAATGTGGATCTTTGGTGGGACACGTACAACGCGGTTACATTGGTGCCGTGACCCGTGACTTCTATCAAGCTCTCCGAACCGAGGACTGTCCTACCTGCCACATCATTTCATAAAGCCATTAGCTCACAGTATTTAAAACTGCTATACAGTGACGTGTTACGCAGGCGATTTTGACTTATTTACATCTTTGAAACATGTTTACTCAGAGCACAAGTGACGTTTCTGAGGGTGTAGCTGATCAGATGACAAATATTATTCAGGAGATAGGACATAAATTGGCTGATAGCATATTCACAAATATACAGTCACGTAATATAGTAGCACCTAACGCTGCTGCCACACAAGATGAAGCAAACAGATTGAGTCAGGTGGTTACGCAGAGAAAGGTTAAGGAACCGCCGTCATTTATTGGGGATGGCTCAGACTCAATAACAATACATGAGTGGGAAGATCTAATGAGGACATTTATAAAAAGGAGTGATGTGAGACTTGAAGAGCAAGCAGAGGAAATCCTTATACATTTGAGAGGAAAAGCTAAAGATGTAGTTAGGTTTAGCATTAGAAACAGTAATATAGACGTCTATACCCGCCCTGACATGATTTATAGTCTTCTCAGGAAATACTTTAGCTGTACCAAGTACTCTGCTGTCCCTTTAGCTGACTTTTATTCAACTTTGCCCAAAGACCAGGAAGACCCCTATGACTACTGGCTGAGACTAAACAGAGCAGCTGACCTTGCCTCTGAGTGCTTGAGTGAGCAGGGCAAAACATTTGACAACCCTGAAATAGAGGTTACTCGCATGTTTATTCGGAACTGCCCATGCAAGGAACTGGCACTCACTTACAGATCAAAAACCATCGAAAAGTGGTCAGCATGTGAGGTACTAGAGGTGCTGAATGAATACCACGCTGAGAAGAGCTACAAAGCAGATTCCCTACAACAACCTGCGAATAGAGCGGAAATTGCCGTACACAAAGCTGAGGTGAACCATGGTCCAACCCTCGTGCACGAGCCACCTCAGACTTCGAGCCCACAGTATGTCTCTCTAACGGACGTTATTAGTATGTTGGAGAAAGTTCTGATACGTGTTACTTCGAACCAGTTTCAAGAGAGAGGGGGAGCTCCAACCAGGCGACCTGGAGCCAGAATAAATGGTTTCACTGCCAAGCCATGTATCATTTGCAAAGAAGTCGAACACAGTGCTCTCTCTCATTGCCGAGACAAAAACCTTTGCTTTCACTGCCATGCCCCAGGGCATTCTCGACGTGATTGTCCAGTGACGAAAGTTGTCCCGCTGCCTCAGGGAAACTAACTGATCTGCGCTTAGGGGAGAACAGTGCAGATCAACTGAGTAAACCTCCCACCACTAATGTGAAGCCTGACATGCAAGACAATAAATCAATTTATGAGTTGTATAGCAACAAGATACCTCCATCGAAGAAGCTGATCTTTCAGGGGTTTCAGAGAATAGCGGAGACTGACGAACTGTTTTACACACCTGTACTTGTGCAAGAAGGCCCCACTTTCAGAGCGCTGTTGGACAGCGGGTCGATGGCTTGTACAGTAAGTGAGGACACGGCTAAGTCCCTCCTGCAGCAATTCCCTGATATGATGAGTTACACGGCCGATGATTATGTCATTGTAGGCTGCGGTGGACACCAAGTTTCTCCCAGAGATATGTACGACATTCACGTCACAGTTTACGGGTGCCAAATGATAATACCAGTAATGGTTGTGCCAGGCCAGACCGAACAGATGATCCTTGGCAGCAATGCCATCAAATATATTTTGACTCAATTGAAAAGTACTGATGGCTACTGGAGATTAGTTTCCACTCCTGACAACGGTCTGTCCGATAACCACAGTCAATTCCTGTCAATGCTTTCTAACACAGAGAGATGGAGAGGTGACTGCATTCCAGACAAAGTAGGGACAGTAAAAATCAAGAGTTGCGTGACGCTGAATCCACGGACCGAGTACGTTATTTGGGGCAAGTTATCTGAGTTGGCCGGGACGTCTGTGGGCAGCACAGTGGTCGTTGAGCCAACCCAATCAAAGGCTGCGCCCAGACAAGTCCTTGTCGGACGAGTTGTTACTCCACTCTGGGGAGATGGATGGGTGCCTGTTAAAGTCTTTAATCCCACGGACAGAGTTGTGGTGCTGAGAAGAAACAGGAAAATTGCAGATGTGTCTCCTTGTATCGCAGCGGAAGACCTGCCCAATGCAGAGGAGGTCAAGTGCAACGTGCAGAGTGTACAGAGCAAAGAGGTCCGACCCAGGTCAGAAGAGGACATGATGCGTGCATTGGAAGCTCTGGGACTGCAAGACATTGACCTGAAGTCATGTGAGGTTTCGCTGCAGTGTAAAGACAAGCTCCTTCATATCATCGAACAATTCGAGTCAATCTTTTCTCGCCATAAGATGGACTGTGGAGAGGCCAAAGAGTTTGTACATCGTATCCACCTTGTTGATGATAAGCCGTTCCGTCTACCCTACAGACGTATACCACCAAGTCAGTATGAAAAACTGAGGACGACTCTGAACGAGATGGAAGAGAAAGGAATTATTCAGAAGTCGACTAGCGACTATGCATCTGCGCTTGTTCTCATATGGAAGCGGAATGGAGAACTAAGGGTATGTACTGATTTCAGAAGGCTTAATGCAAGAACCATAAAGGATGCCTACCCACTACCGCATCAAGCTGATGCTTTGGCCGCACTTGGGGGAAATGCCTTTTTCTCCACAATGGATCTGACGTCAGGCTACTACAATGTCCCCTTGCACCCTGACGACAAAAAGTACACGGCATTCTCCTCACCATTCGGCCTTCACGAGTACAACCGGCTCCCTCAGGGACTTTGCAACAGCCCAGCAACATTTATGAGGATGATGATGTCAATATTTGGTGATCAGAATTTCATGAGCCTATTATGTTACCTCGACGATCTGATGGTGTTTGCCCCCACAGAGGAAGTTGCACTCCAACGCCTGCAGATGGTGTTTACTCGCCTTAAGGAACACAACCTCAAGCTCGCACCCAAAAAGTGTTTTTTCCTCAGACGGACTGTGAAATTTCTTGGGCATGTCATCAGTGAGGATGGAATTCGGACTGACCCCGAGAAAGTGAGAGCGATAAATGACGTACAAGTCACTGATCTAATGGAGTCGGATGGCAAGACGCCATGCCCTAGTAAAATCAGATCTTTTCTAGGCATGGTGATGTATTTCCAAAGCTTCATTGAAGCATGTTCTGCGAAGGCAAAACCTCTGTTCAGGCTCACATCTGAATCTGGTGACAAGCATAAGCGCAAGAGAGACCGCAAGAAAGGTCAAGTGAAGCTGACGCCTGCAGATTGGTCCGATGCATGCCAGAACGCCTTTGAAACACTGAAGCACGACCTCGTGACAGGTGTCACTCTGGCGCACCCAGATTTTGATGCGCCGTTTATTCTGGCTGTCGACGCATCCTTTGATGGGATTGGAGCAGTCCTGTCACAGCTGCCACCTGGTGGAAAAGTAGCCAGACCAGTCGCCTTTGCAAGTAAGACGCTCTCTCGCTCCCAGCTCAACTACCCTGCACACAGGCTCGAATTTCTTGCCTTGAAATGGGCGGTATGTGATAAATTCAGCCATTGGTTGAAAGGAAGACACTTTACCACGTGGACCGACAATAACCCACTTACATACATTTTGACCAAACCAAGACTTGATGCGTGTGAACAGCGGTGGGTAGCGAAGCTA
This sequence comes from Urocampus carinirostris, assembly GCF_059441175.1. NCBI lineage: Eukaryota > Metazoa > Chordata > Actinopteri > Syngnathiformes > Syngnathidae > Urocampus > Urocampus carinirostris. The sequence continues at coordinate 74,188,476 of NC_142349.1, read as the reverse complement.
GCTGCATACAATTTTGACCTGAAGTACATTCCTGGACCAAAGAACATCGTAGCCGACGCTCTGAGCCGTGAGCCATTTGTACGGTCATGTGTGGGTCATCGCCTTGTTACCGAGCCCTATACTTCGCTCTTGGACCAAGTCAACAGGGTGAACAACAGTACTGTGCAAGAGGTGTTCAGAGTATCCAACAATTGTCACGCTGTTGTAGACGAGAGTGCTGGGACATCAGACGAGTCAGTAAAAAGGGCTAATCCATCAGGCTCCAATGGTTCTGTGACATCAGAAGAGGTTGCTGCTGTCTTCAGTGCTCAGTCCACTGGTGGCGTGGGTCAAGTGATGGGAACAGACGCCAACTTCAATCTTCTGCAGAAGGGAGATCAGTCAACGGCACTCCCACAGAGTCAGCTTGTTGGTTTACAAGAACAGGACAACACAATAAGCAGGACCATGTACTTTGTGCATAGACACAAGAGACCTACCAGGCGTGAGAGAGCTGTCGAGTCGCCTAGTGTGATGAAACTACTGAAGCATTGGAGCAGACTCACCATACAGAATGGCATGCTCTACAAAATAAGGAAAGATCCTCACATGGCCAAGAAAATCTTCCAGTTTGTGGTGCCTGATTCATTGAAACAGAAAGTCCTTCAAGGTTTACATGACTCAGCAGGTCACCAAGGCCAGAACCGTACTTTGTCTCTGGTGCGGCAACGATTCTTCTGGAATGGCATGGAACGTGATGTTGTGAATTATGTCAAATCCTGTCAGCGCTGTGTAGTAGGGAAAACACCGGAACCACACAACCGTGCACCACTCAAGAACATAGTCACCTCTGAGCCTATGGAGTTGGTCTGTATAGACTTTTGGACTGCTGAGCAAGAGAACAAGTCTGTAGATGTCCTGGTCGTAACTGATCATTTCTCCAAGATGGCGCACGCCTTCCCTTGCAGAAATCAAACCGCCAAACAAGTTGCTCTCCGTCTGTGGCAGGATTTCTTCCTTGTCTATGGTTTCCCACGGCGTATCCACTCTGATCAGGGAGCTAATTTTGAGAGCAAACTGATCAAAGAGCTTCTAGAGATGGCAGGGGTGCAGAAATCCCATACCACTCCGTACCACCCCATGGGAAATGGCATCGCAGAACGATTCAACCGAACATTGGGAGATATGATCAGAACCCTTCCCCCTCAGCCCAAAGCAAAGTGGCCACAAATGCTGCAGCAGCTCACATTCTGCTATAACTGCACAGAGCATGAGACAACAGGGTTTGCACCGTTTTACCTAGTGTTTGGTAGGATCCCTCGTCTCCCTGTCGATGTCATGTTTCAACATGCTAATACCAATGATGCTGTTGTCAGCTACTCTGACTTTGTACGCCATCTGAAGAAAGATCTACATGAAGCTGCTCAGATTGTACAGAGGAATACTCTCAGAGAACAGACTCGTCATGCCAAGCTGTACAACCGTAGGGCCAAAGGATCACCTCTCGTCGTGGGAGACCGGGTGTTGATCGCCAACAGAGGTGTCCCGGGGAAACGCAAAGTTGCAGACAAGTGGGAGTCAACCCCGTATGAAGTCATATCAGTCAAGCCTGATCTCAATGTCTACAGAGTCAAGGATTGTCTGACGGGCAAAGAGAAGGTAGTTCACAGGAATTTGCTGCTCTCTGTTAGCTTCTTGCCCTGTGAGGATGATCTGGCCAGCGAATCTGAACACTCAGAGTCTGACGCTGCTATGCATGGAAGTGATGTATGCCCTGATTTACCTGACGCGGTTGAAGACAGTGATGTCCGTACAGTAAACTGGGTGATACAGGCAGGTGAAGAGCAAGTTCATCCAGAAGTGAAGGATAACTCACTAGACAGCAGATCTGATGCCCAGTCCGACTCTCTCACAGATGATACATCCAGTCGAGGAAGTCAGCACATCCCCGAACAAGATGTTGACCATACTTCAAGTGACAATACGGAAAGCCCATCACAGTGCTCTGAAAACATGATCCCTTTGGGTATGGGTCTCCCAGACGAGACCCCATTGAACACTGACCATCTGGACGCAGACTCCCCTGATACTGACTGTTTAGACTTGACTGCCCCAGACCTTCAAGCTCAGGTTATTTGTGCTCAACCTAACCGTTATGGTCTTAGGGTCCGCCAGTCCATCAGGCCTCCTAGTCGTCTTATTTGTCAGATGAATGACCATGTGGTAGGTGACAATCATCTGTCCGCAATATCTGCAAGTTCCTAGTTTAAGTTCAGTAGAGATGCACTTTCAGTTTGAGTAACAAAGCTTGAGTAAGAAACAAGAATCGTGCCTATGTGAGCACTTACAACTACAGGAACAATGTTAGATATTTCAGAGATGTAACAGGCATCTTTGAGTCTGTGCTTAGTTAGGAGTTTGCTCGCCTCCTTTCTTTTCACACTCCTTTTTGGGAGAGTTTTAGAACTGACATGCACTTCAGTTTGTTCCTTGTAATAATGTACCAGTTTTCGTGTCCTCTTTTTCATCAGTATTTGCCTTTTTGGCATGTGATTTTTTTTCTTTTTAGTGTAGCACTCCCATATTTAGCAGAATTTCAGGGGGGTGTATGTAACGGGTGTAATAATAACTTTTATTTTATTGAAATTCCTGCTAAAATATGTGTATAGTTTTTGGTAAATGTCCTGCAATGCTGAGTCCAACAGTGCCATCTGCTGGTATGGGGTGGGGTTTGGTTTTGGCTTCTAACATGTGACCAGGAGGCGGGGTTTTGTCAGTTTAACCAGAGTACTACAAAGGTAAGACATATCTTTTGGTGCTCCACAAAATAAGTTAATTTTAAACATTATAACCCCAGCTGACAAATCTCTCACCATGCATAGTAATGTGATTGATATTGTCAAGCTGTTTTGATTTATTTTCGTTTTGTTTCTGTTTTACTAAATATTAATTCCCCTTGTAGAGATCAAAGAGATCAAACCCAGCAGAAAAAGCTAATGTTGTGACTCATCCATTTGCAGGTAAATTGTACCCATTTTTATACTCATTATTGTTTTTATTCCTATTTTTTCATATACATTAAAAAAGGATGATGTTGGTTAAAATTCAGAGTAAAGAAAAACATGTTGAATTCATTGTAAACGTTAAAAATCCACTATACGATCTCTTGTTAAAAGTATCTTGTTAAAATGCAAAGATTTATAAATGTATTGTGATATTCTAAAATGTATTTTCTGTAAAGTGAAAAGACAGCTCTTTGATATGCTTTGTTGTCAGTTTAACCAGAGTACTACAAAGAGATCAAAGAGATCAAACCCAGCAGAAAAAGCTAATGTTGTGACTCATCCATTTGCAGAAACTGTAATAATAAAAACCTCATCATCAAGTCCAGCGTGAATGTGGATCTTTGGTGGGACACGTACAACGCGGTTACATACTACCAACAGAACCTTGAAATCACATCTTGAGCTAACAGGGAGCCAATGCAGGTGAGCTAAAATTGGGGTCATGTGATCAAACTTTCTTGTCTTACTTAAAAGCTGCTTTCCTTCATACCAACATTAACAACCAAAATCACAACGCAGACTTACAAGTGAGCAGGCAGCCAGTCCAGCAAGCAAGGGGTCACATATATATCAAAACACACAATTGTAAAACCCTAAATAAACTCTTGAAACAATACAAAAAATAAAACTGATAGATAGTTGAGAAAAACGAAGACGTTTTACACAGCCAAACATGTGGAAACACCCACTTTGGGATTTTAGACCCATTAAAATCCCAAAGATTAAAAAGGCTTACAACTGGTACAAAAACCTAGATCTATAAGGATCCTACTAAAATGTATTTAAAAAAGATTGAATGAAAACTACAAATTACATTAAAACAATGATTTATAAAAGCTAATAGAAACTAAAACTTTTGAAAAACAAAAACCGTTTGAAATTAACCAGATGACGTCATCATCCGGCGACCATTTTCGGCTTTTTTACTCAATGTACAAGTCAATCTTATTTACGAATGACCTCTTACATGAACCCTCCTGTTCCACTCATTTTTATACGACTGGCATGGAAAGGGGAATAAAGTTGTTTTGCTGTTTCGACCACTCTTGTAAAATAACAACATTGAAAAGGTAAAGATATCATTTGGGGGATTTTAACAACGTGGTCAGGCCATTTTGACCAGAGGACAACAGGTCGCATCTGTTTATCTTTTTAAAGTGCTTTCTCTTCCCTTGAAAATTGTTCACGCTAATGTTTTGTGTCAACTTGTTTGTAATCATGCAACGTTCAAATACTAATTTGAATACTTGGCATGAAACATGACCATACCATCCATTATCTACACCGCTTATCCTCAGTAGGGTCGCGGGGTTGCTGGAGCCAATCCCTGCAGTCCTCGAGCAGTGGACACCCTGAACTGGTTGCCAGCCAGTAACAGGGCACTCTGGGACAGACAACTGACTTGCTCATTCACACCTAGGGACAAATTTGAACCTGACATGCATGTTTTTGGAATGTGGGAGGAAACCCATGCAAGCACGGGGAGAACATGCAAACTCCACACAGAAGGTTCAATCTCATGACCTCAGAACTGAGCGGCAGAAGCACTTACCCCTGCGCTGACATTCTGCCCCATGATCGTACCAGTTTTAATTAAAAAAAAAAAAAAAAACATGGGTGAAAAAAAAGGTTTTCATAGTGGAATTCACACTGGTTTGACATTCTGCTACTACGCTGTGACAATAGTTTTCACCTGCATTCAACAGTGTCATCCTTTAATTATACACAACACACTGGAGCTTAAAAAAAAAAAACTGATCCTGAAATGAGATCCAAATGGTGGAGCTTTTAGGAGTTTCTTTAAATTTAGCATAAGTTTCTATCATGCAACAAGTCAAATCACATTTCTTTGTTTGGCCCTTAATCAGAAAATTTCTCAAAAGGACCTTACAGGTTACAATGACACATCCCCTGATCTTAAACAGACATGCGGGTAAGGAAAAACTCCAAATCCTCAGCATGAGAATAAGAAACCTTGAGAGGGGGCCTCACGAGTGGTAATCCCCCTTCCAGGATGAAATAGATTTAGCAATGGTACACAAAATATAGTGATCAATAAAAGAAAATAGGTAACAGTAAAAAAATAATTCAATCCAACAAGGCAGATATTGAAAGAATTTATCCAGGTTAAACAAAAGAAAACGCAACATTTTCAGGAGGAAATCAAATCAATGGAAACATTTGGCAATGTGGTTGGACTACAGAACATCAGTTTTACAAAAGAGGTGGGCAAACGAGGGCTCGGGGGATGCAAATGTATATATAGGAAAAGTACTACCAACAAAAAAAAAAATGTTCCTGTGTATTACCAAAATGCAGAAATAAACTTAGTATCAAATTTAGTGCCTGAAAACTGGAACCTCATGATCATCTTCTTTGCATTGATAAAGACTACGCTAAAATGACTGCAGACACAATTGTACTTCTAATACACAACTTCAAAATGAGGTACTTGAACAGTGTTCATTTTACCCCTGAAAAGTAATACAGGGATGTGATTTGACCAAAGTGAAATTATCTGAAAATTAGGCGGGGGTCTGGGGGGCCGCGGGCACCCAGCTAGGTCCAGGGCAGTGCCCTGGTGGGGGGACAAGTGGGGCGAAGCCCCCCGGAGCTCATGGGTTTTCCGTGTTTTTACGTACTTTCAATGCACTCAGATGACAAAGAAATAGACAAAACAACAGCATACATTTTCAATGTATTTTGAACTATCCCATATAAAATGACAGTTTAAGTCAACTCAAAATCAGTCACATTAAAAAACATTGGACTGCCTTTGCTTTTAAAAACTATCACTGAGAATATCATCATATCTAACTCATGTGATTACTAAGTTAACACATAAATCATGTTGAAGAGTTCAAATTTCATGAACAAATAATCGTATCATGACCAAATGAAAAGTAACTCATATTAGAACATACCACAAATGTCTTTGTTATAGCAGAAGATGTTATCTATAAATTAAAGTACTGTAGTGGGTTGTACATAATTCACCCACGGAACCATTGTTTAGTTAGCGAGTTCCTAGGGGGACTCTTAATTCGGCCGGTTCTAGCCACTCTCGTGTTTGTTTTGTTATCGCCAGTTTAAATGTCATTAAAGCAGCTTTCGTTGGCACCTTTGTTTGACACTCCGCCTACGACTCCCGTCTCTGCTCGCTACATTGGATCAAGTCGGGGTCACCAACATTTGTAGATAATTCCTTCTCTAACTAGTCCGATCGAAACTTGTTTTTTACGATCTTAGCAATTTCTTTTAACTTGCGGAGCATCTTTGCGTTCGATCTCGGACATCTTTCTTTAAACACTCGGCAAAAACGTGTGAGAAATGAACAATGGCATACTCTTACGCCTTTATAACAAGCGCGTTTATTGGTCAACACGGAGACTTCAACCAATCGCAAGTACGTTTCATTTCAGTTGCGGAAACACTAAAATGGAATGCTGTCGAGACGAAATCGGTTTTTTACCAATTAAAAAATCGGAAATTTTAAAATTTTATTTTGGGAGATAAAAAAGCGGAATTCCGCGAATTAGCGGAAAAATCACATCCCTGGTAATAGGTCCAGAGGACTCGCATGCTCAAAAATCTTAAGATCCCCAAAATTTAGTGTTATCGAGATTGAAATTGTAAATATCTGTGACAAATATAAATCTATATTATACAGGGATCAGAATGGAGATTTTCATTTTCAGCTGAAATAGCCAGGGTCCAGGAATAAAGCAGGGCGGAGCCCCCCCCCCCACCCCCCAAGCTCCTGGGTTTTAGGCAATTTACTTGTCCAAAACCATGCTTATATTTATCATTTAAGTAACATTTTTAGAAGATTAAAATAATTTGCCCACATAACTGATTTTTTTGTAAATACTGCAAGATAAGTTCAAATGCAGTTCAGTCCCTGCAGCTTAAACAACGCGGCCAATTTTTCTAACGGCCGCCAGGGTGCGCCAGAGCAATAAAGGAAAGAGTGAGACAGTCGGATTTTGAATTTGTTTGCTACGCAAGAGAAAAAGTGAAAAAGTCGGAATGCCTTTGGGGTTCAAAAACAGCGGAAATCCGCGGAAAATTCTGATCCCATATATTCATTGAGTTTTATTGGTTATACAAAACAGTTATCACTTCAGATTTTTCAGTTCATTTATCGTTCGTGGTTTGATGTCCCACCACAGTTGTAATGCCTTCTCAAGGTCCAGTTGCAGCAAGGGAATTTCCATAGCTAATTTGTGGTTTTCTGAAAGTTCGTATTGCGGAATGATTTATGCAATCCATTTTTTTGTTCCCCGCTGGGTACACTCGTCACAGAACACGAAGTCTCCGTTATCATCCTCCTCATAGCGTAACCAGGAATATAATGGAGTCAATTTTGGCAGAAAATTCCTTTTCTTGCTAGGAGCATTCTTTAGTTGAATCGTTTGCTTCAACACACTAGTTCTCCTTGCCTCCGCGATCTTCCGAAGAATTTCTCCGCCATTTTTTCGCGGCAGAATTATTGCCGCAGTTATCACTTTCTGCATTATGTTTAGACTTATTACTGACACTAAAGAAATGACCAATTTTGTATTGATTTGCACCTAATACCAACTGTTTTTTTCTGAGGCACACTTAACCTTCACCACAACAATGACGTCATCTCGAAGCAACGAGATCTCGTTTGCCAAGATCAGCGTGCGAACGAAAACTCGAACCGCGAGACCAAAACAATGGCGAATCTGCCTGACGAAGTTAAGTGCGCTAAATATTTGTTTGAAAAATAAAAGGAATCGGGTAATAGACTATTTTGTGTCAAAAAAAGTTGCGTCCCAGGGACGCACGTTGATTTGACACTATGCATCCCCAGTAAAAATCATGCGCCTAGGACACAGGCAAACGAGATTACTGCTTTGAATTACAAGTTTACAAATGCACTACTACAGATAAACTGCAAAATATACCACAAACACAACTACATTTACTACTTAAAAAACAATATGAATTTTATTTTAAAAACAGTAAACCAACCCTCAATTCTACGATGGCTAATCTCGTTAACAAATATATAATCATAACATGAAGATTTATTCCTAAAAAGGAAGAACTTTCTCAGGAAGGGCCCCTGGGCCAATCATTTGAACCCAAGGTGGCTCCCAACTCAAGGTTTGCCCAACCCTCTTCGTGATCCTTCCAAGCAAGTCCAGCCTTGCCGACACCTGAAATCAAATCAAAGAGTTTAGCAGTTTGACCACGCCCCCTATAACCACGACCCCAACCAGTGACCACACCCCAAGATCAGACGAACGCTTCGGTCCGGTTTTTGTCAAGGTCGGCGCCGTCAGCCCAGAGAACAATCTGCTAGCGGGCTAGCGGCGCCGGCTACAATTCGGCCTTTTGTTAGCATCATTTCAAGGCGTGGTCACAGGCCCCGCCCCTTCACCCGCACTCACCTGCATGCAGATGGCGGCGTCTCCTACACAGGGCGCACCTGCTGGGGGGAAAAAGTTAGACAAGGGTGAGCAACTGTTGTGGACCAACTAAATCAGCAGCCTCGGAGTTGACGATAGTCTTGTGTGCAGACATCTGGTAGAATGTTAGTGCAAGAAATCACAAGTTGTTGACTAAGCGAGCAGAGGCCGGAAAAAACCTTTTGATTCCGAGAAAAACATAACGTGATCTTGTTGAACTGAGTAAATAAGGCCCAGCATCTCTCGTACAATTTTAACAGTGGCTTAATGAATGTTGATGAATAAAAGACGTTCCCTTTCCGTCATTTTCTGTCTCTGCGGATATTTTGGGGCAATGCCCAGCAATGCTCTCTCCCAAACAACCTCGGCGAAGGTGCCAGTGGCGGGCGGATCAGAACACGCTTCAGACCGATGACGTCACGCAGCCCCGCCCGTGAACAGACTGCTGGGGGCGGAGCTTCAGACGGCCTTTTGTCTCATCACCTCCGCTCCAATCAATGACTAGCATTTCAAGTATTTTTAGAGAACCGGCTTTTTGGGCTCAGCTCACTCGAAAGAGTCAGCTGCTGAATGGCTCTTCTGATTTTGGTTTTTGCTGCAAATGGACCGTGTAATAATTGACCTTAAGATGTCATTTTTGCTCAACCAAAAAAGGCTTAACAATTCAAACAACAGCGGAGCAAAGTGACGAAAACAAAATGTTTAAATTTTTTTGCTCAATATTTACCGAAAGAAAGAACACGTATAAAAAAATGGGAATAAAGAAAAAAAATAAATTTGGGGAACATGAAAGACAAAAGTGAAAACAAGGAAAATGGGTCGTCAAGGAAAAACAAAGATCAGAAAAAAAGAATGGAAATGTGAAGAAAAATATGGAAAGGGGAAAAAGTGACGAGGAAAAAAAGGTTAAAAAAGAATGAAAACCTTTTTACATTCAAATTAAAGACCCCAAAAGACAAGGCCCTTAACAAAAACGTGAAAAAAAAAAATCAGCGCGCATACTCGTGAAATTGCGGTAAGACGTTTTCTAATGAGTGACGTCATTACGCACGCACCATATTTCCGTTTTGTCGATTGTTGATCGCCATGTTGGATTGGATGAAGCTGTGTTTTAGTTTGCTTGTTGTTAGGAATAAATATTCTTAAAGGCTGAACCACAATGTCCTGCTAATCTTCTCGCACATGAATAAACTACATACTCTGTCATATCCTTAACAATCTTGACAACATTTCGAAGGGAGCTGGCTCCAGTCTTTTACCTCAACATTCTTAGTCGTGAGGTAATGGAGACCAGAACAAAATTTGAGTCCTGTCAACGTCTATTTATCATATAGAGACGGCAAAAACACCACAAAAGTATTTGGCGTAGCTTACAAAATGGCTGAAATGCCAAAGCGATTTGAAATGCGTTGGTGTTAATGCTCACCGAAGCTCCGTTTGCTTCTTCGTCCGGGAGAGAATCTAAATTCCCGCCAAGGAGACTACTTATGGACACTGCCCGTTGTCACGTGACTGCTTTCTTCTTCTTTGCCGTTAGTAAAGGCGACCGTATCATCGGCAGCGCCCCCTGCTGCCTTTTTGTACGATAACAGTCTTCAGAGTGGAGCGACTTGGACAGTCTCGGGACTAGACTTTTTTAAAAATCCTCTGCACATCATCAGTGCATGACGTCACGGTTCACGGTGCTTGTTTGGGTGGTGAGTTAGGGGGTTGCCCGTTTAGAGGGGTGCTCGCTCGCTTAGTTTATTGGTTGGCTGTAAGGGGGGTTCTTGCTTGGTTAATCAGGGGGTGCATCGATTGGTGACAGGGTTGGTTAGTTCGGGGGTTGGTTGGTTCATGGGTTGGGTTGCGTGGTTGTTAGGCGGTTGGTTGGTTAAGATGTTGCTTGCTTGGTTAATCAGGGGGGTATCGATTGGTGACGGGGTTGGTAAGTTAGTTAGGGGATTGGTTGGTTTATTGGTTAGGGGTTGGGTTGCGTGGTTGTTAGGCGGTTGGTTGGTTAAGATGTTGCTTGCTTGGTTAATCAGGGGGGTATCGATTGGTGACGGGGTTGGTAAGTTAGTTAGGGGATTGGTTGGTTTATTGGTTAGGGGTTGGGTTGCGTGGTTGTTAGGCGGTTGGCTGGTTAAGATGTTGCTTGCTTGGTTAATCCGGGGGTGTATCGATTGGTGACGGGGTTGGTAAGTTAGTTAGGGGATTGGTTGGTTAATTGGTTAGGGGTTGGGTTGCGTGGTTGTTAGGCAGTTGGTTGGTTAAGCTTTAGCTTGCTTGGTTAAGCGGGGTGCATCAATTGGTGACAGGGTTGGTTAGTTAGTTAGGGGATTGGTTGGTTCATTGGTTAGAGGTTGGGTTACGTGGTTGTTAGGCGGTTGGTTAAGCTGTAGCTTGCTTGGTTAAACAGGGGGTGCATCGATTGGTGACAGTGTTGGTTGATTGATTAAGAGGTGGGTTTGTTGGTTAGGGGTTTGCTGTCTTGGTTAATCAGGGAGATAAATAGTTAGTTGGTGACAGGGTTGGCTGGTTAATTAGTTAGGAGGTGGGTTGCTTGGTTAGCAGGGGGTTGCATAGATGGCAAAGGGATTGGTTGGTTATGGGGGTTTCTTCCTTAGTTGATGAGGGAATCGGTTATACAGTTAAGGGGTTGCTTGGTTGGTTTGTCAGGGTGTGCATTAGTTGGTGACAGTCTTGGTTGATTAAGAGGTGGGTTTTTTGGTAGGGGTTTACTTTCTAAGTTAATCAGGGAGAGCAATAGTTAGTTGGTGACAGGGTTAGGTGGTTAAAGGGTTAATTGGTTGGCTGGTTAATTAGTTGGGAGGTGGGTTGCTTGGTTAGCAAGGGGGTTGCATAGATGGCAAAGGGATTGGTTGGTTAGGGGGTTTCTTCCTTAGTTGATGAGGGAATCGGTTGTACAGTTAAAGGGTTGCTTGCTTGGTTTGTCTGGGGGTTGCTTAGTTGGTGACAGGTTGGTTAGTAGGGGGTTGGTTTGTTGGTTAGGAGCTTACTTTCTTGGTTAGTTTAGAGGTTGCTTAGTGAGTGTGTTGGTTGGTTGCCGGTTTGCTTTCATGGTAAGTACAAAGATTGCTTAGTTGGTGACTAGTGGTGTCATTGGCTAGTTGGGTTAGCTGTTAGTTAGAGGGTTTTCTGCTTAGGTGGTTGGTTAGGCAGTTAGTTAAGGGGTTGCTAGGTTGGTTAGAAGGTTGGTTGGATGGTTGGGGTTGGTTAGTGGGCTGGTCAATCGGTTTGGGGGTTTCTTTGTCAGTTAGTGGGTTGGTTGGATAGGCATTAGAGCTGGACAATTTTGGAGAACACACTATTTGCAATTTTTCACACCTATATTGGAATTATCATGTGATTTTCGATTTTAAAAGTAAAGTGCATTTCTGTGCTAGTTTAGTTTTCAGGGAAAACTTGTCTCTGAATGACGTCCTTAGAGACTGAGAGTATATGCCTGTAACAAAATATAAATTGTAGATCTACAAATAAGAACAGAATTGCAGTTGAATAAATGGTCTTTATTGTCATTATACAAAAGAACAAAATTAGAGGGCTACTCCTTTCAGTGTCAGAAAGCGATTTAAAGAGCAGATGGCTAGCTACATGCTAGCAACTGGCAACCGCAACCTCCAAGGTCACCATGATGATCAAAATACAAGAGTCACGAATGTAGCAGTATCCAACCAGCAGCAAATCGTCTATTTCATGGGTAATGGATCTGGCCTTGGTGACTAGCCGTGTTCAGCAGTGGTGGCACAATAGTTGTTAGCCTAGCTGTTAGCTTAATGTTCCAACAACGCCTGAGTCAATTTCCGGACGCCATAACAATCCACGGAGCACCTACTGGTGATCAGCATTTCTTTGCACTCTTCTGACTTTCCTCAGAGTCCGAATTAGTTAATGAATCAATGTAACAAGCCGCTTGGGTGGCCAGTTGTGGGCTCAGGTGTTTGACCTAGAGTTTCCACCAACCTATCAAAGCCATGCACACACGTCTTCCAGACTTTGCCTCGCCTTTATTGGCTGGTGCCGTTATAACCTGCTTCCGATTGGCCGGCGCTATTAAACTCCAAGATTCTTGTTGGCCAAACACTCCATCACTCAAATGACAAACTGGAACTCAGAATCCTTAAAAAAAGTGCAGTGTCTTGTGATGACATTATCGCACTACATCGTGATATAGATTCGATTTTGGTTGATCGTGCAGCCCGAATTGGCTTCTTGAGAAAAGCCCTACTTGTGCCAATGTATGTGGTCATCCATGTCAAGTCATGGGAGACTTTTACAGCCAAATGTTGACGTCACCATTTTGAAAAAAAGGGATGGAGCAGGGTTCGGGAACCTTTTTGACCCAAAGAGCCATAATAGCAAAACTTTTTGAATTGATTTTTAGAGAGCCATACCAAATATTTGAAGACAAATTTCGACCAAACTGCCAAACCAGCTCTCCAGACAAAATCATTCTTTTCAGCTTATTTATTTCTCTGTGTGTGATGTTAGACGATATAACATTTATGAAATAATAATAATGCCAGAGTCTCTGTCCCATATCAACAAATAAAGCACTTTAAACTTGTCTCCTTCCCGCAATTACTTAAGAGTTGAGGTTCGTTTTGACCTTCATTTTTTTTCATAAATAAGGGTTTTAAAACAAGGTGCAAGCAGTTATTTTGTAAAAATGTCACAAAATACCGCAAACAAGAATATTGACGTATTTTATTTACCTTCGGTGCAGACAGCGCTGGGCAGATAGAAGTGCGCTGTGTGCATAGCTCCGACCACCTCTACCTCTCACCCAATCAAATTGCTCTGTGAGCCTGGCTGATGTTTCGGTCTATTAACAGTTTTTCTTTTGGTTTTTGTCCTTCAGTGTCTCAACAAGGACCTCAATTGTTTAATGAGCTTCTATTTAAAGGATTCCTTAGCAACGTACAGCCAGAGCGAGGTCTGTTGGTGTGACACCTCGACTGTAAACCGTAGTAAGGAGTATGCGCTTTGTAAACTGGAGCAAACCGATGAAACTGTTAGTGCTACCGTCAAGTATTCTGCTTTTGTCAGAATTTGGACGCAAGAGGTGAGATTTGCATGAGTACAATTTGATTTCCAAGCCATATGTTCTCACGAAAAGAGCAGTATATGGCTCCTGAGCCATAGGTTTGCGACCTCTGGGATGGAGCGAGGCTTTTCTCTCAAGTAAAACGGGACGTCTGTGAGGAAAGACTTTTGGGTGTGCAATTATAATCCCAGCTCAAAAGCTTTTGGAAAACCTAGTGTTTGATTATTTTTTTTTCTATTTTAACATGACAAATCCTATTTAATTATGTTTTTTAGGTTTGATCTTGGAAAAATGAAAAACAAAGAACGTCAGGCCATGATTTAATGGCCTATCCTTGGCTGCCACCTGGTGGCGGGAGGGCACTGTGGCGTCCGGTCGGCGTCTCGTGTCAATGTCGGTATACGCCGACGGCGAGCAGACTGAGGAAGACGGTGAGACCCAAAAGCGAGGCGGAGGCGGGCGCCGTGAACAAATGGCGGTATTGGATCTGGCAGTACCACAAAACGGACAGCATGACCACCAGCAGGGGAACCATCAGGCCCCCGGCGTTCAGTGCCGCCCGCCGGGTGCCGGGAGGACCGCCAGGGGGCGAGGCCCCTTCCGCTGCGCCCGGCGGACGCCGCGACAAGTGGCAGTGCAGCACGGTGTTGTGTGTTAGGTGGAGCGCTGTCAGGGTGGCGCTATCGTCCTGCAGCACCTGGCCCCGGTAGATGAGGCGAACCTGATGCTCCTGTCCCGAAAAGTAGGTTCTAAAAGGGGGAGGGGGAGAAAGGGAAGCTTAGGCCACACCCACTAACTCTTTTTGGAGAAGTGGCTCACTAAAAAGAGTCATCTTTTTCGGCTCCCGAACGACCCTGCGGATTTGTTTTTATCAATTATCATGTAGGAATATGCGCAAAACCTGTACTTTTTATTCTTCCTTGTGCTTTGTAGCACCCCTTTTTAGACACAATACAGCTAGTGGTCAAATGTTATACGATGTACCATTAAGGAGAGGGATAATTTAAACACAGTTCTAAGGTCTTGGGAACCTCCTGTGTGGGTTCAAAATCCAGCCACCGGCCTTACTGTGCGGGGTTTGTATGTTCTCCCCGTGCTTGCGTGGGTTTCCTCCGAGCACTACGGTTTCCTCCCACATTCCAAAGACATGCATTTCAGGTGAATTGGCCGGTCCAAATTGTCCCTAGGTGTGACTGAGCGAGTGAGTTGTCTGTCCCCGTGTGTCCTGCGATTGGCTGGCAACCAGTTCAGGATGTCCCCTGCCCACTGCCTGATGATTGCTGGGATGGGCTCCAGCACCCCCGCGACCCTTCTGAGGATAAGCGGTGCAGCGAATGAGAGATATTTTAAATGTTTTTGTGAAAAATGACTATGCCACGGTCATTTTCAAAACAGCAACCAAAAAATGGGTGACAAACGCTAATGCTTTTGAAATAAAGAGCATAATGGTGACCAATCACAGATTGTGTATCTGGCCAGGCTCCGCCTCCTTTGTCAATGTTCGCTAACGTTACCTCTTGATGTAGCCAATGGTGTCCTGCGGTCCGACGTGCGCCAGCCGTTCCGTGTCGTTCAGGAACTTGAGTCTGAGCACCATGTTCCTGCCGGGGTCGGCCGAAGCCCCGCCTTTGTCGTCCGCGGGGGCGGGGCCGGAGGGTGGCTCCGGTTCGGAAGGGGCCCCGGCGGAGGGACGCTCGGGCGTCTCCGGGGCCCTCGGTGGCTCCGAGGTGCGTGTGGAGGCCCAAGCTAGCAGGAGGACGACGGCCGCCGTTAACGCCGCTAGCAAGAGCGTCACCTCGTCGCCCACGCCCTCGATCAAAGACATGGCCGCCGACCCCGCCCACACCGCACGTGATTGGTCGCTCCCGCCGTACCTGCGCAAAAGCGACGGACAATCAGGACCAATCGTTGCGACTCCCGAACTTTCGCTAGTGCGGCCTGTAGAGGAAAGATCTTTTCACATTTTATTTGTGAGGACTCAGAAGGAGAAAGGGTGATATTGGCCCACTCCGCCCCCCGCTTCTCTCTGTCTGACAATGCCAAGCATGAATGCTGAACTGTACAAAACCCCCACAAAGAAAAAGAAACATAGAACAATGACGGCTGGATAATTACAAAAAAGGCAGCAAACAAAAAGTCCAGCCCGGTCCTAAACTAACACTTTACATTTTATGCCTGACCCAAATTACAAGCCAGGTTCAAGGCTAAGATCTTTGTGGCCTTAGAGTTCGGCACCCCCCCTGGAACTGTGAAGTCACAGTTTTAAGCCTTGGCCGAGTCATACCTGAAGGATTTTATACATTTGACTATAAAGGATTTTAAACAATTGAATACAAGTTACATTTATTGAGTTTAATGCTATAGTTATTTACTGACTGTGCCTTTATTCAATGAGCAGTGAAAGTTCAGGGCAGGCATAAGTGGTGGAAGAGGTTGTTTACAGAAACGGGACGTTCTGCTGATAAGATAATCAGCACACCCAGACGCTGTTGACGCAGAAAGGCCCGGTGTTGTTTTGAGGAAGCCAGACATCAAGACGCTCGTCTATGAGATTGTGAAGCCCACGTTGGGCTTCCTTGGCACGCCCATGGGAGGAGCCGGCACACCGGAAAGCTAAAGGACTTCAGAAAAAGGCTTCCCAGAGACTCCAACGTCGCTTCTTCGGCCGTCTCCGATGGAGTTCACTTAGTCCTTTTGTTAGGGAAAATAAATCTGCCCCCGTGTGGAAATGTCCGCTTTACTGTTTATTTTTCCCTCAAGAAACGAGCGTGCATAAATTGTTGGGTGAATGTAGATTGTGTTTGGTTGATGGAGTGAGATAACTAATTCGAACAATTTGGTAAACGGTACATTTTGATAATTAATTTCCAACATTGCGAGTGAGTTGTCTGTCCCCGCGTGCCCTGTGATTGGCTGGCAACCAGTTCAGGGTGTCCCCTGCCCACTGCCCGATGATTGCTGGGATGGGCTCCATGAGATGAGATGAGAATTTCCAACATACCCAATACTTAAATTTTGGCATCAGGGGGTTTGGTCACCTAATAACTTGTAAAAATTGAGGAATTAAATGTGTGGTAGGGATTTTATTTTTTTTAAAGAATTAAAGTTTTATTGTACCAGTAAGAGGCAGTAAATATGATAAACTGTCCCTTTAAACTTCATGTATTGATTAAATAAAAGGAAACATATTTGCTCAAGTTTGTTGTCAAAACAGACGTGACTCGCACACTTGTTTCCTTGTCAGTGACGTCACACACCCAAAACTGAGCTAGCTGCTAGCCGTTAGCTAGCCGCGTCGTTCAGCGGCCCGGAAGTGAAACAAAGTCAAGCAAGGGAGACGAAAGAGGATGACGACGTTCGTATTGTCTTTAACTGTGAGAAATAAGAAAAGAGAAACTTACTGTTCAGCTGACAGGCGCCATTTCAAGTGTCCGCCTCGATGCTAATTGTGCTAATCGACGCCATTCACAAGTTGAGGGCTCGTCTTCTTCTACGGTTTTGCTCAAGGGCGTCACCCGATGGCCGCTTGCTGTATTGGCGAGCTTCTCTCACTTGAGCCGACTGCAACATAAAAACATTCTTTTTCGAAAAGAAATAAATTTCTTCTGAGTCATGTATTTTCGATTTAAAGGCATACTTTTTGTCTACTGGTCACCCAACATAGGTTGCGTGTTTATTACATATGAAATTAGACGTGACTATACACATGTCATCAGCAAAATATAGATAGATAGATAGATAGATAGATAGATAGATAGATAGATAGATAGATAGATAGATAGATAGATAGATAGATAGATAGATAGATAGATAGATAGATAGATAGATAGATAGATAGATAGATAGATAGATAGATAGATAGATAGATAGATAGATAGATACTTTATTCATCCCCTAAGGGAAATTCACATTTCCAGCAGCATCCCTGAGCTGAGAACAGTACAATAATAAAGCCAAAAGAATACAATATACAAATACCCAGTGTGACGTGCAAATGCCCACTGTAGCGTGTTATATAGAGTAACTAAATAGTGCTACACAGAATACATATTGCATATATATTAAGATATGCAATATTTTAAAGATACTGCTAAGTTTTAAATGCATCACGACAATAGAATAGAATAGAATAGAATAGAATAGAATAGAATAGAATAGAATAGAATAGAATAGAACCAGAATGGAATATGATAGGGTTGGATAGGATAGGATAGGAATAGGACAGGATAAGGTAGGATATGGTAGGTTAGAATAGAATAGAATAGAATAGAATAGAATAGAATAGAATAGAATAGAATAGAATAGAATAGAATAGAACCAGAATGGAATAGGATAGGATAGGATAGGATAGGATAGGATAGGATAGGATAGGATAAGGTAGGATATGTTAGGTTAGAATAGAATAGAATAATATAATAAAATAGATGAGAATAGAATAGTCTTTATTGTCATTAATAACTACGTAGTGTTTGCAACGAGACATGGCACTCCAGGAGTAACACATAAAGACTTAAAAGAGAAAAAATGATATTAAAAAATGTCAGGATAAACAATTGTGGAATTAAAGTAAAAAATAAATGACAAAGCCAAACGGTAAAACATCACCTGTATTATTTTTAACGAATCCGCCACTTGATTTTTAACATGCAAGAAAAAATATTTATAGTTAATACATGTAAAATATATATAACTTTTTAATTACATTGAAAACATCGGGTTTTCAAATAGTATTTAAGGGTAAATTACTAAAATAAGACTTTTGTAAAGAAATCTTTAATCAAATAAAAAGTGTTTTGTAAAATAATTCAATCGTGAAGCAGCAGAACCTTGAGTAACGAATTTTATAAATGAATAACAACAAACACAAACACGTGACCATTTTAGTTACATTTCTTCATCTGAGGAGGGAATTAAGCATAGATAAGAACTGATGCTTTCCACACATTGCAAGGATTTCAAACAGTGTCCTTTCTTTATTCATAAATGTTTTCTGACTTTATTTGGTTGTTTTTGAAATGCTGTTGTTGTTTTTTTCCTTGAACTGTAAATTATTGTCCTATCTCGAGAAGCGAATACCAACAGAGTTCAAAAGTCAGTCGAGATTACACGTCACCTTAAAATAAATGCCCTCTTATTTGTACTTTTTGTGTGTGGTGCTTACTAAAAATCATTTCAGACTAATTTGCACTCCTATCATGTTTCCAGTAAGCAATACCTTTTAATTATCAAAGAAAATTTGAGCACATTTGCGAAAATCTTTCCTTTTACTTTGAAAGGTGCCGCGTGACGTCAGCGGATGTTTTTGCCTGGCGTCGAAAAAATGGCGACGGCAAGAGATCGCGTGGTTCGCCTGTTGATGCAACTTGAGCGTTCGGCGTAAGTACGATCTAAACTGACTCTAACTTACGAACAAGCAACGCAAAACGAGTTATGACGTCAACGGTCCACTTTTATGGGTTTGTGACCTTGGAACAACGTCATGTTGCGAGTTGCCAAGGATTGGTGGTGTCGTCATGACGTCACAAGCGGAAAAATATATCTTTTTTATTATTTTATTTTAAGCTATCAATGTTTTAGAATAAGAAACGAAACTCTTTTGGCGTGAAATCGCGTCTCCGTGGCAACACCCCAGTCACCTTGCGTGATTTGTCCTTCGCGAACGTAACGGCTGGATAAGCCAACTCTTTGAAATAATGAACACGAGCGGGCTCTCTTGAGATAGTGGTGTGTCGTTGGTGAACATAACGGCAAATTTAGCCGACTCTTTACAATGAATGACTGGAGGTGGCCCTCCACCAATCAGAAGCCGGCTTCCATCCATCCATCCAACCATCCACCTACCCATCCATCCACCCACTCACAGCAGGGCCTGACAGCTTTCACTGGTTTACCCCTGCCGAATCATACAAGTGGCCTGTTGGCGAACATAACGGCACAATTAACCAGCTCTTTGAAGTAAATTACGAAAACCGGCTTCCCACCAATCGGGGGTCAACTCACTTTGAGATAGTGTTGCTTTTTACTTATAATTTCCTCTTTTTCTTATTTTTTCCCTTTTGCCTTTGTTTTTTTCTCTTTGGATTCTTTTTTCCCTAGCTTTTCACTTTTTTTTATTGCTTTTGCCCCTTCTTTTTTGTCTTTTCTCCGTTTTTATTTATTTTGTCTTTTTTGTTCCATTTTGAATTGCTGTTTATTTTCTTTGCTTTATTTTTCCCCTTTGGAATCATTTAGTGCATTATGTTGCATAATAATTGGTAAGAAACGGACAAAGCAACAAAAATAAAAGAGCCTGTTCTCCTAAAAGAGACGGAACTCCCAGCACTACAACAGGATTTGTGCCTGCTGCTCCTTGGGACAGACACACGCACCCAAGTTACAGGGGTAGTTGAGTCCACACGAGTGTCCGCTGACATACACATAATGAATGATATCGCATATGCGCTTCCCAGACTCCCGTCACTACTATATCCACTTTTCTTTGGGTGGAGCGAGCGTGTCTGTGGGTGGGCACTGAACACCCCTGCCCCCTCCCTGGTAACGGCCCTGAGTGCCATGTCTTATCTTGTTGCATACAATGTTTCCCAACATTGATTTCGATGACAATAAAAAATGTTCTATTATATTCTATACAGTTCTGTTCTGTTCTATTCTATTCTATTCTATTCTATTCTATTCTATTCTATTCTATTCTGTTCCGTTCCGTTCCGTTCCGTTCTATTCTATTCTATTCTATTCTATTCTATTCTATTCTAACCTACCATACCCTACCTTATCGTATCATATTCCTATCCTATTCTATCCAACCATATCATATTCCATTCTGGTTCTATTCTGGTTCTATTCTATTCCATTCTATTCTATTCTATTCTATTCTATTTTATTCTATTCTATTCTACTTTAACTTACCGTACCATACCTTATCCTATCCTATTCCTATCCCTGTCCTATCCTATCCAACCCTATTATATTCCATTCTGGTTCTATTTTGCTCCTATTTTGCTTCTATTTTGCTTCTAATCTGGTTCTATTCTATTCTATTCTATTCTAACCTATCATACCCTACCTTATCCTATCCTATCCGACCTATCTATATTCCATTCTGGTTCTATTCTGGTTCTATTCTGGTTCTATTCTGGTTCTATTCTATTCTATTCTATTCTATTCTATTCTATTCTATTCTATTCTATTCTATTCTATTCTAACCTACCATACCCAACCTTATCCTATCCTATTCCTATCCTATCCAACCTTGTCATATTATCTTCTGGTTCTATTCTATTCTATTCTATTCTATTCTATTCTATTCTATTCTATTTTAACCTACCTTACCCTACCTTATCCTATCCTATTCCTATCCCTGTCCTATCCGATCCAACCCTATCATATTCCATTCTGGTTCTATTTTGCTTCTACTCTGGTTCTATTCTATTCTATTCTATTATATTCTAACCTACCATACCCTACCTTATCCTATCCGACCTATCTATATTCCATTCTGGTTCTATTCTGGTTCTATTCTGGTTCTAGTCTGGTTCTACTCTGGTTCTAGTCTGGGTCTATTCTATTCTATTCTATTCTATTCTATTCTATTCTATTCTAACCTACCATACCCAACCTTATCCTATCCTATTCCTATCCTATCCAACCCTGTCATATTATATTCTGGTTCTATTCTGGTCCTATTCTGGTTCTATTCTATTCTATTCTATTCTATTCTATTCTATTCTATTCTATTCTATTCTATTCTATTCTATTCTATTCTAATCTACCATGCCCTTCCCTATCCTATTCCTATCCCTGTCCTATCCTATCCGACCCTATCATATTCCATTCTGGTTCTATTTTGGTACTATTCTGGTTCTATTCTGGTTCTATTCTATTCTATTCTATTCTATTCTATTCTATTCTATTCTATTCTACTTTAACTTACCGTACCATACCTTATCCTATCCTATTCCTATCCCTGTCCTATCCTATCCAACCCTATTATATTCCATTCTGGTTCTATTTTGCTCCTATTTTGCTTCTATTTTGCTTCTAATCTGGTTCTATTCTATTCTATTCTATTCTAACCTATCATACCCTACCTTATCCTATCCTATCCGACCTATCTATATTCCATTCTGGTTCTATTCTGGTTCTATTCTATTCTATTCTATTCTATTCTATTCTATTCTATTCTATTCTATTCTATTCTAACCTACCATACCCAACCTTATCCTATCCTATTCCTATCCTATCCAACCTTGTCATATTATCTTCTGGTTCTATTCTATTCTATTCTATTCTATTCTATTCTATTTTAACCTACCTTACCCTACCTTATCCTATCCTATTCCTATCCCTGTCCTATCCGATCCAACCCTATCATATTCCATTCTGGTTCTATTTTGCTTCTACTCTGGTTCTATTCTATTCTATTCTATTCTATTCTATTCTATTCTATTCTATTCTATTATATTCTAACCTACCATACCCTACCTTATCCTATCCGACCTATCTATATTCCATTCTGGTTCTATTCTGGTTCTATTCTGGTTCTAGTCTGGTTCTACTCTGGTTCTAGTCTGGGTCTATTCTATTCTATTCTATTCTATTCTATTCTATTCTATTCTATTCTATTCTAACCTACCATACCCAACCTTATCCTATCCTATTCCTATCCTATCCAACCCTGTCATATTATATTCTGGTTCTATTCTGGTTCTATTCTGGTTCTATTCTATTCTATTCTATTCTATTCTATTCTATTCTATTCTATTCTATTCTATTCTATTCTATTCTATTCTAATCTACCATGCCCTTCCCTATCCTATTCCTATCCCTGTCCTATCCTATCCAACCCTATCATATTCCATTCTGGTTCTATTTTGGTACTATTCTGGTTGTATTCTGGTTCTATTCTATTCTATTCTATTCTATTCTATTCTATTCTATTCTATTCTATTCTATAACCACCTTCATATGCAGCACGACACAATGGAATTGTCAAAGACAATAAAAGATATATCATATGTCATGCACAATGAATTCAATATTTCAATGCACTAAGCGAGAAAAAGCGGTAATAAAAAAAGAGCTAAAAATCATTAACAGTGTCGGAACCATGAGAAAAGGTGCCCTCGCGATTTTATTTTGGAATTTCGAAATGTATCATGTGATTTCCTGTACTGACAGTGGAGGACCTGGACAGTGCAGCCTGGAGCTAGGTCCTCTTGCCTATTTTTAGTGAGCCGAGCCAAAAGAGCCGCTTCTCTAAAAAGAGTCAGAATTCCCATTACTAGTCACCTGTGTTTTTGCGTGCAGGTGCAGATGCCCCGCCCACTCCAACACTTTCCATCAAGGTGAGGATGATCTCGTCCTCTAATTAAGGATTAGAGATTGAAATCGAGAAAATTCCCGCTCAAATATCTTTCCATTTAGTAACGGCGAGTGAGCGGCGCGAGACGGACTACGCCTTCGAGGTAATTGGCAGCCGTCGTTTTGGGGGCGTGGCCGAGACATGAGCCGACTCCGCTTGTGCCTCCATCTTGCAGATGGCGAGTTCCAACATCCGTTTCGGCGAAGGCGTCACTAGGGAGATCGGCATGGTGACCGCCGCCGCCGGTTTTGATTCCGTCCCCGCCATTATCCCCAGGTGACATTTTCCTTCTCGCCACAGGACTTGCGGAACTTCGGCGCCCGCAACGTGTGCGTGATGACGGACGCCAACTTGTCCCGCCTCCCGCCCGTCAAGGCGGTGCTGGAGTCTCTGACCAATAGCGGCGTGCCGTTCAAAGTCTACGACAGCGTCCGCGTGGAGCCCACCGACGGCAGGTGGGGTCTCGGCCCCGCCCCCTTTCCTCCCCAGCTGCCTATTGGTTGTTGTGTTGCAGTTTCAAGGACGCCATCGCTTTCGCCAAAAGAGGCGCTTTCGACGCGTTTGTGGCGGTGGGCGGGGGCTCGGTGATGGACACGTGCAAGGCGGCCAATCTGTACGCGTGTCACCCCGACGCACACTTCCTGGATTTTGTCAACGCCCCCATCGGGAAAGGGAAGCCCGTCATTGGTGCTCTGAAGCCGCTCATTGCAGGTAACGACGAGGTGGGGGGTAGGGCCATGCTTTGCGGTTACCGTGGTTACCGTTGGGGTCAGCCTGACATCTAAACTCCTATCAGGGAATGTTGTTATTTCGCAAGCTAATTCAAACCAAGCGAGTGTTTTTATTAATAACACTCGCCGACATCTTAACCCGGGAGAAACAAGCCTGGAATTTCCCGTCTTAAACAAATGTGTTCTCCTTATGTCAAGCTCGACTCCAAAAAAACACAACAATTGAGGGGACAGTGCCCAACAGTTACTAAGAGGGAGGGGTTACAGCTCCAATGTTAAGATAACAAGGTTAACAAGGGGGAGAGCGATGCTCCACGGTTATCATGGTAACACAGTCGACTAGGAGGCAATGCTCCACTGTTACCATGGTAACACAGGTAAATGTGCAGGAGGCGATGCTCCACTGTTACCATGGTAACACAGGTAAATGTGTGCGAGGCGATGCTCCACTGTTACCATGGTTTCACAGTTGACGAGGGGGAACAAATCACTGTTACAATGGTAAACAGGAAGGAATGGGTGATGCTTCATGGTTACCATGGTAACACAGTCGACTAGGAGGCAATGCTCTATTGTTGCCGTGGTAACACAGGTAAATGTGCGGGAGGCGATGCTCCATTGTTACCATGGTTTCACAGTTAACGAGGGGGAACGCTGCACTGTTACAACGGTAAACAGGAAGTGGGGGGGTGATGCTTCATGGTTACCATGGTAACTCAGTTAACCAGGAAATCGTTCACCCCGCCAGTCCCGACCACGGCGGGCACCGGCAGCGAGACAACGGGCGTGGCCATTTTCGACTACGAACCCCTGAAGGCCAAAACAGGTAAGGGCCACCGCTGACAGGCGCTTGTTCATCGGCCAATCGGGTGACGTGGAATCGTTGCTCCTCAGGCATCGCGAGCCGAGCGTTGCGCCCCACTTTGGGTGTGGTCGACCCTCTCCATACCAAGAGCATGTCCGCCAAGGTGGCGGCCAATAGCGGCTTCGACGTTTTGTGGTAAGCCCCGCCCCTTACCTGCCATATCTGGCCCACCTGGCCCCTAACTCCGCCCTCTTCTCGCTAGCCACGCCTTGGAGTCGTACACGGCGCTTCCCTATCACCAGAGGACGCCCTGCCCCCCTGACCCTCTCAGTAGGCCCGCCTACCAGGGCAGCAATCCAATCAGTGACGTGTGGGCGCGACACGCCCTCCAACAGGTGGCCAAGTACCTGAAAAGGTAAGAAAAGCGCTCTCTGGGAACGACTCGGCAGAACTCAGCCGTCGATTCGACTTCATCGTCCAATCAAAGCAGGGGCGATCAAACTTTTTGATTGGCTGGCCTCAGAGGGTTTCAAAATGTGGCCAGGGGCCCGGGCTTGGAGACCTATCCAATTTTTCTCATTTGTATGAATGAAATGAAGAATTGTTCATGCTAACATTTCTTTATATTTCTTTTTAGATCCACGTTTCATTAAATAGGTTTTGAAACGTTCACAGTTCAAGCAAAATCTTATATAATGGCTTTTTAGAAGCAGTAAATTTGATATCTATTTTTTCTGTCATTTTGAAGCATCACTGTTGTATTTTTGTGGTAGGTCCTTAGTAGTATTTTGGAAGTATTTCGATAGTATAACTCTAATACTTTTGTAGTATTTTGGTAGATGTCATGATCACTGATGTGATGCACCTGTGCCCACGCCTTTGGCGTCAATTGCCTCGGACTCTGATTGGCTCCCTGTCCCTATTTAAACCCAATCCTTTCTGTCACCTTTTGTCAGTCGGTCTGCGAACTTCAGTTTACTCTAGGCAAGCCTTTTCGACCCTGACTCACTCCTGTTTTTGCTCCCGTCTGTTCTCCGGCTTCGACCCGTTTTTTTTTTCATCTTGACGTTTTTTGCTCTCTTGTCCGGCTACTGACCCGTTTTTTCCGTTCCCGACACCGCCATCGCTCGCCACGGAAGTGCCACTTCTGCGTTCAGAGCGACCTGCTTCCCAACAAACCTGAGAGAAACGTCATGCAAGTGGGTCCTGTCTCCGTTCTGGTCCTGACAGGAGAATTACTGTAGTATTTTTGTGGTATTTCCTAAGTAGTATTATTTAAGTATTCCTGTAGTATTATTATATTTGTATTTTATAGTATTTTTGTAGCATGATTGTAGTAATATTTTGTTATGTTAATGTAGAAGTATTTTTGTAGTATTTATGCATTCTTCTGTGGGTTTTTTTGTAGTGTTTCTGTAGTAAGATTTTTGTTTTAGTATGATTTTAGTAGCATTTTTGTAGTAGAATATTTTTTTCTTTAAGAATTGGAGAAAAATTATACAATAGTACCGCAGCGGCACAGTTCTAAAGTCATGGGATCAAACCTTTCTGTGCGGAGTTTGCATGTTCTCCCCGTGCCTGCGTGGGTTTCCTCCCACATTCCAAAAAAACACGTCAGGTTTATTGGTCCAAATTGTCCCTGGGTTGGAATGAGCGAGTGAGTTGTCCGCCTGCCCACTGCTGTAAGATAGCTGGGTGGGGCTCCCGCACCCCCGCGACCCTACTGAGGATAAGCGGTGCAGATAATGGATGGATGGATGGATATAATCGGACCTGTTTTCGGCACTAAATTTGAAATTTAGTGTCATAGTATTTTTTTCTAGTATTTTTGTTGTATTTGGGGGAAGCTCGTGACCTGGATTTTTCATCATTAAAAAAAAATAAGTCGTTTTTAAAGGTTCTTATATAATCGGGTACCACAGTATTTTGTTCGACTTTTGTAGTATTTCTGCGGTATTTTTTCTTTTTGGAATTAAGGCAAAATCATTATGAAAATATTGTTTTTAAGATATTTAGTTTTGTAGTATTTTGTGTCGTATTGTTGTAATACTTTGTCTCAAGCCAGAAACGGAGACAGGACCCAATAGCGTTCGTTTTACTCAGTTTTTATTGAGAAAGAGAGTAGTGCTTGCTTCCACGATCCGATGATCATCAGTCACGGGTAGCCGATGGCAGGAACGCGGCATTGGCACTTCCGTGTCAAGCGACAGCAAGAAAACAGGTCGATGGCCGGGACGGAGGAGCAAGGCAGAAACGGCTCCAGAAACAGTTAGGCAACAGGTATCAGGCAGGAAAAAAACAGGGCAGAATAATGTCGGATAGTACAAAGCTTGCCTAGCTGAGAGCATAGGTTCGCAGACGGTCTGACAGCTTGGAAGATGGGGGCTTAAAAAGAGTCAGAGAACCAATCAGCGACCAGGGCTGTTGGCGCCAACGGGGCAGTCGCAGGCTCCCCGAATCAGCAATCATGACATACTTCTCTTGTAGGGACAATGGAGACAAAGATGGAACCCCAAAAAACATCCCTTTTAATAGTAATACTTTATTTATCACCATATATATATTGTCCTTATATTTGGACTATGTTGCTTGGGTGGGCCAGATTAAAAAGCTTGACATGGCCCGCGTGCCGTAGTTTGACAACCCTGTTTTTTAGCGATCTGATTGGTCAGGGGGACCCGGACGATGGGGCTGCCCGCTTCATTGCGCACGCATGCACGGTCCAATCAGAGTCCTCCTTATGGTTTTCTTCCGTTCGGATTGGTCAGGGCCGTGGGGGACCCGGAGGATGGAGAGGCCCGCTCCAGCATGCATCTGGCCAGCGTGTTCGCCGGCATCGGATTCGGCAATGCCGGCGTCCATCTTTGGTGAGCGCAAATCGAGCCCCTGGCGATTGGACGCTGACTTTATTTGTCCCGCCCCCTCCAGCCACGGCATGTCCTATCCCATCGCCGGATTGGTCAAGACGCATAAAGCTGACGGTTATGAAGTGGAGCACCCCCTGGTGGTGAGTGTGAGCGAGAGTCAAATATAGCTGCCGAGTTAGCTCGCATGCTAACGTTTTCGAAATAATCTTTTTTGGGGGCAGAATTCTTCATCCTGACTAAAGTTGATTTTTAGGAGAGTTTTGTCCTTATTCTTCCTTTTTCTGTCTCTCTTTATTTCCATTCTTCCTTTTCATTCCTTTTTCTGTTTTTTTTTCTTGATTATATTCTTGATCATTGATTCTTCTTTTATCTTTTCTTTCTTTTTTCTGTTTTTTCCCTTTTTTAAATTATTTTCTTATTGTTTTCTCATTTCCTTTATTACTTCCTTAGCTTGTTTTCTTTATTTCATTTCATTTTTTTCTGTCTTTCCCCCCTTTTTATCCTTTTCTTTCTTTTTTATTCATTCTTTCCTTTGTTCTTTCATCCATTCATTTTTATTATTTTCTTTTTTAAAAATCTCTATTATTTCCTTCTTTCATTCCCTCTTGATTTCCATTTTTCCTGTCTCTCTTTTTTTTTGCTTTTCTTTTTGGATTTTTCTTTTTTATTCTTTATTATTTTTTTCACGTTTTCTTTTTTCTTATTATTTTTGGGTCTCTGTGAGAGGCCTGGCGAAGACGAGAAGAAGAATTTTGTTTTTGGTCAGTTTGAGCCTCTGTAGTTTTCATCCTTCATAATGCTTTGTAGCACTCGTTTTTGGTTGCTTTACACAATGAAGGTCCCTTTCACCTCTTTTTTTTTCCACCTGATCATATGTTTGTGATTTTTAGCCTCACGGTCTTTCTGTGGTTCTTACGGCGCCGGCCGTTTTCCGCTTCACGGCTCCCATGTGTCCCGAACGCCACCTGGAGGCCGCTCAAATCCTCGGTACGTGAAACCGCTTTGCAGGCGTGGCGACCGCGGCCGCTCCCCCCCACCTCGCCTCATCTTTTTTGTTCAGGTGCCGACGTGCGCGGCGTCAAGCTCGCCGACGCGGGCGCTAAGCTAGCCGACACCCTCCGCGACTTCCTGCACGATTTGGGGGTGGAGGACGGCCTGGCCGCCATCGGCTACCGCCAGGAAGACGTGACGGCGCTGGTCCGAGGGACCGTCCCTCAGGTGGGACATTCGCCCCTTCGCTCGTCCCTCTTTTCCTTTCCTTTCTATCTTTTATTTTGAAATATCGCAGGAACGTGTGACCAAGCTTTCGCCGCGCGCGCACAGCGAGGACGACTTGGCGCGTCTCTTCGAGGCCTCCATGAAGCTGTACTGAAACCGGCCGCCAGGGGGCGCCGCACTGGCGGGAATGAAGAGGATGCAATTGGGGGAAGGGGGCGTTGTATTCACACAAAATCAATCTCAGTGCACTTTAACGCGATTGACAAAAAAGAAAGAAAAAAGCTTGAAAAAAAACATAAAGCAACGTCAACGTGTCAAACTTGTGGAGTGTGACGTTCAAATCAAGCAATAAAATCCGGAAAAGTGCCTTTTCTTGCTCATTAAAATGTTAAAAGACGTGCGGTTTTGTCTCGAATCATTTCCGAGCTAAAAGAATGAAAAGCCGCTCGTCAAAAATACTTTGGAGCTTAAATGCTTCCAGTTTTCTCACTCAATAAAACTTGACGGCAGTTCCGAGAAGAAGCGCAAGGACGTCGTGGACTCCTCAAAACTTCCAGAGTTGTTGTCGAGCTTCGTGTCGATTCACGCGCTCCGCCCGCTGCGTTTCTCTGAAAAACAAGAAAACGTCATCGTTAGTTTGCTTTGATTCTGAAAATAAAAAAATAGTATAGAATTATTACAACCATAAAACTGTCAAAGTCAGAACGCAGACAGAACCCACTCGCGTAACGTTTCTCACAGTTTTATCGGGAAGAAGGAAAAGGATAGTACACACGATCCGTAGATCGCTGGTTGCGGGGAGCAGGTTGCTCGGACGCGTAAGTGGTATTTCCGTGGCGAGCGATGGCGGTGTCGATAGCGGGAAAAAACAGATCAGTAGCCGGGACGGGGGAGCAAAATCGTAGTCGAGATCAGAAAAGGGGTCGGAACCGGGAAACAGACGGGAATCATAACAGGAGTGAGTCAGGGTCGAAAAGCTTGCCTAGCGTAAGGTGAGGTTCACAGACGGACTGACAACAGGTGACAGAAAGACATGGGTTTGAATAGTGACAGGGAGCCAATCAGAATACGAGGCAATTGGCGCCAAAGGAATGGGCACAGGTGCCTTGCATCAGTAATCATGATAGCTTCTCTGTTATTATTGTAAAGTACTCTGGTAAAGCATCGTTGTAAAGGGCTGTATGAAGTACATTTACATTGATCATTTTGGTCCTTTGAAGATAGTGTGCGATACGCCTGAGGTTTTTGGTCACGGTAATTAGCGTCTAGCTACATCCTTGGCTGACCAATGAGTATTCTCTTTTCGCATCTGGACCCCGAAGCCGTGTCTGTCATGATTACTGATGTGAATCACCTGTGCCCTCTCCTTTGGCGCCAACTGCTTTGGACTCTGATTGGCTCGCTGTCCCTATTTAAACCCACTCCTGTCTGTCGCCTGTGGTCAGTCCGTCTGCAAACCTCAGTAAATACTAGGCAAGCCTGCCCCGTTTTTGCTCCCGCCTGTCTCCAGCTACGACCCGTGTTGATCTTGACCACGTCTGCTCTCCCGTCCCGATTTACGACCCGTTTTTGATCCCGACCACGTCTGCTCTCCCGTCCTGGCTTAAGACCCGTTTCTGACCCAACCACGTTTTTGCTCTCCAGTCCCAGCTATCGACCTGTTTTTTCCGTCCCCATCGCTCGCCACGGAAGATCCGCTTCCGCGTTCAGAACGACCGGCTTCCCAAGCCTTGCAAACACCGGATCGTGGGCACAATCCTTCTTCTTTCCTTTAATACAACTTGGGTCCAATTGGGTCCTGTTTCAGTTCTGGTCCTGACAGTGTCTGGGGTTTGACAGCTGAGACAGAACTGGCAGGAGTTAAGAGATTTTCCGAATTGGCTGGGTACGTAGAAAAGTGATAAAACCCTGAGAATAGTCCCTGTCAGGTGGTAGCAGAGTCGGACTCTGTAGATAAATGTAATCACTTCAGGTAAATCTGTGGAAGAGCCCCAGCCAGGAACAAAGTGGTGCAAGTAGCGTGAAGGGACCTCAGACACCCCCCTAGCTTTGGCCTCATATTCAGTACTCACCTGAAAGAACTGGCTTCAAGGTTTTCCCCACGTGCATTTTCCGGGGGCTGCAGGCACGACAACATTTCCCGTCCCTCCAGTGGGATGCACAGGACCTCGCCTTCGTCTGCTTTCACGGTGTGTCCTGGCGGGGGCCGCGGCCCCCCTGCGTCTACTGCACCTTCCTCCTCGACAATGGTCTCCACGTCACCCAGACTCAACAGCTGAGCATACATCAGGCGGCGGTCAGTGAAACCGCCTGGGCGGGCCAGCTGCGGTGGGCTACGGGGCACCTCGAACGTAGCGGCGGGGTTTAGGTCGCTGTCCTCGGCGTCGTGGGCGGGGCTCCAATCGTTCAGCATGGTGAGGAAATCGCCGCTCACGTTATGATCCTGAAACCCAAGCCAGGTCGTGACTCCCGCTTTCTCGGCATCCAAAATGGCTGCCCCCATTTTTGGGGCCGGCCACAGCCTTACCCCAGGAGGTCGGTGTCTCTCCGACAAAGTGCCGGCACACTTAAAGATGACGGCGCTTACCTGGGACACGATGTCGGTTGGGTCTTCGCCTTCGCCGGTGTGGGTGGGGCTCCAATCCGTGAGCATACTGACGATCTCGCGGCTCATCAGGTGTTCCTGCGGCGTAAAGGTGTTGTTGAGTTTCTTGGAAATTGTGTAACTTTGGAGAATCGAAAGAGGACGAAAACATTCTGGGGAAAAACATTGTCAATTCCTGGTAGTGTGCATTTTGAGATAAACACGTATCGCCAGGGGACGTACTAAGAATATGTCTGCTTCAAAAGGGTATAAGAAAGCTGATTGTCTCTTAGATGAATGAGAACTCTGTTTTGGACACTGACAAACAAAACAAACGGCTTCTCCCTCTCCTGTCAAGATCTCTCTGCATCTTGTCTTTATATTTCTGTGGCGAGGCAATAAGGTCTTCTCCGAAAGTGTTATGATCAATAGGTGGCCCCTGCCGACGGGACCCCAACTCCGTCAACCGAATGTTATATCCTTAAACAATGGATCTTGAATGTTAATAAAAGAGAGACACTTGAAGGATCTGACCAAGAAAGGCCTTGTTTATTTGGCAGAAGACTAACATATATAAAGCTTCGGTTGTATTACACTATTACAGCATGAGGACATCAGTATCCAAACATCTCCAAATTTGGTCAAATTGATTCATGAAGCAACCCACATTCTAAGGCAGTGGTTTTTAACCAGGGTTAGATCTATCAAGGGGTGAGTCATTCTCACGGTTTCAGTGGATCCTCTGCCGGGGAACTCAGGACAAACCGACTCATCAGGACCCATTGGCCATCACTGGCTGTAGATGATCACATGACATTGATTGGCCAATCAGTGCTGCACAGTTTAGTGCACTCAGGACGATTCAATGCGTCATGATATTTACCATGGACTGTCATGATTACTGATGCAAGGTACCTAATTCTGCTCCTTTGGCGCCAACTGCCTCCGACGCTGATTGGCTGCTTATCTCTTTTCAAACCCCCGTCTTCCTGTCACCCGTTGTCAGTCCGTCTACGAATCTCAGCTTATGCTAGGCAAGCCTTTGGACCCTGAATCTCTCCTGTCCTGATTCCTGTTTGATTCCCGGCTCCGATCCCTTTTCTGAACTCGATTACATTTTTGCTCCCCCATCCCGGCCATCGATCTGTTTTTCCTCGCTCTCGACACTGCGTTCGCTCGCCACGGAAGTGCCACTTGCGGGTTCCGAGCGATCTGTCTCCGTTTCTGGTCTCTGACATGGACGAATATGTACAATACTGATTTTCATGTGCCGGGAACGGAATGGGAGTCAGTCCAATATCTGTTAAGCAGCACAAGCCTCGGGCCAGCAGAACTAAAGGCACAATTGCTCTGAACAGAATATTTCTGCACAAACAGGCACAAACGCCAGACAGTTACATTTGGTTTAAGCGGGTCTGAAAAGTCAAGATGCCATTTTCTTTTTATTCCAACAAAAATGTTGAATCTTAAGCTAGCTCCGTCCCAGAGTATGCTGTGAAGAGGAAAACTGCATTTGGAAAAGCTATTGTAGAGCTTTGCGCTATTTAGGACAGCGTGCCATGTTGTACATCAGAGGTGGGCATCCAGGTCCTCAAGTCACATGTGCTGCATGTTTTTGGAGGATTTTTTTATCCTCAACTTGCGTCATACAAATGATCAGCTGATTTTTTTATGATCCCGCTAATTGGAATCGGCAGGACATGCGGCTCTCAAGGACAGGGTTGCCTACCCCTGTTCTACGTAGACCTACCTTGGCATCCACGTCCACCTTGAAGGCCACCTGTCCGATGAAAGAGAAGGATGTGGAACTTGTTAGAGTCAGAATACCCAGACGAGGAAGACCTGGATGAAGAGTTGGGGTACTGGACCTGGATTTGGCTGGGGTCCTTGTTAAGCACCTTCCTCTTCAGGGTGGAGTACCACCGGTTCTTGATAGCGTTGTCCGGCCTGGGAAGGAGACACACGCCAACGTATCCGGCAACTAATCAGACACCGATGCTGACACTTACCTGCCGGGTAGAAGCTTGGAAATATTGGCCCAGCGGTTTCCCAGCAGCCGTTGCGCCCGGCAGATGAGGCGGTCCTCTTCAGGCGTCCAGCAGCTCTTGTTCACGCTCGGGTCCAAATGGTTGAGCCAGCGCTCGCGGCACTGCTTGCCGTTGCGGCTGCCCATGTGCTTGGCGATCTGCGACCAGTGCTTCTTGCCGAACCTGTGCACCAGCGCCACCACCTGCCAGAGTGTCCTGTCAGGGGCCAACCTGGCTACACCCCGATGGCCCCATACTCACCCGCTTGTCCTCTTCCGGCGTCCACGGGCCTTTGACCGTATCTTTGACCTTGTCGTGTGTCAGCTCCGCCACGGAATCCTGAACAAGTCCATGTGGGGCATTATTTTCCGTCCAACATTTTGTGAACGCTGAAAAGCTCGACCGGATAGGAAAAACTGTTGATGCATTTCAGTGGGGCTAAAATATTTTCTTGGGTGTTGATTTCTGTTCAAATGGGGCTGCAGGACTCGTCGGTTTTCTGTCCAAACTGAGAGAATTCTTGGTTTTCCTTGTCAGGTCCTTTTCATAATCCTCAACACCTTTATATTCTATAGCTTATGGATGACCTATATTTCATGTCAATGATGTCTGTGTATTGTTTTTTGATACCCTTGCAACATCCGTTGCAGCCTGGTCATTCTAGAAGAGGGATGACCTCATGTGCGGTGCCTTCTCAAGGTTTCTTGCTTTCCTCATGTTGAGGTTTTTGAGTTTTCCCTTGCCCTCATGTAGGTTTTAGATCAGGGGATGGTGTCATAGTAGTCTGTGGTTTGCAATAATCTGTGGTCCATGCAGCCCTTTGAGACTCCTTGTGTTTAAGGGTGTCACAAATTAACATGGCTTGGTTTTACTTAAGGCTTTTTGAGTTTTGCCTTGTCCTCATGTAGGTTTTAGATCAGGGGATGGTGTCATAACAGTCTGTGGTTTGCAATAATCCGTGGTCTGTGCAGCCCTTTGACTCCTTGTGTTTAAGGGCGTCACAAATTAACATGGCTTGGCTTTACTTAAGGTTTTTGAGTTTTTCCCCTGTCCTCACGTAGGTTTTAGATCAGGAGATGGTCTCATAATAGTCTGTGGTTTGCAATTATCTGTGGTCTGTGCAGCCCTTTGAGACTCCTTGTGTTTAAGGGCGTCTCAAATTAACATGGCTTGGCTTTACTTAGGTTTTGAGTTTTTCCTTGTCCTCATGTAGGTTTTAGATCAGGGGATGGTGTCATAATAGTCTGTGGTTTGCAATAATCTGTGGTGTGTGCAGCCCTTTGAGACTCCTTGTGTTTAAGGGCGTCACAAATTAACATGGGTTGACTCTACTTAAGGTTTTGAGTTTTTCCTTATCCTCATGTAGGTTTTGGATCAGGGGATGGTGTCACAGTAGTCTGTTGTCTGTGCAACCCTTTGAGACTTCTTATGATTAAAGGCTATAGAAAGGATCATGACTTGATATGACTGGACTCAACAGGTGGATGGACCCGTCCTCAAATTCACTCTATTTTGGAGCCATTTTTGCTTACTCCATTTGGAATTGTTTCGGTTTGGTCTCATTTGCCTTAAGAGCTCTTCAGCGTTCACGTGTGAGAAAGGAAAGTCAGACATTGCACTTGCCTCCTCTTGGGCCCATCTCGACTTGACTTTGGAAAAGCGTCTTTGCTGGTCTGTGGCGGTGGAGCAACAGCAGCGGCAACATGGCCTGCGACTAAGTGTGCACATCAAAGAATCGTGCATGAGCCAAGAAAAACTTGTCAGACGTAAATAGCATCACATAATAGGCGCCGCGAGCGGCAGCCTTTCCAGTAGCTCTTTTTGTGATTCATTGTTTTAAGTTTCTGATTTTCTCTTCTGTGTCTTTCGTCCCGTTTGACAACTACACTTTGGATGACTTTCTATCTATGGTTATGGGTTTTAACGCACAAAAATGCGTTTATTCGAGGAATCAACTCCTTGCCCTGAAGAATTCTCCTGCCGGCGTGATGAGGGGGGCCGTTTCTGACTCACTAGTCATGTGTTCCCGACCCCTGTTTTAGAGTGAGTGTAACACATGCCCCCCTATCTTTGTGCAATGGTATGCCCCAGCGGCAGTGTTGTTATGCGTTATGTCGGACACGCGGGATTTCAATACAGCTTACCTGAACATACGCTAAGGTTCTCTTCCTCATTAATATCATTATTATCACAGCTCATACGCACGCAAAAAATTCCTACGATACGCCATACTTGTACACATAAGCTATCAAGAATTTATCTACTTTAGATCATGATTTGGAAATTGTTGCAAAAATAGAGCTTAGGTGTCTTGTGGGTCGAGATATTTAATGTGATGCAATTCTGGTCAAAAATATTTTCTACTAATAAATCATTGCGCAAAGACTAATATACTACCGTATATCGAATCGTGTCCCCTCAGCCCTCGTTTAACTCCAAACTTTGTGTTCTTTTTTTTGTGGGGTGGATAAAAATGGTCCTTATACTTGAATAAATACAGCACATACCATGTTTCCGCTCAAGGAAATTGTTAGGTGTTGGACACCAATATTGATATATCATAGGCGCGAGCGGCAGCCTTTCCAGCAGCTCCGGGCCATTTCGCTCTTTTTGTGATTTATTGTTTTGAGTGTCTACTTTTATCCTCTGTTTTTCGTCCCGTTTGACAACTACACTTTGGATTACTTTCTATCCTATGGTTATAGGTTTTAACACACAAAAATGCATTTGTTTGAGGAATCAACTCCTTGCCCTGAAGAAGTTTCGTGCCGGCGTGATGAGGGGGCCCTATTGTGGATGCAGAGCTGGAGCTAAGGTGAAGGCTAAATGGCTAGCGGCGTTATAAGTCTTCGGTACCGTCCGTAATCATGGTAAATGTGAACTCTACTAAATAAGACTGAGGAACTGGCTGTGCTGGTAAAAAACATCAAGCGTACAGGAAGTACCGTTTTCGGTGTTTTACGGAAATGTGGCTCACGTCTAGCATCCCGGACGCTAACATGGAGCTACCCGGAGCTACCCGGCTTCAGCGCTGTTAGGGCAGACAGAGACACAAAAGCCTGTGGGAAGCGGAAAGGAGGCAGACTCGCTATCTACGTGAACACGAGGTGGTGTAACCCTGGGCACAAATATCTCCATCTGCTGCAGGGCCGTCAAACTTTTGGACTAGCGTGTGACGTCATCCACTCCGCTGTGGCTAAACTACAACACAGCACCCCGAGGCCATCCTGTTCATCTGTTAATAAACAACAAAAGGATACTGCTGGAAGTGTGAATTTCCCTAAGGGAATGAATAAAGTATCTATCTATCTATCTATCTATCTATCTAGAGATCTATCTATCTATCTATCTATCTAACCGACATACACTGCAGGCAGCGATTCCCCATCGCAGTAGCATGTCGATGTCCTTCTATTCCATGTCAAATTATGACAAAACCTGATTCTTGAGAAGTTAGTTAATCAAGCCCTGGCTATGTTTCCTGGCAGGCAATGGGTAGTTTTGGTGCGGCATCCAGGGTTAGTAATAACGCCGATATGAAAAACCCTGTTATATTTTTTTTATTATTTTTTTATTTTTTTCTACCGTTACCATTACTGAGGGTCAAAAGCAGTGCGTTAATTTGAATAAAGCGGTTTTTTTTTCGCTCTCCGCCCAGTTGTTTATGTCACGTCTTTTCGGATCATGTCACCATTCAAAATAGTGACAACCATATAGTTGATGGCCATTACCAATGCAATATTTACTCATGATCCCAAAGAAAAGGCGAATCGGGGCTGAGTCGCACCACTCATGTCATTTGCGAACGGAACGCCACAATGAGCCGGCTCCCCACCCATCGAGAGCTGGTTCCCTCTAAGAGGCTTTTTTTCTCTTGTGATTGGTCAATATGGATTTCTGGGGGATTCCGTGTTGTTGACTTTAAATTTGGTGAGCATGAAAAATTGTTTTATATTTGATCTTTTTTGTAGATTTTTTAAATCTCCCCTATGGTTTTCAGTGTTAATGTGTTTATGTAAAAATGTCAAGTTTATTCAATCTTCTTTTTATCTTTTCTTGTTCTTGTATTTTTCATTTTTTCTTTTATTCACAGTTGGCTTCATTTCCCTCCAATTTTAAGTGATTCCATGCACAATGTTACATGATAATTGGTAATGTAGGGATTAAAGCAACAAAAACAACCCGAGGAGCCATTTGGCAAATAATCATTGAGGCGTAGTAGAGCCTCCGAAAATACCCCCAACCCGACAGCCAAGGTACATTTTGAACGCCATTCATTTATGAGTCCGTCCCCCGTTAGAGTGCTTTCTCTACTAAGAAGCAACTCAGCTAAAATGACTTTGGTA
The DNA here is from genome assembly GCF_059441175.1 of Urocampus carinirostris. Classification (NCBI taxonomy): domain Eukaryota; kingdom Metazoa; phylum Chordata; class Actinopteri; order Syngnathiformes; family Syngnathidae; genus Urocampus; species Urocampus carinirostris. The sequence goes on along the minus strand of NC_142349.1, from coordinate 74,151,002 downwards.
CGTCTGATTTAAACACTTCCAACACTTCCTCAAATGTCATGCATTCATATCATACGTGTATAAAAGACACCTTTGAGTTATTGCCAACAAGATTGCTTTAAAGCCCCAATGTGTAATATTTAAGCACTAGATGGCACTGTCTTGTCTAATGCAAATGAAAACCAGTGCAGAGAGCACAGCGTCGTAGCAAGATGCCAGACAAACATGGCGGCGACTTCTAGGTAGTGATAACACTGTGTAAAAGAAATAATGAATTCTCTACCTGTGAATATTTATCCAAATTAACATTGGTACGATAGTTTATGTTTTTTTGTACTGCCAGGAGGCAATAGATATTACACGCTGTCCCTTTAATCAAGTAAAGAAAGCACTGGTGTGTTCATGCATGATTCTGACCCAGTTCTGAGGCTTCGACTGCTCATGGTCCGGCCAGGGACGTTCCGAGCGGGGCTGTAGAGCAAAAGAAAACATTTTATTCAACATTAAAGAGACAGTGTGTAATATCTATAGTCTCCTAGTGGTACAAAAAAACTTTCATTGGGTAAAAAAATCATTGATTTGAATGATAGGCAAAAATATATGATTTATCATACAAATTACTTTTTCTTAAAGAAAATCCTAAGTGGAGAAATGTGTATTTCTTTTACAAAGTAAGGTCGCCGCCGTGTTTGTCTGGCATCTTGCTGCTACAGTGTACTGATTTAGTACGGTTTTACCATAGAAATACTACAAAAATATGACAGAAATTGTTGGCAGGTCGGTTGGAACCCTTAAGCCCCCTTGATGGTTAGGGGTCCCATTTCCTGTGGTGTGTCTTGAACAAGTACAGCCTGGTGGCGCCCATCCCTCTCAGAAATACTCCTATGGAAATACTTCATAACCATATCTACATATATAGTACAAAAATATCACTATAGAAATACTACAATACAGGAATACTAAGAAATATCACAAGAAAAATACTACAGCTATACTACAAACCTTTTCCCGTTGAATTATTTTAAAAATACTACATACTGTAAGTACCATAGAAATACTAGAAAACTACAGTGGAAACAGTACAAAAATACTACTGCAGAAATACATCAAAAATACTAGAAATAAAACTACAGTATTCGTACAGAAATACCCCCAAAATACCCCTAAAATTCGAAAAAAATACAACCATTGTAAAACTATAAAACTAAATATCAAATATATGCCTAAAATGGGAACCTAATATATTACTTAGGTTTGATTTTGAGCAAACCAAATTAATGAAACTAATCTTATTAAATAATTACTGTCAAGACCAGCACTCAGGGTAGACCCAATCACGTAACGTTTTCTCACAATTTTACTGAAAGGAAGAGGAGGGGCAGCGTCTGCGATCCGATGCTCGCTGGATGCGGGAAGCAAGTCATGATCCAAATATGGAAGTGGATCTTACGTAGCGGGCGACGGCGGTGTCAGGGACGGAAAAACAGGTCGATAGCCGGGACAGGAGAGCAAAAACGTGGTCGGGGTCAGAAACGGGTCGTAGCCGGAGAGAAACGGGAGCAAAAACAGGACAGGCGGGAGTCAGGGTCAAAAAAGGCTTGCCTTGTATAAACACAGGTTCGCAAACGGACTGACAACAGGGGACTGACAGGTCTGGGTTTAAATAGGGACAGGGAGCCAATCAGAACCCGCAGGGGTTGGGGCCAAATGAGCGGGCACAGGTGATTCACATCGGTAATCATGACAAACACGAGGAAAATGAAGATGTCTGTATGCTTTTTTATACATAAATTTAAAAGATGGGATCTGTCTCCAGGATTGGCCCCCTGGACACATTTTTGAGCCCAATGCGGCCCCTGACTCCAAATAGTTGCCCATCCCTCAATTAGACTATCCAGTGCCATCTCGTGATCAAATATTAAACCTTGGATATTTATTTATCAGCCTATGATTTTTCATCAAAATGAACATTAGTATGATAGATCAGGTGTTTTGCCCAGTATGCAAATCAATGTTGTTGTTGTTTTGTTTATTTTAACTGAACAAAAGTTTTTTGTAACAGTAGGAGGCGCTATGTATTGCACACGGTCCCTTTAAAAACGACAAAACCGAAACAAAAACTCAATCGTTTTGATAGTCTACCGCCGGCTGGTGATGTGTGGTAGAGCATTGGTACTGGTTCTGTTTTGCAGTCCAGCTTTTTGACCTTTAACTTGTCATAGGAAAACAGGACTTTAAGATTAAATCTGACATCTTGGACTTTTTAGCACAGCGGCGCAGTGCTTAGCACGTGTACGGCACAGTTCTGAGGTCATGAGATCGAACCTCCTGTGTGGAGTTTGCATGTTCTCCCCGTGCTTGCGTGGGTTTCCTCCGGGCACTCCGGTTTCCTCCCACATCCCAAAAACATGCTCTGCGACTGGTTGGCCACCAGTTCAGGGTGTCCCCTGCCCACTGCCCAAAGACAGCTAGGATGGGCTCCAGCACCCCCGCGACCCTATTGAGGATAAGCGGTACAGATAATGGATGAATGGATGGATCTTTGACTTTTTTATTTTATTTTTTGCTTTACCGACGGCAGCCATAAGATGGCGGTAGAGAGGCACCGTGGAAGTGAAGCTTCTCTTCTTAAAATCCAATATTTGATCACTGCATTGTTATTTTGCGAGAATACTTCTCTGAGTCTCGTCAATGGGAATATTTTCAATAAGTTTGGCCTCCCCACTTCAAATAAGTTTAACACTTTGGGGGGAAATTAGAAAATGAACACTCGGTGTGTTTAAAACAATACTGTGTTCTTAATGTACCGAGAAAAAGAGAAAATGTTACATTTGTTCAATAAACTATACTACATGTTTAAAACGTGAGCACTCATTTTCTAAGATATAAGCAACTAGCTAACCTTGGTTTCCTACAATTCTTTTTCGAGGTTACATTGGTTATTCACACAATTTAGTAATTTTATTTATATTGTATTCGTCTTTAACTATCATATTTGGTATTGTCGTAATCCAAAAGATACATTACTTCATGATTATAGTATTCGGATTACATTACTGATGACATTATTCATAAATAGGAACTGTATCGGATTACATTTTTAAAGTAATCCTCCCAACCCTGTTAATAAGTTAGTAACACCTAGGTGGCGCTAAAGCATTGCTAGATATTCGTAATCCATTCACAAGGTAATAAACTGATCATTAAAAAAGTTATCCCAGGCCCAAAAATGTCTCATTTAACTCCCATTTTGGGCCAACAGCAAGCTTTAGTGCCAAAAATTAAAGTTTGGGGGACTGGTGACGTTGCATGACGTGGGGTGACGTGGTTAATGATTAATGAGTGAAAACTCACCTGAAAGTTTAAAAGATTTAAACCGAGGCAGCTAAACGAAGCAAGGTGTGTCGTCGTCGGTTGACATCTTACCCCTGAAAACACAGAAATCAAACTGGAAAAAAAATAAACGAAAAAAAAAATAAAGAGAGACGTTAATCCGCTGTCCAACGGCTTCCCGATGCCGTGGGCGCTCGCTGATTGGCTCCCGTGGAACGGGACGTCACACGTTGACGTCACGTCGCCTTGTGACGAAATGGCAGATGTGGCGGTCTCTTAAACATTTAATGTTCATATTTTGTAGAAAATGTTGCTTCCAATTCAGAGGTGGGCAACTATTTGGAGTGGGGGCCACATTGGGTTCCGAAATGCAGAGCCCATTTATTCATTTCTGAATAAAGTATCTATCTATCTATCTATCTATCTATCTATCTATCTATCTATCTATCTATCTATCTATCTATCTATCTATCTATCTATCTATCTATCTATCTATCTATCTATCTATCTATCTATCTATCTATCTATCTATCTATCTATCTATCTATCTATCTATCTATCTATCTATCTATCTATCTATCTATCTGTAACGGGTGTAATAATAACTTTTATTTTATTGAAATTCCTGCTAAAATATGTGTATAGTTTTTGGTAAATGTCCTGCAATGCTGAGTCCAACAGTGCCATCTGCTGGTATGGGGTGGGGTTTGGTTTTGGCTTCTAACATGTGACCAGGAGGCGGGGTTTTGTCAGTTTAACCAGAGTACTACAAAGGTAAGACATATCTTTTGGTGCTCCACAAAATAAGTTAATTTTAAACATTATAACCCCAGCTGACAAATCTCTCACCATGCATAGTAATGTGATTGATATTGTCAAGCTGTTTTGATTTATTTTCGTTTTGTTTCTGTTTTACTAAATATTAATTCCCCTTGTAGAGATCAAAGAGATCAAACCCAGCAGAAAAAGCTAATGTTGTGACTCATCCATTTGCAGGTAAATTGTACCCATTTTTATACTCATTATTGTTTTTATTCCTATTTTTTCATATACATTAAAAAAGGATGATGTTGGTTAAAATTCAGAGTAAAGAAAAACATGTTGAATTCATTGTAAACGTTAAAAATCCACTATACGATCTCTTGTTAAAAGTATCTTGTTAAAATGCAAAGATTTATAAATGTATTGTGATATTCTAAAATGTATTTTCTGTAAAGTGAAAAGACAGCTCTTTGATATGCTTTGTTGTCAGTTTAACCAGAGTACTACAAAGAGATCAAAGAGATCAAACCCAGCAGAAAAAGCTAATGTTGTGACTCATCCATTTGCAGAAACTGTAATAATAAAAACCTCATCATCCAGTCCAGCGTGAATGTGGATCTTTGGTGGGACACGTACAACGCGGTTACATATCTATCTATCTATCTATATAGCTATCTATCTAGCTATCTATCTATCTAGCTATCTATCTTGCTGTCTGTCTGTCTGTCTGTCAATTTATCTATCTATCTATCTATCTATCTATCTATCTATCTATCTATCTATCTATCTATCTATCTATCTATCTATCTATCTATCCATCTATCTATCTAGCTATCTATCTATCTAGCTATCTATCTAGCTGTCTGTCAATCTATCTATCTATCTATCTATCTATCTATCTATCTATCTATCTATCTATCTATCTATCTATCTATCTATCTATCTATCTATCTATCTATCTATCTATCTATCTATCTATCTATCTATCTATCTTTCTATCTATCTATCTATCTATCTATCTATCTATCTATCTATCTATCTATCTATCTATCTATCTATCTATCTATCCATCTATCTATCTATCTATCTATCTATCTATCTATCTATCTATCTATCTATCTATCTATCTATCTATCTATCTATCTATCTATCTAAATATACATGCAGACATATACAAGTTTGTATATGTCCCCTGCCCACTGCCCGGAGATGGCTGGGATGGGCTCCAGCCCCCCCGCGACCCTACTGAGGATAAGCGGTGCAGCTAATGAGATGAGATGTACAAGTTGTAGTTCTTTTTAATAATTTTAGTCTTGTTAATTTGGTTCTAAAACACCCACAAATTGAGATTTTTTTTTAGTTTTGCAGTATTACTGTAGTTGTATTTTTGTATTAATTTTGGAGTATTTCTGTAGTAAAACTTTCTTTTTATTTTGTTGTAATTCTGCGGTATTTCTGCAGGAGTTATTTTGTGGTATATCCACGGTAGTATTTATTTTTCATTTTTGTTTTGTTTGCTTTATTTGTTTGTTTTTGAGTTTTTCCTTGCCTTTATGAAGGTTTTAGATCAGGGGATGAGGTAATAGTAGGCTTTAGTCTGTACAGCCCTTTGAGACTCCTTGTGATTAAGGGCTATATAAATAAACAGGACTTGACTATGTAGTAATTTTAAGCAATTCCATAGAATTTTTGTAGAATATCTGTAGTATTTTTTGTTATATTAATGTGATTGTATTTTTGTAGTATTTTTGTTGAATTATATATGAAGTATTTCCATTGGATTTTTTTCAGTATTTCTGTAGTATTTCTGTAGTATTTCTATGTTTTATTTTCTATTTATAATAAAAGCACAATAATATATTAGGTCCCTGTTTTAAGCACTCAATTTGATATTTAGTTTTGTAGCTTTTTTGTAGTATTTTTTCGTACTTCTGTAATAGTATTTTTGTTGTAGACACAAAAAAGGAAAACGGGGACAAAGTTAACACCAAAAGACATTATTGTTATTAGTCGTATTACGTAATATTATGTAGTATATGCGCCGGGGGCGGGGCATGTGCATGGACGCAATTACGTCACGCTGCATGTTGAGGCCGCTGAACTACTAAATAGTATTTTTTTTATCTTTAAAGGCTTTTATTTGTTTCTGGTAAAAATGTGTGGTGAACAAACTTCGCTGAGTTGTTAATAATGACAAAAAATGAAATTTTAATCCACCTTGCTGGCGTCTGAGGCGGACTGGAGCTCTCTGCCCTTTACCGATCCAGCCACGGGCCCATCCATCGTAATAATTTGTTTTGACACTGAAGTCACTGTGCCCGCCTACGTGAATGCGCTCCGGGGGCGGGGCATACGCATGGGTGCGATACGCAGGTCGCAATTAAGTCACACTCCGTGTTAATGCTGCCGAGCTTCCTAATATTCTTTTTTGATCTTTTTTGGCTTTTATTTGTTTCTCGTATAATTTTGTGGTGAACACTCTCCAGTAAGTTGTTAACAATGACAAAAAAAAGAACATTTTAAATGTATTGTTTTGTTTTGATGGTGACGTCACTGCGCCATCTTACGTAGCCGCGCTCCGGGGGCGGGGCATACGCATGGGTGCGATGACGTCACGCTCCATGTTGATACCTCCGCCGTTAGCTGCCGGCTAATCGGCACCGTGTGGACCGACTCATTTGGAACGGAACCGTGTTGCCCGCTCGCCCAGGAAAAAAAAGCTTAACGGGAGGAGCCTGCCGTCGGCCGTCCGCCAGCTCGCCCACCAGCGAGCTAAGCTTCCCGCGGACACCCGAGGTGAGCGGCGATCGGCAGCGGAGGGCCGCATGCTAGCCTAGTTAGCTTAGCATGTGAGCGGGACAAAACTAGCCGGACCCATCGCGTAACTTTTGACCCCGAACCGAACCGGCTGTTCGGTCTTATCTGCGCGTTTTCTCCCCTGTTTCGGACGCCGGCGCCTTGGACGCTTTTACTCGCCCTGTGTTTTCCCGTTTTCACGAATGAGACGCTCATGCTAACTGCCAGCTAGCACTATGCTAACGTTGAAGCTCATTAACTGGCTACGACGCACTGTTAAGTGTATGGATTACACCTCATCATAATTACTGGGATTTGAAATCCTCCAGTTGTTTAAAATCGATGAAAGACTATTAAAACAACCCAAATATCCAATAGTTTCATGTCTGTGATCTTGTTGATGTCAACAAATCAATTCAAAGTGTATTGATATAGCAGCACTTTTCAGGCAACGAATTTCAACTTAAAGTACTGTATAAAACATTCAATTTTCAATACGAAATTCAAATCTCCCCTTTCCCCCCTAACCAACAACCCAAAACACTAAATACACAGACACACAATGAATAAATAAATTTAAAAATGAAACAAAAAAGAGGGCACTGTCAACTATGTGAGGAAAATAACCTGATCCAGGATCATCCACACTGATGGTGAGGGCTGCAGACAGTTGCAGGAAGGATTTTTAAGGGACAGTGTGTATAATTTGGCCACTTGTTGATATGGTGTAAATACTTCACCCCGTTTGGTGGAAAACGACCATCAGAATTTCTAGGAGTGGCCCTTTAAACTCTTATATTGTCACTGGGACTAGGGCTGCGATTAACAATTATATCACTAGTCAGCTAGTCCCCGACTATTTATAATTAGAAAATTTTGGATTTATTCTGTCAAATTTAGCATGTTGTTTATGTAGGAAATGTGAATAAACACAAGAAAAATGTACAATTAAAATACTATACAGCTTTAACAGAAAATACTGCAGATTCATTCAAAAATTCAATAAAACCAATTAGGCACAGTGCTTAGTAAAGATGCAAATCCATAATCTGTCCATTCTTTTTGGAACAGGCAAATAAATAATAAATTATAATCAAGTCCCTGTATTTAAGAACAGGCTCACAAGCAGCACTAGAACGTAAAACGATTCTCAATATTATTTTCAAGTACGTTTGACAGGCACAGTCTGGCATAATGCTCAAGCGTTTATTTTTTATAGTGAAATATGTGAGGATAAAATGTACAGTGCATGTCATCAAAACAGTGTTTGCTTGAATGTTACTTGAACCCTACCAAGGCGAGTCAGACTTTTGTTACATTATCTTTACTGTTCTCTTTAAATGTTGGCCCTTCACAGAGGTACTGCTGTGATACGCAATATTTGATTTGCAAACTTTGCTGCTGGCCTTTATTTCCTGTTTTCAGGCTAAAATGCTCTCAAACTTTAGTAGTTTTGGTATGCCTATTTGATGTTGATGCTGTCGTTTCTGTACGTCACCGCTCGAGATGGACGCTATTGAGCGTGAGCGACTCTCAGCAGAGTGTAATCGTGTAAGATGCCTCACTGTGTTGGAAAATAGTGCCTGGCGATAGCATTCGATAATGGAATTCATTGAAGGGAATATCTATTATTGATTTGTGTCAACAACGTTGACTAATCATTGTAGCCCGACACTGAAGATGATTGCACAGATTTTGTTGGCTTTGTCTTTTCCTCTCAATTTGCACCCCGTTTTCTAAGCCAACGTCGGTTGTGGCTGCAGGTCCATCAGGCGCTTAGCCATGGCGACGGAGGTGACCTCACCGCAGCGCTTTTTCCACATGCCGCGCTTTCAGCACCAAGCGCCGCGGCAAGTCTTCTACAAGCGGCCCGACTTTGCTCAGCAGCAGGCCATGCAGCAGCTCACCTTCGACGGAAAACGCATGCGAAAGGCCGTCAACCGCAAGACCATCGACTACAACCCTTCCGTCATCAGATACCTGCAGGTGGGTCTGCTCGCCCTTCCCTGTTGCCTTTTTAGGGGCCCTAATAATCTAGAATTGTGATGATCCCAAATGATGAAACTGGGGTTGACATTAAGGATCGACCGATAGGAGGTTTTAGGGCCGATACTTATAAACGCTTCTCAAAAGAAGCTTGAGTGATTGTAAACAAAACAATATTCATCTGCAGCTGCACAGATTTTTTTTGTGTTAAGAGGCGGCTTGTAACCAATATTTAGACCCAATTTTGAATTGCTGTTATAGCTGAAAAATTAGCGTAATATTTTTTTTTAAGTGCTAAAAGAAATACGGATATTTTTAAGTGCATAATTTATAACTAAAATAATTTATTCATTAAAAAACAGTTGTTAAGCAAAGGATTTGATCATTTGCATTGACAAACTCAAAAAGCTGTCATAAGGCTAGTTCAAAAGTGTTTTTTATTGCTTAAAATTTGATGAATATCTCGACAAATTAAATTGATTAAAAACGGCGTGTACAGAAAAATGTAGCCAGTTATATGAATGTTGCACGTTTAAAAATAATTTATGGGGCACACAAAAGAACACTGAGGAAAAGGCACCAAAGCAAAACCACATTTTTATTACTAGTATTTATATAGATTTTGGCATTATATTCCTACTGATTACTTTTAGAGGCCCAGATTGAAATTTTTGACGTTTGCGGAACCCGTGCCGTAGTTTGCCTCACTGTGCTTCAGATGTTCGAAAGAAAATTTGATGAGGAAAAAAAATAATCTTGCTTTTTTTTTTAAAATTTCTATTGTCAGTGAGATTCACATTCCAAGATCCAAGATCTTTTGACTCCTGATGTAAATTTCAGGAAGATTGTCATTTACAATTGATTGTTGTTTAATTGGGGCTACAATAAAACGATATACAGTGGTACCTTTACATACGAATTTAATTTGTTCTGGGAATAGCTTCTTAACCTGAAAACTTCATTAGCAGATTCATTTTGTATGTAAATGTGCTAATCCGTTCCAAGCCTCACATAAGTATAGTATATTATTTCATAAATCATAAAAATGCTTCAGAACTTGAAACAAATATATGTTAAAAGTAGATTATTGCACAATATAAATCAAGAAGCACATAATGTATAAAAAACTTAGAATCAAATAAATAATAAAAATAATAATTTACCTTTTTGCCTCGCGTTTATTGAAAAATTGATCCAATGACGTCTGCTTTTGACAGTCTGTCAGAAATGCGTGATGCAGGCGTAGCGATAGCCTGACTTGTCAACACTTTTTCCGGGTGATTCCTTTCCACAAAATCCGAGACTTCATGCGATTTTGCTATAATGTCTTTAATTTTGGCTGATTGAATGATAGCTGCGTCTTGCTGGAAATCCTTCTCCTCGTCTGTGCACTCTGAACTGTGATGGTGACAAAAAGCATGCTAGGAGCATGCATGCACACTGGCTTCCAGGTAGATTTGAAATGATAGCCAGTTTGGGAAACTGGGAGCGGTGAATAGCAGCACGCATTTTACTGTATTTTTGACTTAGTAACTAGAGGCAATCTTTGTGACTAGAATAAATATTTTCCTGTTCAGGTTGTTCGTAACCTTATACCTTTGTATGTAGAGACATTTGTAAATGGAGGTACCACTGTAGTCCAGAGGTATGCACGTCTTTTGCATCATACCTCTAGACCGGCAGCACAACTAAATGTGATGCTCAGTTCTGGTATTTGTAACAAGAAGTCAACGTAACGCTTTAGCATCAATGCTGCTCCCGTAACATATTACAATGTCAGTAAAAGTAGGTGTTTGTTTATTTTTTGTTTTTAAAGCAGCCGTTATTATTATTTTTAGAAATAAGAGTGGACCAGGGAAGGGAGGTCTTTTTTGAGGGGAAGAAGCTTTATTTTGGATTTGGTCTACACACGCGCTGCTGCGAATGTGTCCCTTTAAGATGCAGAGCCGGGATTTTTTTAAATGGCCCGTTGTCCGTTATATTTGACATTTGTGACATGTGTTTCCTATGTTCTGGTGGACAGAATCGTCAGTGGCAACGGGACCATCGTGACTTGCGAGCCATCCAACCCGACGCCGGATGCTACAATGAAGTGAGTCCTCCTCACCTCGTCTTTTACTTCACTCCTGCTCCTTGGCGAATGTTTCCTACATTTGTCACTTAGAAAAGAACAGTAAAACACTTGAGAGCCGTGTTCAATAATTTTTAAGAAAGACATCAATGACCTGATAAACATGTCTGATTACGAGTAGCCAGTGATGGAAAAATGAAACTCCATAAAGCAGCGAATTCAAGGAAAATGCTCCACACTCACGTAGGGCCTTCAGGATTACCTCGACTACACCTTGATATGGACAGAAAAATGCATAATATGCTTTTATAAAATATGTTCTGATTAAAATATATATTGTAAGAGTATATTAAGAGCTGACCGATTAGCTGTTACCATTAACAAAAATCACATGTCTAACAAAACGGTTCATCCCTCGCTTTGTGTTTTTGTTTAAATTGTAAAAGAGTGACATACGTTTGTGTCTTGCAGTTGGTTCCCCCTATCGGGATGCTCTACAATCCCATGAACGCCGTCACCACTAAGTTCGTGCGCACGTCTACCAACAAAGTCAAATGTCCCGTTTTTGTCATCCGGGTGAGTTTGCACTTAAGCGCCGATCACCTTTTACTGTTCTCTGGATTGACGCGGCGCGTTGTTGCAGTGGACTCCAGAGGGCCGTCGACTGGTGACGGGAGCGTCCAGTGGCGAGTTCACGCTGTGGAACGGACTCACCTTCAACTTTGAGACCATTTTGCAGGTGCACACCTTACAAAATTGTTGTCTTCTTCCATGCAGTTGTTGCGTGACGCCCGCTTTTGCGCCCGCAGGCCCACGACAGTCCGGTGCGCGCCATGACCTGGTCCCACAACGACATGTGGATGCTGACAGCGGACCACGGAGGCTACGTTAAGTACTGGCAGTCCAACATGAACAACGTCAAGATGTTCCAGGCGCACAAGGAGGCCGTCAGAGAAGCCAGGTTTGAACCCGACCCCTAATTTTTGCCATGCAATTTCAGACTTTGTGTGTGTGCTGATAAGGTGCCGTCAATAAAGGCACAAAGTGGACTGAGGTTGCTTGAACGCAGTCTGATAAGTTTGTAGTTTAGCGGACATGTAAAATAAAGACAGAAGACATTGATGGATTTTGAAAAGGGTACAGAGCCCAAACCTCATAAGGAATTCCAACCTGTTCTAAAAGCCATCCTCTGAGCCCTCTCTTTTAAATACATTTCCTAGATTACCAAAAAAAGGGTGTGAAAATCAAAGAACAGCAACATGATTGGCCGATAGTGACAATGATGTTAACAGTTCATAATAGTCAAAACAACGAACAGTAGGCTACAATAGTCAAAATAACAAACTGCCATCCGACGCAATTTCTGTTACATGTGTCATATATTAAAAATGAATGAACTCATCACAGACCCAAAGCTAAACCTGGATTGTGTCCTCGATCTAAAAAGCAGATTCTGAACAAGACCTGAAACTTCACGCACAGATCTCTACTTGTCCTTGAAAGTCAATTCTGTCTTCATAGTTTAAGCAAGACGCAGGCTCGGAAGTCAGACACACCTGATTTTACTGCCATCTGAACAGTCACTGAATCTGGACCTGAACCCTGTTTTTAATCTTGACAGTTGGGACATCCACTAGCTTGCTGCCTGGTCCCACTGGGAGCAAGTAAGCTTGAAACAGAGCCCACAACTTTGAACAGGTTGTCAGTCGTAGACCTTAAGCTCCCTTTAGACCCTTGTTCTGGAAAAAACATCTTAAACAAACAGCTCTTGGATTTGGCCTAAACGTCTAAACCAATGTCTAAACATTGAACTGTTTTGTTGTTGAACAGTATCACTAAAAAGATAAATCTTGGATGGCTGGGCATTGATGAATGTGTTGGCATCACTCTTTGTAATGGAGGTTGGCTTGGGGTTTAGGGAATCCCTATTTAGGCCCACAGGCATGCCTTAGTTTTTGTCTTCTTGATGCTTTACACACAACTGCTGTAAAAATTGCAAAATAAGATTTGCTGTATAGACTTCCTAAACATTCACCGTAATTTCCAGACTTACCCGCGCCTGACTTAGTCGCATCCAATACATTTTTAAAAGGAAAATATATTTTGACATTTTGTACATGCATAACCCGCACCTGACTTTAAGCTGCTTGTGCTAACGTTGAAACATGAGATGTTTACACGATTATTTTCCAGGTAGAGACACTTGCATTTGTCACACTTGAAAGCTTTTGTTGTTTACTTTTGAACAATGTTCCAGTTTTTCCGCTGCCATTTCCAGCGTCCCTCCATCAATTCGTAAATTGAAAGTTTTTGCGCAGCATCTCTGTTTCCTTCTTTATTGGCCAGCTCGATTTCTTTTCACCTCAAATCTGCATTATATTTTCTTATTGCATTTTCCATGACGAGGTTCGTTTTTTGCTCATTTTATTTGTGTAAAAAGCTCGTTTAACTTTTTCAAAGGTGTTTATTGGCAGTTGTGACTTGCAACTTCCTCAACACCACCTTTCTCACGCTTAACTTTTCTACTGAAGCAATCCTGGTGACAGTTCAAAAAAATTGCACACATTAGTCGCATTCCTGCATAAGCCGCAGGTTTAAAATTATGTGATGTACATTGAGTTTTATAGAAAGGAAATTGCGGTAAATGAGTTGTGTTGTCATCTCACCATGGAAACGAGTGTAAAGACCCTCGGGAGGCAGGTAAAGGCAGTTGTCCTCTCTTTGTGTATGTGACGTGTCACTTCCTGTGTGTCTGATGTGTCACTTCCTGTGTGTCTGATGTGTCACTTCTTGTTTGTCCCCTAGTTTCTCGCCCACCGACAGTAAGTTTGCCACCTGCTCGGACGACGGGACCGTTCGCATTTGGGATTTTCAGCGCTGCCACGAGGAGCGCATCCTTCGAGGTAATTGACCCCGCTGCCACGTCGATGTCTTATTTTCAGATTTGGGAATTTCATGTCAATATTTTCAATAATCCATCCATCTATTATCTGCACTGCTTATCTTTAGTAGGGTTGCAGGGTATTTTCCATCATGTCTTATTGACATTTTGGCTGTTCTTGGCATTGAAAAAAGGCAAAGACAATTATTGTACCTCATTTTGCTTGGTGACAGCCTGTAATAAAGACACCAATGACAAAAATAACCCAAACCTCAAAAACCTTTGGGTTGATATTGTCTACATAGTTAAACCTTGGTTGATCACGGGAAATTAGTTCGAAAAAGAGCCTGTGGTAGAAAAAAATCTGCTGAGTTTATAGTTTTGTAGACATTCAAAATAAGGAGAACATGCATAAATTGATTTTTAACTTCCAAGCAGAACAGGGGAGAAATTCCAAACCCCAGATAAGAAATTCCAACCTGTTCTAATAGCCCTCCCCTGAGCGTTTTTTTTATTAAATCTCCAAGGTTCTAAAAAGCAGGTCTTCCCTAAAGAAAGTGGAAATCGGAAAAAGGAACATGATTGGACAAAGATGTAAACCGTGTATACTAGTCCAAATAATGGATAACAGTGCACATTTACAGTCAGAATATGGAACTGATATCCTATGCAATAAAAAAATGCATTGTTTATCAAAACGTTTTTTATCCAATTAAATATTGCAATTGAACCAAAGAGAAAAACCCTCTTTGGTCCTTTTTGGGAATATATTTTACATACATGTACATAATAAACTGCACACAGGTAGAGAAGAATTGGATTTAGCCAATCATAATGCAAAACAAAATGCATTATGCAAATGAGTGAGGTGGGGGAACTGTGAAAAGTCATCCACTTAATAATGGCGGGTTCGCATATTCAAAAAAGTATCTATGATCACCTTGATAAGAGTGCAAACAATCCAGATTGCTTGTTTGTCACTTCTGTCATAGGCCTGCTGGCGATTGTCGCTCGAAAGTTCCTGTGTGCAGTATCAAGTACCATTTATTGCCCAAGATGTAGCCTGAAAATCATGCCAGTTTTGGGGTTTTAAACCTTTTAAATGTGCACTTGCTGTGTGGGTACCACTTGTTATGTTCGGCCGGTCAATTAGTTTGTGTGTGTACGTGCAGGTCACGGTGCAGACGTGAAGTGCGTAGACTGGCACCCCACCAAAGGCCTGGTGGTCTCCGGCAGCAAAGACAGTCAGCAGCCCATCAAATTCTGGGACCCGAAGACCGGGCAGAGTCTTGCAACTCTGTGAGTCAAAGCCTGTAGTCACACTGTGCATGTGCAATAAAAGAAAACCTCAGGAATCAGTGATAAGCTTGCAAAGTTTCGTTCTGTTAGATTAGTCTTTCTCAATCTTTTTGAGCCAAGGCACACTTTTTCATTACATAATCTCAAGGCACATTGACTGTTGGAAATGTTGACAAATTCATTCCTGGCACCTGTTTCCTTTTTTAGTAACATATTTGACAGTATAAGTTTTTTTTTTTTATATAATTTGTACTCAGCAAGGCTCTGGAGGTTATTAATACTGGTTATGGTTTTTAGGTTTTATTGTATTTTTAAATGTTTTTAGAGACAGAATAACAAAAATAATACTTTGAATGAGCAAAAATATATATATCTGCCCCTAATGTTATTTTATTTTTATTATTCTAAAGCGCCCTCTTGCGGTTTAGTGTAAAAAATAACACGTGCCATTTTTACCCGGTAATAATGTGTTAAAATTGTCACTAAAAAGTCTCCACGAAGTATAAGATTCCCCCCGCCAGACCTACGGAAAAAAACTGAGACTTAAAGTCCGGAAAAAATCCGTCTTAAATCACCGTTAGATGCCGCTACTATAGCACGGTCAGCTTGGTCGCAAAAGGGATCCGACCAACCAGGGGCAATTTTAGGTCCAAAGTTCTAGGGTCGCTGAGCACCTAAGTTTTAGTATCTTAAATATCATTATCAATTCATGACTTATCAAGAGGTCGCGGGTTGGATTCCCGGCTCCTCCGTGTTATATGTCGAAGTGTCCTTGGGCAAGACACTGAATCCCTAATGTCCCCGATGAGCAGGTAGTTGCCTTGCATGGCTGACGCTGTTATCAGTGTGTAAGTGTGGAGCACATTGTAAAGCGCTTTGGGAGGTCTTCAGTGACCTGAAAAGTGCTATAGAAATGCAGACCATTTGCATTTGCAAAAGGCACTAAGCAGCTTTGACCTTGTCCCGTAATGTCATGAATGTGACATTGTGCCTTTCCTCTTCAGGCACGCCCACAAGAACACCGTAATGGAGGTGAAGTGGAACAGCAATGGCAACTGGTTGCTGACGGCCTCGCGAGACCACCTCTGCAAACTCTTCGACATCCGCAACCTGAAGGACGAGATGCAGGTCTTCCGTGGACACAAAAAAGAAGCCACGGGTAAGACCTCTGCCCGGCATTCTTTGCTGCGATCAAGCCAATCAAACCAAGTCTGTGTTTTCTGCGCGCCCTCAGCGGTGGCCTGGCATCCCGTCCACGAGGGGCTCTTTGCCAGCGGAGGCTCGGACGGCTCTCTGCTCTTCTGGAACACGGGGTAGGAAGGCGGCAACAGGCAATGGCGGGCGATTTTGCATGACCGCGGTGGCTCGACATGTACTTTCTGTTTGTGTCAGGGTGGAGAAGGAAGTGGGTGGCATGGAAATGGCGCACGAGGGAATGATCTGGAGCTTGGCCTGGCACCCGCTGGGGCACATCCTCTGTTCCGGATCCAACGACCACACCAGGTAACCCTCGTATATTCATATACTCCCTTTGGCCACATTGATGTGTAGCTTGCCTGAACAAAACCTGCCAAAGTAGCCTTCCAGAAGGAACAAAGGTAAAACAAAAAGAAAGAAAGGAAAGAAAGAAAGGATGGAAGAAGTCGAAGTAAAACAACACAAAAGCAATGTATAGAACAGAGGTAGAACTTAATGGAGGAATAGAGGTAAAACAAAAGAAAGAAATTAAGGGGGGAAAGGATTGAAGGTAATACTATAGGAAGGAATGTAGGTGGAACCAAAGGTGGAAGACAAGAAAGGAGAATAAAAGGAATGAAGGAACAGAGGTAGAACCAAGGAAAGGAAAGAAGGTAGAAGGGAAGGAAGAAAATGATCAAGGTTGGACAGAAAGAAGGAACAAACACAGGTAAATAAAAGAAAGGAATAAACAAAGGTAGAATAAATGGAAGGGAAATAGATGGTGAAAGGGAAAACCATCCTTTTGAACTTTTTCACTCTGGATACTATTTTCAAAGTTTTCATTTTTCGGCGCCCAAAAGGATTTTTTTCTCATATATGGAACATAAAAACATGAAAACAGTGAAATTTGTTTTTAAAGAATGAATACAGGTACCACGCTTGCATTGTTAGACAAATTTGAAGCGATAACGGGACAATTGTCCTTTTCAGTAAATTCTGGACGAGGAATCGACCCGGCGACAAAATGAGAGACCGTTACAACCTCAACCTTCTGCCTGGCCTGTCGGAGGACGGCATGGAGTATGGTCAGTCTCACCTTTTTCTGTGATTAGTTTTTATGTCCTTGATATGACACCAAGCTTAACCATCAAAGAAGGACGATGACCACGGGGCACGTGGTATCAAGGCTTTTATTTACTCCCTGGACGTTAAAAACTGCAACAATACAGTGCATTGAGACCATGTGCCGATAAGCTTGCAAAATCAGGGCTCCACTAATTTCTGGTGACTTGACAGATGACATGGAGCCCAACAGCTTGGCCGCCATCCCCGGAATGGGCATTCCCGATCAACTGAAGGCGGCTCTGGAGCAGGAGCAGACCGGTAAGTCGAACTCACAGAAGACCATCAAAATCCACAAAAAATAAAAATGAGTATCTTGTCCAGATAAGGACGCGGGTCCGGACGAGATGTCTATCCCGGGACTTGACTGGGGCATGGACGAGGTGATGGGCAAGGACAACAAAAGAATGCCGCAGAAGAAAATTCCCTACGCCAAACCCATCCCGGCTCAATTCCAACAGGTGAGCTTGGCCCCGCCCACTTGGTTTGCAGGTGCGGTCGCCCGCTCCGCTTTCCAGTTATTAACCTGTAATTGAGCCCTTAGGCCTGGGCGGAGAACAAAGTTCCTACCGGAGAAGGGGGCAAGGAGCGCAAATTGGATCCCAAAACGGACGCCAAGAAGAGGAGTCAGGTGGAGCTGGAGCAAGAAATGGCGGCGCTGCAGTACACCAATCCTAAAATGCTGGAGGTGAGTGACGAGCGTGGCAGCCAATCGGTACGCGGCTCCAGGTGTTTACCCTGGAGTGCCATGCCTTCAATGTGTGACTATATTTTCTTGACCAAATAGTAGACCAAGAATTTCAAAAGTTGTATACATGGTTCGATACCAAGAAATCAGAAAACAAAATAAAGTACTGTGTTTTCTGCACTACAACATTAGCTTCTCTGCTGGCTTTGATCTCGTTGGCAGCTCTCTCTGTAGACTACCCAAAGCATATCAGAGAGCTTTTTTTTCAATTTACATGAAATACATTTTAGAATATCACAATACATTTTTAAATCCATTTTAACAAGATACGTATAGTGTTTTTTTAACGTTTACAATGAATTCAACATATTTTTTCTTTAGTCTGAATTTTAACCAACATCATCCTTTTCATATATATAAGAAAATAGAAATAAGAACAATAATAAGTATAAAAACGGATACAATTTACCTGCAGATGAAATGAGTCACAACATTAGCTTCTCTGCTTGCTTTGATCTCTTTGATCTCTATAAGGGGATTTAACATTTTAGCTCAACAGAAACAAAACGAACATAAGTCCAAACACCTGGCACAACCATTACTGGCATTATCATTTTGCATCCGTAAACGGTGACGTGAATGTCGTACATGTCTCTGGGACAAACTTGGTGTCCACCGCAGCCTACAATGACATAGTCATCGGCCGTATAACTCACCTTATCAGGGAATTGCTGCAGCAGAGACTTGGCAGTTGCCTCACTTACTGTACAAGCCATTGACCCGCTGTCTAACATCGCTCTGAAAGTGGGGCCATCTTGCACAAGTACAGGTGTGTAAAACAGGATGTCAGTCTCCGCTATTCTCTGAAAGCCCTGAAAGATCAGCTTCTTCGATGGAGGTATTGTGTTGCTGTATAAGTCATAATTGGATGTGAATTTCCCTGCGGGGATGAATAAAGTATCTATCTATCTATAAGGCGCTGTAACGTTTTTGTTCCTGATTTATTGGCTCTGCCCCCGGTCACTTTTCCAATCAGAAGGCACGGGGGAGGGAAGGAGTAGCAGCAAAGGAGAGAAAGCCACATTTGAGACTTGATAATTGGGCCGTCGAGAAAGAAAAAAGATGCCGATATTCATCAAATTACCAATTATCGATCATCAAATTACCAATTATCGATACAGATAATCGGTTAATCTCTAATTATAACTTTGTATTTGATAACAGAGAAAAAAATGTCATTCAATTATTCTCTGTTTTAGCAGCATATGAAGATGGAGCGCGGCAACCAGAATAACTCTGAAGGCCCTCCGCAGGGGCCGGGTCCCATGCCCCCCTTCCCAGGGCCAGCCGGCCAACAGAACTTTCCTCACCCTCCTCAGTCAAACAACATGGGGCCCCCTCCTCCTTTCTTACCCTCCGCTCAGCCCGTGCCCGGCCAGGGCCCCATGATGGGGCCGCCGGACATGCAGAGACACTCGGCCCCTCCCAGGAACATGGGCGGCCCTCAGGGACCTCACAACATGGGACCCCCAGCCAGAGGGATGCCGGGGCCTCACGCGGGCATGATGGGGCCCCCGGCCAGAGGCATGGGCCCGCGAGACCTACCGCCACAGGGAGGCATGATGCCGCCGTCTCAAGGGAATATGATGGGACCTCAGGGGGGGATGATGGGGCCCCCTCCCAGGACCCATAATAACTTTGGGATGGGGGGGATGCACGGGCCCCCGTCAGGGAACATGCAGGGGCCCCCGTCGGGAAATATGCAGGGACCCCCTTACCTGCAGCATCAGGTGAGCGCTGCCACTTGTCTTGGGCCGGCTCACTGGATGACATTTTCCTAATCCCTCTATCTTGTCTGCTTTTTTGCAGGCTCCGAGTTCGGGGCCCCCCAGGCTCGGGAGGGGCCAGCAGGCCCCCAACAACGAAGGTGAGCTTGCTGCATTGAAAAAAAAAAGGCCAAAAAATTTGGGTGTTTTTCTGAAATTTGGAGTTTTCCCCTGGATTATTTTTCTGGTTTACATTTAAAGGGACAGTGTGTATTATTCAGTGCCTTCTAGTGTTAAAAAAATTCATTCATTAACAAATAGACAAAAATACATGAACTACCACATTTAAGTACATTTTTTTCTTTAATACTCGTACTTTGAGAAACTTTCACATATTTGACATAAGATGTGGCTCACCTAAAGGGAAGTTACATCATTGTTGGCCATCTTGCTGCTAGAGGCACCCCTTAAAGACCTGTCTAGTTTTTCTTTTGTTTCCTTTTTTCCTTTTTTTTGCCTTATTAATCAGTTTCCCTTCTCCTTTTTCTTTCTTCCCCATTTTTTGGTTTAATTTCCTTATCTTTTTCCCCCCCTTTTCTCTACTTTCATTTTTATCATTTTCTTTCACCCGTGACACTTTTTTTTTTTTTCTTAATTATTTTCTACTTTCCTCTTTTCCTTTCTTTAGTTATTTTATTCCTTTTTAATTTATTTGTATTTATTTATTCTTCTTACCCTGTGAACTCCCTTTCTCTTTTCTTTTTTGAGAAAGGCTAAGCAGAAAAATGAGCAAAAGTGGTGTGGTTTGCATACTTTTAATCCCCCAAAAGTGAAATCTGGTGGTCAAATGACACACTGTCCCTTTAAGCTCAATATTGATGATTTTGCGTCTCTCTGCCCGCAGAGCCCCGAGGCCCCAATCACCACATGGGCCCGCAGGACCGGCACGAGCACTTCTGGGAAGGCGACCAGCTGGAGTCGCAAGACTACGACGGGGGCCAGGATTTCCAAGGCCGAGGGGAGGACTCCTGGAGACCGGGCCCCGGCTTTTCTGGAGGGGCGGGACACCGGGTGGGCCCCGGGCCCAGAGGAGGCGGAACGGCGGGTAACTGGGTTCCCGAAGACCGGCCCCCTCGAGACACGGGGGACTTTAGAGGGCGGCGGGACGACAGGCGAGTAGCTCTTTTTAAGAGGGTTCCGGATCACCGGCACGGAACTCAGAATTGTTTGCGTCCAGGTTCCGAGGCGGCCCCGGACGGCCCGGAGCTCGAGGCTACCCTGACGAAGAGGGTTTCGACGACCCTGAGGACCCGAGGGGCTACAAAGCAGGGATGAGGGGCCGGCCCAGAGGGGGGAGTGGCCCCCGAGGCGGTAAGCTGCTTTTCATTCAGCTGTATAATTTTTAGACAAATGTCAGTTTGGTTCAAGGATCAACTACAGTACAGGGACTGTCCTTTGAAATCATTCTAAAAATGTCAAGTACAGAATGGACTGTAATAAACTTACAGTTCTTGTGCTCATGGATATCAGTGTTCCCTTTGACACAGCAGATCACTGCATTTTTTGAATCCACTCAAAAACCTGGTGAGAATCTCTCCCACCGTCTTTAACGGCTTTTATTCCTACCTCAAAGGCTGACATTTCTTAGTAGTTATAATCCTCCGAAACCTATGAAACTAAATGTGGGGTTCCCCATGGTTCTGTTTTAGGCCCGGTATTATTTATTGTTTATATGCTTCCCCTTTGGGATGTCATCGGGAGACTTGGAGTCCATTTCCATAGTTACGCTGATTGCAATGCCGTGTCCCCTGAAGACACAGGTCCTATTGATCCACTTTTAAAATGCATTTCAAATATGAAATCATGAACGGCTGAGAACTCCCGACAGCTCAACAGGACAAAGTAGTGGTTTTAGTCATCGTGCCTAAAAGAGAGAATCTTTTACCCAAAATTAAGAGCTTAGACCAGGGGTGTCAAACTCATTTTAACTCCGGGGCCACACAATCGAACAAACATTCTCTTGGGGGCCAGACTAGCAGGGAAAAAGAAAAAAAGAAAGAAATAAGAGAAAGAGCTGGAAAAGTAGATAGGGTGGGACAAAGAAAGAGCAAGGGAGAGAGAGCGTGACAAACAAGAGATTAAGAGAAATAGTGAGAGAGAAGGAAAGAGAGAAAGAACAAAATCCAAAGAGAAATAGAGTGAAAGGGGAGAAAGGAGCAAGCAAGAGAGAAAAAGAAAAGAGAAGGAAAAAAGGAGAGCAAAATAAGGTAAAAAGACACAGAAAGAGACAGGAAATTGAGAGAGAGCGTGAGAAACAAGATAAATAGTGAAAAAGGGGGGAAAGAAAGGGAGAGAAAGAACAAAATAAAAGAGAAATAGAAAGAGAGAGAAGGAGGAATCAAGAGAAAGAGAGAAAAGGAAAAAAGTAAGATGGAGCGAAAGAAGGTAAAAAGAGACAGAGGAAAAAAAAACAGAGTGAAAGAGAAAGATAGAGTGAGAGAAAAAAATGAGTAAGAGAGAGAGCAAGAAAGAAATGCAAATACAGAGGAACCTGGCTTTGGCAACATCAAGTGGACATATTTCAACCTGCAGCTCATTTTTCTCTCGCGCTTCTCCGACCGGCCGGATTCCATCCCTTAGCGGGCCTGATCCGCCCCACAAGGCCACCTGTTTGACACCCCCGGTTTAGACCTTCACTTGGCGTTAAAAATTCGGGTGAGCTTGATTTGATTCCACATGTAAACAATAGAACTAAAATTGGGTTTCATCATCTGAAGAATACAGCCAGAGCTGTTTCTCTCCCAGGCAAATAAAGAGGTGCTGAGGTTCTGGTAGGGAGGAGTTTAATGGCTGAAAATCCATTTCCCCACAGTGTGGATGTTCCCTTTCCTCACACGGTTAGACTGTGCCTTGCCATAATACTATTTATTTTATGATTGCTATTATTTTGTTTTTATTTCAACCATATTGTGTGTACGTGTATTAGGTGTTCTAGGTTGTTGGGTGGAGCAGAAGGAAGGGATTTTATTTCCTTATTCATTGTTTTCCCGTTTGCGGCCAAGGTCACGACGGCTACCGCGACGGACCAATGCTCCACGACGGCGCGTCCCCAGGGGGACGCGAGCGCTCACTGTCCATGCAGGGGATGGACATGGCATCTCTCCCGCCGCGGAAGAGACCCTGGCAGGACGGCCCCGGAACGGCCGACCATCGAGAACGGGACTCGGCGGACGCAGGTAAACGTGGACCCCGACCCCAACAAGGTCTTCATTGGGGCTGCAAATAGAACCTCTTTTACAGGGTTCGTACGGGTGCTTGAAAACCGGGAAAATGCTTGGATTTGGATGTTCCGTGCTTGAAATGATTGTCGTGTTTCTCGGCGGGCAATGCATCAAACGGATAAAAATAATTCAGGTTCATTAGCAGTATTGGAACAGTAAATCAAACAAATGTGATGTGCTTTTTGTGAAACGCATCCCGTCATCAACTGCAAAATCTGTCACAAAAGATCTTAAGGATTCTCAACAGTTTGAAATCAAACGGTTTAAACAACTCACGTTTGTTCTTCGGATGGCGTACATTTCATTCTGTGTAATTCGCAAACGCTTATAAATAACCAACGCGTGTCATTAAAACTTGATTGGCTTAAATGTTACTTGAATTTTACCGAGTCGAGTCAGACTCTTTCAATTAACGGACTCTTTTTATTGGCTGTATTCCGGCTAAAACGCACAGCAGAGATCATATCTATGTAGAGATGCCTCACTCTGTTGGAACTCCGCTCTGGCGACGATGGTCGATAATGGAGTTTGTCGACTATTTCATCATCAACTAATTGTTGCAGGACTAATGACCGCACGGTTTGTTTCTTCCCCACGGCAGGTCGACCCCCGCGGGACGACGGCTACGGACCGCCCGCGAGAGGCGGGCGGGGCGGCTGGGGGCCCGGCCCCAGGAGAGGCGGGCCCCCGGGTCCCCCCATGCGCGGCGGCCTAAGGGGCCGCGGTCGCTAGGCGGTGGCGAGCGACTGTCGGCCATCTTTCCTCCTGCTTTTTTTGTAAGAAATTTCTATGTTTTGTCTTTTCACTGACTGGACAATAAACCCCATCGTGGAAGCTTCGTCACTTGTTGTGTTGCTCACACGACACCTCATCGGTGTTGAGAGTAACGAAGTTCCTGGAAAGCGATTACTTTTCGCAAGTGCTGCAAAACGTTATTACCGTCTTACCGACTAAGTCGCGGGTTTTGTTTGTTTTTCATCATTTTGCAATTTGTACTCCGGATGCAACCTCCATCCATCCATTATCTGGACCGCTTATCCTCAGTAGGGTTGCGGGGGGTGCTGGAGCCCAGCACAGCAGTGGGCAGGGGACACCCTCAACTGGTTGCCGGCCAGACGCAGGGCACACAGGGACAGACAATTCCATCGCTCATTCACACCTAGGGACAATTAACCTGACATGCATGTCTTTGGAATGTGGGAGGAAACCAGAGTGCCCGGAGGAAACCCACGCAAGCACGGGGAGAACATGCAAACTCCGCACAGGAAGGTTAGTAGCTGGATTTGAACCCATGACCTCAGAACTGTGCCGCACACGCGCTAACCACTGCGCCGCCGTGCTGCCCCCGGATGCAACCTATCTTTGTAATTATTAACACCGGGTGTAAAACTTCATCCTGGGGCACACATCGGTAATTTATGAAAACAAGTGAGAAGACTGAACCAAATGGCCCTGAAAACGTCATTCTGCCGATTAAGAGATGCAATGGTCAATGTTCTACATTTATAACGTGCTTTTCAAGTCACTTAAGACCTCCCAAAGCGCTTTACAATGTGCTTTACACTCGTCCATCGACACACCGATAGCGGCCACAGCCGTGCAAAGCGCCTACCTGCCTATCTGGTGCATTCAAGGTTTCAGTGTCTTGCCCAAGGACACTTCCACATTTAAATTGGCAAAATCATACTGTAAAATCCAGCTTTCAAGCTACTGGAGAGAAGCAAAAATGACATCTGACACAACACAGAGGCCCGAATGGAGAACGCTCTTGAACCTGCGGATTTCTTCTTGGCTCTTGGGATCACTAGTAGACCAGCGTTTTCAGAGCGAAGGCTCCGGACTGAAACATAGGGGGGAATTAAATCTGAGAGATATGAGGGAGTAAGTCCATGCGTGATTTGTATACTACCCACAGAATCTTAAAATCAATAGTTGCTTGTGGTCCTACAAAAAGAGTTAAGGATTCGTATGGGTGCTTGATTTCTTTGAGAATTTTTGGTGAATTCCTTGTAAATACTTAAAAATGTGACCATGTTTCTTTGGTTAGGTGTTGGGCTAGGTGCCTGGGATTCAAACAATGGTTTTAAATTTATTTTATGGTTCCAAAATGGGATTGGAACGAAGATATAGGGTAATGAACTGAATTTCCGAAGTAGAGGTTAGGGTTACAGCTTGAGTTAGGTGTAGGATTCGGAACTAGGTCCATATTTGGGTTCTAAACCGAATGTAGGGTTCGAAAATAGGTTTAGAGCTACGGTTTGAAACAGGGTAAGGGCTAGGAGCTAATGTTTGGGGTGAAAGTTAGGATTTTTAACCGATTCTAGGGTCCTGAAATAAGGTTGGGGCTTGAAACTAAGGTTTAGGCTCCCGTTCTTTTGATCAATTCCGGATTTCTTCTTTTATTGGTACTAGAAAAATGGCTTTAATGGTACTTTAAAATGCTTGAATTTACCCTTTATGAAGGTGTACGAACCCTGAAGAATTTCTTCCTACTCGTATTCTTCCTACCATACAGATTCAACTTGCATCCAAGCTGAATTTACAACTATAAAATACTAAGATCGGGGGGTCAGCTTAAATGCACACATGGTTGTGTGTCATGGGTCTTGAATAGAAGCAAGGTGTTATGAGGGGGAGTGGCTTATACAGGAACAACAAATCAACAGGAAACTCGAAAAACGTAAGCACAGAATTCACGGTAAACATGTTATGAATTGGTCTTCCTTATTCAATTATTTTGGAAATTCATGTCTGGAAAGAAATTAAATGATTGGACAATACCCGGCAATGGAAGAAATCTTCGAGCGGTTTGAAGCTGAGACAAAATGGATATGGAGTGTTTCAGCTAAGTGTATACAAAGATTACACAAGAAACAAAGGCTTTGCTCTTTCCACAGGTCGGTGTACACAATTTCTTTTAGTAGGTGGCTCCTTTAAACAGTTTTAGGGGTTGACTTTCATGCCAATATCAACTGTAATTTGTAACTACATAGTTTCAGAGTATAGTGCAACTTTTGTGTCTAATTCATGGTGTTAACAGAATTACTTTTTAAATGACGTAACTAGTAACCGTGAATATTACTTTTTCCAGTTACGTGCCCGACACAGCATGCCATTGCACCATTGATTATAAATCCATCGGGATTTCTTAAAGTGCCTAAGACTTATGTTGACAATCTACCTGCATTCTGTTGGGAATTATCATCAAAATGTACTGTTTCCCAAATTGTTCAAATTAGTTATCTGACACCATTAACCAAACATGACCTGCATTCACCCAGCAATTATGCGGGCTCGTTTTTTTGAGAGAAAAATGATCAGGAAAGCAGACATTTCACATGAGGGCGGACTTATTCACAACATCAGAACTAAGTGTAAAACAGGAGACGGCTGAAGTGACATTGGAGTCTGTGTGAAGCCTTCTTCTGAAGTCCTTTAGCTTTCTCTTACTGGCCCATGTCTCGGCTCCTCCCATGGGCGTGCCAAGCCGTTGTTTGCACCCTCCGATTTCACAACACAGCGCCTTGATGTCTGGCTTCCCAAAACACCGCCTGCCGTCCTGCGTCAGCAAATCCACAAGTCCTGTTATCAAAATTCCCTAGACAAAATATTATGCATTTGGAACAGCCTGCCCTGACCTTGTACATTGAACTAAAGCCCACTCAGTAAAAATCTTCATTGCATTAAACCGAGTCAATCTTATAAAATCCTTTAATTGTCCTTAATCTAACATTTGAGATGTTTAAGAAGAAAGAGCAAGAGATTTTGGTACTCCAAGGAACATTTACTGCACTCAAACACAATCAAATCATTAGTCATGAGTAGTTTTTGGTGCATAATGCTGGCATCAGTAAAAAAAAGTTGGTCTAAATCTTCCTAAAACCACAACAGCCCAAAAACATTAATGTTTTTGAATCGGTTGACAAAAGTCCTGTCCAGATGCTTAACACTACTAAAGCTGGCAAATATTTGTCCTTATTGTGACTGGGGAGCTTCGGAGCCTGCAGAAAGGGCTCAATAATTTCAGTCTGGTTATCAGGTGGCCCAAGACCAGGTGGGAACACCTGTCCTCATTGCAGGTGGACAGAAGGCACTCAAGACATCGCCGGTCCCCATCGCCTCAGATGGGCAGGCTCTTCCCGGCCACTGTCCTCCGGAAGGCGGACGCGGCCACGCCGCCCACCAAACGGATCCCGGCGCTGCCTCCGGGAAGCAGCGACACCACGTAGACGACCAAGGTACCCACCTGCGCCGCCGCCCCCAGCGCCGTCAACACCGTGCTACGCAGGCTCAGCGCGGCGTACAGAGTCCCCGCCAGGGCGCACAGGTAGACGGCAGCCCCGGGCGAGCCGGCCAGCCCGGCGGCCAGCTTGCCGGGGCCCCGTAGCACCGCCGCTGCCGCCACCGCGAAAGCGGAACCCAGCGACCACAGCAGCGCGAACTTGCGGCCGTACAACAGCAAGAGCGGCGCGTAGAGGGCCGCCAGCCCGAAGCACAGCGCCGACAGGGCGGCCAATGCCGCCGAGGCCACCAGCCGCTGCCGCCCGCTCATGCCCGGCAAGCACGCGTCCGGTTCGGACGACCACGGCCACTTGTTAGCGGTCGGAGCCTCCGCAGCCGCTTCCGAGGACCCCCCGCCGCCCTTCCACGGGCTGGACCAGCGGCCGAACCAACTCCCGGGCACCGTCTGCGGGTCACCCAGCTCCACCGCGGTGCTACCTTCGGGGGCGCCCTTGGCCCGGGACTGTGACAAATATTCCTGAAGTTGCCGGTTCAACTCCGCCATGTTGACGAGAGGCTGACGGGCTTGACAGCTACTTCCGCTTGCTTGCTCTTCTTCGCTTGTCCTAGGGCTTTAGCGCCCCCGTGTGTTCGGCAGAAACACGACGCCGGCCGGAATAAATGACGTCCTTGCAGTCGTTTGGACGGAAAATGCGAGGCTGTGACGTCATAGTGATGACGCAATTTGCAGCCTTCAGTTTTAAGAAAACAAAACAAATCCCCCCCCCTTACGCTGTCCCCCGGCCGTTAAATTGCAGAATGCAGGTGACGTCACGTCCGTAATGGAAGCTCAGCTGTCGTCAAAGCGCTTTGCACTTAGTTTTTCTCTCGCTCTTTTGCAAACCAGGAGAAAAAGTGGCAGAAGTCGAGCAGGTAAATACTTTTTGATTGCTTTGAGCAACATTAACAAGTTGTCAGTGTTGAGTCAAATGCAGAAAGTGCAGAAAATAATCTCTGCCAGTCACATTTTCCTCCTTTCGTTGGCAGCAATCCTAACTCTAGGCTAGTGTCCCTAGCCTAATCACATACACTCCAACCCTAATCATAACCCCGGACTCACTAAACCCTACCATATTTCCAATGCCTACCCACAAAAACCTATTTAACCCTGACCTAAGACCTAATCCTAACCCACTAAACCCTAACTACTTAACCCCAACCCTTACTATAACTCGAAATCCTTATCCAACCCCTTAATTCTAACCCTTATCTTGACCCTATATTCCCAACCCTACAATAACCCCAATCTTAATAACAACCCTCCAACCCTTATCCCATCCCTAACCTTTAACCCCTAATTTTCGAACTGTAACCCCAATTTTACCCTAACACCCAACACTCTAACTCAACCCCCTACCCTAACTCTTGACCCTAACCCTTACCATAACTCCAAATCCTAATTCCCACCCCTTAATTCTAACCCTTATCCTGACCCTATATTCCCAACCCTAGCATAACCCCAATCTGAATAACAACCCTAATACCATCCCTAACCTTTAACCCCTAATTTTCTAACTGTAAACCCAATTTTACCTTAACACCCAACACACTAACTCAACCTCAATCCCTAACTCTTAACCCTAACCCTTACCGTAACTCCAAATCCTAATTCTACCCCCTTAATTCTAACCCTTATCCTGACCCTATATTCCCAACCCTACCATAACTCCAATCTTAATAAAAACCCTCCAACCCCATCCCTAACCTTTAACCCCTTATATTCTAACTGTAAACCCAATTTTACCCAACACTCTAACTCAACCCCTAACTTTTAACCCTAACCCTTATCCCCTAACCATAAACCCAACCTTAATCCTCAACTGCAGTCCCTGACCTTTAACCCCCTAACCCTTAAACCCTAATCCCTTGTCTTCCTCGTCTAGGCACAACACTTGTTGGCTTTAAAAATAAATTATAAATCAAGTCCATTTAGACCTATATGCTTGCTTATGTTGACCTTGGGACTAACCAGTGCCTACCTTATTTTTTACAGAATCCCGTCAGTGAGAAAAACATCTTTGTTCTAATTATCGGGATGTCCTTCTGCGAGATCACGCCAACCCTCTTCCTGGGTGGGGCAGATGCTGCCCAAAACGCCGCCCTGGTGGCCCAGAAAGGCATCACCTTGATCGTCAACGCGACCTTGAGCCACGTGTGCCCGTCCTACCCGGGAGTAGAGGTCCTGCGAGTCCCCGTGGGCGACTTGCCGGGCGCTCTCCTCTCTCAGCACTTTGAGGCGGTCGGTCGGCGTATCCACGACAACCGAGCAGGGGCCACGCTGGTACACTGCGTGGCGGGCAGGAGCCGTTCCCCCGCCTTGGTCATGGCCTACCTGATGAGGTACCGCGGGGCCAGTTTAAGCCACGCACACCAGTGGCTGCGGCGCCGCCGGCCCTGCGTCAGCGTCAACGCCGGATTTTGGGAGCAGCTGCTGGCCTACGAACGACGTCTTTACGGGGCCAATACCGTCAGGGTGGCGCCGGAGGAGATTCGCCAAGCCTTGCCTGCCGACACACCGCACTGGCGCTCACCTGTGGCGGCATCACGCCACAGACTGTTCTGCACGCCCACTAGGACCGGGTGCCAGAGGTCACCGGCCGTCACGCCCCGCCACCGGACTCTTGGACCTTCGACCGGGAACTGGTGCCGGCAATACCATGATGTCCTGCCACAACAATGCTCACCTGTCACAGCATCACGCCGCCGGATTTCTGGCCTCCCCTCTGGGACTTGGTGAAAGTAGTCACTCGACGTTATGCCCCACTGGCCCCCACCTGTGGCAGAATCACGGCATTACATTTTCAGCCTGCCAGCAGGGACCTGGGGCCAGTTGTCACCCAACATCATGCCTCTTGGTCCACACTTGTGCAGCATCACGCCATCAGACTCTTGGCAGTATCACTGGAACCTGGTGCCGGCAGTCACCTGATCTCACGTCTCTGCTGTCCAACGATGCCGCGCCTTACTGGCGCTTTCCTGCAACGTCATAACGCCACTGTCCTGTCAGCCCACCCCCAGGACCTGGTGCCGGCAATCACTGTCCCTCATGACCCTACCACTTGTGGCGACGCGGGGTGAGGGTTCACAACCTCCAGACTGGCATGCCCTCCGAGACCTGGTGTCAATAGTCACCCGATGATATGCCTTGCCAGCACTTTCCTATGACTGTGTCACGCCACCGTCCTCTCAGCCAGTTCCCCAGGACATGGTGCCGGTAGTCACCTGACCTGACGTCCTGTCGCATGCGGCAATATTACGCCACCAGACACTTGGCCCACCCCCTTTGGACCTGGTGCCAGCGGTCACATACAGGCCCACTGGCACTCGCCAGTGGCACCATCACAAAATCGGACTCCTGGCACGCCAACCAGGCCTTTATGACAGTCATTGGGCATCACGCCCTGCCAGCAGACTCTAGACTCCTTCACCAGGACCTGGTGCAGGCAGCCACCTAACATCATGTCCTACTAGCACTTATCTATGGCGGCATCATGCCACCAGTTTCTTGGCCCACCCACTGGGGACTGATGATGGCAGTCTTCGGGCATCACGCCCTGCCATCAGACTCTAGACTCCTTCATAGGACCTGGTGCAGGCAGCCACCTAACATCATGTCCTTCTAGCACTTGTCTATGGCGGCATCATGCCACCAGTTTCTAGGCCCACCCACTGGGGACTGGTGATGGCAGTCATCGGGCATCACGCCCTGCCATCAGACTCTAGACTCCTTCACCAGGACTTGGTGCTGGCAGTCATTGGGCATCACGCCATGTCACTTTTCCGCCTTCTCAAAAGAAATCAGGATTATTGGTTGATACCAAGGCCCATTATCCATATTTATTTAGAGACCATATAATCATTTTTGGGTCATTTCAAGAATTTTATCTTTGTTGTCGTAAAATTTGGGAAAACATAAAGTCCACATGAAATTATTATTTAGATGGTCCCCGATTTGAGACCGGGTGGAAACAAATGTTGGCCTGGAGAGGGATGGGCACCATCAGGTTGTACTCTCCCAAGACACACCACAGGAAATGGTGTTTCTATGGCCCGTGTGGGTAGGGGTTCCACTCTTCACCTCTCTTAGGGCAAAAAACAAAATTAAATAGTATAGATCATTGTTGGGATTTTCTGAGGAGCATTCGAGTCAGTTGATTAAAAAAGAACAATTGCGTCATCGAACCTTGTCATATTTATTGCACCCCACCAGCAACAAATTTATCCTCCACTCGAAGCAAAACAAATACAAATAATATCATAAAATAACAACCGGCAGTAAACATTATAAAGTGAGTTTAATCAATTTGATCTAACTCTCACAACCTGTGACAACTGCTCAAGTAGACATATGCTACTGTATTTTAAGTATTTTGTCCATAACAAAAGTAAACAGTTCAACAATATAAACTGACTATCCAATCACTCTGTCTCTGTTAAAGGTGAGAAAACTGTGGCCTGAGGGCCACATATGGCCTGCCAGGCTTTTTTACCTGGCGCGCTAAACGAAAATGGTCTAATCATAATGACAATATTACAATATCCCTTTGTGTGTCTACAATAGAAAAAATTGGAAAATACTATGAAATGACTTCAAAACTCGATTTCAAATTCAGTGTTTTAAAACAGGGACCGAAAGTATTATTTTGCTTTCATTTTGAAAAGAAAATTAATATTTCAGAAAAAAATACTACCACTTTTATAATATGATCCAAATTTACAATGGCAGAAATACTAAAAAAGAAATACTACTGTGAATATACTTCATAAAAACCTTTGTAGATATACTAAAAAAACACTGCAGTAATTCTATAATACAAAATACTACTACTAAAGAAATATAACTACAGTAATATGACAAAAAATACTAAAGAAAACTACGTAAATTCTACCATAGAAATACTTTAAAATACTACAGATATTTTATGAATACAAAACCATGGAAAATATACAAAAATACTTCTGCAGATACAAAAACACTACAGTAATATTATATAAATATAATACTACAGAAATATCACAACAACAGTGATATTACAAAAATACCACAGAAAATATACAAAAATTTCATTCTGGGAATACTAAAAAATACATACGTCAGTAATACGACAATACCAAATAATACATGGAACGCGCACATTTGATGAAACTAATTGATTTAAAAACAAATATCAATAAATTTAATAAATATTTGCAAGTAAATTTGCTCATAAATGAGAAAATTTGAATCTGTCTCCAGGATGGACCTCTTGGACAAATGTTTTAACCCGTTGTGGCCCTCCACTCCAAATAAGTGCCCACCCCTGGTCTATATGATCATGGTATGTGCTTAATAAAGGAAAAACTACATTACCCAAAATGCCCCACCGTGAGTGAGGGCGCGCGGTGTGTCCCCTAATGTTTACAGTTGTAGCTTATGGTTTACTTGCGAGTACACGAAAGTTCAGTAGTTAAATAACGGTGTTAATTGTAACGGCGTTATTCCCAACACTATCAATGACCAGAAATAAGATTTAAACTCGAATTCAATGGCTACGCAAAATGCCATCGACGTTTTGTTTTCCAAACCAAGTTGCGATTATCATTTTTGTCCGCTAGAGGGAAGCAGAGCGAGGTAGGCAACGTCGGGTCATTTATGATAATAAGGATATTGGTTGTTGTTTCTCGTGTTGCGTTCAAGCTCCTTAAAGCGAGTGTTGGTTTCCTCTATTCAATGTGAGGCGTTCATGTTCCGCTGATTTCCTGGGTGTTTTCCTCAGGAAACGCGTCCTTTTATGGGCAAAAGCGCGCCAGCGGTGGCCCGCTTCCGGGTTGTAGGTAGAGAAGATCACCTGGACCCGACAGAGGCGCACCGAGGTGAGTAGCGTTGTTGGGGGGGTTCCAAGTGGTTTGAGAGGGGGGGTTCTGGACCCACCCACAGGTCAACCGTCCCTGGGTCCGGTTCTGACTCTGACTGGGTTTTCTCCGCTCGACGGTCGGCGACCAAGTTCGTAGCGTTTGTGCTCCGGTCGTTCGCGAACGGAACGGCTCTATCAGGCGGCTCTTTGAAGTGAACGACGAGAGGTGGGGAGCCGGTTTTCTCTCTCTCTCTCTCTCTCTCTCTCTTTTTTTTTTTCTCTGTTTTTCTCTCTTTCTCTCTCTCTTTCATTTTCTCTCTCTCTCTTACTCAATTTTGTTTTGCCCTCTCTCCCACTGTTGCTATTTTAAACTCTCATTTCCAGTCCCTCACTTTCCCTGTTTTTCTCTTCCTCGCTATTACCTCTTTCTCTCTCTTGCACTCTCTCTCCCCCTCTATTATATCCTTCATTCTCTCTATTTTTTTCTTATCTCCCTCTTTCCATTTTTATTTTTCCTTTCTCCATTTATCTCTTTCTTTCCTTTTCTTCCTCTTTCTTTCTTTCTCTTTTTTGTATTTTTCTCTTCCTCTCTTTTTAAACTCTCTTTCTCGTTTTCTTTTACCGTTTCCCTCTTTCACTCTTCTATTCTCTCTCAATCTTGTTCATCCCCTCTCTCTCTCACACTTGTGCCTGCTCCCCCTCACTCACTCTCTCTTCATGGAGAAATAAAAGAGGAAAGAAAAGGAAGAAGAAAGAAAATGTACAAAAGAAGACAAATAAAAGGAAAAAGGAAAATACAGGGGAAAGAAACAAAGAAGGGAGAAGAGAAAGAAAAGAAAAACGTGTTTAAAAGCAAGAAAATGGGACAGAACAAAATGAAAAGAGAAAACAATAAAATGAAAGAAAGGAAGAAGAAAAGATAAGAAGAAAGTGAAAAAAGCAACAAAAAGATTGAGATTCAAATAAGAAAAAAGAAAAAGGGGTAAAGGACAAAAGAAATTAAAAATTAAAGAAATAAAGATCTAAAAAATAAGATACAAAAAGGAAAAATACAAAACAAGAATAAAAGAACAAATAAAAAAGAAATGAAACACGACATCAGCTTCCTCTGTGTCAAATAAAACGCACATAAATATGATAGTTCATGTATTTCTATCCAAATCAACATTTCCTTCTTTAAATGAAATAAGTTTTTTTTTCTAACCATTAGGTGGTGTGACATAACACACACTGTCCCTTTAATAACAAAACCCAGGAGCAAAGTAACAAACCAACACTATCAGAGCAACTTTCTAAATGTCCAAACCAGATACCATAAAACAAACTCGACTGACCAGACAGTTTAAACTTAGGAGATTGGACGCAGGCGTTCGCAGTTGTGCCACTCCCCCCAGGTTCCTGCACTCTGGGGTTCGCTTAGCTTTTTGTGTCTCCAGGATGGGAAACTTGCTCAAAGTCCTGAGCCGAGACATCGACAACAACGCCGGAAACTTCTTCCTGGATTTTGAAAGTAAGATGTGTGTACACGGTGACAAGCGCGCACGCGCAACCTCAAAATGTCCGCCGTGCACGCAGACGCCGAGGCCTCGCCCTTGGAGAAAGGGGCGTGGCTAAAAGTCAACCAGGTCCTGACGGAGGCCCAGGACATCTTGGACGAATTGCGGACTTACCAAGGCGCCGGGGAAGAAATACGGCTGGTGAGTTGGGGGTGTCCGGCCCTAATGCGCACGCCTGGCTTTTATTTTTTGCCACAGGCCATCCAGAGTCCGGGGGACGAGGCGTGTCAGGAAAGGGCGTGGTCGGCCGTGCTGCCCCTAGTGGCTAAACTCAAGCGTTTCTACCAGTTCTCCCACAAAATGGGTAAGTCTTATTCGTGATTCGTTTTTACGCCGTCTTGCCACCTGGTGGTCGGGGTTGGCATTGCACTGTTTTATATAAGGGGTCTTAAACTTGTGGCCTTACAATGAAAGTTGAAAGTTTAGCTTATTTAGTACTGATTGATTTTCATAAGAATTCATCTCTTTTTTTTCATTTTTTCAACTAATTTTGTGTGGAAAATTGTCCAAAAGATATTTTGACACGCCCACAGAAAATACACAAAAAGAGAAAGTAAACAAACGTTAAAAAAAAGAAAAAATCAATAAAGCAGGAAAGAAAAGAGGAAAAAGAAGTCAAGAATGAAGAAAAATAAAACAAATAGAATAAAGAGAAAGAAGAAAAATAACTAAAAAAGAAAAGAAAGAATTTAAGAATGAAGAAAAGGGAAATCAGAAAGAAGAATGACAAAGAAAAGAATAAAAGGCAAGAAAAGAAGAATGACAAAAAAGACAGAAAAGATGAGAAAAAAGAAGGATAGAAAGAAGTAAAAAAAATGAACACAAAAAATAAAACGGACAGAAATGAGAGAGAAAAAAATCAAGCAAAGAACAAAAAAGACAAAAGAGAAGACAGAAAGATAGCAAAAAGAGGAAGAAAAGGAGAGAAGAAAAAGGAAAAGATGAAAAAGCAAGAAAATAAGGAAAGAAAGGGGGGAAAATAAGACAAAAAAGCAGTCAAGAATGAAGAAAAATAAAACAAATAGAATGACGAGAAAGAAGGAAAATAATAAATAATGAAGAAAAAGGAAAACAGACAGAAAAAAAGAAAGAAGAGAATAAAAAGCAAGAAAAGAAGAATGACGAAAAAGACAAAAGATGAGAAAAAAGAAGGATAGAAAGAAGTAAAAAAATGAAGACAAAAAATAAAACAGATAAAAAATGAGAGAGAAAAAAAGCAAGCAAAGAACAAAAAAGAAAAAATAGAAGACAGAAAAGATAGAAAAAAGCGGAAGAAAAGAAAAAGGAAAAGATGAAAAAGCAAGAAGATCTGAAAAGGGAAAGAAAAGGAAAGAGTTGTTTCTGTTTTCAAAAGGAAGATGGCCGACAACTAAAGTGATAAATGTTCATTTCTTGCTAATCATTTAAACATATATACATTTCTCACTAATGAACAAAAAATGTACCACTAGGAGGCGCTCAATAATAAACACTGTCCCTTTAAAATCGATCTGGTTTCCCAGTCATTGGTCACTCTATCTTTTAGCCCCGCCTCTTTTTGTTTGATTGACAGCAGGAGTCTTCCTTCTGTGAACCAACCTGAATATTTTGAAACGGTAAATCTTTTATTTTGAAAAGTCAGTATTCAATGGTGTTTTTTAAGAAAAGAGCGCCCTCTGCCTGTTGGGGGTCCTGACGAGCCCCGAGGCCCCGCCCACTCAACACCTGGAAAGCAAGCAGGCGTTGGCTCGCCAGTTCGCGCTGGTCCTTCATTTCACCTTGAGATTCGACGAGCTCAAGGTCGTCGCTGCCGCCGCCATCTTTGTTGTCCTGAGCGTCACGTGACCCGTCTTCTTCCTCTCTTGTCTTTTGGGCGGTCGCCGCGGCAACAGATGAGCGTCCCGGCCATCCAGAACGACTTCAGCTACTACCGACGCACGATTAGCCGGTTGCGCAGCGCTAACCCAGGCGTAAGGACCGCCCACGGACACGCCCACGGACACGCCCACTATCTAGCGACGGAATTTCGGAATCTCTTTAGAGAACCGTCTCTTTCGGGTCGACTCAATCAGAAGAGTCGGCTGTTTCAGCTCCCGGACAACATTTTAGATTTTCATTCGTTTATATGCTAACGAGTAGATGCTAACAAGTAGATGTGCTAAAGGCTACATGCTAACGAATGTATGCTAACGTGTAGATGCTAACGACTACATGCTAACGACTACATGCTAACGGGTAGATGCTAACAAGTAGATGCTAAGGACTACATGATAAAGGCTACATGCAAACAAGTAGATGCTAATGACTACATGCTAACGAGTAGATGCTAATGACTACATGCTATCGAGTAGGCTAACGAATAAATGCTAATATGTAGATGCTAACGACTACATGCTAACGAGTAGATGCTAACGACTACATGCTAACGAGTAGAAGCTAACGACTACATGCTAAAGGCTACATGCAAACGAATAGATGCTAAGAACTACATGCTTACTAGTAGATGCTGACGTCTACATGCTAAAGACCATTATTTGGGGGAGCTGAGTCCTGTCGTTAACTTTAAAGAGCTGGTTCATAGAGTTGTTAGGTTAGCCAATGACACATCCCTCTCTCGAATAAAGCCAGTTCCTGATTGGTGGGAGAGCCAGCACCCGTTGTCCACTTCATGTGTATCATGTTCACCAACGACAGATCAGTTAATGAAGGGAGCCAGCTCTCGATTGGTTATTAGATTGAAGGAGCCGGTTCATAAAGCTGTTGGGTTGGCCAATTACACATCCCTTTCTCAAAAAAAGCCAGCTCTGGATTGGTGGGGGAGCCGGCACCCGTTGTCCGCTTCATGTGTATCATGTTTACCAACGACAGATCAGTTAATGTAAGGAGCCAGCTCTCGATTGGTCATTAGATTGAAGGAGCCGGTTCATAAAGCTGTTGGGATAGCCAATTACACACCTCTTTCTCGAATAAAGCCAGCTCCTGATTGGTGGGGAGCCGGCACCCGTTGTCCACTTCATGTGTATCATGTTCACCAACGAAAGATCAGTTAATGAAGAGAGCCAGCTCTCGATTGGTCATTAGATTGAAGGAGCCGGTTCATAAAGCTGTTGGGATAGCCAATTGCACATCCCTTTCTCAAATAAAGCCAGCTCCTGAATGGTGGAGGAGCCGGCACCCGTTGTCCGCTTAATGTGTATCATGTTCACCATCGATAGATCAGTTAATGAAGGGAGCCAGCTCTCGATTGATCATTCAGGTGTGCTGCCCCCCTTCAGGGCGACGCCCACACGGAGGTGGACACCGAGCTGGCCAATCGCATGTCTCTGTTCTACGCCACGGCCACGCCCATGCTGAAGACGCTCAGCGACGCCACCGGCAAGTTCGTCTCCGACGTGAGTTTCGGAACGCAAAAATCGGCGACGTCTTTGCCGTTCCCGTTTAACGCCGGTTTTGTCCCGCGGGGGGCGCCACAGAACCCCGATCTCCCCGTGGACCAGACCACCGACTGCTTGAGCGTCATGGCCAACGTCTGCAAAGTCATGCTGGAAACCCCGTGAGGACGCCGTTCGAGGCCGCAACAACTCATCGATAAAATCGAGAGTTAAATACATGCAAATAAGTGCATTGGAATCGCAGGGTTGTAGTACCACTTTAGTCCGACAGGAGGCGCCTTGAGACCGTTTTTATAAAAGAAAAAAATAGAAAATAAATTCATAAAATATACAAAGTATAAAGAAAATAATGATGACAGATTCTTAAGCAGGGGTGGGCAACTATTAGGAGTGGGGGGCTCCAAAATGAGGCTGGGGGGCCAATCCCGGAGACGGAACCCGTTTATTTTACATTTATGAATGAATACAGAAACAGAAATCCTCATGTTATACTTGAATACTTTTTTTATAGTATTTTAGGAGTACCTTTGTAGTAATACTCTAGTTTTATTTTGAGTATTTCTGTGCTATTTCTGTAGTGCATTTTGTAGTGTTTTTGTGGTACTTATGCAGTATTTTTAAAGGATAATTTTCGTAGTATATCTGTAGTAAATTTGTAATATTACTGCAGTTGTATTTTTGTAGTATTTCTAGAGTATTTTTGTACTAATACTCTAGTTTTATTTGGAGTATTTCTGTAGTATTTCTGCAGTGCATTTTGTAGCGTTCTCACGGTAGTACTTTTATTGAGTTTCTGTGGTACTTATGTAGTATTTTTAAAGTAATTCCGTAGGATCATTTTTGTAGTATATCTGTAGTATTTCTAGAGTATTTCTGTACTAATACTGTAGTTTTATTTTGTAGTATTTTTGTGGTGATATCTCCAGTACTATTTTTGTAATATTTCCATATTCGTATATTTTTCAGCATTCCTGAGGTACTTATGTAGTATTTTTAAAGTAATTCTGGAGGATAATTTTTGTAGTATATCTATAGTATTTTTGTAATGTTACTGTAGTTGTATTTTTGTAGTATTTCTAGAGTATTTCTGTACTAATACGGTAGTTTTATTTTGTAGTATTTCTGTGGTGATATCTCCAGTACTATTTTTGTAATATTTCATGGTAGTTCTTTTTGTAGTGTTTTTGTGGTACTTTTTGTGGTAGTATGTTTAAAGTAATTCTGTAGGATATTTTTTGTAGTATATCTGTTGTATTTTGTCATATTACCGTAGTTGTATTTTTGTAGTATTTCTAGAGTATTTCTGTACTAATAGTCTAGTTTTATTTGGAGTATTTCTGTAGTGCATTTTATAGTGTTCTCATGGTAGTACTTTTTTTGTAGTGTTCCTAAGGTACTTAAGTAGTATTTTTAAAGTAATTCCATAGGTTAATTTTTGTAGTATATCTGTAGTATTTTTATCATTTTACTGTTGTTGTATTTTTGTAGTATTTCTAGAGTATTTCTGTACTAATACTGTAGTTTTATTTTGTAGTATTTCTGTGGTGATATATCCAGTACTGTTTTTGTAATATTTCCATGGTAGTATTTTTTGTAGTATTCCTGAGGTACTTATGGAGTATTTTTAAAGTAATTCCGTAGGATAATTTTTGTAGTATGTCTGTAGTATTTTTGTAATATTACCGTTAGTCTTTCTGTACTAATACTTTAATTTTATTTTGTAGTATTTCTGTGGCGATATCTCCAGTACTATTATTGTAATATTTCCAGGGTAGTACTTTTTGTAGCGTTTCTTGTGGTACTTTTTAAAGTAATTCTGTATGATAATTTTTGTAGTCTATCTGTAGTATTTTTTTGATATTACTGTAGTTTTATTTTGTAGTATTTCTGTGGTGATATCTCCAGTACTATTTTTGTAATACTTCCACGGTAGTATTTTTTGTAGTATTCTTGAGGTACTTATGTCGTATTTTTAAAGTAATTCCTCAGAATAATTTTTTGTAGTACATCTGCAGCATTTTTGTTGTATTAATGCAGTTGTATTTTTTTGTAGTATTTTTGTATTATAGTATTTCTGTAGTCATATTTTTGTAGTATTTCTTTTCTTTTCAGAATAAAAGCATTTTCTTTTTTAATCCGACGAATCGTAAAAAAAAGGGGCGGATCAAAATAACCGTCAGTCGCAGTTCTCGGGCCTCGACCAATAGGGTGACGCCGCCGGGATATCCGACCAATGACGTCCTGGCTTTCTCTGCCGGCAGGGAGTACAGGAGCCGATTCGCCAGCGAGGAGACTTTACGCTTCTGCCTGGGAGTCATGGTGGGCGGGATCATCTTGTACGACCACGTCCACCCGGACGGCGCCTTCGCCAAGAGCGCCAACATCGACGTAAGCCCCGCCCACGCTAGCATGCTAACCCAGCTAGCCGTTCCACCGTTCCCATTGGTCGCCCGCAGGTGAAAGGATGCATCCGGGTTCTTCGGGATCAGCCCGCGGGCAGCGTTCAAAGTCTCCTGGACGCGCTCAGGTGGGTTTTGCTACCTGCAAACTACGGTCCGGGGGCCACATGCGGCCCCTTAGGCTTTTTCACCCGGCCCACCAAACCAGAACTCTCAATATATAGTCACAAATATATAATAGTAAATAAAATACTACTAATTTAAAACAAATGCCAACTTTGTCCCCTTCCTACTATAGAAACGGAACAAAAATACTACAAAATTGTTCCGAAACCAAATATGAAATATATTGCTTTAGAGCACAGGTGTCAAAGAGGCGGCCCGCGGGCCACATCAGCCCCGCTAAGGGATTGAATCCGGCCCGCGAGACAACACTCAGAGAAGCGCAAGAGAAAAACAAGCTGTAGGTTGAAATATGTCAACTTGATGTTGCCAAAGCCAGGTGCCTCTCACAAAGACACCGTACTTGTATTTATTTCTCTCTTTTCCACCCCTTTTCTCCCACTCTCTGTCTCTTTCAGTCTCTGTGTCTCTCTTTTTCTCTTCCTTTGTTCCTTAGTCTCTTTCTCTCTCTGTGTCTTTTTAACTTCTTTTGCTCTAACTTCCTTTTTTCCTTTTCTCTCTTTCTCTCTCTCTACCCTTCGCGCTTTCTTTTCTCTTTTCGACCCTTCTGTCTTTCTATTTCTCTTTGGATTTCTTTCTTCCACTCCCTTTCTTTTCCCCCTCTCTCACAACTTTTTATCTCTTTTGTTTCTCACGCTCTCTCTTCTCCCTTTCTTTCTTTGTCCCGCCCTCTCTCCTTTTCCCTCCCTCTTTCTCTTATTTCTTTATCTCTCTTTTTCTTTCTCTTTAATCCACAAGTCCGGCCCCCGACAGAATGTTTGTTCTATCAAGTGGCCCCTGAGTTAAAATGAGTTTGACACCCCTGCTTTAGAACAAGGACTTAATATATTATTGTGCTTTCATTCTGAAAAGAAAAAAAGTACCATAGAAATACTACAGTACTACAAAAATACTCCTACGGAAATACATACTATCCATCCATTTTCTTCCACTTGTTCAGGGTCGGGTCTTGAACCAAAACAAAATACCACTACATGTCATGATCACTGATTGGCGCCAACAGCCCTGGTCGCTGATTGGCTCCCTGCCACTTTTTAAACCCCCCGGCTCCCTGTTACCGTTGTCAGACCGTCCTGCGAACCTACGCTTTTGCTAGGCAAGCACCGTACCCTCCGACAATCTCCTGCCCTGTTTTCGCCTGCCTGATACCTGTTACCGACCTGTTTCCGGACCCGTTTATGCCCTGTTCTGCCATCCCGACATCCGACCTGTTTTGCCCCGCTTCCTGCCCGATACCTGTTGCCAACCTCGTTTCTGAACTCGATACCGCCCTTGCTCTCCCGTCCCAGCTAGTGACCAGTATCCCCGCTCGACACGGAAGTGCCACTGCCTGCTTTCCCTCTTTTATCAATAAAACTGAGTAAACGTACGCTTTTGGGTCTTGTCTCTGTTCTGGTTCGTGACTACCAAAATACTATAATACAAGAATACTAAGAAATATCACAACAAAATTATTACAAATTTTTGTTAATACTACAAAAATGGTACAGATATACTGAAAAAAATTGTCCTATGAAATTACTTTAAAAATACTACATATGTATCACAGAAATGCTACAAAAAAATACTACTTCAGAAATACGACAAAATAGGGACATCACTTCCTGTGGTGTGTCTTGGGCAAGGACATCCTGGGGGCGCCCCTCCCTCTCCAAACCATACATGAAAAAAATGGAAACTGTCTCCAGGATTGGCCCCTTGAACACATGTTTGAACCCAATGCTGCCCCTCATTCCAAACCTGTCAACTTCTACCCTCACAGGTACACCACCAAGCACCTGCACGACGAGGCCACGCCCAAAAACATCCGGAACATGCTGGACCTCTGATGAGCTCTGGCGCCCCCTGCTGGTGGTCCTCCAACCAGCGCCTCAGATTGCTTCTCCAACCAGGCGCCGGGCGACTCAGACAGGACGCTAACGCTGCTAAAGCTAGCAGTAAAGATGGCGACGAGACGCTCTCTTTGACCCATGTATTATTCATGACTGTCCAACGTTTTCAAGGTTCTCTTTTGTCAAATAAAGTTTTGGATTTTGTT
Source organism: Urocampus carinirostris (assembly GCF_059441175.1). Lineage (NCBI taxonomy): Eukaryota > Metazoa > Chordata > Actinopteri > Syngnathiformes > Syngnathidae > Urocampus > Urocampus carinirostris. The sequence goes on along the minus strand of NC_142349.1, from coordinate 74,108,197 downwards.
TTTATACGGATTGGGTTTTTGTTAGTGGGACTTCTTTGGCCACACGATTCCAGCAGTGGCGCCCTCTGTGGTGGGAGGACACACTCAGCCCTACGGATGACCTCAAGACAGAGTGAAACCATGTGAGGATAAAAAAAAAATATGGAAAACTTGTCCACAGGAATTATCATCACTTCAGACAAGAGTGTGGCGCCCCCTCTGGTGAGCAGAAACACTTGCACACAGATATAGTAATAAATAATAAATGAGGATTAATTAAGCGCGCTGGTGAAAAACATCAAAGCGTTTTACAGAAACGTGGTTAACGTCTAGCATCCCGGACGCTAACGTGGAGCTACCTGGCTTCAGCGCTGTTAGGGCAGACAGAGACACAAAAGCCTGCAGGAAGCGGAGAGGAAGTGGACTCGCTATCTACGTGAACACGAGGTGGTGTAACCCTGGGCACAAAGATCTCCATCTGCTTCAGGGACGTCGAACTTTTGGCCTAGCATGTGACGTTATCCACTCCGCTGTTGCTAAATTACAACACAGCACCCCGAGGGCATCCTGTTAATCTGTTAATAAACAACACAAGGATACTGCTGGAAGTGTGAATGTCCCTATCTATCTAGACATCCATCTATCAAGACCTCTATCTATCAAGACATCTATCCATCTATCTAGACATCTATCTATCTAGACATCTATCTATCTAGACATCTATCTAGACATCTACCTATCTAGACATCTATCTATCTATCTAGACATCTATCTATCAATACATCTATCCAACTAGAGATCTATCTATCTATCTATCTAGACATCTATCTATCTAGACATCTATTTATTTCTCTATCTATCTAGACATCTACCTAGACATCTCTCTAGACATCTATCTATCTATCTAGACATCTATCTACCTAGACACATATCTATCTATCTATCTATCTATCTATCTATCTATCTATCTATCTATCTATCTATCTATCTATCTATCTATCTATCTATCTATCTATCTATCTTCTCTAGTCACCGAGGCTCTCCAAAGTGCTATACAGCGCACTTCATGTTTTTACCCACACTCAAACACCGATACAGGGCTCGGCCGTGTAAGGCGTCTAGAAGCATATTTCGGGAGCAATTAGGGGTTCAGTGTCTTGCCCACGGACACTTCCACACTTAACTCGGAAGAGCCGGGAACCGAACCCGCGACTTCTTTGGTCCCAAGAAGTTTGCTCTACCTCCTGAGCACCCCTGCGGTGGGAGGTCACCCATTCGCCCAGGTGCGAATTAATGGCGGGGCACAGCACAATCAGGTAAGGATAAACCCCCAAGGAGAACACGTACACTTCTCGGGAATTGTCACCACGCCAGAAAAAGGAGTGTGGGGCCCCCTGTAGGAAATTCATGGGATTGCCTGTTTCACCTGTAGGGGGTTGCCAAGAGGTACGTAATCAGGGAACTTGTGTTGTGTGTGTTGCCATAAAAACCGAATTGGGCGTGAGCGTTTCGTCTCAACTTGTGGGAAGCGTGACTAAAAATGAGTGAGTGAGTGTGTGTGTCACAGTACACCCTTGTGCAAATAGGTGTGTGTGTGTGTATATGAGGTGGCGTTATGTCACTTCCTGCCTGCAGGGAACCTGTCCTGTCCAGTTTTTCCTTTGGACCGTGTCCGTCTTGTTTTTCTGGTTTGTATGGTTCATCAAGGAATCACGTTTGTCTCGTTTGTTTTGTTTTTGAAATCTGTACAAGGTGACCTTGTGTCACTTCCAGTCCGTCTGTCTCGGGAAACCGGTCCTCTACCTTCTTGCCCGTGCGGTTCTTCCTCTGGACAGCGTCGGTCCAGTCGTTCTCGTTTGTCGTGTTTGACAAGGAATCGCGTTAGTCGGGTTCATCTCGTTCATGTCGATTCAGTAAAGCTTGTTTACCAACTTTGCTACCTTACTCCCATTCCTGGTGGGGTTTTTTTTCTATCTTCCAAAGAGGCGGGACTTTGTCACCAGAGCATATCCTTGGTGGTCTCTGGGACTTCCTGTTGGTGGGACGTCCCTGGGAAGATGTGCTAAACAGAAGCTGCGCTTCAAGTCCCTCCGGTTGTTTTGAACTTCTTCTCTGTTTGTAAATTTGAGTCTCGAAACCGCTCACCAGCACATGAGAACTGGTTCCTTCTGGTAGACTTCCAGTAGGTGACCAGTAAAGGATTTTATACATCCCATGAACTCTTCTTGCATTTTAGATGTAATGAACAACACCAGACCAAAACTTGATTGCCAAATTAACGATTAAGCGGTTATGGCGTCTGTTTCCTGAGGCCATGAGAGGGATTAAAGGATTTTGACTATAAAGGATTTTATACAATTGACTCATAATGCAATGAAGATTTTCACTGAGTGGGCTTTCGTTCAATGTACGTGTATGTGTCAGGGCAGGCTGTTCGAAATGCATAATATTTTGTCTAGGGAATTTTGATCACATGACTCGTGGAAGCGACGTTGTTTTGGGAAGCCAGACATCGAGGCGCTCGTGGATGAGATTGTGAAGCCCGGGGGGCTTCCTTGGCACGCCCATGGGAGGAGCCGGCACATCATCTTGTAAATTGTTCCCAAGTTTGACTCCGCACACAGACACAGACATACTTTTCCTGGTGGTTCTCACCTTCGAGATTATGAATTTACTACAGCCCCTTAAGTTATAATTTCCCTCTCTCCGAATGAATGATTTTTGGATGTTTTCTGGCACTATGTTTTAGGTGACCTTAAATAGCAGTTGTGCAGTGAAAAATTTTACTCAATCATCCAATTTTATGGTTTGGACTGCAGGAATAAAATATGAGTATGATCTCGATATCCGACGCTGTGTATGGTTCTCATTGCATGTTTTTGGAGGATAAAAGGGGCTCAACTTTTGTCATTATTGCCCCAGATGTAGACCACGAAGACAAGTTGGGAGAGACTATGTTTCTGGAAGCTGGAAGAAGTGGCTCGGGAGCGGGAGATTTGGACTTCCCTACTAAGGCAGCTGCCCCTAGATAAGTGAATGTCTGTGACTTATTCTCAAAAACTGCTGTGAACATTGACAAATGTCACATCACACAGAGTGACTCAGTTAAAAATTGAGGTGTCATATTTGACCCTTATCTATCCTTTGAAACGCATGTAAAGAAAATGACTAGAACCGCTTTCTTACATTCTTTCATTGCTAAAATCCGTTCAATACTGATGCGGAAATTATAATTCATGCGTTTGTTACCTCCCGTCTCGATTACTGTAATGCACTACTCTCCGGTCTCCCGAAGTCTAGAATCAAGTCTCTTCAGCTGGTACAAAATGCCGCAGCGAGGCTTTTAACTAGGACAAAAAAGTACGATCACATAACACCGATTTTGGCTAACCTGCATTGGCTCCCAGTTAGCCTTAGATGTGATTTCAAGGTTCTCTTAGTATTATACAAAATAATACATGGACTTGCTCCCTCTTATCTTTCAGATCTGATTTCCCGCTATGTCCGAAGCCTACGATCTGAGAGCAGGAGCAAAGAAGTGTTCCGCTGGTTCGAGAGCATTCTCCATCCGGGCACCGGTGCTGTGGAATGCTCTTCCCCCTGAGATCCGATCTGCAACCTCAGTGGAAATGTTTGAATCTCAGCTTAAAACTCATTTCTACTCCATAGCGTATGAATAACCTACTCTTCTCGTCGGCTGAAAAATAGTCTGTGTAATATAGTGTAATAATCTGGGAAGCCCTTTGAGACTCTTCGTGATTTAGGGCGTCACAAATAAAAATGACTTGACTTGACTTGACTTGAAATGTTGCATCCCAGACGCCGGATTGCACCACCGAGGGACAACGGTGAGCTCGTCTGCGGCTTTTGCTTCGACACAGACGACACAGTCGTGAAAAGAGCCAACGCCCAGTCGGTCGTGTCCTCGCACGCCCGCTAGCACGCCTTAAAAGTCGAGCCTCGCGAGCGGGAGCAAGACTCGGAGGAAAAGTGGGAGGACGTCGACATGAAGATTTTCTCCTGTGCGATTTTCTTGGCGCTCGGCACTTTCACGGCCTCCGGCGGTAAGCGCCTTCCACCTTTCTTTCGAGCCGATCAAGACTTTACCTTTGACCTTTACACTCACCTGATTTGCTCTCGTTTGTTTACGCTAGCTCGCTCTCGTTTGCGACCATTGGAACTTGATTCTTCAATTCGTCCACATTGACGTTGATGTAGGTAGATGCTCAAAAATCAGGGAAAAGGCAGCCTAGCTAAATCCTGTCTAGCTCTTCAAGTGTTGAACAGATTGGAAGAGTCGACTTACAGTGCTACGAAAAAGTCAACTGATGGAATTTCTCATGATTTCTGCATCAAAACACCAGCAAACGTGACCTGAGGGGGAGGAACAAGTAACTTAATGTGTTCTGATCTTTGTGAAATTCACACGGATGAATATACTGTCTCCTTTAACAAAACCACCCCAACATTTAGAAGATTCCCTATTTTTTGGAAATAGCTTGCAAAACAAGATAAGACGAGGGAGGAATAAGTAACTAAATTTGTGATCTTTGTGAAAATCACATGGATAAATATACTGTCTACTTTGACAAAAACCACCCCAAGATTAAGAAGTTTCCATATTTTATTGGAAATAGCTTGCAAAACAAGAACAGACGAGGGAGGAATAAGTAACTAAATTTGTGATCTTTGTGAAAATCACACGGATAAATATACTGTCTACTTTAACAAAAACCACCCCAACATTAAGAAGTTCCCACATTATATTGGAAATAGCTTGCAAAACAAGAACAGACGAGGGAGGAATAAGTAACTAAATTTGGGATCTTTGTGAAAATCCCACGGATGTATATACTGTCTGCTTTAACCAAAACCACCCCAACATTGAGAAGTTTCCATATTTTATTAAAAATAGCTTGCAAAACAAGAACAGAAAAGGGAGGAATAAGTAACTAAATTTGTAATCTTTGTGAAAATCACACTGATCAAAGAACACAGCTTATCCTTTAGTTAAAGACAGATTTTATTTTTTGATGAAGCTAGCAAGCAAACTATGAAAATGGGTTCAGTTACTTGTTCCTCCCTCCCCCCAAAAATCACCATCAAATGTCATCGGATTTTGCCACCCTCTGAGGAAAGCCCAATCCTGACACACCTGAACAACGAACTCTTTGACGTGATTTGATGAGGAGTTGTTTTGGGGTGCCATATTTGCGGCTCATCTGAGGGCTTTGGACCTGGTTTTTACAATCACTATTGTCTGTGGGCAAATCAGAAGAAGCCTTGCTCTGGTTGAACTTACACGGTCACCAGAGGTAGTCTTGTGTTTCTATTTCGGGCCCCAGTCTGACTTTGTAGAGTGGACAAGTCCTCTTAAAGCTTCTTCGGTCCTTGAGTCTTCAGTACTTGTATCTTCAGTCTGTGAATGTACTTGGCTTTGGAACAGTGTCTCAAGGATTCAAAAAATTGAGCAGACCCTGAGTTGAAGTTGAAGGCCAGGGTTCACCGGCCTGTCACGGTCCCACTTCAAGGGGGACAAGAAGGGCCCAGGTGTTATTGTGCTTTTGGGACTTGTTTACCGGCATATGACTTTGTAAGTGTTCCTCCAGGTTCTCTGAGCAGTCCCTGCAAAGAAGGAGACACAGGAACCAAGTGTGCCCCCTGCGATGATGGAGCAGCAGGATGTCCACCAAGGTCAAGGCCCGAGCTTTACATTAGCAGCATAAACAGGACAGTTTTTGGGCTCTTGGTGATTGGCGTTCCGACTCGTCTTCCTTTCCGCAGGCGCCAACGCAGAGAGGTTTCTGGGACTTTGTGCTTCTGTTACGGGCACAGCAGCCAATGCTCTCCTCAGTCGGTGTACAGCGTCCACAACATCTCGTCCACTTTCGAGCACGGTAAGCACTGGCAGGGGGATCTTGCCGGTACCCTGACGTAATTTACGCGTGGGATCTGCAGGTCCCGAGAACTGGAAGGCGGCTACCTCTCGCGGCCTCACCCCAGAGAACGTCCATTCCCGCTGGTCTCCCAAATATCAGGACATGGAGGTGATTTCTACAAATAGTCTGCCGCTTTACCTGTACGCGCCAGGTGAGCATAGCCCGCCCCTGTTTCAGCCGTCGGCCACTCACCGCCCTGGCGTGACTGTTGCCTTTCTTGCAGCTCCTTACCTGGGCAACAAACTGCTTAGCTATGGTCAGAACTTGTCGTTCTCGCTGCGTCTGGACCGTGGCATCCGACACCCGTCCGTCCACGATGTGGTCCTGGAGGGCGCCGGCCACCGGATCTCGGCCTCGTTGGGCGACCTGCACTCTGTCCTTACTTGCGGACAGAAAGTCAACTACACCTTCAGGTCTGGGTTACGCCGATGCGAAAAAAACATTCCAGGCGCTCAGACAAGTATGAACAAACGGAGGAATCTGCGGCGCTCACGGGCTTTAAACATGACTTGCACTCCATTTAAACTAAGTGGGGAATTTTGACCTTTATTCATGAAGTCTTGTTTGGCACAGGAGAATTCATTCTACACAATCACACTTTGTACTTCAAACTCACAAGGGAAAAAAATCTGCACAATTTTGAACTCTTCTTTTTGTGCTAATTAGAGCAAAGGGACTCACAAATCCCCGAATCTCATTTGCCACAATCACATGTGACCTTGTGCACTCGATTGACCTGGTTGTTGCTCTCTCTTTGCGCTGTGTTAGACTGGATGAGCAGCCTGGCAGCAGGTGGCATCCTCAGCTCACCACTCTCCAGTTCCAAACCCTCCTCCAGAACTTGAGCGCCATCAAGATCCGGGCCACCTTCGGAGACAGAGGTTAACCAGAAACTCGGATCCCGCCGGCACGGCGCCGTTGTGCTCTTCAACTGTCAATTGTATGCAGGACGAGGCTACCTGGATAACGTGCAGCTGGTGACGGCTAGGCGAGGGGAGGGCGCCCCTGCCCATTGGGTGCTGACTTGTGTCTGTCCGCCTGGGTACGAGGGCGACTTCTGCCAGCAATGCTCGGCAGGCTTCAAGCGGCAGGTGGCCGGCGAAGGCGCATTTGGCCAGTGCCAGCCCTGCAGCTGCCAGAGCGGCGACTGTGATCCGGAGACAGGCGATTGTTATCCCGCAGACGAAACACGAACATGCTCGGACGGATTCTACTGGGACTCATGGTTCCGGCGCTGTAGTCCCTGTCCCTGTCCCGAGGGAGCGCGGTGCTCGCTGGCTCCGGGGTCTTTGCGACCGGAGTGTCACTTGTGTCCTACAGGAACCACCGGTAGGGCCTCCACACATTAGATACAACAGTATATGATAAGGCAATGGGTATTACAGAGCCAGGATCAGGGTTACATGTCTTATACCATGGTCTCAACTTGACCTCTAAGGCCTGTCTCACTGTGTGCATCTAGGCCTGCGCTGTGACCAATGCCAGGAAGGCTTTTATGGCTCACCAGCTGCAGGGCAACCGTGCCAGCCCTGCCAATGCAACGGCCACATCGACCCCAGCGTGGCGGGAAGCTGTCACCCAACCAACGGTGAATGTCTCAAGTGCCTTAACAACACAATGGGCCGCCACTGTGACATATGCTTGCCCAACTTTTATCACCGCCGCCTAGAGGACGCCTGCAGACGTGAGTCACGTGACCGAGCCCACATGGCACTGGTGTTGTCAAACTTGACCGTTTCCCGTGTTTGGTGTAGCATGCGGCTGCGATATTGAGGGCTCTGAGTCGACGCAGTGCGATGACGTCGGGGGGTCCAAGTGTCAGCCGTCCCGCGACTGTCCCTCCTGCTTTGACGGAGCCAAAGCCAAGGTGAAAACCGGATTCCTCCAACTCTTTTGCCATTTTTTTTTCAATCTACCTGTAATTTGCAGATGGACGAGTTAGCTTTCAAACTTCGGCAGTTGGAAGCGCAGAACTCTCAGATAGGCGCCGGTCCACAAAACAACGCCGAAATAGCCACTGCCCTGAGCGCGGCTGAAGTGCTAGCCGAAGACTTGGAGGACGATTCGGAGAAGCTAGCAGGTCCCGCTTCCTTACTCCTCATTGCACACATAGTGGATTCCTGTCCGGTCTAAGCCCCGCTCACTATGTCCTACAGATCTCCAGAAACGGCTGCAGGACAGTCTGAATGCCCTCAACCGTGCTCGTAAGTCTGAGGAACAGGACATCCAGAATGTGGCCGACGCCACCGGCGACATCAAGCGCCGTTGGCAGACCTATGGCACCAAAGCTGAACAGCTTCAGGATTTGATGGACGACATGAAACTCCAACTGGATCAAGCCAAGACGAGTCTCCGCTCGGCTGTGAGACCTCGCACCTTTGGAGTGGAGCGCCAGCTGTCTGTTGTTATATTGTCCTAACCTAACAGCGGATCTTTTTGTCGCTTTCTTGCAGGAGTTCCCATCAGGCGATTCACCCGTTTCTCCAGACCTCCTCTCCTCGTTGGCGCTGAAATCGACCAACTTGGCGGAAAAGTTTGTGCCAGCCGCAAGCCCGTCGCTTTGCTTGACTGTCTAAGGTGTTAAAGTGTTGAAGTCTCTAAATCAATCTCTTAGGCATCAGACGAAGGCAGCGTCGGTGGATCAGAGCGCCAACGATGCTCTGGGCCACTCGGAGGAGAGCCTGGCACTGGTCCGGGAGCTCCTTACCAAGGGGAACAACGTGAAAGATGTGGTCGGGGGAGTGAAAACGGCGTAGGTTCTCCTCCGGTCGAACGGGTTTGGCTCTTTATTGGTTCTGATGGGGTGAGCCCCTCTTCAGGTATGACGGGATGGTGACGCAGGTCAAGGGTTTGGAGAACCGAGCTGTTCTTGTTGGGGACCAGGCCAAGGAAGAGAGCGGCAAGGCCAACAGCATGTTGGAGAACATCAACAAGATGGCTAAAGACATCCCACCAGCGCTAACGGTCGGTTTGGTGTATTCTTTGCAGTAAGACTTCATGTTCCTTCCTAGCTCTGAACTCTCTGAGATCACTAAGATGTGACTTTTTGCTGACAATATTTCAAATAAATCTCAGGGGATTTTAAGAATGTTCAGGATTATGCCAGTGGCCGGATAAAATTGCCCAACATCTTAAAGCCGCTCTTTGATATTCTTGTTGCCTCCAGGGGGACACAAACGCCATGGCGGCCAAGCTGGACCTTTTGAGGAAGACGGCAGAGGGAAACATGGCGGGCCTGGCGGCGTTGCGCGAGGATGTTGGGCGGGACACGCTCGCGGCCCGTGACCTCCTGGAGCAAGGAAAGGGCGCTATTCAAGTAGGGAACCTGACACCCTCCCCTTATTGGTTATCATCAGTTCCAGAAGTGTTTCCTGTCCTTTGCAGTCTTGTCCCACACTGTTCTGGGTCCGTCAGACCTCAACCTTGTTTCTGTTGACACATTTAGTTCAGTCCTGACCTTTATCCTCCTCCATTTGCTTGGTGTCCCCTGTTTTGTCCTGTTCAATGTTGTGCCCTCCAAAACTTAGCCTCACACCCACGAGCTGGGTCACCATGGGGCACCGCATCCCTGTGGTGTGTCTTGGGCAAGTACAGCCTGGCAGCACCTATCCCTCTCCAGGACGGTTTCTGGGTTGCGGTTTTTGGCCATCACGACCTGAATCTTATCGTATTTGGCCCCACTCTTACTTTCTGTATGCAACACTTGTCCTTTCATTCTGACTGTGACTGATGTGGTGTCCCCTTCACAGGGCATGGATGTTCTGACGGGCCGAGTGGACGCCGCGTATGCTGACACCAAAGGGGCGATGCAGCGCATCAACGGCAACATGAACGAGCTGGACACCGCCCTCAATACTCTGAGAGGTCTGGGGATTTTGACAAGCCGGCTCCGTCCTCTCCGGCGGTTTTGACCTCTGTGTCTCGTACGTCCTCAGGTTTCGACCAGCAGATCGCTGACAACCAAGCAAAGGCAGACGCCGCCATCAAGCGTCTTCCGATAATCAACGGCACCATTCAGCAGGCCGCCAAGAGCAACGCTCAGACGCGAAATCTGCTGAAGGCCGTTACCGCTGACTCGGACGGGGCCATGGCGGCCTTCAACCGGCTGGAAAACCTGATCCCGGCTCTGGAGGTGCGGTACTCTACACAAAATATAAAAGGAACTAACCATATTGACCAAAACATAAACAGAAACTAGCTCAAACGGAACAAAATAGTTTGCAAATGCATTTTTTGTCCTGTTCGAGAAGTTTTCCTGAATATTTGAGCCGGACACGAGTGAATTCCTCCAGTTCAAGCGGTGTGGTTGAAACTATGTCGCTAAAAACTGCACAGACCACATCAAGTGCCGGACTTACCGGGTGCAAGAGTCAAACAGTGCCTCTGAGTTAGACAGCGAGTGATTGCATATTTTTCCCCGTCCAGGGTGCGATGGGGTCCACGCCATCTCTAGGAGCGGACGTCAGCAGACTGAACTCGGCGGTCATGGACCTTCAGGTCCTGGCGGGCGACGTGGGGGCGCGACTTGGCGGCGATCTGGACAACGCCAGGAATCTCGAAGTCAACGCCGCTGAGGTGAGCCAAGTTCCGCCGCCGGTCCCGAAATGAAGACGGCAAAGTCACGCTTTTGATCGGCAGGCTAACGCCAACGCAGCCGCCGCCCTGGGGAACGCCAAAGGGGCCCGAGCAGCCGTGGGAAAAATGCTGCAAGACATTGCCAACAAAATGGCCAACGTCGGTGAGAAACTCCATTGACAACGTTTTTCCATGCAGTCTTCATTTGTTTCCTGGTTTATTGTGGTGAACTTGAAGTCTTGGTGTAAAATCCAGTCCCTACTTCCCAAACGATCAAACTCAATTTGGGTTTCTTTCCTTTGTGGTTATTATGTTCTTGTTTTCGTCTGATACACCAAATGGTTCTAATCCGGTCTCAGGTCTCTGTGCTCGTTTGGGCCTCGACTAACAGAACCCTCTTGTAGTCCCATAGATCAAGGTAGTACCCTTTACCTGCGCCGACTTCTGCATTTGGAGGACATAAAACAAAACATGAAACAAAAACAAGTACATGAAATGATCTGATCTGCATTTCTATAGCGCTTTTTACTTCCCAAAGCGCTTTACAGTGTGCTTCACATTTCCCAATAGCGGCCGTGCAGCCATGTAAGACGCTAACCTGCTTATTGGGGGTGTTAGGGGTTCAGTGTCTTACCCAAGGACACTTCGACATGTAACACGGACAAGCCGGGATTCGAACTGGGATCCCTTGATGCCAAGACAAGCGCTCTACCTCCTGAGCTACTGCTGCCCCCATGGCATGTCAGGGGAAAAACTATCTTCTGTGTTCTAACTAAACAATGGACTTTCCACAAATGTAGGCACAAAATCAAATATTTACAGAAATGGTGTACCAAAACAGAACAAGGAAGTTCACCAAGATTTTCAGAGTTCAAAGACATCAAAGCTTCGCTACGTCACACTCAATGACGCAACACCATGGTGAAACACTAACTAGATCTAGAATCTAGATTCTAGATGGACCGAACATGAATCTAACTGAAACAAGAGAGAGAAACTAGCTTAGATTGAACACAACATGAAAGATATAGCCCAAACATTTTGCAACATAAACTAGCAGTGAACAACACAAAAAAGGCTAAAACATGAACTATGTTGGAATACCAATTGGTTCTAACTGAACAAAACACAAAAGGAATAGCTTTTATTCAACCACAAGAGAAATAAACTAGATAAAACTGAACAAAACATGAAAACAGAAGACATTAGGGGATGTGTTTGAATACGAATTGGATCTAAATGAACAAAACATCATCTCAAATTGAACCAATAGTAAAGGAAGTAGATCTAGACCAACAAAACATTAAAGGTAAAAATGCCAGACAATTTCAAGCATAAACTAGCTCACTGTGGTCAAAACATGAAAGGAGACAACACAAGACATGTTGGAAAAATCTCTAGCATGAAAGATACAAGTTGTAACTGAACAAAACATGTAAACAAGATCTAGCTGGACAAAACGTGAAATGAAGAAAAACAAGCTTAAAAAGAAAACTAGCTGTAAATAAATATAACATGAAAGAGGGATAAACATATGATTTTTTGGGAACAATAACTAGTTCTAACTGAACAAAACAAGAAAGGTCTAGTCCAAATTGAACACAATGTGAAATGGGAAGACATTGAGGGCTACGTTGACAAGGAAGTTCACCAAGATTTTCAGAGTTCAAAGACATCAAAGCTTCGCTACGTCACACTCAATGACGCAACACCATGGTGAAACACTAACTAGATCTAAATGGACAGAACATGAATCTAACTGAACCAAGATGAAAGAAACTACCTCAGATTGAACACAACATGAAAGAAAGTGAACAACACATAAAGGCTAAGACATGAACTATGTTGGGATACCAATTGGATCTAAATGAACAAAACATAATTTCAAATTGAACCAATAGTAAAGAAAGTAGATCTGGACAACAAAACATGAAAGGAAAAGATGCCAGACATTTTCAAGCATAAACTAGCTCACTGGGGACAAAACATGAAAGGAAACAACACAAACCATGTTGGAGTACCAACTGGTTCTAACTGAACAAAACACAAAAGAACTAGCTTTTATTAAACCGCAAGTGAAAGAAACTAGATAAAAATGAACAAAACATGAAAAGGGAAGACATCAGGGGATATGTTGAAATCAAAATCTCTAGCATGAAAGATACAAGTTGTAACTGAACAAAACATGTAAACAAGATCTAGCTGGACAAAACGTGAAGCTGAAAATGAAAAACTAGCTGTAAATAAACATAATGTTAAAGAGGGATAAATATAGGATATTTTGGAACAAAAAAAACAGTTCTAACTGAACAAAACAAGAAAGGTATAGTCCAAATTGAACACTTTGTGAAATGGGAAGACATTGAGGGCTACTTTGGCATAAGAACTAGATCTAACTAAACAAAGCATAAAATCGTCTAGCCGTAAAAAATAAAAATAGCTCCCACTGAACAAAACATGAAACAAAAACAGTCACCTAATATGTCAGGAGAAAAACTATCTTCTATGTTCTAACTGAACAAAACACAAAAGGACTAGCTTTATTAAACCGCAAGTGAAAGAAACTAGATAAAAATGAACAAAACATGAAAGTAAGCCAAGCACAGGATATGTTGGGAAAAAAACTAGCTCTAACTAGATAAAGTATGAAATATACTAGCTCTAACTGAACAAAACATGAATGTAGACCTGGCCTGGAGAGGGATGTGGGCCACCAGGCTGTACTTGCCCAAGACACACCACCTATGTGACTAAGGGATCCAACCGTTTTGGAAGAAAAACTATCTCCTATTAAACAAATTATGAAAGTTACTCACTGTAACTAAACAAAACATGAAAGAAGACGACACCATGGTATTGGTCTGAGTCTTGGTCTTGGTCTGAACTCCAGTCCCTTTCCTAAACTATCGAACTGAATTTGTTTTTGCTGCTTTGTGGCTCCTTTTCCTTGAATGGACCTCCAAACCTTTCCAGTCTGGTCTCAGTCTTCATATTGTGTCCTGGACTCCCCGATCTAACTTTGCGGCGGTCCCCCAGGTCAAGGCAGCACCTTCGACCCCCGCCGGCTTCAGGAACTGGAGGACTCCGTGGCGGGGGCCCGCCAGGACGTGTTTTCCCGTCTCGGGCCTCGACTGAGGGACGCCGCGGAACGCGAGGAGGCTCAGCGCCGCCGGTTGAGGACCTTGGACGGGGACATCGACGCCATCTTGGGGGACATCGCCAACCTGGAGGACATCTTGAAGACTGTCCCCAGCGGATGCTTCAACACGCCCGCCATCGAGAAGGCCTGAGGTGCCGGATGAACTTTTGAAGCCCCGCCCCCTTTTGCCGTCGTTGTAGCCAACGAGCCGGTCGATTGGCTGCCGTTTGAGCTTCTGGACTGGTTGGAATTTTGTTTTGTCTCTTCTCAAAATGGACAAACCCAAGCGACTACAGAAAAAGTGGATTGGAAAACTCGTCTTCATCACCTTCTCTGAAGATCTCAGATGCTGCCTGAAGAATTTCAGGTCCAGAAAGTCCAAACCAGACCATGTTTGGCCTTCAGTGTCCTCCACAGGGGGCCGGTTTAGCTTCGGCACTTCCAAAAACGGGCAATGTTTGGACCTTTGGACTTTCCGGACCTGAAATTCTGGGAACAATATTAAAAAGCTCGTTGTTAATGTTTTCTCTGAAGATCTCAGATGCTGCCTGAAGAATATCAGGTCCAGAAAGTCCAAACCAGACCACAGTTGACCTTCAGTGTTCTTCATAAAAGGCCGTTTTAGCTTCAGCACTTGTGGCTAAATCCAAGAGGAGGCAGGGTCTTGACCTTTGGACTTTCCAGACCTGAAATTCTAGGAACAAGATTAAAAAGCTCGTCGTTAATGTTTTCTCTGAAGATCTCAGATGCTGCCTGAAGAATTTCAGTTCCAGAAAGTCCAAACCAGACCTCGTTTGGCCTTCAGTGTTCCTCACAGGGGGCCGGTTGAGCTTTAGTACTTGTGGCTCAATCCAAGAGGAGGTAGGGTTTGGACCTTTGGACTTTCCAGACCTGAAATTCTGGAAACAATATCTCAGATGCTGCCTGAAGAATTTCAGGTCCAGAAAGTCTAAACCAGCCCACGGTTGACCTTCAGTGTTCTTCATGAAAAGCTTTTAGCCTTCACACTTGTGGGTAAAACCAAGAGCAGGCAGGGTTTGGACCTTTGGACTTTCCAGACCTGAAATTCTGGGAACAAGATTAAAAAGCTTGTAGTTAATGTTTTCTCTGAAGATCTCAGATGCTGCCTGAAGAATTTCAAGTCCAGAAAGTCCATATCAGATCACGGTTGACCTTCGGTGTTCTTCATAAGAAGCCGTTTTCGCTTTGGCACTTGTGGCTAAATCCAAGAGGAGGCAGGGTTTGGACCTTAGGACTTTCCAGACCTGAAATTCTAGGAACAAAATCCCAGATGCTGCCTGACGAATTTCAGGTCCAGAAAGTCCAAATCAGACCACGGTTGACCTTCAGCGTTCTTCATAAAAAGCCGTTTTAGCTTCGGCACTTATGGCTGAATCCAAAACGGGGCAAGGTTTGGATCTTTGGACTTTCTAGACCTGAAATTCTAGCAACAAGATCTTTGGAGAAGATGTTAAACAGGAAGAAGAGGAGATGAATGAAATGACAAAACCAGTTCTTGCCTCGATTTACTCAGAAAATAAAATGAAATCATAGAAATAATAATAAATGTTTTTCTAGGTCTTCTG
The DNA here is from genome assembly GCF_059441175.1 of Urocampus carinirostris. Taxonomy (NCBI): domain Eukaryota; kingdom Metazoa; phylum Chordata; class Actinopteri; order Syngnathiformes; family Syngnathidae; genus Urocampus; species Urocampus carinirostris. The sequence continues at coordinate 74,092,979 of NC_142349.1, read as the reverse complement.
CTTTTCGTCTCTCGAAAGATCAGTTTGCTCATCTTTGGTCGAATTTCCATGGTTTTATTTCCTAATATTTGATTTTTTTTGTCCTGGACCTTTGTACCATGTCCTTCAACAGTTTTCAGTTTTTTAGAGAAAAATTGTTTTGGCACATTTTTAAGTTCAATTGAAATGGATTTTACACAAATGTAGGCACAAAATCAAATATTTACAGAAATGGTGTACCAAAACAGAACATGGAAGTTCAAGATTTTCAGAGTTCAAAGACATCAAAGCTGCGCTACGTCACACTCAACGACGCATCCTTGCAACACCATGATAGATAGATAGATAGATAGTCACGGGACCAGACCAGAGCGGAGGCAGGGAGGGAGAATTCATTTGCGTTAACGATTAGTACTTTTATTTAGCAAAATAAAAGTCGTCCAACTCTCAGGGACAAAACAAAACAAAAACAGGCTTACAGGAACTAAGACCAGGGAATACTCACAAAACACACAACTCGAACAGGCAGGCAGGGGAGTCGGAGGGGATCGTCCGCTGAGTTCATTTCTTGGCTGGTTCATTCTGTCACGAGGGACCGGACCAGAACGGAGGCAGGAAGAGAGAACTCATTTGCGTTAACGATTAGTACTTTTATTCAGCAAAATAAAAGTCGTCCAACTCTCGGGGACAAAACAAAACAAAAACAGGCTTACAGGCAAACAGGAACTAAGAGCAGGGAATACTCACAAAACAGGTTTTAACTCAAAACGTGTAAATACAGATTTCCTCAAGACAGACAGAACAGAATAACCGGCACACGCAATACCCACAACCCACCCTTAAGTAGCACACACGCAAATTAGCTGATTTACTACAGCCGGTGCCCAGGGGGCCGGGCCAGCCGGTCGCCACGGCGACCATGCTGGACACGACATAGATAGATAGATACCATAGATACCATAGATACAATAGATAGATACCATTGATAGATAGATGGATGGATAAAAAAGAAAGAAAGAAAGAAAAAAGAAAGAAAGAAAGAAAGAAGGAGAAAGAGAGAAAGACAAAAAGAAAGACAAAAAGAAAGAAATGGTGAGAAAGAGACAGGGAGAAAGAAATAGATAGCATAGGGAAGACAAAAAAGAGAGAAAGAAAAATACAAGGAGGAAAGGGACTCAGAAAGAGAAATTCATACAGAGAAAAAGAGGAGAGAGAAAACAGAAAGGTAGAAAGAGATATAGAGAGTAAATATAGTGACATTAAAAAGAAAGGAAGGAAGAAAAAGAGAAAGGAAGAAAGAAAGGAAGAAAGGGAGGATAGATAGATAGATAGATAGATAGATACTTTGTTCACCCCCGAAGGGAAATTCACATTTCCAGCAGCATCCCTGAGCTGAGAACAATCGAGAACAATCGAAAATAACACGGGAGCTGCTGGAGTGGCTGCCATTCGTGACGGCGCAGAAAGAAAGAAAGAAAGAAAGAAAGAAAGAAAGAAAGAGAGAAAGAAAGAAAGAAAGAAAGAAAGAGAGAGAGAAAGGAAGAAAGGAAGGAATGAAGGAAGAAAGAAAGAAAGGAATAAAGGAAGGAAGGAATGAAGGAAGAAAGAAAGAACGAAACAAAGAAGGAAAGAAAGAAAGAAAGAAAGGAAGAAAGGAAGGAATGAAGGAAGAAAGAAAGAACGAAACAAAGAAGGAAAGAAAGAAAGAAAGAAAGGAAGAAAGGAAGGAATGAAGGAAGAAAGAAAGAACGAAACAAAGAAGGAAAGAAAGAAAGAAAGAAAGAAAGAAAGAAAGAAAGAAAGAAAGAAAGAAAGAAAGAAAGAAAGAAAGAAAGAAAGAAAGAAAGAAAGAAAGAAAGAAAGAGAAAGAAAGAAAGAAAGAGAATGAAAGAGACAAAAAGAAAGAAATGAAGAGGAAAGAGACAGGGAGAAAGAAATAGATAGCATTGGTGAAGACAAAAAAGAGGGAAAGAACAATACAATGAGGAAAGACAAATAATGGTAGAAAGAAAGAAAGAAAGAAAGAAAAGAGAAAGAAAGAGAAAGAAAAGCAAAGAGAGACAGAAATCTAGAAATAACAATAGAGTGAGACAAAGAAAAAGAGAAAAAAGGCGAAAGAAAGGGAGAATGAAAGACAGAAAGAAAAAGGAAGATTGAGAAAGATAGAAAATGAAAACAAAAAAAGGAAGGGAAAGCAAAAGAAAATGACACCACCCCCTATTAAGGAATGATTTTGGTTCAGCCCCTGTGCACCCCCCTCCCCCCGTTCTTTTCCTCCCCTTGGACGCACCTTACTCCGTGACGTCACTTCCGCCATCATCCCCTTCTCTCTGTCGCATCCTTCTCATCGGAGCTGCGTCGTCTCTCTCTTTCTCTCTTCAGAATCCAAAACCAAATAGCCAGAATCTTAGGAACCAGAACCGGAACCGTTTTTGGGTCGCCGCCATGCCAGAAAACCCTAAAACTCACGTCATTCTTCTGTCGTGCGGCAGTTTCAACCCCATCACCAAGGGACACCTACATATGTTCGGTAAGGGACCGTTCGGGAGGGTTCGGTCAATTTCGGTCGGGTTCGGTATTTTTCGTTCGGGTTCGGCTGGCTGTATGTTTTCGTCGTTTTCCGGGCCTCAAAGCACCCCCACGCCCCTCCCCCTCAAAATAAACAAACCCCCTAAAACCCGAACCCCACCCCATGTGACGCATCATATCATCTTCATCCGTCAAAACAGGAAGAAGAACCCCCAAAATCCTTTTCTTTTGTTATTTGTGACGTCTTTTTAGGGTGCATGTAAAAAAGGGACAACTCCATTTCTAAATGTTTGCGTTTATTCTCTTCATTTGAGTCATTATTTTGTTTTTCATGGTTGTAGTTATCATGTTCTCTTTTTAGTTTTTAATTCATTCTATTTCTTCATTATGTTTTCTTATTATTTGTGTTTTATTATGTCTTTTTTTTATTTTTGTTCTGTATTTTCTTCATTATTTATTTTTATGACGTACTATTGTTCTATATTTTCTTTTTTATGAATGTATTTTAAAGTTTGCTTATTATTTCTTTTATTTTTGTAATCTAATTCCTTTTCATTATTTATTCAGTATAATTTATTTGCACATGTTTTTTTTCAATATTTATTTGACATATTTTTAATATGTATCTTTATTGTTTTTTTTCTTCAATTTGTTCTTTAATAATTAGAATTCCCTTGTTGTATTAGGTTTATTATGATTTTATTTTGACATTTTCTTTATTATTTTATTTTTGTATTTTCTCCATTAGCTTTTTATTATATATTCATTATTTTGTGTCATTATTTTATGTTGTTTATTTTGATTATTTTCAATTTTAATTGTTCTGTTTTTATATTTTCTTTATTTTTTAAGAATATTTATATTTGTTTTATTTTTTACATTTTCTTTATTATTTGTAATGCGTTATAATTGTATTATATTTTTTTTATTATTATTTTTAAATATATAGTCTTTTATTTTGTATTTTGTTTATTATCAGTTTTTTCATATTTTTTAAGTATTTGTGACTATCTCTTTTTATTGTTTTATATTTCCTTTATATTGTTTATTATTTGTTTTTTATTCTTTTATTTTTTTATGTTTTATGATTTATTTTATATTTTTACAATTTCTTTATTTTATTATTTTTCTATTTTCTTCATTATTTATTTTTTATGATGTATTATTTTTCTATATTTTCTTTTTTTGGTTTGCTATTTGTTCCTCATTATTTATGAATGTATTTTTATAGTTTGCTTATTATTTCTTTTATTTTTGTAATCTAATTCCTTTTCATTATTCATCCACTATATTTATTCGCACGTTTTTTTTCTCAATATTTATTTTGAATATTTTTAATATGTATTTTTCTTGTTTTTTTTAAAGGAAGGAAAGAAAAATGAAAAAGAACAAAAAAGAAAAGTACTGAGAAACAACAGAAAGTGTAAAAAAAAATAAGGACAATAAAAGAAGAAAACAATAAAAAGAAAAAAGAACGAAAATAAGAACAAGTGGAAGAAAATAAAGGAAAAAAAGATACTGAAAGAGAAAAAAAATTAAAAGAAAAAATGAAAAATGAACCAAATAAGGAAAAGGAAAATGGAAAAAAAAGAAAAGAAAAGGAATAGAAAAATACGAATAGGAACAACAGAAAATTTAAAAAAAAGGAAAAAGAGAGGAAAAAAATAAAAATATTGTAGTTTGCCAATTATTACTTTCATTTTTGTAATTAATTCCTTTTTATTATTTATCCAATATATTTTATTCGCATGTGTTTTTTTTCAAGATTTATTTTAAATATTTTTAATATGTATTTTTATTGTTTTTTTCTGTAATTTGTTTGCTATTTGTTCTTTAATCATTAGAATTTCCTTTTTGTATTAGGTTAATTATGATTTTATCTTGAAATTTTCTTTATCATTTTATTTTTGTATTTTCTCCATAAAAAATTTTTTTATATGTTAATTATTTTGTCACATTATTTTATGTTGTTTATTTTGATTATTTTCAGTTTTAATTATTCAGTTTTTATATTTTCCTTATTTTTTATGAATCTTTATATTTGTTTTATTTTCACATTTTCTTTATTATTTCATTTTTATATTTCCTCCATTATTTTTTAATTATATATTCATTATTTTGTCTCATTATTTCATGTTGTTTTTTTTGATTATTTTCAATTGTAATTATTGTGTTTTTATATTTTTTTATTTTTTTTTTATGAATCTTTATATTTGTTTTATTTTCACATTTTCTTTATTATTTATAATTGTATTATATTTTAATTACAATTATTTTAAAATATTTGGTCTTTAATTTTTGTATTTTGTTTATTATCTGTTTTTTTTCATATTTCTTCAAGAATTTTTCAATATTGTTTTATATTTCCTTTATTTTGTTTATTTGTTCTTTGTTTTTTATTCTTTTATGTTTGTATTTGCTTTATTATTCATTTTTATTTCTTTCTATTTATATTTCTTTATTTTATTATTTTTATATTTTCTTTATGATTCATTTTTTCTTATTTATTTTTATGACTTATTTGTTTTGACACTTTTTTGTGTGATTTTTATTATTCTGTTTCTTTCTATAAATATATTTTTACTCTCTGTTCTTATTGTTTTCTATTTCCTTTATTTTGTTTGTTATTTGTTCTTTGTTTTTTATTCTTTTATTTTTGTATTAGCTTTATGATTTATTTTTTCTTATTTATTTTGATTATTAATTTATTTTGGTACTTTTTAAAAAATATATATGATTTAGTTTCTTTCTATAAATATATATATATTTACTCTCTGTTCTTATTGTTTTATATTTTCTTTATTTTTTAAATGAGTAAAGTAGAGTTCGGATAAAAGTCCGTTCGGCACCTGGCCAAGGTGAATTTTTCTACGACTTCAAAACCGTCAGAGGGCGTCCATTTTCTTTGTTGTGCGCTTTTGTACAGAGAAGGCGCGAGAGCACCTGCACAAAAGCGGACGCTTCATCGTGATTGGTGGAATCATCTCGCCCGTCCACGACGCCTACGGCAAAGCCGTGAGTAGCGCTCCGCCTTCCTTAGCCTTTCTTAGCCTTCCTTAACGTTAATTAGTATTTGTTAGCATTTGTTAGTGATTTTTAGCATTTGTCAACATTTCTTAGCGCTTGTTAGAACGCTTCATTCCTTCCTGCCACCATATTTTCCTTCCCCCTTTGTGTCCTTCTCTCCTGTCTTACTTCCTTACTCCTGTACTACCTCCATTATTTTCTTCCTTTTATCATCTCCTTCCTTCCTTCCTTCCTTCCTTCCTTCCTTCCTTCCTTCCTTCCTTCCTTCCTTCCTTCTTTCCATTCCACCATATATTCCTCTGCCCTTTATTTCCTTCCCTCCTGTCTTACTACCTTACTCCTGAACTACCTCCATTATTTCCTTCCTTCCTTCCTTCCTTCCTTCCTTCCTTCCTTCCTTCCTTCCTTCCTTCCTTCCTTCCTTCCTTTCCATCCTTCCGACACGAGACTTTGGTTACTTAGCAAAAACAAGTCAAGAAAACAGAAACAATGCAAGAAGGAAAACCGAAAAAATCAGATAGCAACCGGCAATAGAAACCGGAGCGAAGGGCAAAACTTCTCAGAAGGGAAAGTCCAAACGGTCCACCATAGACCAGAATCCAAGAACTTGTGCCGAAGACCGAATGGTCCAATGTAGCGGTCAAATGTAACTGGGCCACGCCCACATCGAGTGAACACCAATCAGAAGAGAGTGTCCCGGTTTTGTCAGGGTTTGGTGTCCAGCCGCCATCGCCTGACCATGTGCCAGTTGGCCGTGCAGTCGTCTGATTGGATCAGGTGGGTGGCCGCCATTGGCCGAGGACGCTGAGCTCCGCCTCCTCTGAGGGTCTGTGTTGTGTCCCCAGGGTGGACCCCTGGGAGTGCTACCAGGACACCTGGCAGACCACCTGCAGCGTCCTGGAGCATCACCGAGACCTCATGAAGGTGAGTCCCTCTGTGCTAGCCTAGGGTTCTCAAACTCCGTTTCCCTGGGGGCCGCCCACCGGAGTTAGGGGCCGGGGGGACCAAATTGGGGTCTTCACAAAAGCATCGGGTTAAAACATTCCACTCTTCTCCAGTATTGTTTTTCTGTGCTACACATAAAAAGAATGCGGCATTGGCGGGCCCATAGAAGATTGGATTGGGCTGCTTGGAATGGTCACTAGTCATGAACTGCAGTACCCAATTTGGCCGCCAGAGGGCTTTAGGGACCCCGCCAAAACATGTTTATGGTATTTATTAGGGGTGCCTTGACACCAAACCTACTGTAGATTAGATTAGATTAGATCTATTTTAGATTAAATCTTGATTAAATGTTGATTAAATCTAGATTAGAATAGATTAGATGATAAAATCAGTAATAAAATAATCCGTATTTTGCGTGGGTCACATTTGTGTAATATGTGTAAAATTTTACCTCTAGGTGCCGCTGTGTAGTTAGCGCAACCAAAAACGAGTGCTCGAAAGCACATGGGAAACGACAAACTATGGAGATTATAAGTGTCCAAACCGTTTCTCTCTTTTTGCACAGCCTTTTTCCATGAAAGAAAAGTTGAAAAAAAGGAAAAAAGAAAGATAAGAACAAGGAAAGAAAGAAGAGAAAGAAAATGAATAAAAAAATAAATACAAAATAAGGAAGGAAAGAAAAATGAAAAAGATCCAAAAAAGAAAAGAACCGAGAAACAACAGAAAATGTTAAAAAATAAGGACAATGAAAGAAGAAAACAATAAAAAGGAAAAAGAACGAAAAGAAGAAAAGTAAGTGGAAGAAAACAAAAGAAAAACTGAAAGATTAAAAAAATTTAAAACAAAAAGGAAAAATGAACCAGAAAAGTAACAGGGAAAAAAGCAAACGAAAAGGAACAGAAAAATGAATGAAAATTAAAAAAAATAAGGAAAAAGAGAGAAAAAAGTAAAAAAGGGAAAAAAACAGAAAAAGTAAGAATTAGAAGTACCGTAGTAGTGTACAAGAATAGCTCACAAAGTATATACTTTTTTTTAATGAATATTGTTTATTTTAATGAATATGTTTTACCACTAGGAGGCGTCAAATAATACATATCGTCCATTCAAACTTTGGTAATTAAGCGTGGGGCCTCAAACTATCATCCGTTGGGCCACAATTGGCCCCCAGGCCACGAGTTTTAGCTACCCTGACTTATCGCCGCGGTAACCAAAACGTGGCCCCGCCCACCCGGCAGAGAGTGACAGGCTGCATCCTGTCCAACGTCACCACGCCCGTGATTGGCCAGCCGCAGACGCAGGCTCCGCCCATCTACCGGAACCGCAACGACCTGAACCACCGACCCACCTCCGGTAAGCTCCGCCCACTCGATCCCATTGGTGGGCGCCTTCACTAGAGTTTTGTGGTTTCGCAGTCAAACTTCTGGGCAAGCTAGGCGAGAGTTTGGGCAAAGTGTGCTGCGCCCGTCCCCACATGGAACGTTTCACTTTTATCGGTGAGTGGGCGCCTTCTCTGCCGCCTTCTCCGCCGCCTTCTCTGCCGCCTTCTCTGCCGCCTTCTCCGCCGCATTATCCCCCTCATTTTCGTTTTTCCAAACCGCAGACGAGAACGCCAACTTGGGCCCCGCCCTCACCTACGAGGAGATAGGTGAGTCTCCGAAACGCCTCGTTTGTGTCCACTGGGAAACCGGAGCGCCGCTCAGGATCTCTCTCATTCGTCCTTCCTTCCTCCCTGCCTTACTTCCTTCCTTTCTACCTTCTTTCTTTACTCTTCCTTCTTTTATTTCTACCGTTCTTCCCTTTTCCTTGCTTTTTTTCTACCTCTGTTACTTCCTTCCTTTTTTACTCCCTTTAATTTTTCCATGTTTCCTTTTTCTTATATTTCCTTCTGTCCCTCCATACTTCATTCCTTCTTTCTTTTTTTCCTACCAATTCTTTTTCCATATTTACTTCTTTTTGTTCTGCCGCTGCTCCTTCCTTTATTTTGTTATACACCCGTTCCTTCCTTCCTTCCTTTTGTTCCACTTCCCTCCTTTTTTCCTTCCTTCACCTTTTCTACCTTTTCCTCTTTCCATACTGTTTCCTATTATTTTGCTTAATTCCTTTCTGCCTTTTCTACATTCCCTTTTCCATATTTCCTTTTTTTCTTTCCTTTCTTTTATTCTACCTCTATTTTTTCACTCGTTTTGTCCTACCCCTGTTCTTTCCTTCCTACTTCATCTCTTTCTTTTCTTCTTTTTTTCTTACTTTCTATACTTCCTGCTTTCATTTTATCATACTTCCTTTATTCTCACCTTCCATCTGAGCTTCCTTCCTCACCCCCTTTTCTCTATTTTTCCTCTTTCCATACTTCCTTCTTTCCTTTGGTTCTACTTCCTTCTTTCATTTTTCCACTGTTCCTTTCTTTAAACTACTTTCTTCATTCCTTCCTTTTTCTAAATTTCATCTTTCCATATGTACTTCCTTCCTTCTTTCCCTCCTTTTTTACTGTTGTTTTCTAAATTTTCCACCTTCCTTTTATTCCTTCTTTTTGTCTTACTTCTCTCATTCTTCCCTCTTTGAGAATTTGTTCTACCATTCCTTTTTCCATATTGACTTCCTTCTTTCCTGTTAATCTACCCCTGTTCCTTCCTTCCTTATGTACTGCTCCCTTCCTTCCTTTTCCTCCCTTCCTTCCTTCCTTCCCTCCCTCCTTCCCCGGATGTGCAGAGTTGCGCATCTTGCTCCTGTGTGGAAGTGACCTCCTGGAGTCCTTCTGCATCCCTGGCCTGTGGAAGGACAGTGATGTAAGCCCCCCGTCGAAAACCCCTCTTTCCTGCCTTCCATACCGCCTGCCGAGGACACGGCATCGTGACTTTCTCTTGCAAAAAGTCCGGCCTTAACGAAAAAGAGCATGCGAGACGTGTTTTTCGGAATCCATTGTGGCGAAACGGCAGCGTCCGATCGAAGTCAGGGACGAGTGAGCGAAGGCATTTTGTGCGCTTGCAGATGGAAGTCATCGTGGGCGACTTCGGCATGGTGGTGGTCCCTCGTGACGGCGCCGACACCGAGCGCATCATGAAGCAGTCGGCCGTGCTGCGCAAACATAAGGTTCCGTTCCTTCAATTCCTTTGTTTTATTCATCCGTTTCTACCTTTCTCTTCCTTCCTTTCCTTCATTTTCTTCCTTCATTGCCCTTTTATTTCTTTTTTTTCTCTGTTTTCTTCCGCCGTTTCCTTGATTTCTTCAATTTTCTTCCTTTTTCTTTCATTTCCTTCTTTTTTTCTTTCATTTCTTTCATCCATTTCCTACCTTTCTCTTCCTTCCTTTCCTTCATTTTCTTCCTTCATTGCCCTTGTTAATTTCTACTTTTGCTTTGTTTTCTTCCTCCTTTTTCCTCATTTCCTTTGTTAACTTTGTTCTTTTCCTTTATTTCTTCAATTTTCTTCCTTATTTCATTCCTTTCCTTTCCTTCCTTTTTTTTATTCATTTCCTTCGTTTTATTCATCCATTTCCCACCTTTTTCTTCCTTTCTTTCATTCATTTTATTCCTTCATTGCCCTTGTATTTTTCTTCCTTTCCTTTGTTTTCTTCCTCCTTTTCCTTTATTTCTTCAATTTTCTTCCTTATTTCCTTCATTTTCTTCCATCATTGCCCTTTGTTTTTTTCTTCTTTTCCGTTGTTTTCTTCCTCCTTTTCCCTCATTTAGATTGTTGACTTCCTTCTTTTCCTTTGTTTCTTCCTTATTTCATTCCTTTCCTTCATTTTCTTTCTTCATTGCCCTGTTTTTTTCTTCTCTCTCGTTGTTTTCTTCCTCCTTTTCCCCCTCATTTCGATTGTTGACTTCCTTTTTTTTTCTTTATTTCTTCAATTTTCTTCCTTATTTCCTTCCTTTCCTTCATTCTCTTCCTTCATTGCCTTTTGTTTTTCTTCTTTCACGTTTTTTTTCCTCATTTCATCTGTTTACTTCCTTCTTTTCCCTCATTTCTTCAATTTTCTTCCTTACCTTCTTTTTTTTCCTTCATTTCCTTCGTTTTGTGTCTAACTCGCCGTCCTTTGAAACAGGACAACATCATCGTGGTCAAGGACGACGGCAAGCATCCCATGGCCCACGTCAGCTCCACCAAGAGCAGGTGAGTGCCTTCAAAACGTCCTGCCTTCAACTGTTCTTCTTTTCTTTTCAGCTTGCATAACATTCAATGCAAAAAATATGGTAAAAGCATATCAAACTATGTCTGAATCGGAGGCAGAACACTTTGCACGTTTTAAAGAGACAGTGTGTGATATTTGAGCACAGGATGTAGCGATACTGTGTCGTGCGACTGAAAAACGAGTGCTAAAACGCACGAGGAACTCAACCAACTACAGAGACTCAGAGTGGCCAAAAAGCAACTGTTTTGTTTTTTGGCCCGGCCTTCCATGAAAAAAAGGAAAAAGTGTCAAGAACCAGAACAGGATCAGGACCCAAACGCGTGACGTTCTCACACAAGCCTTTTATTTTACGGGAAATGGGGAGTCATGCACGTTAGGCAGCGGTCTGCTGTGAAAAAGACAGGAAGCCAGAGACCAACGAGATCGATTCCAATTGCCCGAGTTGATATCACACAGATGGGGTCGATACCGGACAGGATGGGACAGGATTGATAACAAAACACGATATCGAAATAAAACAGGACAAGCTAGACGGGAACGAAAGCTGGAGAGAATAATAAAAAGGACAAAAATAGACAGGCACAAAACTGGAAACCGATATTAAACAGGACAAAAATAAACGGGAACAATACCGGACTGGGAAATACCAACAGGAAAACAGGAACGAGTCAGAACCCACGTCTTGCGGGGAAGAAGTTTGTTGACGGACAAACAAAGGAAGAGAAAGCGCACTGAGCTTAAAAAGACGGAAAGCCACACGGGCGGGGCCAATTGGGCACCATGGCAACCGTGACAAAAAGGGGAGGAAAATTAAGAAGGAAAAACAAAGAAAAAATGGAAAAAAAGAAAACAAGGAAAGAAGAAGAAAACGAAAAAAAGAAGAATGAAAAGAAAATGGGAAACGAGAATAACAAGCAGGAAAAAGAAAATATGAAAAAAAAATAGGTGAAAAAGAAAAGAAAAAAAGAAAAACAAGTAGAAACAAAAACGAAAAGGAGAAAAAACACAGTTTCGGGGGTTTTGTATCAAATAAAGGCAACTTTCTTGAAAAAAAAATACAAACTTATATAACAGTTCATGTATTTTTTGCTTATTATTCGAATCAATATAGTTGTTTTAATTCCCACTAGAAGGCGCTAAATGATACACAATTTCAATTTGATGATTATTTTCCCATTTTGCTACATTTTGAAGTCATTTATCCCAGAAAAATCATCCTTATTGTGAGATGTACAAAAAAATGAAATAAAATAAAGCAAAAGAGTTGCCCACCCCTGCCTTCGAGTGAGCTTAGACTTTGTCCGCTTTTATTTTGAAGGAGAGGAAGTGACGTGTGTTGTATTTCCAGGTTGGCTCTGCAGCACGGCGACGGTCACGTGGTGGATTATTTGTGCCAGCCGGTCATCGATTACGTCCTCAACACGCAACTCTACATCAACAAAGCATCGGCATAGAAACCGCAGTGGGCACGTTACGGAACCCTGGAATCCCCACAGTCCCTTCCTCGTTTAAACGGGGCATACTTCCATTTGGACCAGGATTCCTCTTTTCTCATTAGGGACAAAAGTCTGTTTTCATTGAGTTATCCCTTCCCCTTTTACTCCTACCCTTCCTTTTTTTACTTCCTTGCTTCCTTCTTTTCTTATGTTCTGTTTCTGTTTTTCATTCCCCCTATACTTCCTACCTCCTTCCCTCTCTTCTTCTTTTTCTCTGTACCTTCCTTCCTTCTTCCTTTCTAGTTTTCTTTCTCCCCCTTTGTTTCTTTCATCCTTCCTTCCTTTTTCTACCTTTCCTTCATTTTTCACTTTGTTTTTCTACCTGTCCTTCCTCCCTTTCATTCCCTCCATTTCTTCTTTCATCCTTTTTGTTCTACTTTCTTTTCTTTCTTCCTTATTTCTTTCCCTCCTTTATTTTTTTCTATCTTTACTCATTGTTCCCTTTAATTGTATTCTATCTTTCCTTCCTTCCTCCTTCTTTCGTTCAAGTTTTCTTTCTCCCCCGTTATTTTTTCATCCTTCCTTCCTTTTTCTACCTTTCTTTCATTCTTTGCTTTTATTTTTTCTACTTGTCCTTCCCCCCTTTCATTCTCTCAATTTCTTCCTTCATTCTTTTGTTCTACTTTCTCTTCTCCCATTTTTTCCTTCATTATTTCTTTCCCTCCTTTTTTTCTATCTCATCTTCATTGTTCTCTTCAATTTTATTCTACCTTTCCTTCCTTCCTTCATTGTTTCTTTCCTTCCTTCCTTTTGTTGTGCCTTCTCCCTTCTTTCATTTTGCTTTACCGTTGCGCCTCCTTTCCTTTCTTCCTCTTTTGTACCCATGTTTTCTTTTTTTTCTTTCCTTCCTTTTTTGTTTTGCTTTTGTGTTTTCATCCCCTCCATCCTTCCAACTTTCCTTTCTTTTGCCCTACAGTTTTTCTGTCCTTTCTTCCTTCAATCACCCCTTTCTTTTTTGTACCTCTGTTTCTTTTCAACATCCTTGTTTCCTTCCTTCTTTTCTTCCTTCCTTCCTCCCTTCCTTCTTTGTTTCTTTCCTTCCTTCCTTTTGTTGTACCTTTGTTTTTTTCCCTATCTTCTCCCTTCTTTCTTTTTTGTTCTACCGGTGTGCCTCCTTTCCTTTCTTCCTTTCTTTGTAGCTATGTTTCTTCCTTTTTTCTTTCCTCCCTTCTTTTTGCTTTACTTTTTTTTCCTGCCGTTTTTCTTTCCTTCCTTCTTTTTGTTTTACTTTTGTTTCTTCATCCCCTCTGTCCTTCCTACTTTCCTTTCTTTTGCCCTATCGTTTTCTCATCCTTTCTTCCTTCAATCACCCCTTTCTTTCTTTTTTGTACCTCCGTTTCTTTACACCATTTTTGTTTTCTTTCCTTCCTTTGGTTCTACCTGTGTCTTCTTTCCTTCCTTCCTTTTCTTTTATTCGACAACTGTTCCTTTCTTCCTTCCTTTTTTTTTAATTCCTTCCTTCCTGCTTTTCCGTGACCTCGATATTCTGCTCCCGGGGCTCCTGGGAATCCGCCAGAATGGAAGTATGCTCCTGGTTTGATATTTTCCGCTCCAAATATATCGCAAGAACTCTCATTTTCTTCCCATCATCCTTTGCTGTTTAAATAAGAAAGAGGATCTTGCGTCGGACGGGCAGGGTCCCGGTTAGCCCCGGGTCAACACGAGTAGACGGGGGCGGCCGAATAGTTGGTTTGTGAAGGGTGTATTTTTTCCGAGTGGCCGTGCATGAGGTGCAGCTAGTCCTTGTCCTGTGATCCCTTCAAAATAAAATGCCAAAAGACCACGTCGCCGTTTTTTTTTGCAGTCCTTTTACGAGTCCAAATATTTCCCGTGACTATTTTGAAGGCGCAGCTCGGTTAGCCACGGAGACAGGACCCACTTGCGTACGTTTCTCTCAGTTTTATTGGGAAGAAGGGAAAGGATTGCACACACGATCCGGTGGTCGCGGGGAGCAGGTTGCTCTGAACGCGGAAGTAGGACTTCCGTGGCGAGCAAAGGCAGTGTCGAGAGCGGGGAAAAACAGAGCAGTAGCCGGGACGGGGGAGCAAAATCGTAGTCGAGATCAGAAAAGGGGTCAGAGCCGGGAATCACACAGGAATCAGGACAGGAGAAAGTCAGGGTCAAAAGGCTTGCCTAGCGCGTAGCTGAGGTTCGCAGACGGACTGACAATCGGTGACAGGAAGACGGGGGTTTAAAAAGAAATCGGCAGCCAATCAGCGTCTGAGGCAGTAATCATGACAATTGTTTTCAATTGGATTTGTTTGAGTTTATATTTGGATTCGCCATTTGGTGGCGCTGAAGATCCACCACCAGAATGAGTCCAAAATTAGCCTCTTTTGTCTCAAGTATTATTCCGAAGGAACAATTTTTCAAAACACAGTTTATTTTGGGTTTTAAATGATCGATTTTGCAAATCTTTATTATCGATAAAGATAGATAGATAGATGGATAGATAGATACCATAGATACCATAGATAGATAGATACTTTATTCATCCGTGTGGGGAAATTCATACTTCCAGCAGTATCCTTTTGTTGTTCATTAGGCTCATCGTAATTGTCCGTCTGCTCTCCCGTCCCGAGTTACGACCTGTTTTTGATCCCGACCACGTCTACTCTCCCGTTCTGGCTTCCGACTCGTTTCCGACCCCGACCACGTTTTTGCTCTCCAGTCCCGGCTATCGACCAGTTTTCCTGTTCCTGACACCGCCATCGCTCGCCACAAATTTCCGTGTTCGGATCACAAGCCGAGTACGAGAGCGAACCCCGGAGCGTGGGCGCAGCCCTTCCTCGTTCCTTCAATAAAACTTGTGGTAAACGTTACGCAAGTGGGTCCTGTTTACGTTCTGGTCCTGACATTAAAAGACAGACTTGATATGGTATTGGTATAACTTTAAAAGAAAACTGAAATTCTATAAAAATAATATTACAGAAATACTACAAAACTAAAATAAAATAAATAATATATTACATCCCTGTTTTAAGCATTTTTTTATATTAAGAAAAGAAAAATACAGAAACAACAAAAAATACTACTACAAAATCCAGATACACAAATACTATAAAAATAAAACACAACATATTTTAAAAAATGCTTAAAACGGGGACCTAATAGATTATTTTGCTTTATTTTGAAAAAAATAATACAGAAATTTCACAAAAAAGAAACTACAGAAATACTATGACAGAAATACGACAAAACGCTACTTAAGAAATACTACAAAATACCACATATCAAATAAAATATCAAATGAAATGCTTAAAACAGGGACTTAATGGATTGATTGGCTTCAATTGTGAGTGTTTCAAAACCAATTTGATAAAACTAATGTATTTAAAAAAACAAATAAAGAAAAATATCACAAGTACATGTCTGCACGTACTGTATAAATGAAGAAAAATAGTATGCATACAAAAAGATTGTCCTTTTCGGGTTTAGAATGCACAACACGGCACACAATGGAAATCAGTTGAGTCAAAAGACCGTGAAAAGTCAACCGCGTTAAAGCGAGGCTTCACTGTAGTTTCTTCTTTGTCTTGAGCCGAATGTTTCCGAAGTTTAACGAAAGCGTCAGGACACTTTGCTCCGCCTCCGAACCAGACACAACATGGCGGCGGTGCTACCTTGAGCCTTTTAAGCGGCTACGTAGCCTTAACGATCGTCAGCTCTGCACTTAATCACACAACGGGAGAGAATAATTTGGGCAAAATAACCAAAGTATCAAACAAAAGAGATATTACTCAGAAATCGATTGCGATTCGAACGGAGGCGCGGAGCTAGCCGAGTGTTTCCGAAAAGCGCCGAAACGGCCAAGTTTAACACCCGCCCCCTCCCGGAAGTAGTAATGGGAATCCAGTCTCTTTTGGGAAAAGCGGCTTTTTCGGCTGGGCTCGCTGAAAAGAGTGTTCTCTCTCGGCTCCCACGCAAGCACGGGGAGAACATGCAAACTCCACACAAAAGGTTCGATTTCATGACCTCAGACTTGTGCTGCACACGTGCTAACCACTGCGCCGCCGTGCTGCCTTGCCTTAATCAATAGATCATCAAATATGATGTAACATTATGCACGTATTGTTTAAAAAGAGGGATGGAAGGAATAAAGTAAAAAAGTCAAGAATGAAAAATAGTGAAAATGAAATTAAAGAAAAATGAAAGACAGGAAAAATCTCTGAAAAATAAAACAAAAGATGAAGAAAAAAATGGAAAAAGAGATAAAATAATAAAACAAGTACAAAGCTAGGGTAAGAAGAATACAATAAAAACAGCTAATTCAGAAGAAAACAAGGAAAAAGAAAGAAAAACATGTTTTAAAAAAACAAGGGAAAATAGATAAAAAAAATGTTTAAAAGTATTGGGAAAAAAGGATAAAAATAAAGGGAAAAGGAGACATTTAAAAAAAATTAAAAATGAAGGGAAAAAAAATGAAGTATAAGCTAAGGAGAAAAGAATAGAAAAAACAAGTAACAAGCTGGGGGCGGCAATAAACAAAAGAAAAAAGTTGAAGAAAATACAAGGAAAGGGTAAGAGAAAAGCGAAAAAAGAGAGAAAGAAATCGTTAGAAACAAAAGAAACAAAAGAGGGAAACCTAAAAGGTAAAAAGGGGGAAAAGACAGAGAAAAATAACAAAAATAAACAAGAACAAAGTTAGGAAAAATAAAACCAAAGAAGACAAAGAAGAAAAGGAGAGAAAAAGCAAAAGGTAAAAAGAAGTAAAACCCTTGAGAAAAAAAGAAACAAAAGAGGAACGAAATAAAAGAAAAGAAAACAAGAGAAAAGGGCGAAAAAACAAAAGAAAGGGGAAGTGAAACGCTACAAAAGAAACAAAATTTTAAAAAAGGAAAGAAAGCAGAGAGGAAAAACTTTTTAAAAAAACAAGGGAAAGGAGATTAAAAATGTTTACAAAGTATTGAAAAAAATGGATAAGAATAAAGGAAAAAGAGAAAAAAAAGAGAAAAAATAAGTTATTCATGATAAAAGCTATGGAGAAAAGAATAGAAGAAAACTAGGGGGAAAAAAAGAAAAAGCAAGGACAAACAAGTAATAGGCTGGGGGGAATAAACAAAAGAAAAAAAGTTGAAGAATATAGGAGAGAAAAAAAATACAAGGAAAGGGTAAGAGAAAAGCAACAAAAAAGAGAAAAATTGGAAGGGGTAGAAAAAATAGAGGGAAACCGAAAAGAAAAAAAAGAGGGGGGAGAAAAATAACAAAAATAAACAGGAACAAAGTTAGGAAAAACTAAACCAAAGAAGACAAAAAAAGGAAAGGAAAAGCAAAAGGTGAAAAGATGTAAAAACCTTAAGAAAAAAAGAAAGAAAAGAGGAACAAAATAAAATAAAATAAAAAGAAAACGGGGCAAAAAAACTAAAGAAAAGGGAAGTAAAAAAGCTGGAAAATAAACAACATTTAAAAAAGGAAAGAAAACAGAAACAAAAATTGGTACAGTCAACAACTCCGAATCCAATTAAAACAATACATACAGTATTGACCAATCACAAGAGAGAAAAAAAATCCTCTCAGAGGAGTCAGCTCCCTATTGGTGGGTGACCGGCTCCCGACGTTGACTCCCAAAAAGCGGCTGATAGAGCCGTTTCGTTCGCCAATGCCAAATGACAAGAAGCGGCAACAATATGGCGGCGGCTGCGGCGGCGTCCGCGCAGTTAGCCCGCTCGCCCGTCCTATTTTAAACGGGGACGAGCCGTCACCATGAGCCTCTGCTCCAACTTCTTACGGTACGTTTTCCCCGCCGACGCTCTTCCTCACGGCCGCCTTGCCTGCCACCAAGCCGGCGTTCGCTTCTATTTCGGTGGCGTGTTGAAGCTAAAGCTAACGGCTGCTAAGCTAGCGTCAAACATCAACAAACAGTCGCTGTCATCATATTATGCTTAAAAGTCACACTACTTATCACTATCTAATAGAAATTAACGACATATTTCCGAAATATGACGCTTGTTTTTTTTCTATGCAATTTTGCTACGTAGCTATACTGTTTTGTTGTTGCTAACGTTGAGCTTGTGTGACGTCACGAGCGTGCATTCTGACAGTCGGCCTTTTGGATTTGTGATGACGTCATAGTGACGTCATACTTTAAATGTCTTACTGGATGCTCTTGTGTTGTGTTTACGAGCAGGCAGGCGGAGGCCCTGAAGGCGGACATGACAGGTGAGCACGTCCATCACACCCTTAACGTCACTCAGCACCTGTTTCCATGGTAACAGCATGGGAAAAAGTTCCAAAACTGGAGAGCATCGAAAATGTCTTGTCTTTGCTTGGTTCATTGCTTCTCAATCATTTCCGCCTTAAGTAGGCATTAGCAAATCAAGTTAAACAAACTGAAATTTCTCATCAGCACCTTAAACCGATGGTCCTCAAAGTGAAGTGAAATTGCACCTTCACTACACTAGGGGCAGTGGCGTTTTCAATGGCAGTGTGTTTTGTTTACATTTAGCCTCTACGCCAGTTGTATGGAACCTATGGTTCTTTTCATGAGTCCATATTGCAGTGTCTGAAACTCATGAGAAAAAGTTAGCGGACACCAGGGCAGATAACTCTGCGCCATTTTTATCAACTTGAAACACTAAGACGACTAATCACAGTGTTGAGGATTGATTATCAGAATATATAACAGAACAACACTTTAAAATGAAGTTTATTATAAAACTACTTATAACATTCTTTGCATGTATATGACATCGCCGTTTTCCATCAACCATCAGTATGTACCTGTATTGACTCATCTTCATTAATGCAATGTTTGCGTTGCGTCATTTGCTACAAGCCACGTGAACTCCTCTTTTCATGATGCTTTTAATGTTCGTTTACGCTTTGTAGCGTCATAAATTGTTAGCTTCTTTTGAATATTCTGGGGCTGAGGTTTTGGCTCGATTCCTGACCACTTCTCAATTTTTCTTGTGTTCCCTGTGCATCGAAATGATATGCAAATGCATGACCTTATAACGCTCGGGAAAGTCCGGAAGCACCAAGTTATTGGATGCAGGTTTATGATTGGTTGCCGAGTATGCAAATTTCCAAACAAACCGAAATTTCCAAACCGAACGAAGATTTCGAAATCGGAAAAAAGCAAACGTTTGATTTGAAAAAAAAAACATTTTTATTTTTTTGATAAGTTGTCGGCCATCCGGGCTGAGACGCTAAGTAAGTTGTACGCCCAATGTAAAAGATGCACGCCCCGGGCATCCAGGCAGACGTTATTTCAGACACTGCTTATAGCTCAAACATAAACTAGAACTTGTGCACTTATTCATCTTATAATTAATGGCAGCACCGATTTGCACACACGCAAAGCCCAGACTATACCGAAGGTTTTGGTCTAGTATTGATTGGCCACAATTTTAACGACGATTTACAGTCAAGGTGTCACAAACTAAACAATCCTTTATCTGGAAGCTTACTAAACAATATATGTTCATTGTTGGGATACCTTAAACTAAAAAAACACTAAACCAACTTCAAATTCAAAACAAACTTTTTACCCAGAAGGTCTAGCAAAGCACCCAGAGCAATTCGAATGGGTGATTAGTAGGAATGGGCATAGCTACACACAATAAAGGAAGCGTGTACTCCTTGTTCTCGCATAGCACTGCCTTCACTGAAGGTAAATACGTTGGCATCCTCATTTGCAGTATTTTGGGACATATTTTATATAGGAACTTTGCCTGCACCTTCTTTTGAACCATTATTTAGGACAAAAATGACAATTACGATGAGCCGCTACACACTAAAGAATTTCAAGTGGTATATTTGTACTGATATAGGACACAGGCTCTGGTGTATTCTTATTTCATAGATTTTATCCAATCATCAAACATCACAGTGAAATGTGCTAAAAAAAATAAGCTTTTGTCTTGAGGGCAGGTTCGGCGGTGTTATTGAATTTTGTCTTCAGATGTATGTATGTGGCTTTCTCAAGTTGAAAATGAAATCATTTTTGCGGGTTCCCGACCCCTGCTCATATAAGCATTTAGTATGACGTGTAGACCCAAAGTGTAGCAGGCCCTCAGGTGGCTCCATGAAAACATTTTTTAACATGAATGTAGCAGTGTTAAAATGTAGTTTAAATGTAAATGTAACAACAAGGACACCCAAAACAATATATTTATGATATATAATATGTATATTTACAATATGTGTGAGTTCCTGAGAAGTTGCGCAAGTAACAGCATTCACAAAGGTGATCAATTAGTAAAATAAAAATGTTTTAAGGAGCGGATGTCGTATCCTGGGAGTCTAGAGTAGGCGGTCTGTCTTACTTAGGTACTTCTTATTTAGCCTCCAATCACACATGTTTCGGCGTTGGGCAGATTCGAAGCTGCCAACGGCCGAGGTGTGGACATCGCGTCAGGCCCTGCAGGACTTGTACCAGAAGATGCTGGTGACGGACCTGGAGTATGCCTTGGACAAGAAAGTGGAGCAGGACCTGTAAGGGGTCGGCGCTCACTGTAAGAAGCTTGTCAAGCGTCCGGGTTTGTGACTTTTTTTGTGGTCCTTGCAGATGGAACCACGCCTTCAAGAACCAGATCACCACCTTGCAGAGTCAGGCCAAGAACCGAGCCAACCCTAACCGCAGCGAGGTCCAGGCCAACCTGTCCCTTTTTCTGGAGGCGGCCAGCGGATTCTACACACAGGTCAGCTGCGACTACAGACAGTGTTAATCATGTGAACAAAACACTGTAAGCGGTTACAGTTGCTCTTTACCTCATTTTAAAAGTAAATCCGTTACTCCCCTGATTACTGACACCAAAAAGTAGCGCATTGCTCTGAAAGTAACTATCCAGCTGCAAATGACCGTGTACACTAGCAGACCCCTTAAAACTGCTTTAAAATGGCTACATTATAAAATGAATTGAAAAAATGTGTACTCAAGCCTGTGGAAGCAGTAAAGCTTGTGCAATGAGTGCTTGCAAACCAATCCTTAACCGGGGCACTCCGTATTGTTTTATCCCCACGTGCTGCTGACCATTCCCTACTGATGACTTAACCCAATATGTGTATATAAGCCGAACCCTCGATTTGACGTTTTTATTTAAAAGTCCTAAATTCTGCCTTTGATGTGAGTATATACCATAGGGAGAATATCAGCATTCTCTTACTCTTTGCTTAAGATGGCGCCGCTGTAACTGTGTTCTGCTGTACTGTAGGAAAATATAATTAGAGCTACCCTTCGGTGAATGATGCTGGCAGATTAAAATTTGGAGTAGCAGTTTCCAGGATTCAGAGGACATTGTAATGATCTGCATTTTACAAGTACAAGAATAACGCACAATGCAGCAATGACAGTAGAGTTACGAAAATGTTATTAATAACAGGTTAGAGTACTCATTACCGACAAAAGTTATTGACTTCCAGGAACATGTTTCTTTGTAACCTGTTAGTGCTAACACTGCTCTTAACATACCACACACACTGTTTCTGAATGTGGGCGTGGCCTCGATAAACGAGGCTGCAAAGATTAGTTGACGTTGTCGACAAAAATCAAAAATAGAAATAGTCGACCGTGAACCTCATTGTTGACTATTGTACCAGTCACAAAATCCATCAGAGTGATGCAGTTTACATGATTATAATCTGCCGAGAGATGATTATGTGCAACGGCATCTTGGTCTCGAGCCATAACATACAGAAACGATAGTGTCATCATCAAGCACGAGTACCGAAACTTGTAATGTTTGAGAGCATTTTAGCATGGATACAGCTTTTAAAGTTTGCAAAGCAGACCTTACCTATCATGGCTGTATCTCGGCTATACACCAACATGTAAAGAAAGCGGTCAGACAGTTAAACAAAACGGAGTCTTGTCTCGCCTCGGTAAAATTCAAATCAATACAGTTTTTATGGCATGCGTTGTACATTTTATACACATATATTTGACTATAAAAAAGAACGTGTGCATTATGCCAGACTGTGCTTGACAAACATATTTGAAATGAAACGCTTGCATACCCTGAGCTTCTTGTCACTTGTAAACATGGTCTGTGTCCAGGTTACAACACACTATCCATGTTTACAACTTGAATATGTACAACTCTAGATGCTCGTTTTCATTTCTGTATCAACATTGTCGTTGCAACGAACATCAGTTGATAAAACCGTTGAAGTTCTTATGTCATGGACTTTACCGTTGACCACTGAATGTACTTGAGAAACTGCACATCAATTTTTGGTTTCAAATGAGCCTGTTCTTGGTTTACATGGATACAAAAATGTTGACTTGATTTTAATTCATGATTTATATGCCTGTCCCTAAAAAAGGACAGATAATGTTTTTATGTCTCTACTGACCGAGCACTGTGCTGGTTGATTGGCACTTTTATTTAATTTTTCTACGAATACGGAGTATGTTTAATAAAAGATGTATTATCATTGTAGCCATTTTTTGTGTTTATTATCATTCGACCCATCATTAAATCCTCATCCTATATGTAAGAAAATGTAATTATTATGTGGGGATCGGTGACTAGTTGGCTTTCAAAGTAGTGGTTAGTTGCAGCCCCAGTGCTTGGTGCTGTGACCTGACACGGCAAATGTGTGCAGCTGTTGCAGGAGCTTTGCAGCGTCTTCAACGTGGACTTGCCGTGCCGCGTCAAATCTTCGTGGTTGGGCATCATCAGCAACCGAAAGACGAGCGGCGGCATCGTGACGCCGCAACCGAGCTCGTGCTCGTACATCTGCCAGCACTGCCTTGTGCACTTGGGCGACATCGGTGAGGAGGCAGAACCACTGGGAGGCTCGCCCGATGGCGTCTGACGCTCTTTTTTTTTTTTTTTTTTTTTTTTTTGCATCTTTCCAGCCCGCTACCGCAACCAGACCAGTCAGGCCGAGTCCTACTACCGACACGCCGCGCAACTCGTCCCTTCTAATGGTGAGTCTGCATTGTGGCGGCCACGTTGGGTCAATAATCGCTCGTCGGGGTGCTATACCTGAAAGGGGTTGCCACATTTGTAGATTCGCTCAGCTGAAGAACATAAATTCAAGAGACAAACACTAACTGCACGAGCAATCTGCAACCCTTTTTGATTTTTATTCGAAACAAAAGTGGGAGAAGGTTTGTAGCCAAAATGCAAGATAATATAAATGATGCAATCTTTCAGGTCAACCGTACAACCAGCTGGCCATCCTGGCATCGTCCAAAGGAGACCACCTGACCACCATCTTCTACTATTGCCGCAGCATCGCCGTCAAGTTCCCTTTTCCTGCCGCCTCCACCAACCTGCAGAAGGCGCTCTCCAAGGCTCTCGAGAGGTTAGCCCAGTGCTCATGTTTTTCTTGTTACCGTGTTTGAAGAAGCGGTTGAGAAAATGTTTTTCTAGTTTGAAATATTTTTGTCTCATCTTTTATTTGCCCTACTTTTTGAGCATAAATTTACACGTCATGAATGACTTCAAGGCAGTGATGTGCAGTCGTGGGAAGCAGGTGAGGCAGTACCTCACCTGTCATCAGGAAAACAAAACATATACTTGTATTAAAAAGAAATAGATTATTTAGTGTTAAAGTTCTTTCTTATTTAACTTGACCATTTGGGGATTTTTTTTTATGTATAAAATGGCTGGATTTTCACAGGATCTTATAAATATAATGAGTATATAATGTATTTTTGTGCTGAGCAGACTCGCCGTGAGGCACACAATTTTCTTGCCTCGTGTCAGAGAACAATATTGGGACCAAGGATTAATATTTGGTGCACTCTTCAGCCCCAAACAACTGGTTAGTGATAGCTGTCTATTAGGGCGGCACCGTTTTGGAAAAAAAATCGAATTGCGATTTTTCAGACCTAAATTGCGAGTCCAATGCGATTTTCGATTTTAAATGAAAAGCGCATTTCCTTTGCAAGTTTTTTTTTTTTTCGTGGAGAACAAACATACTGACATGCAAACATAACTTATGACATAGACTGAGAGTATGCGACTGTGACAAAATATCAACTATAGATGTACAAATAAAAACAGAATTGCAGTTGAATACATGGTCTTTATAGTGACTATATAAAAGGACAACGAAATAGGAGGGCTATTCCTTTCAGAGAGCGGCTGACAAAATACACGCTAGAGCAGTGATTTTCAACCACTGTGCCGTGAGAGATCGTCAGGTGTGCCGTAAGAAATTATCCAATGTCACTTTTTAAAATTTAACATTTTATGAAACATTTCTGAATCATTTTCTGCAAATATTATGTCATTGTCAAGTGTCTGTGCTGTAAAAACTGGGGGAATTATAAATTATATTGTAATTAAACATACTGTTCAGTGTAATTTTACAACATTTTTGGTTAGTGGTGTGCCGCGAAATGTTTCCAATGTAAAAAAAACGTGCCCTGGCTCAAAAAAGGTTGAAAAACACTGCGCTAGAGTGTCCCCACGACCTCTGCAAGGTCTTTGTGATGATTAAAATGCGAGAGTCACAAACGTAGCACTTTTCCATGAGTAGTAGCCCCAAGTTGTCACTTTCATGGGTAATGGATCTGGTATTGGTGACCACCCACGTTTGGCAGCAGTGTCTTGAGAGTTGTTAGCCTAGCTGTTATCTTTCCCATCCGACGCCGCCTCAGTCAGCTTTTCTTTGCGCTTTTCTGACTTTCCTCAGAGTCCAATTTATTTAATGATTTTATTTTCAATGTAACGAGCCACTAAAGCTACGAGTCGTGGCTGTGTTTTGTTAGTCCTTTGTGCACGCTCTGCATGACTGACTGGCAGCTTACACCAGCATATCAAAGTCGCTCACACACGCATTGCAAACCTTTCCTGGTCTTTATTGGTTGGTTCCAATAAAACCTGCTTCTCATTGGCTGGCGCTGTTGAACCACGAAACGTACTAATTTCTGTTGGCCAAACACGCCATCACACAAATAACAAACAGGAACCAGGAATCATTGAAAAAAAAGCAGTGCTTTGCGGTTACACTATCGCACTGCGTTACATTGTGATATCGATTTGATTGCAGCCCTACTGTCCAGTCACCTTTTTTCTTGTTGCACAGACTTTTTAACAATAGAGGATTACCTATCTATTAATGCTTTAATTCAAAAGGAGCATTATGTAGTGTATTACTGTGCTGAAAGTCTGCAGGTGCAGAGTCAGGCACACAATTCACTTGCCCCATGGCAGAGGGCAATGATGGGAAGTATTTTGATTTGGCACCCTAAACAACAGATTTAGTAAGTATTAGCATGCTAACAGCAAGTCAAGCCATCTAGTCATTTTTTCCTCAATGCATGAACCTTTTTTTTTTACATATTTAATAATGCTTTTATCCAAAAGGAGCAGCAAATAGACTTCATTTATAATTTTAGGTAAGACAAAAAAAACATTTTTTTTCCCATGATACAGTGCAGATTGCTTTCTTGCTCTGGCAATCTAGTGATAAGACGTAGCTTCATTCATTTCTAAATCTAACCGTGCCTCACCAGACACCAACCTCACTGCACGTCACTGGTCCCAAGGTATTTTCTATACAACTTTGTTGGGATTTCTTTGTAAAAACTAGCTGATGTTTTCTCAGTCGTGAGGACATGAAAGGCAAGTGGAGCGTTTCGGACTTCATCAAGGCTTTCATCAAGTTCCACGGACACGTCTACCTCAGCAAGAGCGTTGAGCAGCTGGATGCGCTCCGAGAACGATTGGAGGAGCAATTCCAAGTAAGAGGGTGATAGTGCCTCATTCAGAAGCCGCCTTTGGATGCTGATGTGTTATTTTTTTGTGAACGCAGAGGCTGATCCTTCAGAAAGCCTTCAGTTCCCAGCAGTTGGTCCACCTGACGGTCATCAACCTGTTTGAGCTTCATCACCTGCGAGAGACTATGGCAGACGGGCAGCAGACCATCAGCTGGGGCCAGTTGCTCGCACTTTACAGTAAGGAACACATTCGGCCCCTTTGACCTTCCATTGCAGGTTGAAAGCATTTGCTAAGGTTTTGTTATGTTAATACATTAGTAGACACTCAAAATAAGTAGAGAATATATCAATGGATTTTGAAGTTGCAAGTAGAATGGGGTAGGACTGTGAAAAAAACGCCAAGATGGAAAAAATCCAACCTGTTCTTAAGGTCACTAATTCAGATCCAGAAGAAACTAATGATAAGTTTATAGTTTGACAGACACTCAACATATGCTCGGTAGATATCAATACATTTTGAACTTTTAAGGAGAACAGAAGATGATTGTACAAAGCATTCAATATGTGCAATATTTGGCTTTAAAGACCAGTTGATAAGCTTAAAAGTATACTCGAAATAAAGACAGAAGACTTCAATCGATTTGAATTTCCATGGAGAACAGGGTAGAGCCCAAACTTCAGATAAGAAATTAGAGCCCTTTTTATTAAATCTCCTTGGTTACAAAAGCAGATCTAAAGGGTGTGGTTTTCAAAGAACAGCAACAATGCATACCAGTGAAAATAACAAACAACAAAGTGCTTTATTAGTCAAAATAACAAACTGGCATCCTATACAATCTCCTATCCAGGTATCCAATATTAAAACTAATTCAACTTACCAGGTTTATTTATGTTTTTGTTTGTTTATGGGTAATTTTTTTAGAATGTCGTTCCTTTTTGAAATATCCCTGACATGCCTTTTTCTCAACTTTATCGAGCCTAGCCGGGATTAGCTACGATATAAAAAGTAGTTGGGCGTTGGCTTGACAGTGGTCATTTTTAACTGTTTCAAAGAAATCCCCCTATTTTGGGTTTTCCGGAAGGGGCCTTTTGGCATTGGTTTCAGTTTACTAAAGAAGTTGCTACAGAAAATGACAAACTAGTTGATGCGTTTTCTTTCTTTCTTCTTATTTCTTGCACTCTGTATTCTTTAGAAAAGTGTTATAAGAACGACACTTGTCAACATGGCAGTAGCTTACGCCATCGCTTGGATTATTTTGCATCTTCACGGCCTTTCCTTCTCTCCTCAGTGTCCATCCTGGGCATCATGTGCAGCCAGGTTCTCCTGAATAAGAACCGCAACGAGGAGGAGATGACAGGCGAGTGTCCTTTGCCGGCCATCAAGGTTTCTCTGGACTGGCTCCGCCTGAAACCCGCGGTTTTCCACGAGGCTCCCGTCCACCAGAGGCAGCAGTGAGTCAACCTTTGTTTATGCCATCTGGTAGCAGTGCTAATTCGCTTTTTGGTCTTTCTTTACTTTCAGTGTGTGGCCATGGCTGGTGTCCATCCTCAACAGTTTCCAGCCCAAAGACCAGAACACAACAACATCCTCTGGTACGTAGAGTGTTGTGACGCCACTCACTGGCGTTTAGCATTTTGCTTCATTTTCAGAGGGCATATTTTGGAGGAAAACCGGGCAGCACAGCGGCGCAGTGGTTAGCGCATGTGTGGCACAGTTCTGAGGTCGTGAGATCGAACCTCCTGTGTGGAGTTTGCATGTTCTCCCCTTGCTTGCGTGGGTTTCCTCCGGGCACTCCAGTTTCCTCCCACATTGCAAAAAAAATACATGTTAGGTTAATTGGCCGGTCCAAATTGTCCCTAGGTGCGATTGAGCGAGAGAATTGTCTGTCCCTGTGTACCCTGTGGCTGGCTGGCAACCAGTTGAGGGTGTCCCCTGCCCACTGCCCGAAGATAGCTGGGATGAGCTCCAGCACCCCCGCGACCCTATTGAGGATTAGCGGTGCAGAAAATGGATGGATGGATCTTTTGGAGGAAAACCACGCTAATGTAAAATCGTTTTTGAGTTTTTCTTTGGCATTAATGGATTTTTTAGTTTCTGGAGTGTTTGAGTCATTGTCGAGTTTTTGTGCGGGTTTTTTTTCTTCAGTTTAGGGTTTTTAGAGTGTTTTTAGAAATGACGTTCTACAGCCAACAATTTCCTCACGCAATTGGCGCCAAGTATGCGGCAGGCTTTATAAGAGGAAAAAGGAGCAGGTCCAAATTATCGTATTTGTCTTCAGTGACGCCGCTGCCTGAAGAGTTTGAGCTTCAGGGCTTCTTAGCGCTCCGTCCGGCTCTCAGGTAAGTTGTTCGTCACCGTTATCCCCGCCCCCTGGGTTTTTAGAATGCTTTCGCCCTTTCAGGTCTGTGGACTTCACCAAAGGGCACCAAAGTGTTCCGGTGGACCGCGAAGCGCTGCTCTTGCGAACGCGTCACCAGAGACTTGTGGCCCTTGGAAAATGGATCGCCGAAAACCAGCCAGGGTGAGCGCAGCTAACTACGTTTTTCTTAGCTACATTTTCTTGCTTCCAGAAACCAGAATTGCGTAAATAAGTTGTCCGATCAGACAATGGTTACATCACTAAGTTATACTTTAAAATTGGCTTTGCTTCCGGATCTTTATTTTATTTTATTTATTTTTTTTTATGAAGGCTGTGACCAGGACGCCACCATAATAAAAATGTTTTTCTCCTGTCATCATTTCAAATAGGCCTTAAAATTAAATGGCTAAGAAGTTTATTCTCTTTTTAATGTTAAACACTTCCAAAGGAGATCTCATAGGGTGCATTTTTGTTACTTTGACTATTATTGCCCGATGTTGTTTGTTGTTTTATGCACCGTTCACATCGTCATTTTCAGCCACTAAATGTTGCTGATCTTTGAATTCTACACCCTTTAACGCAGATATGCTTTTTGTAACCCTAGGAAATTAAAAAAAGGGGCTCAGGGAAGGTCTTTTAGAACATATTGGAATTTCATATGAGCTTTGGGCTCTCCCCCCTGTTCCCTTGCAAGTTCAAAATCCATTAATGTCCTTGTTTCTAATTTCTGAACTGTAAACTTAACAACTGCCAATCAAAAAATTATCCCATGACACACATGGTTGGCTTTTTTACACAATAACAAGATAACGACATGCACGGGTGCAGCAGCTCATAGCAATTCAGTTATTTTTTGTCTTAAGTGTTGTGTCTAATTTCGTTGCAGTCAATGTTTACTACGCTGTGATCATGGATGATAAAGACAATTCTATTGATGTTTTCTTATAGACTCATTCAGTGTCGCGCCAACAAGGACGGGTTGCTGCTTTTCCTCACCGACATTCCCGAGCAGGCCATCCCAGAGCCGGAGGAGGCGGAGCCCTGCGTGCTGCAGGAGGCGTCCAATGGGGAGAGAGTGCCTTGCGAGGGCGCCAACGCTGGCCTCAAGTCGGTGCTGTCGGCAGGAAAAACCACAGGATCCTACTCCGACATTGCCGAGCGCCCCGTCGTCACCTTCAAGGAAAACATCAAACCGATCCCAACAAAAGACGGCACCAAAGAGCGACAGCCGCCGCCGCCGGGTAAAAACGAGCCCAAGAGGGACGGGAAAAGGAAGTGCGAGACCAAGAAAGCCGCTCAGGAAAAAAATTCTGAGGCTGGGAAGCAGGTTAGTAAGACCAGGGTTCCCGCAGACCTTCGAAAAGTCTTAAAAGGCATTGAATTCATTATTGTAATAATAAGGCCTTGATTTGCACTAATATGTCTCAATTCCAATTGTCGAAAGTCTTAAAAATGTGAACACAAAAATTTAGTAATATTTATTCGTTTTCAGCATCCAGGGAGTAAGTTTACTTGTTTTGTGTTTTCCAAGCAAATGTTGTTGTCCATATTGGTCATGAATACAGCAGTGGTATGTTTTTCAAAAAAAGTTTTTTCGGTCAATTTTCAACATTATAGAAAAAATTCACTAATGTGGAATTAAGTTATTTGGAATTAAATTATCTGGAATTAAGTTATCTTGCAGTTTTGACTGATGATCCATTAAGTACTGTAAACATCCTTTTTATTTATTGTGTTTTGTTAAATTCAACTGTTTTTTGTCAACTTTGTCTTTAATTTGATTTCAAAAGGCATTAAAGAGACATAAAAAAAGTCTTGAATTTAACTTGCATTAAGCTGTAGCAACCCTGGACACGTTTAAAGTTGAGTAGACACTCGAGTAAGGAGAGAAGACACGTATGGCTGTTAAACTGGCCATGAGAATAGGAGAGAATTACACAGAACCATCAAGATGTAAAATTCAAACTAGAAGGACCAACTGTTAAATCTATAATTGAGTAAACACTCCAAATAAGGAGATAAGACATCGATAAATTTTGAACTTGGACAAGGAACAGGAGAGAACTGTAAAAAACACTCACAATGTCGAATAACTCGTCTGTTGAGCCCTTTCAGTTAATTTATCTCCTAAACTTCTACATTCTTTGTTGTAAGCCAGGAAAAATTAAACTTTATCAAAGAGCTCCACAAGTAATTTTATTATTTAAGTCTCCTGAATTGCAAAAAGCATATCTGCCTTAGCCGAAAGTAACAATGATGCAAATAGTACATAATAGTCAAAATAACATACAATAATAGTCAAAATAAGGAACAACCATGTTATGCAATTTCCTTTGGAGTTTTCCAATAGTAAAAACAGAACTTAACTCTTCATTGTTCGCAAGCAGAAATGAAACTTGACTTAAAAAAAGAGCTCATCAAATTATTTTATTATTAAAATCGGAATTACAAAAAAAAACAGATCTGCGCTAAAGGTTGTGAAAATTAAATCCACAGGATTTGACAATGATGTAAACACTGCATGATAGCCCAAATAATGAACTGGTATCCTATCCAATCTCCTTTGCAACTGTCCAATACTTAAAACAGAATACACTTGTCACCAATTGTGACCGTGATGAAAACAGTGCATAATAGTCAAAATTTACAAACAGTGAAGTGTAATGGTCTAAATAAGGAACTGGCATCCTATGCATTCCTTTTGCAGGTGTCTAAAACTAAAAGCATGATAAACTTTTCACAAAGAGTGAAAATGATGTATAGTCAAAGTAAGGAACTGGCATCCTATTTAATCTCTCTTGTAGGTGTCCAATATTAAAGACAGAATCAATTTATTAGTTGGCAACACCTATGTTCTCGTTGATCATCTTTTGTTGATTTGGTCCTTTTCCATTTTGGGTCCTCCTCCTTTCAGGTGAAAGCTCAGGTTGAAGTGAGGAAGACTCAGGTGTCAGAGGCCAAGAAGAGTCTGGCTCCTCCCACGCAGGCCACCACCTGTTCTTCTCAGTTCATCCCCATCCATCATCCCGCCGCTTTCCCGCCCCTGCCGAGTCGCCCCGGTAAGTACTCGCCCCTGAACACAAAAACGGCGGTCTCTTGAACGCCGGCCGGTGTCTTGTTTCGCAGGCTTCCCACCATCGGCCTTCGTTATCCCTCCTGCGGTGGCGTTCCCGGCGGGCCTGCAGGTGAACCCGGGCTTCGCCTTCTCGGCCGGGGTGTCGGTGCCCGCCCCCTTCCTGCAGCAGGCGGCTGGCGGGGGCAAACCTTCGCATATCCCCTACAGTCAACAGAGGCCCTCGGGGCCTGGCCAACAACCGGCCCCCTCCCAGTTGCAAGGGGCGTCGCCCACCAAGCCCGGCCAGCAGGTGCCCATGGCCAACAGTCCGACACACCTGCAGCAGGTATGTTCCACAAAAAAAGACCAGATGAGTAGTTGCAGGCTAGATAAAATTGTACACCGGGCTGTGAGTTTGTCACCTATGCTCTAGAGCAGGGGTGGTGAACAAGTTTGACACAAAGAGCCAAGATTTTTAACTGTGCGAGTCAAAGAGCCACACCACGCACTGACCTGCCATGACAGACGGACACACACAATTAAAAACACATTTCCCATAACACACTCCTCTCCTTACGATACAACAAGTATTGTTCTTGTGTTGATTTCAAAGAAAGTGTCCACCCTCAATACACACAAAAAAACTAACCATGAAACAAGAGCCACCGTATATAGAAAATATGATGAGGCAAAGAGCCGCATTCTTATCGGCCAAGAGCCACGTGTTCGCCACCCCTGATATAAAGGCAACAAAACTTTTAAAGGTCCTCCCCGAGCCCTTTCTTATTATTATTTTTTTCAATTTACCAAGAGACGGCAACATTTCACAATAATAATCAAGATAACTGGCATCTTCTGCGAAATCCTTTACAAGTGTTCAGTAGTCAAAATAGAATTGCATTTTTTATTGTAAGTAAGCGCAATAATGTTATCATCCCTATATGGCCATTGATGACCTATGGGGCCCTCCAATGGCAGTTGGTGGTGCTAGCTTGTTTGTGGTTGTGACGTTTGGTGTGTTTGTGTCGTTTCAAGGCTTTCCTGCAGGACGCGGCGCTGTGGAGTCCAGCCCAGGCCCAGCAGGCGGCGCTGCATAAACTTCCGGCATCGGTGCACATGTCGCTCAAGCCGCAAAGCTTCTACCTGACCCCTCAGGACGCCCTCAAAGTCTACGAACAGCAGCAGGCAGCGCCCGGCTCTGACAAAAAGCACAAGTTCCCGCCCTACTGGGATGCCGCCTCCTTCAGGGCATCCGATGACAGGACCAAGCGAGCGCCGCCTCACGAGCAGGATCCCCGAGGGACCCCATTTCAGGTAACGCACGCACTCAAACAGGGATCGGATTGCGCTCTGGTTTGATGCTAACGGCTCGGCTTTGCTAATTACCTGTTGTAGGGCTGCAACCATTCCTCGATGTTGTCGACTAAAATTGATAATAGAAATAGTCGGCGATAAATTCCATTGTCGATTATGGTCACCGGACATGTTTAAGTCAGAGTGTAAGTCGCGTTTTTGGGGCAAATGTATTTGATAAAACCCAACACCAAAGACACACATTTCATCTTGAAAGGCAATTTCAAAATAATAGAGAGCAACGATCAGAACAAGTTTATATGGCATACGAACATAAATTAATGACACGCCTTTTGATATCAGTAAAGACGTAATATACTAAGAGTTATTCAGCCTACTCTAGAATAAAAAACATGCTTACCAAACTATCATTTTCACTCCAAATCTCTGAATCCAATGACATTTTCCTCCTCTGTCACTGTCACGTTAAACAACCCGTCGCTTCCGCCTTCCAATTCTATGTCGCCTCCGTCAGACTTTCTAAAACAAAACACATGGTAAACCGTTGCAAATCCATGCATAGAATGCTTCAAAGTGTGCGCAAAAGAGATCCAACTCTTCACAATGGGACAGTCGGCGCTTTCCAGTCACATACAGTATATACAGTCGTATGTAAAAGTTTGGGCACCCCTGATCATTTTCAAGATTTTTCTTTATAAATCATTGGTTTTTCGGATCAGCAATTTCAGTGAAATATATCATATAGCAGGCAAACACAATGATATCTGAGAAGTGAAATGAAGTTTATGGGATTTACAGAAAGTGTGCAATAATTACTTAAACTAAAGTAAGCAGGTGCATGAATTTGGGCCTCCATGTTGTTTTATTGATTTGAATACCTTTAGCACTAATTATTGGAACACAGATCAGATTTTGTTTGATAAGCTCATTGAACCTTGACCCACATAGACATGTGGAGCCAATCATGAGAAAGGGTATTTAAGGCGTCCAGTTGCAAGTTGTTCTCCTCTTTGCATCTTCTAAGGAGTGGCAACATGAGAGCCTCAGAAAAACCGTCAAATGACCTAAAAACAAAGATTGTTCAACGTCATGGTTTAGAGAAGGAATACAAAAAGCTAGCTCAGGGATTTAAGCTGTCAGTTTCCACTATGAGGAACATAGTTAGTAAATGGAAGAACACAGGCACAGTTCTAATTAAGGCCCGGAGTGGCAGGCCAAGAAAAATCTCAGATAAGAAAGGGTGAAGGATGGTGAGAACAGTCAAACTCAACCCACATACCATCTCCAAAGACCTACAACATGATCTTGCTGCACATCGTGTCACTGCGCATCGTTCAACTATTCAGCGCATCGTTCAACTATTCAGCGCACTTTGCACAAGGAGATGCTGTATGGGACAGTAATGCGTCAGAAGCCTTTTTTGCACACTTGCCACAAACAGTCGCTTGAGGTATGCTAAAGCACATTTGGACAAGCCAGCTTTATTTTGGAATAAGGTGCTGTGGACTGATGAAACTAAAATTGAGTTATTTGGACATAACAAGGGGCGGTATGCATGGCGGAAGAAGAACACAGCATTCCAAGACAAACGCTTGCTACCCACAGTGAAAATTGGTGGTGGTTCCATCATGCTGTGGGGCTGTGTGGCCAGTCCAGGCACTGGCAATCTTGTTAAAGTTGAAGGTCGCATGGATTCCAGTCAGTATCAGCAGATTCTTGCGAACAATTTTCTAGAATCAGTGACAAAGCTGAAGTTGCGCCGGGGCTGGATACTTCAACAATACAACGACCCCAAACACTGCTCAAATTCTACTAAGGTATTCATGCAGAGGAACAAGTACAATGTTCTGGAATGGCCATCTCAGTCCCCAGACCTGAATATTATTGAAAATCTGTGGTGTGATTTAAAGCGGGCTGTCCTTGTTTGGAAACCATCAAACCTGACTGAAGTGGAGATGTTTTGTAAAGAAAAATGGTCAAAACTACCTTCAACCAGAATCCAGACCCTCACTGGAAGTAATAGGAAGCGTTTAGAGGTTGTTATTTCTGCAAAAGGCTGATCTACTAAATGTTGATGTCATTTTTCTGTTGGGGTGCCCAAATTTATGCACCTGTCTACTTTTGTCAAAGCAATTATTGCAAACTTTCTGCAACTCATATGAACTTCATTTCACTTCTCAGATATCACTGTGATTGTCTTCTATCTGATATATTTAACTGCAATCGCTGATCCGAACAACCAACGATTTGTAAAGGAAAATCTTGAAAATGATCAGGGGTGCCCAAATTTTTGCATACGACTGTACAATATATCACTCAAGATTAAAAATCAAATAGGTAAATTGCAGATATATTTATTGCTTTGCAATATACAAGATTTACACCAGATTTTTTTTTCAATTGGCCTTGAAAGTGCTTGAAAAGTGCTTGAATTTGGCTATGCAAAATGTGTACGAACCTTGGATATGTGGCCTAGACCGGTGACATCGTACAGACACGTATTTGGTTCTCAACAGTCCGATAAGTTAAGGGGTTCAAATAGTCATTTTTTTAAAGCCCTCCCGAGCTGTGGTCTGACTTTGTCCCTCCCCCTTTTCCTTGGTCCCGCCTCCTTTCCCCGCCAATCAGGAGAGCGGCCGCTCGCCTCTTCTGCCCCCCGACTTGCTGCAATCTCTGGCGGCCGACGTCGAGGACAACGACGGGGCGCTCTTTTCTAAGCCGCCGCACGATTTCTTCCGGGCTCTTTCCGCTCCTCTTAGCGCGCTTCCCGGACACGACATCTTTGTACGTACTTCCATTTCCCTGCTCCGCGACTTCCTTTTCCCGCTTCCCGTCCGTCGCCGTCGACTTCCGCGTCCTCGTCGTCCCTCACGCGGTGTCCTTTATCTTTCCAGCTGACCAATCAGGGGCGACGGATGGACGGCGGCCCCGAGGCGCTCGGCCAATCGTCCGCACTCTTGTCCGCGCAGGTGAGCCCCCTCTCCTAGCTCCTCAACTCGTCTCTTAGCGCCGTTTCAAACTCATCCGGAGTCGGGTACAGTAGCTCAAAATTTACCCAATTAAGAGTACTGTTACTTCACAATAATGTGACTCAAGTAGAGGTAAAAATTGGCCATCCAAGTAATGATTAGAGTAAAATTAAAAAAGTACTAGCCGAAAAAACTACTCAA
Source organism: Urocampus carinirostris (assembly GCF_059441175.1). Taxonomy (NCBI): domain Eukaryota; kingdom Metazoa; phylum Chordata; class Actinopteri; order Syngnathiformes; family Syngnathidae; genus Urocampus; species Urocampus carinirostris. The sequence goes on along the minus strand of NC_142349.1, from coordinate 74,057,355 downwards.
GGACTGAGTAACTATAGAATATTCTTTTTTTATTCTTTTTTTTTCTTTCAAACCGCCCCGGTATTAGCAAGTTCATTCAAGCTGGCCCTATTCTAAATGAGGTTTTTTAAAATCAACGACCATGTTGCCTTGGTAATATATATCCATAACAAATTCCATAGCACAGAATCCCCGGTCAAGTTGTTAGCATGTATTCGTAAAACCTAAGTAAGATGTATCTGTTCTTTTGAACCTGGTTCTAGCAATAACAAAGTACCGTAAATTCCGGACTATAGAGCGCACCTGATTATATTCGCACCCACTACATTTCGGGAGGAAAACCGATTTTTTTACATACACAAGCCGCACCTGTATATTAGCCGCATGCGCCCACATTGAAAAATCGCAATACAAACACGAAATTAATCCTTACCCGATACAGTCCAAAAAACACAGACGGCAAATTAATCGGAAAATGATACCGGAACTTAACATTTAATGCAGACCTGCAGAGTCCAGGTGCCCGTTGAAAGTAATCCAAGGAAAAAAGTGTATATTTCCAAAGGTAAGGGTGGGAAAAATATATATCCACTATTGTCTGCCGCGTCCACAAACACGTCTCACCTTTACTCCACTTCCCGTCAGCCCGCGTTTGCCCCGCCACTTCTTTCTCATTTGCTCGTACAAAACATATCAGAATAAGTTTCTAAAATAAATACATTACAAAAATATACAGTTGCAAATACATATTATACATGGTTACACATATTTACAAAGAAAGACAGAGAGAGTTTTCAAAGCTTTAATAATAATATTATAACTTTCATCCCAAACCGTGCCTGTGAAGGGTAGCAAAACTCTACTAGCAACACGCTCGCAACACCGTAAACAGCTCTGTTAAAAAAACATACCGTACTTGTAGTAAGCACGGTAAACAGTCCGCATCTTCCGCCTTACAACTGACGTCATCAAAGTCGTCTTCCTTCAATATGAGAAAGAGACTTTGTCATGTCGTAGTTTCTTTTGTCTTTTATTAGCATATTTGGTATTGGAGTAATCCAAAAGTAATTGAAAGTAATCAAGTCAAAGTAACCCTACCCAACAATGTGGGGCAAGATTCCAATAGAACATTATACAGGGTTCACACGGGCTTGAAATCCTTAAATGCTTGAATTTTATTGTGTTTTTTCAGGGTTGAGAAGTTCTAGAATTTTGTGTGGAGTGCTTGTAAAAGCTTGAAATTGTTGTTGCCCATTGCATTTCTTTTTCCCTCAAACTGCCGCTGGTATTATTTTGTGCAGTGTTCTCTTATGAAGCGTCAGGGTTGAGACACTGTTCAGAACCACAAATATATTCCTGATTTACTCAAGATCTAAAAATCATACATGCTAACAGCTTTATGCTAACGGATACGTGCGAACAAGTTATGCTAACGGCTACATGCTAACAAGTGCGGGTCCAGCCAGTCCCCGCACTCGTATGCAACCGCAGTTAGATGCGTAGAACAGCATGATTTGGTACTCGAGAAACTGATAAGATGTACAAACCCTCAATATATATTTTCTCTGCCTTTTATTTGTTATCTTAGGAGTGTTGAATAATAATTATGATTTTCTTTTCGTGCAATCAGGAATTCAACCACAACAGCATCTTCAGTCAAGCCTACGGCAAAAACGTGGCGTGCGGTCCCAAGTGCGACACTCCCGTCATGCACCAGGAGACCTCTCTCTATTCGCTCTTCGAGTACACGCCCTGGTCGCCCTCGTTGCCCGCCAGCTCAGGTGATTGGATCCCGCTGCTAAGCTCCGCCCACAATGGCAATTGACCCTATCTCCTTCCTCAGATCACAGCACGCCGGCCAGCCAGTCCCCGCACTCGTCCAATCCCAGCAGCCTGCCGTCCTCCCCGCCCACTCACAACCACGCGGCGAACGCGGCCCCGCCCTTCTCCAACTTCGGGCCAATCGGAACGCCCGACAGCCGCGAGCGACGGCCCATCGACCGATGGAAGGCCGATAAGACCGGTGCGTGCACGCCGAGCCGGTCTGACAAAAGTGCAGAATTGAATGCTCTTTATTTTACAGTGGTAGCTCACTTTACGAATTAAAACGGTAACCGGAGTGTTGTTGTATAATGAAACCTTTGTGAATCAAAATTGAATTGAAACTGGACTAATCTGTTTTAAAAAGAACCCCCCTCTAATTCAACCGTCACTATCCTGTAGGTTCACTAATGTTCATAGTAGAAATAAGGCTAATGTCATGTAAAAGATGAAGTTACATTACGGTTCACGAATCTCTTGGGTCGTAGGTACACCACTGGGCAAGTACAGCCTGGCAGTCCCCATCCCTTTCCAAGCTGTTTTTTTTTTGTTTTTTGTTTTTTTAGTACGGGTTTGCTCCCCCACATGAAATAGATGATAGTGGTTTCCGTTTTTACCAGTAGCAGGAGAAGCCTTCTGATCTGACTCGGATACAGCACCTTCATCATCTGGTCGCCGTTGTTCTTCAGTGCAATGCGTCATCCCACATTACAAATCTTTACTAGCCAAGTTCACAAAATAACAACAAATGAATGAAAATAATAAAATGTAAAAAGTCGGTTAACTGTCATCCACAGGCGGTGCTGGTTTGGTCGCCGGATGCATAAAATGGCGATCCGGGGATTCTTTGTCTCGATCTCAGAATGTTTTTCAAAACGTTTTTAGACAGTTGTCACCGAACACATTCATTCCCGTATGTTTTTGGCTTTATTGGGATGTCCTTCACGTCTGCCATCGTTAACGGCTCCTCTGGTTGTCGGGTCTAAAGCAACCATTTACATGTGGGAGAGCTAATAAAATATTGTCTAATCGTAGGAGGAAATTCAGGCTAAGACTTTTTGAGTTTTCTAGACAACTGCAGTTGGTGAAGGGTGCTTTCGTCTTTCCGGCCGCACCCCTTCTAAAACCCTTCCCCTACTGCGCTGTATTTTATTGAAGAAGACAAAGAAACAGGAAAAGAAACTCCCTCTGCCCCTCCCCCCTGGGACAGTTCCAACACTTTTAAACAAAGAAACGGGATACAATCTGATTAGAAATACACACTTTTGAGCAAATACGTTTAAGCCTACTTTACAGTGGTTCATTCTTATCGCAGCACCTCGAATCAAAATCACAAGAAGTTCTTCCATATCTCCATTTATTGCCGTCTTCTGAGTTGGTGAAACGGTGATACCCCTGGTTGCGGGGATAGTCAAGTCAAGTCATTTTTATTTGTATAGCCCTTTATCACAATAAGTCTCTAAGGGCTTCACAGATTAGTACACTATGTTACACAGACTATTTTTCAGCCGACAAGAAGAGTAGGTTATTATTCATATGCAATGGAGTAGAAGTGAGTTTTAAGTTTAGATGTTAGTAGGCAAGCTTTAACCGTATTCCCCCGCCAAATGTGAAACTTCACCCTGAACTTTCCTATTTTGCTTTTTTTTTCGATCCTAATTGGAGCCCCGGCCGGCTCTTTTTCTCTCCCATGGCTGGAAATGAAATAGTCAAATGTAACTCGCTATAAACAAAGCGCAACGGTGAAAATGAACTGTGCCCTGGTGGCTGAACGGACTAAACCATTTGTTTAAAAATATTTTTAATAGGTTTTTTTCCTCTCATTTTGTGGAGGTTTTTTTAATCCTTGCACATGTTTGTTTTTAAAGCGGAGTTTTAGATTTTTTAGATGGCATTTTAGTTTTTAGATCTTTTTAGTGTGTTTTTGGAGATGTTTTTTAGTTTGTTTTGTCAGGAAAGCCCAATAAGACGGATATGTGAATGCCATGACAGCCTCAAAACTTAACAAAACAGAATTAAGTTGATAAAATTGTCATGTAACACAGGATTTTTCAACCTTTTTGGAGCTAAGGCACTTTTTTTTTTCATTCATAAATATCAAGACACACTGTTCTTTTCAATGTTTGAAAAACAATATGCCCTGATAAGTTTCATGTTGTTTTTTTGAAGCAGTGTTAAAAAATATTTTTCAAGTGTTTATGTAATATATATATATATATATATATATATATATATATATATATATATATACACAGTGAAGAAAGTATTTAAACACCCTGCTATTTTTCTATTTCTCCCAAATAGAAATCATGGAGGGCCCTGCAATTTTCATCTTAGGTGCATGTCGACTCTGGGAGATAAACTAAAAAGAAAAATCCAGAAATCACAATGAACGATTTTTTTAACTATTTGTGGTAAACAGCTACAAAAGGGTGTTTGAACACCTGTGTATCATCTAGAATTCTGACCCTGACAGACCTGTTAGTCCGCCCATTAGACTCCATGTATCATCCTGAATCAGATCAATCAGTAAGACTTGAATTTGTAACATGGCCAAGACCAAAGAGCTGTCCAAAGACACCAGAGACAATTTTTTTTATTTTTAGTTTTTTTAGATGGTCTTAACAGTAGAACTTTGTGAAGGTTTTTTTTTCTAGCTATATACCAAAGCCATATCCCCTCATGGGAAGTGGCCAGTCAGGAACACCAAACATTAAGAGTTTTTGGGTTTTTAGTTTCTCCAGCACACAAGTTAGTCACACAGTTTGAAAAAAAAAAAAAAAACTGAAAACGGCCATTTTGATTTCTTCTTTGCGTGTTCGGCTGCAGGAGGCGGAGCCAGCGGCTTCGGCTTGGACTACTTACCAGCATCGGACGCCGGCTGGCACCAATCGCGGCCCGGCGGCAGCTCCTGGTCCAATCAGGAGGCTCCGATGGACGAGTCGTCGTCGGGCGTCCTCTTGGACAGCTTCAAGGTCACCGTTGCTCCCTGGAAAGCGATACAACAAGCGTTTTGGCATTGACCGGCGTCCATTTTGTTTCCCACAGTCCATCTGGTCCAGTTCCATGATGCAACCGGGCCCGTCGGCGCTGGAGCAGCTGCTTTTGCAGCAGAAGCAGAAGCGGGGACGCGGCACCATGAACCCGCCTCATTGAGCTAGCGCTAACGCTAACACGTATCACCTTGAACGACCTTCGCTGGCGTCGGGGGAGGTCTCGACCCCGCCCCCCCTGGTGGGCGTTGCCCTTGCCACACACTTCCATGCAGCGCACACGCCGGTGGCGGCGATGGCCGTCCGGTCCGCGCCGGATTTCTTTCTGGTGGAGTGAGAAGGGGAGCGAGGACCCACCGGTGGTCGGGTCAACCCGGAAATTCGATTCCACATTAAACTTTGTTTTTCTCGGACGGGGAAGATTATGAGGACGTCTCAAAAAGTGGATGAGGTCGGTGTTCATCGTATTTTTCCTTAGCGTGATGGGCGGTGCTATCGTGGAGCCGGTCAGCTGATTGGTTCAGCCCGTCAGTTGATTGGTTCAGCCCGCCCACTGATTGGTTTAGCCCGCTAATACTTTTTCGTGTAGACGTCCAGGCGCAGATTCGATTTTAACGCTGAGACTGCTTTTTAAAAGTGAGCATCAAGTAGAGAACCCTGCCGTGGGATAACTAGCCTGAGGCCCCGCCTCCTCTGCCACAGCAGTAGCCAGTAACATTGCAGACCAGGAGCCGTTGGCGCTCACTTTATTTTGTTTTCTGTGTCTTCGCTGCCCCAAAAAATGCTCAACTCCTGCTTTAAGCCCCGCCTCCTCCCTTTAGGCCCCGCCTCCTTTCTGCATCACTCTCCCGGGAGAGGAAATAACAGTCGCCGTTAACATTTGAGACCAGGAGCTATTTGCGCTCGATTTGTTTTGCGTTTGTGTCCTTGCTGCCCAATAAAATACTCAGTTCCTGCCTAAAGCCCCGCCTCCTCCCTTAAGGCCCCGCCTCCTTTCTACAGCACTCTCCCGAGAGAGGAAATAGCAGTCGCTGTTAACATGAGACTAGGAGGTATTTGCGCTCGATATGTTTTGCGTTTGTGTCCTTGCTGCCCAATAAATTGCTCAGTTCCTGCTTGAAGACCCGCCTCTTCCCTGAGGCCACACCTCTTTCCCGCTCCCAAAAGAGAAAATGGCAGTCGCGGTTAACGTTTCAGACCAGGAGCTATTTGCGCTCACTTTGTTTTGCTTTTGTGTCCTTGCTGCCGTAATAAAATATTCACTTGCTGCTTCAAGCCCCGCCTCCTCCCTGAGGCCCCGCCTCCTTTTCCCCGCACGCTCCCAAGAGAGGAAATGGCGGTCGCCGTTAACATTTGAGCCTTTTACGCTCCATTTGTTTTGCTTTTATGTCCTTGCTACCAATAAAATGCTCACTTCCTGCTTGAGGCCCCGCCTCCTCTTTGAATTCCCAACCCTACACCCGACCCAACCGCAATTAATATTCGTTTTCTTCTTCTAATTGAAGCGATCTAGCTTTGATTTTAACGGTGGCGGAAGAAAAAATAAAATGTAAGCGTCATGTAGGCAAGCTTGCAGTAAGAAGGCCGGCCTGAGGCCCCGCCTCTTCTGTGAGGCCCCGCCTCTCCTATGAGGCCCCGCCTCCTCAGCCACAGTGGCAGCCGGTAACATCGCAAACCAGAAGTCGCTGTTTTGCGTTTGGGTCCCTTGCTACCAATAAAATGCGCACTTCCTGCTTGAGGCCCCGCCTTTTCTGCGAGGCCCCGCCACTAAAAGATTGGCACCGGTGCTGTGGCGTGATTGGCCGAGTCCCAAAACAAAGCTCAAAGGTGTAAGCGAACCTGCGATGTGTCCGCCAAATGGATTTTGATCAATCAGCACATCCTTTGGCCATGCCCACTTTGCAAAGTCGACCTCGAAATTGAGGTCATAAAGCAGGGAAAAGAATATCAAAACGCTTCTTTTGGCTCATTTGAAATATTATATACATTATGTTTTAATCTTTATTGATCTGTTCAAAAAGTCAAGTTGTGGTCGAATAAAAATTGAAAATTTTGTCCTGTTAATGGAGAGTATCAGTCATCCTTTTTCATCTGGAATTTAAAGGGTGTTTTTAGTGCCTCCTACTGGTGAAAAAAACCCTTAATCTATATCCGCCAATACTGATTTGAATTATTAGCAAAAAACATGGATTATTATACAAACATGTTTTATTTTTAATACTTGATGTGCAGAAATGAGAAATAAGTTGACATTGTCTGCCATCTTGCTGCTACAAGTACCTGAAAAGCCCAAAACCTGTCTAATTTTTTGCCTTTTTTTTAATTTTTTTCCCGTATTTTTGTTTTCCTTTTTTTTAAAAATGTATATCTTTTTATATCCTTTTTGTTTCTTTCTGTTTTCTCCCTTTTTTATTTTCTGTTTTCTCGTCTCAATTTTACTTCATTTTTTTTCTCCCTTTTTTCATCTTTTCTTATTTCTTTTATTTTTGTTCTTTTCGTTTTCTTACCCTCTTTATTATTTATCCCTTCACCTTTTTTGCGATTTTCTTTCCAATTTCTTTGTATATTTCAGGTTTTTTTTTTACCTTTTTTCCTTTTTAGTTTTTCTTTTTCTGTCCATTTTTTCAATTATTTTTCACTTTTTTATTTTTCCTTTATATTTTTATATATTTTTTCTTTTCAAGCTAAATGACGCTTTTTGGTCACTTTTCAATGTAGTTTGTTTATGCTTTTGTGTCATTTTTAGTTGCACCACACAATACAGTGACATCTAGTGGTCAAATATAACACACTGTCCCTTTTTGTATCATGCTGCAGATTCACACTGCAAAATGTCCTCTTTACCAAAACCTACCGTGTTTTGTTGCATGTAACCCGCAATAGAATGAGAAAATTAATTGTGTCTGGAAATCGAATGCAGAATTTCCTCCGAGTTCTCCTTTTTCCACAATGCTTATTATATACGTTTGTTTTGTAGCGTCATACATTTTGTTCGCTTCTTTTGAATCTTCTGGGGCTGAGGTTTTGGCTTGATTCCTAACCTAAGGACCAGTGAGTGAGCGGTGACATCCCACAGACACGTCTATACTTCTTAACAGTCCGACGGCCCCGTCACTCGTATTAACCCTCAGATGTTTTTCTTTAAAATCTTCAAAAAATAAAACTTGTTCCGGGTAGTCTTCTTAAAACATATTCATGACAGAATGCATTTAGTATTTTAATTAGATTTTCTTCCCCACTCATGATCGACCCTACTCGTGGAAGAGTGTATGTACTGGTGGGTCATGCATCCCAGGGTGAAGTTCTCACAAAACTAGATAGATAAATACTTTCTTCATCCCCTTAGGGCCATTCACACTTCCAGCAGTATCCTTGTGTTAAAAAATAAAACAATAAAATAAAGATATAGAATACAAAAATACCCATTGTAATGTGTTGCTATAGAGTATTTAAATAGTGCTACGAAAAATACACACTGTCATAAAAATAGGGTAATATGCAAATGTGGGGGTGGGGTTTCATGTGGGCTTTTACTCCCCTGGGTGGAGTTAAGGAGCCTCATGGCATGAGGGAGAAGCTAGTTTCGAAATTATAAAAGTTAATAAATACTTATTCGTTTAAAAAAACAAACATATTATTTTGATATACAGTGGAACCTCGGTTCTCGACCATAATCCGTTCCAGAACCCTGTTAGAAAACCGATTTGTTCAATCACCGAAATCGTTTTTGCCATTAAAAGTCATGTAAAATCGTTTTAATCTGTTCCAACACCCTGAATGTTTACCATGAACGTAAACATGAAGCTAACCCAGGCTAATCGTACGTTCGCGTTAGTGTAAGCTTCTATACGAAAGATTACGCTAACATGAACGTGTAAAAATAAATCTACTGATAGTAGATTTAGCCATGCTGTATTCACTAGCAAGATCGGAAATTCGTACACCTCTTTCGCATTTAGCTATTATGTCTTTCTTAAAGGCAATAGTTGTGCGAACAACTTGTCTTTTTTCACCTGTCCCGCTTGCACCAACCTTCTTCGGGGGCATAATTAGGGGCTAAAACACCCGTTCGCCGCTCAGCATCGCACCCTAGCGTACTGGCGTTCAAACTCCGATTCTTTGACCTAACAGCGAAGCAAGAATTTCTCCAAATTTTTGGTCGAACACTGATTTGTCCGAACTGAGAGGCGTTCGAAAACCCAGGTTTCACTGTAATTTAAATTGTGATATGAGATGCACGTTTTATCATAGGATTTTCTTAAAAGTTTTGGTGAACTTACTCTTGAAATGATAAGAAAAACAGCGAAAGGAATTCTCCAAAATGACTACAATCATAGAAATATTACAGTTTTACATTTCTTAAGATAGACATTTGTTGACTGAAATAATATATAATAATAATATTTAACAATCAAAAAGAAATAAACTTATATTTTATACAACAATATAGCTTTGAAAAGGTTTATAAAATTATCAAATAAAGGATATAGAATACAAAAATACCCAATGTAACGCGTTGATATAGAGTATTTAGATAGTGCTACGGAAAATACACACTGTCATAAAAATAGGGTAATATGCAAATGTGGGGGTGGGGTTTCATGTGGGCTTTTACTGCCCCGGGTGGAGTTAAAGAGCCTCATGGCATGAGGAAGAAATGATCTCTTAAGTCTGTCTAGCACAAAAAATGCACTATAAAATGGGAAATTGCAATTAGGATTTTTCCCAAACGGCACCGCCTTATATTACCGGTAATCATTAACAATACAGAAATGGGAAGGGGGGGTCCTGAAGTGGGTCAAAGTCTTAAGGGACCAATGTCCTCTGCTATATTCCACTTTTATTGGCGGAGCTTCTCATTTACGATTGTCATCATGAACGTTTCTGTGCAGCCCAAAAGAGACTTTTGACTTTCCAGTCCGCAAAAGCCAAGCCCAGTTCCTGGATCCTCCTCCAGATCTTCAACACATCTGAAACCTGAATTTGGTAAGAAAACCCGTTTATTGAATTGAGCGTCACATCAATACCAAGAAAATTGGTGTAAGGCATTCGAAGAACAATATCAGGAGGGACTAGTGTGTGTTGTGTAGCACCTCCTATTGGTTAAAAAAAGTATTGCTTTGAACAGTACTAGTAATAGTATACTACTATTATTATTTTATTGTTTACTAAAGTACTTGAATTTGTATTGATTATTTTGATCTATTTTGAAATTAAATGCAATTTACTGTTGATTGGATGGACTTTATTGATCTAATTGAATAGTTGTTTGAATATAAATCAATAAGATGTTCCTTTTGTTACTCAGTACTTTTTTCAGTGGTTTTTTTTTTCAAGTACTTTTTTACTATTTGGATGACTTCTTTTTACTTCTACTTACTGCTGGAAATGTGAATTTCCCTACGGGGATGAATAAAGGATCTATCTAGACATCTATCTAGACATCTAGATAGATGTCTTTCTATCTAGACATCCATATATATCTAGACATCTATCTAGGCATCTATCTAGTTATCTATCTAGGAATCTATATATTTAGATATATATCTAGACATCTAACTATCTATCTAGAGATCCATCTATCTAGATATCTATCTAGGCATCTATCTAGATATCTATGTAGACATCTATATCGCTAGATATCTATCTAGACATCTATATCTCTAGATATCTATCTAGACATCTAACTATTTATCTATCTAGAGATCCATCTATCTAGATATCTATCTATCTAGACATCTATCCAGACATCTATATCTCTAGATATCTATCAATCTAGACATCTAACTATTTATCTATCTATCTAGGAATCTATCTAGACATCTATCTAGAGATCCATCTATCTAGCTACACATCTATCTATCTAGACATCTATCCATCTATCTAGACATCCATCTATCTATCTATCTAAACATCTATCTATCTATCTAGACATCTATTTATCTAGACCTCTATCTATGTATCTATCTAGACCTCTATCTATCTATCTAAACATCTATCTATCTAGACATCTATTTATCTAGACCTCTATCTATGTATCTATCTAGACCTCTATCTATCCATCTATCTATCTATCTAGACATCTATATCTATCAATCTATCTATCTAGGAATCTATCTAGAAATCCACCAATCTAGATATCTATCTAGACATCTATCCACCTATCTAGACATCTATCTATCTAGACATCTATCTATTTATCTAGACATCTATCTATTCATCTAGACATCTATCTATTTAGACATATATCTATCTAGACATCTATATCTAGACATCTATCTATTTATCTAGACATATATCTATCTATCTAGACCTCTATCTATCTAACTAGGCATTTATCCATCTATCTAGACATTTATCTAGACATCTATCCATTTAGACATCTATCTATTTATCTGGACATCTATACATCTATCTAGACATCTATCTATCTCTATCTGAAGTAACAGTCCATTTACTCGAGGTCAAATGATTGGCGACTCTACCCGCCTCGGGATGAAAAGTGGCGTCGTCTTTCTAATTAGAAGTCGAGCTTTTATTGTGAAAGGTATAGAGGATTGCGCAATCCAAATCGTTTGATAAAGACCCGAGCGGGTGGGCTGATATTGACATTACTTTTGTTGGTTTTTGTTTGTATTAGAGCTCACTGTTGCCTTTTTCCCCCTCTAGCTTAGCTTCTCGCCACCATTAAAGAAACATTCTGAGGAAAGTCTCAGTTTCCGGTGTCGAGGGGGTCTGCATGTCAGGTAAGCGGAAGTGACGTCGCCTATCCCCCCACCCCCTGCTGCGCTTCAGTGGCTTGACTGTGGACGCCGCCTGCGATGTTCTTTTTGCCGCTGCTGCTTTTGGTCGCCGTCGCTTTTGCTTACGTCATCGGCCGCCGACGCAAGAGGTACGTTGGCGCTCCGTGACGTCACGAATATGACGTCACTCATTGGCTTTTTGTTTCACTTCGTTGGTTTGACTTAAGGGAGTGACGCAATTGCTAGTCGCTCGTTCGAGAAAAGACCGCAAGAAAGTGTTTTTTTTGTGATTTTTGCACTCGAAATGTTTCCAGTTTGTGTTTTGTGGTGGGGGAGGGGGCAACGCGAATTCCTCAAGTTGCTCAACTTGTTGCGACACTCGACGGTATTTTGAGTCGCCAGGGGGACGCGTCGGGTCTCCAAAATGTGGCCAGGGGGCCCATCTTGGACACATACCTAAATGTTTTTCTTTTAGGAGTAACAAAGAAATATATTATTATCAGGGTTGGGTAGGGTTATTTTAACTGGATTACTTTCAATTACTTTTGGATGACCCCAATACCAAATATGCTAATAAAAGACATGACATCGCTGAGATTTAGTTAGCCCGTTTTTTTTGTCATATATTTGAGTAGATAGACATCTATCTAGACATCTAGAAATCTATCTACCTAGACATCTAGAAATCTATCTAGACATCTAGACATCTAGAAATCTATATCTACACATCTATCTAGACATCTATCTATCTAGACATCTAGAAATCTATCTACCTAGACATCTAGAAATGTATCTATCTAGACACCTAGTAATCTATATCTAGACATCTATCTATCTAGACATCTAGAAATCTATATCTACACATCTATCTATCTAGACATCTATTTATCTAGGCATCTATCTAACTAGACATCTATCTATCTATCTATCTATCTAGACATCTAGAGATCTCTATCTATACATCTATCTATCCATCTAGACATCTAGAAATCTATCTATCTAGACATCTATACATCTATCTAGACATCTATTTATCTATCTAGACATCTATCTATCTATACATCCACCTAGACATCTATCTATCTAGACATCTATCTATACATCTATCTATCTAGACATATAGAAATCTATCTATCTAGACATCTATCCATCTATCTAGACATCTATTTATCTATCTAGACATCTATCTATCTAGACATCCATCTAGACATCCATCTAGACATCTATCTATCTAGACATCTATCTAGACATCTATTCATCTATCTAGACATCTATCTATCTAGACATCTATCCATCTATCTATCTATCTAGACATCTATCTATGTAGACATCTTTTCATCTAAAAGAAACTAAATATGAATACAATTCAGACTCACAACACGTGGTAAGCTCTCTCTCCTGGCTTTGATCTCTTTGATATCCGGCAAAACTACTGCGACAGAAACAAAATGAAACTAAATCCAAACAGCTTGCCAACATCATTTTTGCCGTTCCATGGATTCCGTTACTCCCCAAGTCATTTTATTCATATTTAGTTTCTTTTGTCTTTTAAGAGCATATTTGGTATTGGAGTAATCCAAAAGTAATTGAAAGTAATCCAGTTAAAGTAACCCTACCCAACCCTGATTATAGAATAGAATAGAATAGAATATACCTTTATTGTCATTGTTACAAAATGGGTTAACATGTTGTGACAACGAAATTGGGCGTGACACTCCAGTTTCACACCTTCACAGTGAGGTAAGAAGCCAAGAAGATAAAGGAACAGAGAAGATAAGGTTATAAAACAAGGAGGATAAGGCTATAGTTATAATTTACGTGATATTTACACAAGAAATGTCGGCATGTAGGATGTTACATATTATTAAACTAAATTCGATATTTAGTTGTGTTGTATTACTTGTACTTCTTAGTATTTGTGTAGTATCCCTGTAGGGTTTGTTCAGTCGGTTTTTCATTGACTCAAAGTAACCAAAAAGCTAATTTGTTTTTCCTTTTTCAAGGTTTATATATTTCTAAATCTCTTCTGGCATTTATTTTGCTATTTTGGTGGATTGCTACTGTTGTGGCTAACACTGCTTATTTCTCTCAGAGTATTTTTGTAGTACTGTTGTTATTTTTTTAGTATTTCTGTCTTAATATTTGTGTTGTGTTTTGTAGAATTTCTATTGTAATATTACTGTGGTAGTATTTTTTTAATATATTACTTCTCTTATAGTATTTTTGTAGTACTGTAGTTGTTCTTTTTAGTAATTCTGTCAAAATATTTATGTTATAGTATTTATTATAGTTGTATTTTTTAGTAATTATGCCATATTTGTGTAGCATTTTGTAGTAATATAACTAGTAGTATTTTTATTATATTATTTCCGTTATAGTATTTTTGAAGTATTCCTGTACTGCTTTTAGTAATTCTGTCATAATATTTATGTTGTATTTTGTAGAATTTCTAGAGTAGTATTACTGTAGTAGTATATTTCAATCTATTATTTCTGTTATAGTATTTCTGTTGTATTGTAGGACTGTTTTTAGGAATTCCGTCATAATATGTATGTTATAGTATTTATGATAGTTGTATTTTTTAGTAATTCTGTCGTAATGATTGTTGTGTTTTGTAGAATTTCTAGTGTAATATTACTGTAGTAGTATTTTTTGATACATTTCTGTTTTAGTAATTTTGTAGTATTGTAGTACTGTTTTTAGTAATTCTGTCATAATATTTGTGTTGTAGTATTTTTATATTACAGTGTTACTGTAGTGGTATTTTATAGTATTTCTGGTGTAATATTATTGTAGTAGTATTTTTTTAATACATTTCTTTTTTAGTATTTTTGTAGTAATATAGTACTGTTTTTAGTAATTCTGTCATAATATTTAAGTTGTAGTATTTTTATATGATAGTATTTCTGGTGTAATATTACTGTAGTAGTATTTTTTATGTTATTTCTGTTATAGTTTTTTTGTTGTATTGCAGTACTGTTTTTAGTAATTCTGTCGTAATTGTGTTGTAGTATTTTTATATCATAGTATTACTGTAGTTGTATATTGTAGTATTTCTGGTGTAATATTAGTGTAGTATTTCTTTATTATATAATAACTGTAGTAGTATTTTGTAGTATTACCTTTATATTTTCTTCTTTTCAGAACGGGAACAAAATAATATATTAGGTCCTTGTTTTTAAGAACTCAATTCGATACTTGGTTCTGTAGTAATATTGTTGTAGTTTTGATGTATTCCTGTACTGGTATATTTGTATTACAGTACTTCTGTGGTTGTATTCTTGTCGTATTTATGTAGAAATATTTGCATGGTAATATTGTAGTACTTCTGCAGTATGTTTGTAGTATTTCCATAAAAGTAGTTTGTAGTATTAAATATTTTTATAATATTACCGTAGTTGTATTTTGTAGTATTTCTGGTACAATATTACCATAATAGTATTTTTGTATTATTACTGTAGTGGTATTTTTGTAGTATTTCTATTGTATTTTCTCATATTCAGAACAAAGTAAAATATGATATCAGGTTCCCGTTTTCAAGCACCAAATTTGATACCTAGTTATGTAGTAGTTTTCGTGAGTGTTTGTAGTATTTTCTTTGTAGAATTTTTATTTTACACACACAACGGGACAATGGGGGATAACGTTGGCACCTATTTTTTGTTTTATTTATTAGTTGAGCTTTTTCTTTTTGGGGTGGGCCGGATGAAAAAGGTTGATGGGCCGCACTGTGGCCCGCAGGCCGCAGTTTGCCCACCAATGCAAAATCGGGCCACAGTTTTTTTTTGTTGCGTAACGTGATGCGCTTTGGCACCGGATTCATTGACCGGCGTGTCCTTTTTCCGTCACCAGACGCGAGGGCGAACCTCCGCTGATCGAGGGTTGGATTCCCTTCCTGGGAAAAGCTTTGGAATTCCGGAAAGATGCCGACAAATTCCTGGAGGAGCAAAGGAAGAAATACGGGGACGTCTTCACCGTTTACATGGCAGGTAAATTCCTGTACGCGCAAAGAAAGAGCTACGAATAGGTGACATACACATAAACAAGCACATCATACTGTGTACATATGTATATATATATATATATATGACATCGCTGAGATTTAGTTAGCCCGTCTTTTTTTGGTCGTATTTTTGAGTAGATAAATGTCTAGATGGATAGATGTCTATCTATCTATCTAGACATCTATCCATCTATCTAGACATCTATCTATCTAGACATCTATCCATCTATCTAGACATCTATCTATCTAGACATCAATCTATCTAGACATCTATCCATCTATCTAGACATCTATCTATCTATCTAGACAACTATCTATCTAGAAATCTATCCATCTAGACATCTATCTATCTATCTATCTAGACAACTATCTATCTAGAAATCTATCTATCTAGACATCTATCTATCTAGACATCTATCTATCTAGACATCTATCTAGACATCTATCTAGACATCCATCTATCTAGACATCTATCCAGACATCTAGACATCTATCTATCTAGACTTCTATCTATCTAGACATCTATCTAGACATCTATCTAGACATCTATCTAGACATCTATCTACCTAGACATCTATCCATCTATCTAGACATCTATCTATCTAGACATCTATCCATCCATCTAGACATCTACCTATCTATTTATCTATCTAGACATCTATCCTTCTATCTATCTAGACATCTATCTATCTATCCATCTATCTAGACATCTATCTATCTATCTAGACATCTATCCTTCTATCTATCTAGACATCTATCTATCTATCCATCTATCTAGACATCTATCTATCTATCTAGACATCTATCTATCTAGACATCTATCTATCTAGACATCTATCTATCTAGACATCTATCCATCTATCTAGACATCAATCTATCTAGACTTCTATCTATCCATCTAGACATCTATCTATCTATCTAGACATCTATCTATCTAGACATCTATCTAGACATCTAGACATCTATCTATCTAGACATCTATCTATCTATCTATCTATCTAGACACCTATCCAGACATCTAGACATCTATCTATCTAGACATCTATCCAGACATCTATCTAGACATCTATCTAGACATCTATCTAGACATCTATCTACCTAGACATCTATCCATTTATCTAGACATCTATCTATCTAGACATCTATCCATCCATCTAGACATCTACCTATCTATTTATCTATCTAGACATCTATCCTTCTATCTATCTAGACATCTATCTATCTATCCATCTATCTAGACATCTATCTATCTATCTAGACATCTATCTATCTAGACATCTATCTATCTATCTAGACATCAATCTATCTATCTAGACATCAATCTATCTAGACATCTATACATCTATCTAGACATGTATCTAGACATG
This sequence comes from Urocampus carinirostris, assembly GCF_059441175.1. Taxonomy (NCBI): domain Eukaryota; kingdom Metazoa; phylum Chordata; class Actinopteri; order Syngnathiformes; family Syngnathidae; genus Urocampus; species Urocampus carinirostris. The sequence continues at coordinate 74,040,449 of NC_142349.1, read as the reverse complement.
TATCTAGACATCTATCTATCTAGACATCTAGACATCTATCTATTCATCTGTGTTTTGCTGTGTTTTTCTGTATATTTAGTTGTGTTTTTGTTGAGTTTTTGTGTGTGTATTGCTGTGTATTTTGGCATATATTTGTGTATTGTGTCATGTCCTGTGTTTAGTATTGTTTGTCATGTATGTCGTGTATTTTTTGGGTGTATTTTGTCGTGTACTTTGTCATGTACTTTTTAGTGTATTTTGTGTTTTATATAAATGGGCAGCACGGCGGAGCAGTGGTTAGCGCGTGTGCGGCACAGTTCTGAGGTCATGAGATCGAACCTTCCTGTGTGGAGTTTGCATGTTCTCCTCGTGCTTGCGTGGGTTCCTCCCACATTCCAAAAACATGCATTTCAGGTTTATTGGCCGGTCCAAATTGTCCCTAGGTGTGAATGAGCGAGCGAATTGTCTGTCCCTGTGTGCCCTGTGATTGGCTGGCAAGCAGTTGAGGGTGTCCCCTGCCCACTACCCGAAAATAGCTGGGATGGGCTCCTGCACCCCGTGACCCTACTGAGGATAAGCGGTGCAGATAATGAATGGATGGATGAATATTATATATAAAAGTGCGGCACAGCGGTCAGTGCAGAGGTCCAGGGTTCAATTCCAGCTACTGCAGCCTCCCAGTGTGGAGTTTGCATGTTCTCCGCGTGGGTTTCCTTCGAGCACTCAGGTTTCCTCCCGCATTCCAAAAACATGCATGTCAAGGTCATTGTCCCTAGGTGTGAATGAGTGAGTGACTTGTCTTTCTCTGTGACTGGCTGGTAGATAGTGTGGATGGGCTCCAGCACCCCCGCGACCCTAGTGACGATAAGCGACGCAGAAAATGGATGGATGGCTGGATATATATATGTAATGTGTATTTTGTCGTGTATTCTGTAGAATATTTTGTGTGTATATTGTCGTGTATTTACCATGTAAATATTTTCGGGCTGCAACAACGAATCGATCAATTCGATTAAAATCAATGAGTAAAAGCGTTGACAACGATTTTATTCATCAATACGTTAGTATTTCTGTTGTAGTTCCATAGGTTTTTTTAGTGTATCCGTAGTATTTCTAAAGTATTTTTGAGCATCACTGCATTTATATTTTGTCGTATTTTTGTAGCAATACATCTTTTGTAGTATTTTGGTGTTTGTGTAGGAATATTTTTGTATTATAGTCAGGGTTGGGTAGGGTTACTTTAACTTGATTACTTTCAATTACTTTTGGATTACTCCAATATCAAATACAATAATAAAAGACAAAAGAAACTAGCTTTGAATCAAATGATGACTCACAACACGTGGTAAGCTTTCTCTCCTGGCTTTGATCTCTTTGATCTCCGGCAAAACGAACATAAAATGCGACAGAAACAAAATGAAAATAAATCCAAACAGCTTTTTGCCGTTCCATGTGTTCCGTTACTCCCCAAGCCTGCACAAAATGGAGTCATTTTATTCCTATTTAGTTTCTTTTGTCTTTTATTAGCATATTTGGTATTGGAGTCATCCAAAAGTAATCGAAAGTAATCAAGTTAAAGTAACCCTACCCAACCCTGATTATAGTAGTACTCTAGTAGTATTTTGTAGTACTTTTTTAAAGTATATTTCTTTTCAGAATGAAAGTAAAATAATATATGATGTTCCTCTTTTGTAGTACAAAATTTTATATTTGGTTTTGTAGTAATTTTGCAATATTTTTGTGGTATTTCTGTTGAAGTATTTTTTTGTAGACACACAAAATGACCATCGGGAGAAAGTTGGCCCAAAAACCTTGCGTTTTTATTGTTTGGAGTGCCGTAGTTTGCACAACCCCGATTTAGGTGGGCGGGTGCCGGCTGCCATTTTCTCACTGCCTTTTTGGTCTTTATGTGTTTGCCAGGCCGCTACATGACATTTGTGATGGAGCCCCTTTTGTACCCGGGCATCATCAGGGAAGGGCGTCGGCTGGATTTCCACGAGTTTAGCGGGCAAGCGGCCCCGGCGGCTTTCGGGTACCCGCCCGTGAACGAGCGCCGTTTCCCGGGTTTGGGGCAACAGATCCAGCGCGCCTTTCGCCTCCTGCAGGGGGCGCAGTTAGCGCCGCTAACGCTTAGCATGTCCAAACACTTGGGGGCGCTGATGCGCCAGGACTACCTGTGCCGGGACGACGCCTGGCGCTCGGCGGACCTTTACGACTTTTGCCTGAAGGTGATGCTGGAGGCCAGCCTCATGACCTTATACGGGCGTCCGGGAAGTGGGCGTCGCCACGCCGACGCGGCGCAGCTCCGAGAGCGCTTCGTCGCCTTTGACGAAGCCTTCCCGCTGCTGATGGCGCGCGTTCCCGTTTGGATGTTGCGCCGCGTGGGCGCCGTGCGACGCCAGCTAGCCCGGCATTTGGCGCCGGGCAAGATGGCCGACTGGACGGGCGCCTCCCACTTTGTGCGGCAGCGGGCTCGCCTCCTGGAGCAGCACCCCGACATTGGCGAAGGCGGAAAAGCAGGTCAGGCCTAATGAACCCCTTAATGTCTAAAAGCAAATACGTGTCTTTACGATGTCATCGATCACTGAAATACATCACTCAAAAAATTATTGGAAGGCTTCAACTCTCGGGATTGTTAGATTGTAATATACAGTGGAACCTGGGTTCTCGACCATAATCCGTTCCAGAACCCTGTTCGAAAACCGATTTGTTCAATTACCGAAATCATTTTTCCCATTAAAAAATAATGTAAATCGTTTTAATCCGTTCCAACACCCTGAATGTTTACCTTGAATGTTCAAGGTAAACATAAAGCTAACCTAGGCTAATAGTACGTTCGCGTTAGCGTAATCTTCCGTACGAAAGATGACGCTAACATGAACGTGTAAAAATAAAAAAACAGGTCGTTTACAAGTCATTTAGCACCCGGGTCTCCACAACAAGTGGTGAGCGGTTCATTGGAAAGGGGGCTCCGGTCCAACACCCTCAGTGTTGGGCTCCGTTCCAACACCCTGAATGTTTACCTTGAATGTTTAACGTAAACATAAAGCTAACCTAGGCTAATCGTACGTTCGCGTTAGCGTAATCTTCCGTACAAAAGATTACGCTTAGATGAACGTGTAAAAATAAAAAAAAGGATAAAGAAAAGAATTATGAATAGGATTTCTTACCTTTGTGGTGGTCAGCAGAAGGCGCTCGCACACCTTCATATTTGGCTCTTATTTCTTTCTTAAATGCAATAGTTGTACACACTACTTTTCTTTTTTCACCTGTAGCAACTTTGCTGCTTGCACTGACTTTCTTCGGAGGCATAATTAGGGGCTAAAACACTTGGTACACCTACAGTATATTAAAAGCGAAAGCAAAACGAAGCACGTCGGGACGCGAAAACAGTTGGTCAAGAAAAGAGCCATCTCCACCCGTACGCCGCTCAGCATGGCACCCTAGCGTACGCACTCACGCATTACCGGCGTTCGAACTCCGATTTTTGGACCGAACAGCGAAGCAAGAATTTCTCCAAATTTTTGGTCGGACTCCGATTTGTTCGAACTGAGAGGCGTTCTAAAACCGAGGTTCCACTGTATATTAAAATGTACCGTTTACAAAATTGTTCGAATTCGTTATCTGACTCCATTAACCAAACACAACTTACATTCGCCTAACAATGCATGTTCCTTTCTTTTTGGGAAAATGAACGAGAGACATTTCCACACGGGGCAGATTTAATTTCTTAAATAAATTAACTGAGTGAACTGAAGTAGCCGAATTGGTGTCGCTTGAGTCTTCGTCAGGCCTCTTCTGGTTCTCCCTCTCGATCTTCCGAAGTTCTCCCGGCCCACACCTTTTTCTGCAAGCCGGCGCGTCAGGAAAACCCCCCACGTGGGCTCCACGGCTCCACCACCTCGCCTCGATGTCTGTCCTTATGCGTCTGTGTCCTCCTCCGTCAGAGTCTTGTTATCAACAGAACTAAACAAAACATTTGCATTCGGAACGGCGAGACCTGAACCTCACTTAGTGAAAATCTTTATTGCACTCGATAAATGTAATTTGTATTTGATCATACAAAACCCCTATAGTCAAATGTTTATAATCCTTCAGGATTCAAGACATTTGAAAATATACCCATCACAGATACATCTCCATCAATCTGAAACGAGATACCCCAAAACTTTAAAGCCGGCATTGCTTGCCAATATCATGCTCTGATAGTCAGCTGACGGACTTGTTATGTCCATGAACTTCCAGTGAATCGAACCATGTAAAATATTGACTCCAAAACACGGCATTATGCCCACAGATAAAAAAAAAAAAATCTGCCTAAAAGCATTACTGCATCATTTGACGATCCTTGCTGTAATCCCATACCTGTCAAGCTCCAGGGCTCCATGCCTATATATTGTTAGCATGTGGTCGTTAGCATCGACTCGTCAGCATGTAGCAATTAGCATTACTGGTAAGCATTCACTTGTTAGCATGACTAATTAGCATCAACACGTCAACATATATTGATAGCATGTAGTCGTTAGCATCAACTTGTCAGAATGTTGCCATTAGCATGACTGGTAAGCATCCACCTTTTAGCATGACTCATTAGCATCTACACGTTAACATATTTTGTTAGCGTGTAGTTGTTAGCATCAACTCGTCAGTAGGTAGCCATTAGCATGACTCTTAAGCATCCATTTGTTAGCATGACTCTTAAGCATCTACACATTAACATGTATTGTTAGCTTGTGGTTGTTAGCATCAACTCGTCAGCAGGTAGCCATTAGCATGACTCTTAAGCATCCACTTGTTAGCATGACTCATTGGCATCTACACGTTCACATATATTGTTAGCATGTAGTCGTTAGCATCAACTCGTCAGCATGTATCCATTAGCATGACTGGTAAGCATCCACCTTTTAGCATGACTCATTAGCATCTAGACGTTAACATATATTGTTAGCATGTAGTCGTTAGCATCAACTCGTCAGCATGTAGCCACTAGCATGACTCTTAAGCACCACTTGTTAGCATGACTCATTAGCATTTACACGTTAACATATATTGTTAGCATGTGGTCTTTAGCATCAACTCGTCAGCAGGTAGCCATTAGCATGACTCTTAAGCATTTACACATTAACATATATTGTTTGCATGTAGTCGTTAGCATCAACTCGTCAGCATTTAGCCATTAGCATGACTCTTAAGCATCCACTTGTTAGCATGACTCATTAGCATCTACACGTTAACATATATTGTTAGCATGTGGTCGTTAGCATCAACTCCTCAGCATGTAGCCATTAGCATGACTGGTAAGCATCCACCTTTTAGCATGACTCATTAGTATCTAGACGTTAACATATATTGTTAGCATGTACTTGTTAGCATCAACTCGTCAGCATGTAGCCATAAGCATGACTCTTAAGCATCCACTTGTTAGCATGACTCATTAACATCTACACGTTAACATATATTGTTAGCATGTGGTCGTTAGCATCAACTCCTCAGCATGTAGCCATTAGCATGACTCTTAAGCATGTAATTTTTAGCATGACTCATTAGCATCTACACGCTAACATATATTGTTAGCATGTGGTTGTTAGCATCAACTTCTCAGCATGTAGCCAATAGCATGACTTGTTAGCAGGACTCATTGGCATTACTCATTAACAACTCCACGTTAACATATATTGTTAGCATGACTCATTAGCATCTAGACGTTAACATATATTGTTAGCATGTAGTCGTTAGCATCAACCCGTCAGCATGTAGCCATTAGAATGACTCTTAAGCATCCACTTGTTAGCATGACTCATTAGCATCTACACGTTAACATATGTTGTTAGCATGTGGTCGTTAGCATCAACTCCTCAGCATGTAGCCATTAGCATGACTCTTAAGCATCTACACAATAACATATACTGTTAGCATGTAGTTGTTAGCATCAACTCGTCAGCATGTAGCCAATAGCATGACTCTTAAGCATCCTCTTGTTAGCATGACTCATTAGCTTCTACACGTTAACATAAATTGTTAGAATGTAGTCGTTAGCATCAACTCGTCAGCATGTATCCATTAGCATGACTGTTAAGCATCCACTTTTTGGCATTACTCATTAGCATCTACACACTTACATATATTGTTAGCATGACTCATTAGCATCTACACGTTAACATATATTGTTAGCATGTGGTCGTTAGCATCAACTCGTCAGCAGGCATCCATTAGCATGACTCTTAAGCATCCACTTGTTAGCATGACTCATTAGCATCTATGCGTTAACATATATTGTTAGCATGACTCATTAGCATCTACACGTTAACATATATTGTTAGCATGTGGTCGTTAGCATCAACTCGTCAGCAGGCAGCCATTAGCATGACTCATTAGCATCTATGCGTTAACATATATTGTTAGTATGTAGTCGTTAGCATCAACTCTTTAGCATGTAGCCATTAGCATGACTCTTAAACATCTACACATTAACATATATTGTTAGCATGTAGTCGTTAGCATCAACTCGTCAGCATGTAGCCATTAGCATGACTCTTAAGCATCCACTTGTTAGCATGACTCATTAGCATCTACACGTTAACGTCTTTTTAAAATAATGGAGTTACTTTGACTGCTAACTCGTTACTTTTACTAGAGAGCAATTCAGTTATTTTTTCAGCCAGCAGGTGGCATCCTTGTGACTATTTGTTCCTGTTGCAGCTCACCACGTTGCCATGTTGTGGGCAGCGGTGGCCAACACGGCTCCGGCCGCCTTCTGGACCACGTACCACCTGTTGAGGAACCCCGAGGCCCTCCACGCCATCCGACAGGAAATACAAAATGTCGGCGTGGGCGAGAACGACGAGGCGCTCTCCCCGGAGCGGTTGGAACGGATGGTTCTACTGGGTAGGTCCTGCCGGACTACTCTGGGTCCACTTAAGGTCCTTGGTAGTGTTGTGAATTCCCGTCTATCTAAGAGCCAGCTCATAGAGCAGTGTTAAGGTCTGACGCATCTTGTCCACCAGAGGGCGCCTGATCGCTTTGTATTTGGGACAGGTGTGTCCAATCACCTCACACCTGTCCCTAATTAGCTTGACCCTTCATAAAGACATTTTGGACAGCCCCCAGTGTATCTTTCCCTTTCAGGTTCCACGGTGTAAATTACTATTACCTTTTTCAGGTCCATACTAGTTTTATGGGGTTTGGTTTTTGTCTTCTGTTTTATTTGACCAATTTTTGTTACTTTGTGGATGATTTTCATATCAAATAGCACCTGTTTTTGAGCACCTTGCTTTTTCTTGTTTCCTGCGTTTGGGTCCGACCAAAACCTCAAGATATATTACTCGACCGTGAAAAGACTGAGCGGGAAGAGACCCGGCTGCGAGGAACGTCCCTGGTCTCTTCAGCTTCCTCCCCCGGCTGTGAAAAGAGTACCCTGCCCCTTCGACCCCCTGCCCCAGCTGCAAGGAGAGTTCCCAGCCCCTTTAGCTCCCTGTTCCAGCAAGAACCTTCAGTTGTTCCAGTGGCTGAAGACTCAATTTTTTTATTTTATTGATCTTTTATTTTTGAGGGCTTAAGGGGGAAGATATGTTAGGGTCTGGCACTTCCATCCACCAGGGGGCGCCTAACCATATCAGGTGATTTTCATTTTTATGTTGTGGTTTTGGGTTGACTCAAATACAGGAAGCAGGAAAAGGCAAAATGCTGAAAAACAGTTTAATAACAAACAAATGTGGAGCATAAAAGGGGAAAAATGAAAATCATCCAACACAAAATGTCTCTACAAAGGGTCAGGCTAATTAGGGACAGGTGTGGGGTGATTGGACACACCTGTCCCAATCTGGTGAGGCGCCCCCTGGTGGACGGAGGCGCACTACACCCTAACAGAATAAAATGGAGCTTATTGTAATCTTAGAAAAATTAGTTACGGTTGCTACAATGAAAAATAGGAAATATTATATTCAAAAATAATAATAAACTAATAAAAATAAAGAAGTGTATCACCCTCCGTGATTGGTGGGTAGCCAGTTCCCGTAGTTCACTTAAAAGAGCCGGCTCATAGAACCGTTACTTTTGTGAACGACCCCTCACTGCTGAGAAAAAAGCATTTTGAGGGAATACAGCTCCTGATTGGCAGAGAGCCTGCTCCCGTCATTCGCTTCAAAGAGCTAACTCGTTGAGCTTTTACACTCACAAAAGTCTCAAAGGGAGCCGGCACCTGATTGGTGGCGAGCCTGCTCCCCTCATTCACTTAAAAGAGCTTACTCGTAGAGCTTTTAAACTCACAAATATCTCAAAGGGAGTCGGCACCTGATGGGTGGTGAGCCTGCTCCCTTCATTCACTTAAAAGATTTTACTAGTAGAGCTTTTACACTTGCAAATATCTCAAAGGGAGTCAGCACCTGATGGGTGGCGAGCCTGTTCCTGCCGTTCGCTTGAAACAGATAGCTCATAGAGCCGTTACACTCACAAATGACACTTCACTATCTCAAAGGGAGCCAACACCTGATTGGTGTAGAACTGGCTCCTGTAGTTCACACGAAAGAGCGGCTCATAGAACTGTTGACACATCGCTCCTTAGCATAAGTATTTTGAAGTAAGGCAGCTCCTGATTGGCAGGGAGCCTGCTTCCGTCTTTCATTTACCAATAAGAAATTGCTATCCTTAAGGGTTCTGATTGGTGGGGAGCCTGCTTCAGTCTTTCACTTGAAAGAGCTAGCTCACTTGCAAAAGACACTTTACTATCTCAAAGGTTGCTGGCTCCTGATTGGTGTGGAGCCGGCTCCCGTTGGTCACTTTAAAGAGCCGGCTCGTAGAGCTGTTCGTTTACCAATATGAAATTGCTATTTAAGGGTTCTGACTGGTGGGGAGCCTGCTTCAGTCTTTCACTTGAAAGAGCTAGCTCACTTGCAAAAGACACTTTACTATCTCAAAGGTTGCTGGCTCCTGATTGGTGGGGAGCCGGCTCCCGTTGGTCACTTTAAAGAGCCGGCTCGTAGAGCTGTTCGTTCACCAATTAGGAATTGCTATCTTGAAGGATACTGATTGGTGGGGAGCCTGCTTCCGTCTTTCACTCGAATTGGTCTAGCTCACAGAACCGGCACTTGATTGGTGGAGAGCAGGCTTCTACGATTCACTTGAGCCGATTTGCAAGATTTGTCAAAGAGCCGTCGCGTTGAGCCGTTCCGTTCGCCAACGACACAATTCCCGATTTCAGACAGCGCGGTCCTGGAGAGCCTTCGCTTGTCGTCTTGGTCTCTCAACATCCGGGTCGTGAGAGAGGACTTCAAGCTTCCCGTGGACGGGCAGCGCCACCTGCTGGTCAGGAAAGGCGACATGGTGGCCCTCTACCCGCGAAGCGTCCACATGGACCCTGATATCTACCAACAGCCGCAGGTAGCCATCGTTTTTTTTTTTTGTTCTTTTAATCGAACATTTTCACAAACAAAATTAAAAGAATACAGTGTAAAATTGAAGATTTTTCAAGCCAACAATAAATGCTGCGAAATTGCTAAAAAGCACAAGGAGGAATATAAACTACAGAGACTCAAATTGACCAAAAGCAACATTTTTATTCCCAGCATTTTGGCAAATAATGATTTTTTTATTTTCTTCTTTTGTTCTTTTTTTTTTTACTTTTTCTATCCTTTTCCTTCTTTTTCCCTGATTTTTTATTTACTTTTTATGTTTTTTTTATTTCTTTTTGCTTTTTCCTCCTCTATCCCCCCCCCCCCGTTTTCAACCCAATTTTGTTTTCTATTTCCCCCTTCTTTTTTCTTATTTTTTTTTTTCCATTTTCTTTTTATTTTCGTTACCTTTCTTTCTTTTTATCATGTTGTTTTTACTTTTTTTCCCTTGTCTTGCCTTTTTTCCGTTTTCCATTTGTATTCCCTTTTTTTCCCATTTTTTTGTTTTTCTCTTTATTTTTTGTTTTTGGTTTGAAAAGTTTGCATTTATTTGACATGACACGAGGCTTACCCCTGTCCACCATCTTGCTGCTACGGGTATCCAGAAAGAACAAAATCTCATGAAAGGCTCGGCAAAAAAGTTGATGAAAAATATTGCGGCTTGGTCCCTTTGAGTCTCCGTAGTTTGTATTTTTCCTCGTGGTTTGTAGCACGTGTTGCACTACACCGTACAGCGACACCGAACGGTCCGATATGACATACTGTCCCTTTAAAATGTTGCTAACTGAGTATTGATTCGCAGAGCTTCGTTTGGGACCGCTTCGCCCGGCAGACGCAATTCAGCAAGCGGGGCAGGAAGCTGAGCCACTTCCTGATGCCCTTCGGATCGGGCGCCTCCGTCTGCCCGGGCCGCTTCCTGGCGCTGGGCGAGATCAAACAGTTCGTTTGCTTACTGCTCGCGCACTTCGACCTCCGGCTGGAGGCGGGGCAACCCCCCGCCTCGCCCGACCCCTCCCGGGTCGGCCTCGGTGTCCCCAAACCCGCAGAGGACGTCCGCTTCGGATACCGAGCTCGCAAAGTGGCCGCCTAGCTGGTGAGAGTATCGGCGAAAATCTTGGCTTAAAGGGATTCCCAAATTCCAAAACATAAAAATGTCAGTATAGGGACATGTTTTTTGCATAAAATTGATATATATTCCAATAATTTCCTAAGATAATGCAATTTGAAGAAGGCCTGTTTCGTCTTTGACTTCCTGAGCAGTCATGTCAAGCCAAGTTCTGTTAGTTTTTGTGGAGAATGGCCAGGTGTTGTGTCACAGTTGTGTGCAGCAATGGTTCAACAAATGGTGAGCAGTTAAATTGGGGCTAACTTGCAAAAATAAAACACAGAAACACAGAAAACACGGGAGGCTGGCTAACTGAAAACATGCAGTAAGCAGCCAAGATAACAGCGAGCCAAAACCACGGCAACAAACCGGAACCCAGCCGAGGGATAAAACAATGGCAGGCTGGCCATCTCGCTGACGGGGGCTAATCTGGACCAAACAAAACTGAAAAGCCTGAAAAGCTATCTGGACAATAGCATAATGATTGCAAGACACACGGTGAAAAACAGTAAAGGAAGAGTCACAATCGCATACCTAAAAAGAGGCGAAGGCAAAAAAGGAACGCACCCTGCAAACTCCCCCTGTGACTCGTTCCCACTGCCATCTGTCTTTCCATTAGATGTTTTCTTTTTTTGCGTGTTTGTTTTCTGGGCTTCTGTTTAGAGGTCGTGTTTTGGGTTTTTTGTCGTTGCAATTTCTTACATTTGTCTTCTCTCATTTTTTGTAGTTTTGTTCTATCCTTTTTTTTAGTCATTTATTTGTCTTTGTTTTTTGGGGCTGCTTTTCAGTGGTCGTTTTTTGTTTTTGTGATTTTGTATGGGGTTTTTTGGGGGGAGGGGTTGTTTTTTGGTGGTATTTTTTTATGTTTCTTTCATTTGATTTGTCCTTGTAATTTTGTAGGATTTTTTTCTGTTTTTTGTCGTTTATCTGTCACCTTTTGTCCATGCTTTGTGGGTCAGTTTTTAATTTATTGTTGTTTTTGTCCTCTTTCAGTTTTGGTGTGGTTGTTTTGGGGTCATAATTTTGGTTGTCATTTTGTACAATTTTTTTTCATTTTCTGAGCCTGTTTTTGTTTTCTTTTTTTGTGTGTGTTTTGGTTCTTTTGTGTACAAATATATACATTTTTGTTTTCTTGTTGTGATTTAGTTATATGTTTTTCTGTCATTTTCAGTCCGTTTTTGGTAGGGTCATTTTTGGTTGTTTTGGGCCTTTTATTGGTCTTTTTCAGTGTTTTTGGTTTTGATTTCATTGGTTGTGCGGCACAGTTCATGTCATGGGAACCTGTCGTGGGTTCAAATCCAGCTCCAGACTTTCTGTGCGGAGTTTGTATGTTCTCCCCGTGCTTGCGTGGGTTTCCTCCGGGCACTCCGGTTTCCTCCCACATTCCAAAGACATGCATTTCAGGTGAATTGGCCGGTCCAAATTGTCCCTAGGTGTGAATGAGCGAATGAGTTGTCTGTCCCTGTGTGCCCTGCCATTGGCTGGCAACCAGTTCAGGGTGTCCCCTGCCCACTGCCCGATGAATGCTGGGATGGGCTCCAGCCCCCCTGCGACCCTACTGAGGATAAGCGGTACGGCTAATGAGATGAGATGAGATGAGATGGTTTAATTTTGTGCTTTTATTTGTTTTTTTTTTTTAGTTATTTTTCCTTATTTGTCGGGGGCTTTTTGTTTTAGGTTGTGTTTTTGGTGTTGTTATTTTGTGTATTTTTTTTTTTTCGCGATTTTGACAGTTTTTAGTTGTTTTTAGTCCCTTTTCGGTCTTTTTTGGGGGTCTGTTTTATGGGTTGTTTTGCCTTTTATTGGCCATGTTTTGTGAGTGATTTTTTATTGAGGTTATATTGTGTTTTTTTTTATTACTTTTTTTGTGGGGGTTGTTCTTTGGTCTTATTTTTGTTTCTCTTTTGGCCTCTTACTTGTTTATTTCGTTGTTTTTGTGTGCCTTTTACGGTCTGTTTTTCCGAGTGGTTTTTTGACTCATTAGGGAGACGCAATCCTAAAAAAGGCAAGATTAGACAGCATCTGGCACCTCACCAGAAGGGCAGGACAACCTGGTCCCCTCAGGCCAAGGTTGGTTGCCTTGAATAGTTTAAGGGAAATACTTAACAGTAACTTTGTAACGTATACATAACAAGTTTGAATGTTTCCGGGTCAACAGAATCGGAAAGGAGTCCTCACCTTTACTAATCCAAAGAAACACTAAAACCAAAATGGCGCAGGAAAGGAATCTGTGGGATATCCAGAAGGAGATGAGGACACATCTGCTAACCCAAAATCAATAGATGGTGAAAGCGCACCCTCTAGCGGAGTGTTCAATAACTGTCCTACAGACACTCGTTTCGGTGAGGATTCCATTAATCATTTTCTGTTTTGTTTTCCACAAAGTGCTGCTTCGTAATTGGGGCGGCAGTAGCACAGGAGGTAGAGCGATCGTTTTAGGATTAAGGGATCCCAGTTCGAATGTCCGTGTTACATGCCCAAGTGTCCTTGGGTAAGACACTGAACCCCCAATACCCCCAATAAGCAGGTTAGCGCCTTACATGGCTGCACAGATCACGGCCGCTATTGGGAAATGTGAAGCACAAGGTAAAGCGCTTTGGGAAGTCATTGACTTGAAAAGCGCTAGAGAAATGCACATCATTTCATTTTATCAAAGCCAGGAGAGAAAGCTTACCACGTGTTGTGAGTCATCATTTTCTTTTGTCTTTTATGAGCATATTTGGTATTGGAGTCATCCAAAAGTCATTGAAAGTAATCCAGTGAAAGTAACCCTACCCAACCCTGACAGACTCCAGACTATTATTACCTCAACACAATTCAGACGAATGACAAGAGGGTTCAGAAAATAAGCAACAAAAAAACAAAAACACAACTTAGACGTTCTCCAATTTAGGGTATCTAAAATCCATTGGTATGTGCTATAAGCACACATCGATGCTTAAAGTTTAGTAGATAATCCAAATCCTACCGCAACCTTGATGTGGAGCTCTAAGAAGAAACAGATCCTTGTTAGAGTTTATTGACTCGTAAAAAGGAGTTATGATGCAAAACGGACAGATGACAACATGGAACGTCAAACCATGCAGACATGCTTTTAGGCAGATTTTTTTTAATGAAAAACAATCCAATTTGGGACAAGACAACAGGTTGGAAAACAAACCCCAGAAATGTTTGGATATCCCCAAGTTTTTGGGTCATTTGAGCACCCATTGCAGCAAGATGCCAGACAATTGTCTCGGCTCCCTCCTGGTAGGGCTCATATGTGTCGTGAAGAGTAGCTGGAGCCCATAAACGTATGTGAAGGAATTGTATGTGTCATAACAAGAACTGCAAACGTATATTAAAAAGGATTTTATTCGTACAAAGGATTTTCTTTTGTTCTTTCACACAAATCGTTTCTTTTTTTGAAGGAAACTAACTTGCACGAGTTTACTCTCGCACTTACGAGTTGACGGGCACAGTAAGGGGGAGGAGCCGGCACATGGCAGCGTATGAGCACAGGGAAGGGGTGGAGCTTGTGGATGGTGGCATAGGAGCACAGGATAGAGGAGGAGCTTGACCAGAAAATGGGAGGAGCTTGTAAATAATGGGATAGAGGCACAGGATAGAGGAGGAGCTTGACCAGAAAAGGGGAGGAGCTTGTGAATGGTGGCATAGGAGCACAGGATAGAGGAGGAGCTTGACCAGAAAAGGGGAGGAGTTTGTGAATAGTGGCATAGGAGCACACGATAGAGGAGGAGCTTGTGAATGGTGGCATAAGAGCACAGGATAGAGGAGGAGCTTGACCAGAAAATGGGAGGAGCTTGTAAATGGTGGCATAGGAGCACAGGATAGAGGAGGAGCTTGACCAGAAAAGGGGAGGAGCTTGTGCATGGTGGCATAGGAGCACAGGATAGATGGAGGAGCTTGACCAGAAAAGGGGAGGAGCTTATGCATGGTGGCATAGGAGCACAGGATAGAGGAGGAGCTTGACCAGAAAAGGGGAGGAGCTTGTGAATGGTGGCATAGGAGCACAGGGTAGAGGAGGAGCTTGACCAGAAAAGGGGAGGAGCTTGTGAATGGTGGCATAGGAGCACAGGATAGAGGAGGAGCTTGACCAGAAAAGGGGAGGAGCTTGTGAATGGTGGCATAGGAGCACAGGATAGAGGAGGAGCTTGACCAGAAAAGGGGAGGAGCTTGTGAATGGTGGCATAGGAGCACAGGATAGAGGAGGAGCTTGACCAGAAAATGGGAAGAGCTTGTAAATGGTGGCATAGGAGCAACGGATAGAGGAGGAGCTTGACCAGAAAAGGGGAGGAGCTTGTGCATGGTGGCATAGGAGCACAGGATAGAGGAGGAGCTTGACCAGAAAAGGGGAGGAGCTTATGCATGGTGGCATAGGAGCACAGGATAGAGGAGGAGCTTGACCAGAAAATGGGAGGAGCTTGTGAATAGTGGCATGGGAGCACAGGATAGAGGAGGAACTTGACCAGAAAAGGGGAGGAGCCTGTGAATGGTGGCATACGGGTACAGGAAAAGAGGTGGAGCTTGTAGGTGGCGGCGTACGATCACACGGAAGGGGAGGAGTTTGCCATTGGCCACACCTTCTTTTCAGTGACCTGACCTGGCCAGCAGGACGGAAGAGAAGAAGGAGTCGGCCAAGACGCTAATGTCTTCGCCGCTGGCGTTGTCGACAAACACGGACGCGTACTCGCCACCCTGAACCCAGAAAGACCACAAACAAGATGGCGGAGTGACTTAACAGGTGGGCCTTCGGCGTGCTCACCTGTAGGACCAGCGTTCCCGTTAAAGTCATGCTGAAGACTCCGCCCGCGCTCGCCAAGTCCGACACTGACTCGATAGCGCTGCGAAGGACAATAGGTCACGGTCAGGCCCCTCCCACATCTACTTAAGCCCCTCCCACTCACAGCTTTCCTCGGCAGAGCGAATCCACACAAATGGCTGCCCGGACGCGTTGATGCGGTGGCGGCAGGTCCGCGCGTGCGCTCGATCCTGCGCACAAACCAAATCAGCGTTCGACCGGCGTGCTCATGCGATCTGAACTGCAAATGGCTGACTTATTCTGAGGCGGGCACTCAGCAGGTAAAATCCGCCCACGGCGGCGACGTAGCGCCCGTGGCTGGCGTTGAAGAGCCGGCCGAGGGGCGGGGCCTAAGGGAAAATACAATGGCGTCACCCCCACCCTCAGTGTCCCAGCAATGTTACCTGCCCATGTTACCTGGCGGAAGGGGCGGAGTTCCACCAAGCTGCGACGCGCCACTCGCACCTTGCGGGGGAGACTTCCCAGAAAGGAGGCGGTGGCCCCCAGGGGGCGTGTCCCTAAATCCTCCACGCCGATCAACCGGGGAATTTCTTTCGCTTGGCCATCTTCCAATCTACCGCTGAGAAGTGATTGTGGGCTGCCGCAGGAGCCCTGGGGGACACCATCAGTGTGAAGATGAGGATGATGAAGAGGATGTAGGGGCGGCATGGAAATGGACCTTTGAACCCCGCGGGGAGCTTCTGGGGGGGTCGGAGTTGTTGAGCAGCATGAGCCAGGTGCTTCGAGATGGGGCTTCTGGTCGGGCCCCTGCCGAGGCCGACGGATCCTGGGTGGGGGAGGGAAGAAGTCACCTTTTTTGAAGGGGTGTGGCTTCATTTTAGGGGTACGTCACATGCTTAGCTCCCCCTCCTACCTACGACTCCCCAAAGAAAGAGCCCCCATTACCTCGAGTGCCCCGTCGTCCTCTAGCGCCCAACATCTGCCCATCGTCATCATTATCATCATCATGGGGGGCCACCTGGGGACCTTCATTTTTGTTGGGACGTTGAAGAAGGTTTAACGTATCGGAGAGGGGGCCCTCCACCCACATCCTTTTATAGGCACGGCGGAGATAAGGGGGGGGCGGAGCCAGCATGATGAAACTTTTCTGCGAAGGACCTGATAGGCCACGCCCCTTTTCTTGCATCACCCAATGTCATCATCCGAAATGACCACAAGGAAAATTGAGTGTCCACTTCCGTAGTAGCCCACTATAATAAGTGAGCTACAGGGTTCGTACGGGTGCTTGAAATCCTTAAATATTAATGTTGAGTTTTCAAGGTCAGGAAAATGCTTGCATTTGGGGTGAAGTGCTTTAAAATGCTTGAAATTGTTGCCATTGCCATGTTGCTTGGCAGTCTGACAACAGCACGCAATAAATGAAAACATTTTTTATAAAAATGAGTGAAAAGGCCACTGATGTGTCTGCTCTGGTGGCTTGTCATTATGGTGATGGCAAGCGCCATCTACTGGTCGCATCTAAGAGGACAGCTCTATTTTAAAAACGTTATGCACCAAATTATTTAGCAATTAGTAATTTCAGAGGTTTTTAGTAGTATTTTATTTACTATTATATATATATTGTCATCATTTTTTGAGGATTTTCATTTGAAAAAAAGCCTGGGAGGCTCCCGGGCTGTAGTTTGCCCATCTTTGCCATCAGGGTCAGGGATTTTCCCTTCTAGCCAAGTAACTCACAAAACATGATCAGGTTGCAAACAAATATAGCTAGGTGATAAGTTCAGTGCAGATCCCCAGGAGCCATGATGTGCACCTGACTCCCCCATTCAGAGTTGTGAAATTTCAAAATGGCAGCTGTAATTTTTAAATCAGTGTATTAAAAGGACCGCACTTTACCTACACTCCAGCTATGATTACAGGGGAGGCAGAGAGAGAGCAGCTTGGCCCAACCTGAACATAATGATTGACATTTGAGGCCTGAACGGCCCAGAATTCAGGTCAGGTTTGGCCTCATCCTTAAGATCTTACCTGTAGGCTGAAAGTGGCAGACAAAACCTTTTCCCGTTTGCAAAAGACTTTCTCACTTCGGAGTAGTCCAACCTTTTGCTATTAAACTAACACAGATTTCCTTGTTTAACAGCTGGTGGCGCAATTGTTTCGGTGCCCCGCCCCCTTGCTGACGTTTCCTTACGCCTGCGAGAAGGCCTTGATGTCACCAACTCAAAATCGGATTCGCTAAACCCAAAGGTAGATAGTAACGATTTACATTTACTCCATTACATTTACTTGAGTAAGTTATGGTACATTTTGTACCCCTAGTTTTATTTTGAAATCACTATATTTTTTACTTGCACTCTCACGTGGAGCGCAGCAGTAAAAGACTCCAAGGAAGACGACAAACGACAGAGACTGAAAGTGGGCAAAAGAAGCATTTTTCTTCCAATATTCATATGCTAAATGCTAAATGTTCTACATTTCTATAGCGCTTTTCAAGTCAATGAAGACTTCCCAAAGCGCTTTACAATGTGCTTCACACCCATTCACACACACACTCACACACCAATAGGGAGACAACCATGCAAGGCGCCTACCTTTTCTCTCAGTAAAGCCACGCAAAAGGATCTCCTGTTTAACTGAAAAAGAGGATCTCCGGTAAGGAGCCATGAGGAACACCAGTGGTTCAAACTTGACTCCGTGCTACGACTTGGCTTGATCATGAAGACTAAAATAGTGAAAATAATGCACAGTAACGTTTTCCCTCATTAGATTGCGCTCTATAATTCCTACACAGTGCATTGTGGGTTAAGAAATATTCAATAAAAATAATAAAAACACACTTTACTCAAAGAAAGGCCTTTTTCATGTTTAAAATTTCTCAATTTTGTCGTGCCCTCGTGTGGACTTGTCCCCCCTGTTACTCCGATAAAGGTTTTCTTAAAAAACTCCTGCATTTTTATCGAACATTTCTCTGATGTAAGAATATTTTTGGAGGGTAAAAATTCAAGAAGAAGAAGAGTAAATACCACTCTCGAATCAACCTATTTCCATCTTTTTTTTATGTTTTTGTGATGAAGAACAAGACACGTATATTTTTGATAATATGGTCGATAAACAATCTTTCAGGGTAATCACATACTAGCTTATTTTTCATAACCTTTTCATTAATGGCTAATTTCGACACTTTATGAGAGAAAAAAAAGAAAAGAAAGAGATAAAGACAGAAAGACAGAGACGCTATTTGCTAATGAGTTCAACGATGTGACGTCACGCATCCATAGTCCCCTTGACTTGACAACACACTTGCAATGCGATACTTGGCCACTAGATGTCGGTGTGGAGACACGGAACGTGCTAGAAACAGAGACGGACACAAAAAAAGAGACAAGAGAAAGACCCTGAGTGAGAAAGAGAGATAGAGAGAGAGAGAAAGGGAGAGTGAATGAGAGACAGGGAGAAAGAGTGAGAGATATATAGAGATGGAGAGAAAAAGGGCGAGAGATAAAGACAAAAAAAGATAAAGACAGAAAGACAGAAAGACAAAGACGGACACAAAAAGAGAGGTACAGGTACTGAGGAAAAAAAAAAAACAGAGAAATAAAAAATGAGACAGAGAAAGATCCAGAGTGCGAGAGAGAGAGAGAGAGAGAGAGAGAGAGAGAGAGAGAGAGAGAGAGAGAGAGAGAGAGAGAGAGAGAGAGAGAGAGAGAGAGAGGGTGACAGGGAGAGATATAGATGGAGAGAAAAAGGGCGAGAGATAAAGACAAGAAAGATAAAGACAGAAAGATTAAGGCAGACACAAAAAGAGAGGTACAGAGAAATAAAAAATGAGACAAAGACCCAGAGTGCAAGAGAGAGAGAGAGAGAGAGAGAGAATGGGAGAGAGAGAGAGAGAGAATGAGAGACAGGGTGACAGGGAGAGATATAGATGGAGAGAAAAAGGGCGAGAGATAAAGACAAGAAAGATAAAGACAGAAAGATAAAGGCGGACACAAAAAGAGAGGTACAGAGAAATAAAAAATGAGACAGACAAAGACCCAGAGTGCGAGAGAGAGAGAGAGAGAGAGAGAGAGAGAGAGAGAGAGAGAGAGAGAGAGAGAGAGAAAAGGAGAGAGAATGAGAGACAGGGTGACAGGGAGAGGTATACATGGAAAGAAAAAGGGTGAGAGATAAAGACAAAAAAAGAGATAAAGACAGAAAGACAAAGACAGACACAAAAAGAGAGGTACAGAGAAATAAAATATGAGACAGAAAGACACAGAGTGAGAGAGAGGGAGAGAGAGAGAAAGGGAGAGAGAATGAGAGACAGGGTGACAGGGAGGGATATAGATGGAGAGGAAAAGGGCGAGAGATAAAGACAAAAAAAGAGATAAAGACAGAAAGACAAAGATGGACACAAAAAGAGAGGTACAGAGAAATAAAAAATGAGACAGAGAAAGACCCATAGTGAGAAAGAGAGATAGAGAAAGAGAGCGAAAGGGAGAGAGAGAGACAGAGAACGAGAGATGGAGATATACATGGAGAAAAAAAGAGCGAGAGATAAAGACAGAAAGACAGAGACAGACAAAAAAACAGAGGTATAGAGAAAGAAAAAAAAGACAGAGAAAGATCCAGAGTGAGAAAGAGAGATGGAGAGAGAGAGAAAGGGAGAGAGAGACAGAGAGAGTGGGGGAGATGTATAGATGGAGACAAAAAGAACATGAGATAAAGACAAAAAAGAGATAAAGACGGGCACAAAAAGAGAGGTACAGAGAAAGAAAAAACGAGACAGAGAAAGACAGAGTGAGAAAGAGAGCTAGATAGAGAGAGAGAGAGAAAAGAGAGAAGAGAGAGAGAGAGAGAGAGAGAGAGAGAGATAAAGACAAAAAAGAGATAAAGACAGAAAGACAGAGACTGACACAAAAAAGGGATAGGTACGGAGAAAGAAAGAGAGTGAGAGAAAGAGAGAGAGTGAGTGAGAGGAAAAAAAATAAACAATTGATGTAATTAGTTGATACAACTAGTAAAGTTATACTGTATGTAGTGTAATAATGACAATAAGAAGTTTATTAGAATTCCCCAATACGACGGTGAACCAAATCTAAAGGACTTTACCATTTTAACCAATATTAATGATCTTATTCAGTCACAATGTGGTACCCTGAATTATTAAAGACGTGGATTGCCTGCTAAGTCTGTCCTATTTATTACATCATCACCTGTCATTCTAAAAGACTCCGCTCCATTTTTAAGCATGATTTCATTACAAATACTCAATTGAAGCCTTAACTAAAGAAATAGAAAACATTTTTTGTAATAGCAGAAATGATATGTATTCATGAATAAACATGAAGATTTAATATATTGTTGAATTTGTTGAGCAAAAATATTCAAAGTTATAGAGTACATCGATTTTAAAGAACTCAATTGTATAATATGCATTGGAAATCTCAATTAAATGCGAGTCGCTAGCAAGTATTTTTTGCATTAAATATCTAGAAAAATAAAATGTCATACTATATTTTTCTTGTATTTATTTAGAGAAACACGTGTTCAGCTTTTTGAAAATTAGAAACACTGGGAAGAGAAGTGGCACCCAATCAGCTTTCTAGAAGTAGTACCGTATTTTCCGCACTATAAGGCGCACCTAAAATCTGATTTTTTTTTAAAAAAAAAGCTGACTATGCGCCTTATAATCCAGTGCGCCTTATATATGCAACTTACGGTAAGCAGCCACCGACTCCATTTTTCCCGTAGAAGAAGAAGTGCGCTGTGCATACTGGGAAATATTAAACAACGATTCTCTTTTATTTGTGCGTTTGTATAAAGACCCTAAAATGGCTCCTATTAAGAGACACGCTTAAGACGCAGAGTTTAAACTCAGGGCGATCAGTCACGCAGTAGAACACGGAACTAGAGCAGCAGCGAGAGAGTTTAACATTAATGAATCGATGGTGCGGAAGTGGAGGAAGCATGAGGATGAGCTGCGCCAAGTAAAGAAGACTAAACAAAGTTTCCGTGGCAATAAAGCACGATGGCCACAGTTAGAGGACACACTTGAACAGTGGGTTGTTGAATTGTCCCGAACTGCCAGACAACAACAGCGACACTGACTCGATTAATGACGACCTTGATGAGACAGAGCCGGACGTGTTGGATGTCCCATTCACTGAGATGGTCAATTTGAACACTGCAGAAGAAGAATTTGAGGGATTCGTAAATGAGGAGCTGGTAAAGCTCACTCTATGTTTTTCTTTTGTGTGTTTACGTTTTACATTTTACAGTTATTATGTTATTGCTTTATTGTTATTGTTTTTGCACATTACGAGTGTCACTATATTGTGATTGCACTAACGTTTAATTTACCATAACAATATCAGAGTTTTTTGTGTGTTGACTAAATGGAGGAAAAGTAAAATGTTATGCCTTGCTGTTGTTCAAAGATGTTAAAGATGTGTCACGAAAATGCTTTACCTCAGAAAAAATAATAAAACAGCTGTTTATTCATTTTGGGAGTGAATGGAGTTGTGGAATGCTTGTTTGTTAAAGTTTGACTGACCTATATGACTGTTTTGTTGACATTCCCTTTAGCGCGGCACCATCTAATGGTTGCATAACTACAGCCTCTACTGTAGCGCCTTATAATGCGGTGCGCCCTATGTATGGAAAAAGTTTTAAAATATATCATTCGTTGAAGGTGCGCCTTATAACCGCCTTATAGTGTGGAAAATACGGTACATTTTTTAAATATTTTATACATACTTCTGTTTTCAATACGGGCGAGCCGGAATCAGAAGCCTGGTGGGCCGCATTTGGCCCACAGGCCTTAGTTTACTCACCCTGTCCTAGATGAGCTTTGTTTCCTCTTTGATCAAATGTGACACCGTATTTTTAACGTCTTTAATTATTTTTTATCAAGTTTTGCATCCTAAATTAGTCTTTGTAGGCTGAAAATATTTTGATGTTATCTATTTTTGCTTTTTGTGGTTGACCGGCAGTCGTTTATTTTCAAATAACGAGCAACCAATTAGGGCTCGCCCTGTGGGTTACGTCAAACCACTCCATCAATAGGAGCCATCAAAGCCCCGCCCCCAACCCCCCTCCCGCACAATGGCGCCCGCCTCTGTCCTTTTCACACCTACCACTTGAAAAAAGCCGCAAACATTCGGAAATAAGGACACAAGCACACATATTTCGAAAAGGTATGACCTATTCCTCCATTTATGTTGCCTACAAAGCGTTCGTGTTCACTCTGAATTTCAATTTGTGAGGAAAACACTGAAGAAAAAGAACAAGAATAAGTGCGCCATTCGAAGACGACGGCAGACTGCCTTAAGATGGCGGATAGTGGGCGGGGCCTGCTCGATGTCAAATGGCGGCTGCATTCTGTTCCCTCAACCGCTTGATTTATTTTTCCATTCCCGACTTTTTTTGTTCGGTTATTATATCACTAAATAGACGAAATCCCGCCGTCGTCGTGCAGTTTAGCAGCCGCGCTGTCGGCATTTTCTCGTCCTTCTCGCACATTTCATCACCCTTCGTTCAGGGGGCGGGAGGAATGGGCTGTAAGACGCCTCATTGGTCCAGACGATAATCCCTCAAAGTGGGGAAGGGCGGGAGGTGCGTGGTGTAAGTCTCCTTCTCATTGGTTCAGAAGAGCATCCATCATACTGTGAAAGGCGGGAAAAGCAGGCCCTATGCTGCCATCTCACTGGTTCAGACGAGCATCCATTAAAGGATGTAGGGCGGGAGTAGCAGTTTGTAGTCGTTGTTTTATTGGTCCAAACAATCATCCATCACAGGGTGAAGGGCGGGAGGAGCGAGGTGAAAATAGTCGTGTCATTGGTCCGGAGAAGCATCCGTCAAACTTTTAAGGGCGGGAGTTGCGGGCCGTAAATCGCCGCCTTTTTGGTCCAAACGAGCATCCTTCAAACGGCGAAGGACGAGAGGATCAAGCTGTATTTCTCTAAACTAGAGATCTGAATTCTTCTTTTTTATTTTAGAGAAACTGTTCTTTTGGTTTGGTTTACTAAAGGGGGCTGCTTTTCAGATTTTCTTTTGTTTTTAGAGAGACAGTGATTAGTATTTAGTGCCTCCAAATGGTACAAAAAAAACAGCATTTATTTGAATACTGGGCAAAAATACACGAAGTATCATCCATTTTCTGCATTGATTTACCTCACTGGGGTAGACCAATGATCATTTTTATTGAAAAAAAAAACATAGGTGGAGAAATTTGTATTTCTTTTACATAGTAATCCCTACCTAGAAGTCGTCGCCATCTCTGTCTGGCATCTTGTTACTACATTGTGCTCTTGACACTGTGTTTTTGTTTGCATTAGACAAGAGAGTGCCATCTAGTGAACAAACATAACACACTGGCGCTTTAAAGACTACTGATAATGAAACGTTTTATAATAAAACAGATTTATAGTCAAACAGCAACACAGAACTAAAACAATATGCAAAACAATAGAATATATCTTCAAATTATTGGCTCTCCGGTGCTATAAATTATCCAGAGAATACAAAAAAATGTAACTATTTACACTTATTTTTTTTACACTTATTTTTGAATTAATAAATACAAATGAATGAAACAAAAAGGAAATGATCATCGGTATCTACTGAAAATTTCAATAGTGAATCAGTCTTGAGGGACAGATTCAGCTCCTTTTATTGGTTAGACTCTTTATTATTTTTTTCTCAATTTTCACTTTGTCCTCGTCTTGAACTCTCTAATGACAGCGATTATTGTACACATACTGACCAAAATCAAGGGCGTGACAAAAGGGAGCCAGCTCCCTATGAGTGGGGAGCCAGCTCTCTTCGTACTTTTCAAAGAGCCGGCCTTAGAGCTGTTTCGTTCTCGAACGACCCGTCATAATATAGTGAAAGGCGGGAGGAGCGGGTCGTAAGGCGCCACCTCATTGGTCCAAACGAGCATCCATCAACGGGTGACAAGCACGGAGGTTTTCTGGCGTATTTCCCGATTAAGATGACGCTAACGGGTCTAATTCTCCTCCCAGGTGTAACTGCTCACCTTTTGTGAGCTAAACTCACTTGTAATGACGACAATCTGAGGGTTGAAGTCACTAAAGGTCCTCGTAGGAAAGAGTGGGCGTGGATTTAAGGGGCTCGGTAATTCGAGACAGCGCTCACGCCCGGACAGCCAATCAAACGGAGGCGAACGAACCCGGGCTCCGCCCCCTAGTCTATATCAACCCCTCGGTCCGGAGTCGCTCGGCCATTGGCACAAAAACACGCAGCGCGACGTGACGTGGAATTAGTTTTTTGTTCGTCTTCGCCTGCGTGATTTCATTCACTTCGAACAATGGCTGACGCCGCTAAAGTCGACTCCGTGTCGGAACTCTCGGCCAAGGTAAGAAGGGGCGAAATAAAAAAGACATTTTTTATTTTGGGGGGCTGCCGCTTGTTAAGCCGCGCTCAGCTTTGCGACGGACGCGCGGGCGTGCAGGCGAGCGTCTGTCTTTCGAATGAAATCCCGATCGAATCCGGATCGAAATCCGCATTGGCGCCATGTGCGCTCGCCGGTTCGGGGTCCGGAGACGCGCGTAAAGGTTTTTGCGGCTTCCAGATGTCAGACGGACAACGACGCCAGCCTCATTGTCTTTGTTTCCTCCGGCGTCTCCGTTCGATTCCATCTCTGTAGAACCGGAGTCAGCCCGGATTCGCGTCCCGGCCGTCCGGATCTTATTTGCGCCTAGAGACGTCTTTTTTTCTTCTTTTTATTTTTATTTTTTACGCGCTCTCTGTTCTGGTCCCGAAAGTTCCTTGGAACCCAACCGCTTTCGGAGCGCCGATTTTTTTGTTTGTTTTTAAATGGCTTCCGCGTCTCTTAGCAAGCTTTTCCATTTATTGAATGTGTTTTTTTTGAAAGGCGGGCAATGCAGAGCACTTAGCGCGTGCGTGTGATGCTGCGTGCGCGCTCTCTCTCTCGCCTTCACAACACAAGTTAAGCGTGGCGTGCACGCGCCTCATACAAACTTGGGTTAAATACGGTTATTGTTTTTTGTTCATTGTGATTTGCACCTACACCAAAAGGGATTATTTCCCTCCATTGATCCCTCTGATGTTTCACGTAGTTTTTTGTAGTCCTATTTGGGCCATGTGTCTTGTTCTATTGTCCTCCGCGCGCCAAGCTCCCCCACCCCCAATTTGCACTCATTCCTGCTTTCCCCCCTCCCCGCAAAAACGCCCCCCCCCCCCCCACCGGTTAGGATTCGCAGACGCACTGCATTTCGGGTAAAGCAGTTCGTGTCCCGGGCGTGTCTGGTGACAGCAGGCGCTGACGCACTACAATACCCACAGTGCCCGGCGGTCACAGAAGCCGACGAGAAGACGTGAAGAAGGCGGGGTTAACTGGGTGGGGGAGGTCGGGGGCGGACACTTCCCTGCATGCAAAGCGCTTCCGAAGAGGGATTGCAAATATTTCATGACCAAAATATGGATTGACGTCTCAATACGCCTTGAAATGAGGTGGGAATGTAAACAATCGAACTTTACTTCATCGAACGTTGAAGCACCGCACTTAAATTCTTGATATATTTTGACCCTTATTTCGATGAATTCCCGCTGCTGCCTCCGCGCATGCGCACTGTACATCCCCATTTTCATTCCATGGCGCGTTTCAATGACAATAAATTCAATTTAATTCCTTAGTGAAGATCAATTTAGCCTCATGGATGTCCATTATTGTGTTCAGTGTTTTTAAAAAGGTGAAATAAAGAGAATAAGGATACGTTAGTGTGTCAATAAAAGTAAATATTGTGTTCCCGCTTTGCAGAATATGGATGTAGGCCATTCGGCGCCCTCTGGTGGATGAAAACGGACGCGTTACGCAAAGTGTCATATTACAAAGTGCGAAAATGGCAAATTTTGTTGAAATGAACAAATTATACTTTAAAAAATAGATTCTTTGTTTATAGTTTTCATAAAACAACTCAAGCGTGTGTGTGGGGGGGATGCCGTTTCTCGCCATAAATATAGTATATGCTATACATAGGTTTTTAGCGCTCTCTAGTGGCTATAAGGAAGAATTACACCATATATCAAATTACACAGTGTGAACTGTAGCACATTTAAAGTGACGCTCGTTTTCTTTTCGACCTGAGAAAAGTCAATACGTCACTTCCGACCATTTTCTGTGACCTTCAAAATAAGAGCATCGTCAAGTTGTGGGTTTGACGTCACCAACATGTTTCTGCCGCTTCAGGAATTGAAGGAGAAGAAGCTCGCGGAGGAGAAAGAAAACGGCAAAGGTGCCGCTACGAACGGAAAGGTGAGCGAAAGCAAAATATCGGCAGACATTTTATTTTTGAGTCCCCGAAAAGATAAAAAGAAGATAAAGGATGTCTGCCATTTTTCTTTTCCCAGGAGAACGAGGAAAACGGCGAGCCCGAGTTGGACGACGAAGAAGACGACGAGGTGGACGAAGAGGACGAGGAAGACGACGGAGAAGGTGCCCAACTCAGATCCCTGAGGTACTCCTCGTGGGTCGGCATGGCGACCGCTAACCGCGGGCTTGTTGTCGCTAGGTGACGAGGAAGACGAAGATGAGGACGAAGACGAGCTGGAGGGCGGGACCAAGAGGGCGGCTGAGGACGACGATGACGATGAGGTAATTGCGAAAACCCCGGGTACGAATGTATCCGTCAAAATAAAAGCAATCGTTTGGGCTTGTCATTGGGAAAGTGCCGCCAAAATAAAAGCTAGGATTGGTGAAATGTTGGGTCTTTTTGTCCCAATCAGGAAAATTATCACGGAAAAAGTTAGGCCACCAGAATAAAATGGGTGGTAACTTGGTAAGCTGTAGGGAAAGCACCGCCAAATTAAAAGCTTTCCACCCCACTGTATGCACCTTTCTTCCTCAGTAAATAATACAGTCCGACAGAATTGCAAGCTAACATCACAATAAAATGGGCTGTAAATTGTGAAACTCGGGAGAATGCCGCCAAAATAAAAGCTGCTAGACACAATGGTTGGTCATCGAGAAGCTGTGGGGAAAGCGCTGCCAAAATAAAAGCTGGTGAAGGGAGTTAGAGCTCTTGGGTGTATATTTTTTTGTCCCCACTAAGAAAAGTATTCCAGGAAATATGTTGCTATCACAATAAAACAGGTGGTTTGGGATGAGGAGGGTAAAGCGCCACCAAAACAAAAGCGATAAGAATAAATTAGGAAGAGCTGAGGAGTAAACGCTGTCAAAATAAAAGCAGGCTGAGGAAGTTTGTGTCTTTTTATCCCCACCAGGATAACCACTGCGTGAAAAATGTGACTTCCACATAAAATGGGTGGTTATGACCTGCATTGGGTAGAAGAGGGGAAAGCACCGCCAAAATAAAAGCGATCAGAATAAACTGATGAGCTCAGGAGCACTCGCTGACAAAATAAAAGCAGGCTGAGGAAGTCTTTTTTCCCCACTAGGAAAACCATTGTGTGAAAAGTGACATAAAGTGGGTGGTTATGACCTGCATTGGGAAGAAGAGGGGTAATTGCCGCCAAAATAAAAGCTGTCAGACTAAATTAGGTAGGCTGTGGCGCAGGCGCTGCCAAAACAAAAGCAGGCTAAGGAAGTTTAAACCTTTTCTTTGTCCACACCAGAATTTTTTTTTTAAATCTTTTGGGTGGTCTGAACTTTTAACAATTTGTGGAGAAAGCGCCGCCAAAATAAAAGCAAGCCAAGGAAGTGAAACGTCTTTTTCCTTTTTCTAATTTTGACCAGGACGAAGTGGAAACCAAGAAGCAGAAAACCGACGACGACGATTGACGCGGCGGCCCCCCGTCGGCGACCGGGCGCCGGGCCACTTCCTGGTTCGGCTCAGGGGGCGGAGCCAAAGGCGCGCTGGCCCCGCCCAAACCGGGGAAAACGCGGTCATTAGCGAGTAGATATCCCGGCCCGGTCGACCGTTTTTCTCGCCCGTCCTCAAGACAAACAATAACAGCGGAGAATTAGTTTGTATTTTTATTTACATTTTATATTTTTGTACATATTGTCGGGGAGGAGGCCAGCGGGGGCCCCGCTTAAGCAGATCTCGGAGACCCCGCCCCCTCGCACCCCAAAAAGGCTTTTTGAACTCGGAGCATTCCAGTCCATTCCGTTTCGCGAGCTGCGCCGCAAAACTTTCTTTTATTTTGAAGGGGAAGGCCAAAGAAAAAAAAAACGGGAGCCTCTCGCCTTCCTTCCTTTCCTTCTTTTATTTTCCTCGACTTCCTGTTTTGCGGCCGCCTCTCGGTCTACGTGCAAAGTTTGGTGTTTTGACAATAAACCGGACTTTTATTTTGTGACTCTTTTGCTCTTTGGCTTCTCGGCCGTTTCAGGAAATAATATTCGACGTTTTTTTTTGGAACCTCAATTACTCGGATGATTTGAAATAAAAACATAAACTATGCCATCCCTTGCGTATTTTGATGTTATTTTCCATGGAAGACGGGCGGTGGCGCTGTTTCACGGGGACATAATAGAGAAGCGTTTGCATGGGGGTGGGAAACTCATTAGAGTCAGGGGCCCCATTGGGTCCAATCCATTTAGATTTGCTTTTAAATACTTCCATCAAATTCGTTTTGAAATGCTCACAATTAATAGTAACATACTATGGGTAGAAATTCTACACTTTATTCATCCCCGAAGGAAAATTCTGACTTCCAGCAGTATCCTTGTGTTGAAAAATAAAACAATAAAATAAAAGATATAGAATACAAAAATACCCAATATAACGTGTTGATATAGAGTATTTAAATAGTGCTACGGAAAATACACACCGTCATAAGAATAGGGTGGTATGCAAATGTGGGGGTGGGGTCTAATGTGGGCTTTTACGCTCCTGGGTGGAGTTAAAGAGCCTCATGGCATGAGGAAGAAATCTTAGAGTGTCCGTGGAACAAGACTTTGATGGCAGTCTGTCACTGAAGCTGCTCTATGTTCCTACTTTAAACACTTTGAAATTTAGATATGTAGTATTACTGTAGTTTTTTTTGTATTTCTGTAGTATTTCCATAAGAGATCTTATCTACAGCCAGTTTTTTTGTAGTATTATTGTAGTTGTATTCCTGCAGCAGTATTTACTTAGTCTTTTTGTAGTATTTATACATTTCTGTTTTATATCCATAATATACATTTTGTAGTATAGTATTTTTGTATTATAATATTGCTGTAGTGGTTCTCTGTAGAAGTATTTTCGAAGTATTTCCATAGCAGCATTTTGTACGATTTCTATACAATTTTGTGCTCCCAAAGTAGTATTTCTACTGTAATATATCTAGTATTTATCTCATCTCATCAGCCGTACCGCTTATCCTCATTAGGGTCGCGGGGGGGCTGGAGCCCATCCCAGCCATCTCCGGGCAGTGGGCAGGGGACACCCTGAACTGGTTGCCAGCCAATCGCAGGGCACACATGGACAGACAACTCATTCGCTCATTCACACCTAGGGACAATTTGGACCGACCAATTCACCTGAAACGCATGTTTTTGGAACGTGGGAGGAAACCGGAGTGCCCGGAGGAAACCCACGCAAGCACGGGGAGAACATACAAACTCCGCACAGGAAGTCTGGAGCTGGATTTGAACCCACGACAGGTTCCCATGACATGAACTGTGCCGCACAAGCGCTAACCACTGCGCCGCCGTGCTTCTAGTATTTATGTATTATAGTATTACTATGTATATATTTTTTTGTATTTCTGTACATAAGAGGTTTTGTAGTACAACCCGTCTTTTTCTAGTATTATTGGAGTTGTATTCCTGTAGCAGTATTTTCCTAGTAGTATTTATATAATTTTGTATTATATCCATAATATACATTTTGTACTATAGTATTTTTGTATTATAAAATCGCTGTAGTGGTATTTTTGTCATATTTCCATAGTAGGATTTCTATATAATCTTGTACTCCCAAAGTAGTATTTCTAGTAACATATCTGTAGTTGAATTTTCGTAGTATTTCGGTTGTAAAGTTTCTGTAGTATTTTTGTATCATAGTATTACTATAGTAGTATTTCTCCAGTATTTTTGTTCTATTCAGAACAAAAGAAAAAGTTTTGCTACAAATCTATCGTAGTAATTGTATAGTATTTTTTTGGGGGGGGGGGACAAAGTTGGCACCAAATGGAGTACTTTATTTACTATTATATCAATTTGGCCATTTTGGTTTGGCGGGCACTTTTGGATATCATTGAGCGTCTCCAGATAGAAATCACAAGATGTGCAACGCAAACGCTCTCGTGAAGGATTGCAACAAACAATGCGTCCGTTCGATTCCCTTTCTCTTAATAAGATGCTAAAAATGTGATTTTGTTAGCATGCTAAATAGGAAGGGTCCCGTCTTCAATCCAGTCAATTCAAGTCCAAATCTGAATATATTGACCTCTTAGCGGGCCTAATCCGGCCCGCAGGCCGCATGTTTCGCACCCCTGAGTTAAAGACCTCTGATTTATGGCAGAAGCGGTGAAAACCCAAATCCGGCAGGTAGAAACCCTTTATAGACCACAAGCATCATGGCCTAGCGTAGCTGGGCATTCTCCTTGGGCCAGGTTGTCGGGACCGTGGTTTGTTGTAAATGCGCCAATGAGCCACTAGGGAATGCTACAGAGCCACATGGCCGCATTCACCTCTTTTTAACAAAAGCAGATGTTTATGGATTTTGTTGATATTTATTGAAAGTTCCTCAAAACCTAGCTAAAACACCCCCAGAGACCTAAAGTACTAAATCTGGATTTATATCATAGTTTTGATCTAAACAGACTAGATAGACGTGTGTGTGTATAAATACAGTGTGTAATATTTGACCACTGCAGGGTGTTGTGCAAGTGACGAGTGCTAAATAGCACAAGGAAGACTAAACACAAAATTATTTTGCCTCTTTTTCCTAGATTTTTTTTAAGAGGGTAAAAAAAATAGTAAAAAAGGAAGAGAATAATGAATGAATGAATAAATATAAATGAAATAATAGAAATATAATATGAATAAAATTAATAAATGGAAAATTTAAACTGAAGTAAAAATGAAAGAAAAACAGGAAAAATAACTTAAAACGAGCAAAAATTCTTACAATGAAACAAACTGTTCACATTTTCTCATTTTTTGCTAACAAACAAATAGGCACAGGAAAGGGTTTGTGGGTAGCCTAGGGAGCAAGATGGCGGCCAGTCATGTCAGCTTCCTCAAGGTGAGTTAAATGCTGACTTCTAAAGTATTTTTAAAAAATGGATTTGTACACGACAGTTAATATGCCTATCATTTAAATCATTATTAGTTTTTCAAATGACGTTTTTTTTCACCCACCAGGAGGCGCTCAAACACACACACTGTCCCTTTAACAAAGCTATTTGTGTGAGTGCAATTGAGCCCTACTGTCAAATATTAAGCGCACGTACCGTTTAGCCAATCAGAAAGCAGCAGAAAATGCCTATCAGTCAAGAAGCGAGACCGTGAAAAGTCGACCGCGTTATAGCGAGGCCTCACTGTATTTACACCATCTCCCCTGTGCATTCTGCTATAAAGCCACTAGAGGTCGCTGTCCACAGAACATGAATAATGGAATACAGGCGTTCTAAAATATAGTGGGAAATAGCGCTAAACTCTTGTTGGACGTGAGCTAAGCGGCTGCTTAGAATCCTGCAACCGGTAGGGGGCCCCCAAGAGCAATTGACTTACAGTATACAGTATTACTAATTTTATATACTGTATACTTTTTCGTGAGTGAGGATTACTTATAAATACTATCAAATATACGTTAATTTACAAAAAAAGGTAATATGTATGTATGCATATATCATTTTGCCTTCATTCTGAAAAGAAAACATAGTATATGAATGCTACAACAGTATTACTATAAGACAAAATACTACCCCAGAAATACTACCCCAGAAATACCACAGAAAATACAACTACAGTCAAATTTGGTCCTTAAAATTATTATTTTTTTTGGCTTTCATTCTGAAAAGAAAAAATACTGTAGAAATACTACAAAAAATAAGACTACTTTTATACTATAAAATAATACTACAGAAATATGACCCCAAAAATACTACACAAAATACGACCACAGTAATATTACAAAAATATTAAAGAAATATATTATAGAAATACTACCAAAACACTGCTTTTGAAAGACATCGAAAATACTTCTACAAAAATACTACTACACAATACTAGAATACAAAACACTGCTAGAGAAATATTACTACAGTGGGTAGTAGTACTACAGTAGTATTACAACAGCAATACTACAAAAAATACGACTAATTTTATTCTATAAAATAATACTACAGAAATATTAACCCTAAAATACTACACGAAATACGACCACAGTAATATTACAAAAATATTACACAAATATGACAAAAAATACTACAATAGAAATACTGTGAAAATACT
The DNA here is from genome assembly GCF_059441175.1 of Urocampus carinirostris. Lineage (NCBI taxonomy): Eukaryota > Metazoa > Chordata > Actinopteri > Syngnathiformes > Syngnathidae > Urocampus > Urocampus carinirostris. The sequence continues at coordinate 74,007,846 of NC_142349.1, read as the reverse complement.
ACTAAAACACTGCTTTGGAAAGACATCAAAAATACTTCTAAAAATACTACTACATAATACTATAATACAAAACACTGCTAGAGAAATATTACTACAGTAAGTAATAGTACTATAGTAGTATTACAACAGCAACACTACAAAAATTCCATGGAAATCTGACAAAAATAAAACTACAATAATACTGTACTACGAAAAAACAAAACACCTACAGAAATACTATGAAATACATCAGAAATACGAAAAAAATACTGTAGAAATACTTCAAAAATATGACTACTTTTAAACTACAAAATTAAATATTACCCCAAAAATACTACACGAAATACGACCACAGTAATATTACAAAAATATCAAAGAAATACGGCAAAAAATACTACAATAGAAATACTACAAAATACTACTAAAACACTGCTTTGGAAAGACATCAAAAATACTTCTACAAAAATACTACTACATAATACTATAATACAAAACACTGCTAGAGAAATATTACTACAGTGGGTAGTAGTACTACAGTAGTATTACAACAGCAATGCTACAAAAAATACGACTAATTTTATACTATAAAATAATACTACAGAAATATTGACCCTAAAATACTACACGAAATACGACCACAGTAATATTACAAAAATATTAAACAAATATGACAAAAAAATACTACAATAGAAATACTGTAAAAATACTACTAAAACACTGCTTTGGAAAGACATCAAAAATACTTCTAAAAAATACTACTGCATAATACTATAATACAAAACACTGCTAGAGAAATATTACTACAGTAAGAAATAGTACTATTGTAGTATTACAACAGCTATACTACAAAAATTCCATGGAAATCTGACAAAAATAAAACTACAATAATACTGTACTACGAAAATACGACAAAAAATTCTACGGAAATACTATAAAATACATCAGAAATATTACAAAAATACACAAGAAATAATACGAGAGTAATACCAAAATGATATAACCATTGTGATACTACAAAAAATACTACAGATATACAACCCAAAAATATATCCCAAAAATACTACAGTCATAATTACTGATTTGGCTGACCTGTGCCCGCTCCTTTCCTTTTTTTCCTCTTGTTTTCTCTTGTTTTCTTTGTTCCCTTTCTTTCTTTTTTAATCCTTTCCTTTTTTCTCCCCGCTTTTTTTTATCCTTTTCTCTTCTTTCATTCGTTTTCTCATTTTCCTTTTATCATGTTTTACACTTTTTCCCTTTTCTTCTTTGTTTCAGTTTTACATTTTTTTTATTTTTTTTTTATTTTTTCTATTTTTTTTGTGCTTTTTTCTCAAGTTTTCTTCTTTCCCTTTCTTTCTTTTTTAATCCTTTCATTCCCCCGGGACCCCCTTTTTATCTTTTTCTCTTCTTTCGTTCATTTTCTTTTTAATGTGTTTTTCACCTTTTTGTTTTCTTCTTTGTTTCAGTTTAAAATTTTCTTATTTTTTTCCATATTTTTTTATTTTTTTTATTTTTTTGTGCTTTTTTTCTCTAGTTTTCTTCTTTCCCTTTCTTTCTTTTTAAATCTTTTCATTCCCCCGGGAAGCCTCTTTTTCTCTTCTTTCATTCATTTTCTTATTTTCTTTTTAACGTGTTTTTCACCTTTTTGTTTTCTTCTTTGTTTCAGTTTTAAATTTTCTTAATTTTTCAATTTTTTTTTCTTTTTTTGTGTTTTTTCTCAAGTTTTCTTCTTTCCCTTTCTTTCTTTTTTAATCCTTTCCTTTGTTCTCCCCGCTTTTTTATCCTTTTCTCTTCTTTCATTTGTTTTCTCATTTTCCTTTTATCATGTTTTACACTTTTTTTCTTTTCTTCTTTGTTTCAGTTTTATTTTCTTTATTTTTTTTAGTTTCTTGTTTTTTTGTGCTTTTTTTCTTTAGTTTTCTTCTTTCCCTTTCTTTCTTTTTTAATCCTTTCCTTTTTTCTCCCCGCTTTTTTTTATCCTTTTCTCTCCCTTCATTCGTTTTCTCCTTTTCCTTTTATCATGTTTTACACTTTTTTTCTTTTCTTCTTTGTTTCAGTTTTACATTTTCTTTATTTTTTTTTAGTTTTTCTATTTTTTTTGTGCTTTTTTCTCAAGTTTTCTTCTTTCCCTTTCTTTCTTTTTTAATCCTTTCATTCACCCGGGACCCCCTTTTTATCTTTTTCTCTTCTTTCATTTGTTTTCTTATTTTCCTTTCATCATGTTTTTCACCCTTTTTTTCTTCTTTGTTTCAGTTTTAAATTTTCTTTATTTTTTTCTAGTTTTTCCTACTTTTTTTTCCCTCTACTTTTCTTCTTTCCCTTTCTTTGTTTTTTAAATCCTTTTCTTTTTTCTCCCCGCATTTTTTATCCTTTTCTCTTCTTTCATTCGTTTTCTCATTTTCCTTTTATCACGTTTTACACTTTTTTTATTTTCTTCTTTGTTTCAGTTTTACATTTTCTTTATTTTTTTTTTTGTTTTTCTTATTTTTTGGTGCTTTTTTTCTCTAGTTTTCCTTTTTTCCTTTTCTTTTCTCTTTTCCTTCTTCACAAAATCCAGAAACTGGAGATTGTGTGCGGCGTGTTTGGATTTATGCCTCGTTACGTGACCCCCCCCCCCCCCTCCCCCTTGCCGGCCTCCCCCCAGTATGAGGGCCACCGAGGTGATTAGTGATCATGTCGAGCAGCAAAACATGCTTATAATTAATGGCGGCGCGCTAAGCTCTCCTACTTTGGCGCCTTGCCGGGGAAATCGCGATGGCTGCCAACGCAGCCGGCTGTCTCGCCTGCCATCTGACTTATAGGTTATGTTCAGTTATAGCAGTGGTTCTCTAATGGGGGGCGGGCCACCCTGCGGGGGCGCATGGCTTTGTAAGTTTAAAAAAAAAAGTGAAGCGGCCTAGAATAAAGTGCAACTGCACATCCAGGACACTAGGGGGCAGTGGCACTCTCACTTGTGGAGCTGCGAGAGGTTTTCTTCTTCCTAGGGGGGGGCATTATTATTTACTAATTGAGAAGCACGGAGTTAGAACAAGGGTGTCAAACTCATCTTAGCCACATATGGTAGAAAAAAAACATTCTCACGGGGCTGGACAAGTAGACTAAAGAAAGAGAAAGAAAGAAACAAACAAACTGAAGAAAGAAAGAAAGAAAGAAACTGAAGGAAGGAACTGAAAAAAGGAACTAAAAAAAGAAAGAAAGAAAGAAAGTGAAGGAAGGAAGGAACTAAAAAAAAGAAAGAAAGAAAGAAAGTGAAGGAAGGAACTGAAAAAAGGAAAGAAAGAAAGAAAGTGAAGGAAGGAACTGAAGAAAGAAAGAAAGTGAAGGAAGGAACTGAAGAAAGAAAGAAAAATAAACTGAAGGAAGGAACTGAAGAAAGAAAGAAAGTGAAGGAAGGAACTGAAGGAAGGAACTGAAAAAAGAAAGAAAGAAAGTGAAGGAAGGAACTGGAGGAAGGAACTGAAAAAAGAAAGAAAGAAAGAAAAAAACTGGAGGAAGGAACTGAAAAAAGAAAAAAAAGAAAGGAAGGAAGAAATATAGGAAGAAAGAAAGAAAGGAAGGAAGAAAGAGAGGCAGTGTGAGAAAGAAAGAGAGAGAGAAAAGGAAAGAGGGATACAAAGAGAAAAAAGTGAGAAAGACACAAATGAAGAAAGAGGGGAAATAAGAGACAAAGATGAATAAAGTCAAAGTGCGAGACAGAGAGAGGATAATGGAAGGAAAGAGAGAGAAAAAATAGACAGGGGGGAGAGAGAGAGAAAGAAGAGGGGGATACAAATAGAGAGAGGAGCAAACAAATGGAGTGAGAGAAAGAGAGAGGGGGGATAAGAGAGGAAGAGATAGAGAAAGATAAAAAGACAAAGAGAGACACAGAAAAAAAGACAAAAGCAGAGAAAAAAGAGTGAGACACAAAGAGAGAATGAAAAGCGGAAACACGGAGAAAGAGTAAAAAGAGAAAACAAAGAGAGAGAAACAAAAGCATGTTAGTTTATAATATCTTTATTTCATGTTTTTTTCAGTTAGAGTATTTTCCAATATATTCCCGTCTATATATTTTTTATAACATAGTAAAGAGCGAATTTTCCAATAAAAACGTATTTTATAGAACATTCATATTCATGAACGGTTACCGTAGCTTGAAATATTTCATTTGAATTTCATGTGCGGCTTAGAAGGCGCACTTTGGATACTTTAGAAACTGAAGGAAGGAACTGAAGAAAGAAAGAAAGAAAGAAAGAAAGAAAGAAACTGAAGGAAGGAACTGAAGAAAGAAAGAAAGAACAAAAGAAAGAAAGAAACTGAAGGAAGGAACTGAAGAAAAAAAGAAAGAAAGAAAGTGAAGGAAGAAAGAAAGAAACTGAAGGAGGGTACTGAAGAAAGAAAGAAAGAAAGAAAGAAAGAAACTGAAGGAAGGAACTGAAGAAAGAAAGAAAGAAAGAAACTGAAGGAAGGAACTGAAGAAAAAAAGAAAGAAAGAAAGTGAAGGAAGAAAGAAAGAAACTGAAGGAGGGTACTGAAGAAAGAAAGAAAGAAACTGAAGGAAGAAAAAAAGAAAGAAAGAAATTAAAGGAAAGAACTAAAGAAAGAAAGAGAGAAAGAAAGAACGTGAAGGAAGGAACTAAAGAAAGAAAGAGAGAAAGAAAGAAAGTGAAGGAAGGATCTAAAGAAAGAAAGAAAGAAACTGAAGGAAGGAACTGAAGAAAGAAAATAGAAAAGAAGAAAGAAAGTGAAGAAGAAAGAAAGAAACTCAAGGAAGGAACTGAAGAAAGAAAGAAAGAAAGAAAGAACGAACGGCTACCGTAGGTTGAAATATTTCATTTGAATTTCATGTGCGGCTTAGAAGGCGCACTTTGGATATTTTAGAAACTGAAGGAAGGAACTGAAGAAAGAAAGAAAGAAAGAAAGAAAGAAACTGAAGGAAGGAACTGAAGAAAGAAAGAAACTGAAGGAAGGAACTGAAGAAAGAAAGAAACTGAAGGAAGGAACTGAAGAAAGAAAGAAAGAAAGAAAGAACGAAAGAAAGAAACTGAAGGAAGGAACTGAAGAAAGAAAGAAACTGAAGGAAGGAACTGAAGAAAGAAAGAAACTGAAGGAAGGAACTGAAGAAAGAAAGAAAGAAAGAACGAAAGAAAGAAAGAAACTGAAGGAAGGAACTGAAGAAAAAAAGAAAGAAAGAAAGTGAAGGAAGAAAGAAACTGAAGGAAGGAACTGAAGAAAGAAAGAAAGAAACTGAAGGAGGGTACTGAAGAAAGAGAAGAAACTGAAGGAAGGAACTGAAGAAAGAAAGAAAGAAACTAAAGGAAGAAAAAAACAAAGAAAGAAATTAAAGGAAGGAACTGAAGAAAGAAAGAAAGAAAGAAAGAAAGTGAAGGAAAGAACTAAAGAAAGAAAGAGAGAAAGAAAGAAAGTGAAGGAAGGAACTAAAGAAAGAAAGAAAGAAAGAAAGAAACTGAAGGAAGGAACTGAAGAAAAAAGAAAGAAAGAAAGTGAAGGAAGAAAGAAAGAAACTGAAGGAAGGAACTGAAGAAAGAAAGAAAGAAAGAAACTAAAGAAGGGTACTGAAGAAAGAAAGAAACTGAAGGAAGGAACTGAAGAAAGAAAGAAACTGAAGGGAGGAACTGAAGGAAGAAAAAAAGAAAGAAAGAAAGTGAAGGAAAGAACTAAAGAAAGAAAGAAAGAAAGAACTACAGAAAGAACGAGAGAAAGAAAGTGAAGGAAGGAACTAAAGAAAAAATGAAAAAAGAAAGAAAGAAAGAAAAAAAGAAACTGAAGGAAGGAACTGAAGAAAAAAAGAAAGAAAGTGAAGGAAGAAAGAAAGAAACTGAAGGAAGGAACTGAAGAAAGAAAGAAAGAAACTGAAGGAGGGTACTGAAGAAATAAAGAAACTGAAGGAAGGAACTGAAGAAAGAAAGAAAGAAACAAAAGGAAGGAACTGAAGGAAGAAAAAAAGAAAGAAATTAAAGAAAGGAACTGAAGAAAGAAAGAAAGAAAGTGAAGTAAAGAACTAAAGAAAGAAAGAAAGAAAGAAAGTGAAGGAAGGAACTAAAGAAAAAGAAAGAAAGAATGAAAGAAAGAAAGAAACTGAAGGAAGGAACTGAAGAAAGAAAAAAGAAAAGAAGAAAGAAAGAAAGTGAAGAGGAAAGAAAGAAACTCAAGGAAGGAACTGAAGAAAGAAAGAAAGAAACTAAAGGAAGGAACTGAAGAAAGAAAGAAAGAAAGAAAGAAAGGACGAAGGGTTACCGTAGGTTGAAATATTTCATTTGAATTTCATGTGCGGCTTAGAAGGCGCACTTTGGATATTTTAGGGCACAGGTGTCAAACAGGCGGCCCGCGGGCCAGATCAGGCCCGCTAAGGGATTAAATCCGGCCCGCGAGACAACACTCAGAGAAGTGCAAGAGAAAAACAAGCGGCAGGTTGAAATATGTCAACTTGATGTTGCCAAAGCCAGCTGCCTCCAACAAAGACACTGTACACTGTATTTCTCTCTCTCTTTTCTACCCCTTTTCTCCCACTCTCCGTGTCTCTCTTTTTCTCTTCCTTTGTTGCTCTTTGTTTCTTTCTCTCTGTGGGTCTTTTTAACTTCTTTTGCTCTCTTTTCTCTTTCTCTCTTCCTACCCTTTGCGCTTTCTTTTCTCTTTTCTCTCCCTCTGTCTTTCTATTTCTCTTTGGATTTCTCTCCTTCTCCTTTCTTTTCCCCCCTCTCTCACGACTTTTTATCTTTTGTTTCTCACGCTCTCTCCCTCTCTCTTCTTCTTTCTTTGTCCCGCCCTCTCTCCTTTTCCCTCCCTCTTTCTCTTTTTTCTTTATCTCTCTTTTTCTTTCTCTTGAATCTACTCGTCCGGCCCCTGACAGAATGTTTGTTCTATCGTGTGGCCCCCGAGTTCAAATGAGTTGGAGACCCCTGTTTTAGGGCAAATGTATGTTCTTTAGGGGCGCCTAATAGGGGAATGGAATAGAAAGTGGGGCCAAAAAAGGGAGAAGGAGTCTTTTGGGGTCCCAAATTTCCACAAGCAGGACCTTGAACTCACCCCCCCCCCCTCCGGGCCGCCATTTTGGAAAAAGTTTGGAAACAAGGAAGCGAAAAAAGGAGGAGGAAAGAAGAGGACTTTGCTTTCTGTTCTTTTTTTCTTTCCCTTTTTCTCGCCAACTTATTTGACACGAAGGCACCGAGGCGCGCGCCCGCCTAGCCTCTCGTGCACGCGCGCCGCTCACTAAGTTGGGCCGCTGCGAAATTCTTTTTCTCGGTTCGGTGGAGGTTCGGTTCTACCTTCTCTGGCTGCCGGAGCGAGGCGTCTCCAGTTAACGGTACCGTCCGTCCGGTCCGGGACTACCGGCGCTCCCCTTCGGGTGGGTGGGACGCTACCAGTTGGAGTCCGGACTGCTCCGTTCGGTCCCGGTTCCGCTCGTCTTTCCAAGTCCAAGTCTCTCCGGTCCGGAGACGCCATGCCGGTCCGAAAGAAAGGTAAGGAGGCTGAAGGGTTCCGGTTCTGCGGCGGGGACACTTAAGCCGCTCCCCGCCTAGCCAGCTAGCATGCTAGCAACCGGCCGGGAGGGCGAAAGTCCGAACGGCACCGCCCGTCTTACCTAGTCTGGGCCGGGTGGGTCGGCCGAACCGGGCCGCCTAAAAACCGGCGGACGGAGTGACGGGTGAATACCGGGTAGGGGGACACTCGGGCGGGTTAGCCGCTTAGCTCGACGGGCTAGCTGGCAAAGTCAGCTTAAAGTTGACGCCAAACTCTTGGCCGAACCGGGCGTCCTGGAACCAGAACCGCGTGAGGCCTCTCCGGGAAGAACTGGGACCGTTGTGACCGTCCTCCCACAATTGGGCTTTCACAAGAACCATATTTTATGCGTTATAAAGGCTCCTCTCCGTACCGTCTTTTTGGGGTTCAAAACACATTTTTCCGAGAAAAGTCAGCTTTATAAGGGCTGAATTTGATAAACACAAACAAAAGTCTATTCTAGACTTCATCACGCCTAAAAAGACCAGAATCCGATCCCCACAAGACCTCTTTGTTTACCGTAATTTCTAGACTACAAGTCTCTCCGGAGTATAAGTTGCACCAGACAAGAAATGCATCATTAAATGGTAAATGGTCTGCATTTCTATAGCGCTTTTCAAGTCAATGACATTCAAGACCTCCCAAAGCGCTTTACAACGTGCTTCACACCTACCCATTCACACTCACACTCCCACACCAATAGGAAGTCAGCCTCCAAAGGTTTTGAGGATAATCAAGATGCTAAACGGTAAATTGTAAATGGACTGCATTTCTATAGCGCTGTTCAAGTCAATGAAGACCTCCCAAAGCGCTTTACAACGTGCTTCACACTTACCTATTCACACACACACTCCTACACCAATAGGAAGTCAGCCTCCAAAGGTTTTGAGGATAATCAAGATGCTAAACTGTAAATTGTATTTGGACCGCATTCATATAGCGCTGTTCAAGTCAATGAAGACCTCCCAAAGTGCTTTACAATGTGCTTCACACCTACCCATTCACACACACACTCCTACACCAATAGGAAGTCCGCCTCCAAAGGTTTTGAGGATAATCAAGATGCTAAACGGTAAATTGTAAATGGACTGCATTTATATAGCGCTGTTCAAGTCAATGAAGACCTCCCAAAGCGCTTTACAACGTGCTTCACACTTACCCATTCACACACATACTCCCACACCAATGGGAAGTCAGCCTCCAAAGGTTTTGAGGATAATCAAGATGCTAAACTGTAAATTGTATTTGGACCGCATTCATATAGCGCTGTTCAAGTCAATGAAGACTTCCCAAAGCGCTTTACAATGTGCTTCACCCTTACCCATTCACACTCACACTCCCACACCAATAGGAAGTCAGCCTCCAAAGGTTTTGAGGATAATCAAGATGCTAAACGGTAAATTGTAATTGGTCTGCATTTATATAGCGCTGTCCAAGTCAATGAAGACCTCCCAAAGTGCTTTACAATGTGCTTCACACCTACCCATTCACACACACACTCCTACACCAATAGGAAGTCCGCCTCCAAAGGTTTTGAGGATAATCAAGATGCTAAACGGTAAATTGTAAATGGACTGCATTTATATAGCGCTGTTCAAGTCAATGAAGACCTCCCAAAGCGCTTTACAACGTGCTTCACACTTACCCATTCACACACATACTCCCACACCAATGGGAAGTCAGCCTCCAAAGGTTTTGAGGATAATCAAGATGCTAAACTGTAAATTGTATTTGGACCGCATTCATATAGCGCTGTTCAAGTCAATGAAGACTTCCCAAAGCGCTTTACAATGTGCTTCACCCTTACCCATTCACACTCACACTCCCACACCAATAGGAAGTCAGCCTCCAAAGGTTTTGAGGATAATCAAGATGCTAAACGGTAAATTGTAAAGGGACTGCATTTATATAGCGCTGTTCAAGTCAATGAAGACCTCCCAAAGCGCTTTACAATGTGCTTCACACCTACCCATTCACACACACACTCCTACACCAATAGGAAGTCAGCCTCCAAAGGTTTTGAGGATAATCAAGATGATAAACGGTAAATTGTAAATGGACTGCATTTCTATAGCGCTGTTCAAGTCAATGAAGACCTCCCAAAGCGCTTTACAACGTGCTTCACACTTACCCATTCACACACACACACTCACACACCAATAGCGGTCATGCTGCCATGCAAGGCAACTACCTGCTTACTGGAGGCATTAGGGATTCAGTGTCTTGCCCAAGGACACTTCGACATATAACACGGAGGAGCCGGGAATCCAACCTGCGACATCTTGATCCCATTACGAGCGCTCTACCCTACCAAAGTCAAAAACGATAACCATAATGAACATTAACCTTAGTAATAAAATAAATAACCAAATAACCCTCTCTGGATTCTTCACAGAACTAAAGTTAGAAAATAAATAATATAATAATAATAATAATAATTCCTTGTATTGTCATTCTGTGTAACAATGTACACAGAACGAAATGTCGATTGCACCTGACCCGTTGTAGCGAGCCGATGCAGCCGCAGCCAACAGAGGGCGCCGCCGACCACTTTTTAAGTCTTAGGAATGACTCGGCCGGGGCGCGAACTACCGACCTCCCAGTCTCAAAGCGGGCAATACACTATTCATTAAATGATAGTAATAATAATAATAATAATAATAAGAAGAAGAAAATGATAAAATCCGGAATATTTACAGAAGAAACATAAACCTAACATTTCTGTTGTGCCTTGCATGCGCAGTCATAGCAGGTCCAAGATCAGATTAATTTTACCGTCATTTCCAGACTACAAGTCTCTCCGGAGTATAAGTTGCACCAGACAAGAAATGCATCATTAAGAAGGAAAAACAATTTAAAACTCAAAAACCTCAAATCAAGTCAAGTCATGTTTATTTGTTTGGCCCTTAATCACAAAGAGTCTCAAAGGGCTACTCAGACCATAGACTATTAAAGTCTATTATGACAGCATCCCCTGATCTAAAACCTACATGAGGGCAAATAATACACAAATATTGTCAACATAGGGCAGCACGGCGGCGCAGTGGTTAGCGCTTGTGCGGCACAGTTCATGTCTCGGGAACCTGTCGTGGGTTCAAATCCAGCTCCAGACTTCCTGTGCGGAGTTTGTATGTTCTCCCCGTGCTTGCGTGGATTTCCTCCGGTCACTCCGGTTTCCTCCCACTTTCCAAAAACATGCATTTCAGGTGAATTGGCCGGTCTAAATTGTCCCTAGGTGTGAATGAGCGAATGAGCTGTCTGTCCCTGTGTGCCTTGCGACTGGCTGGCAACCAGTTCAGGGTGTCCCCTGCCCACTGCCCGGAGATGGCTGGGATGGGCTCCAGCCCCCCCGCGACCCTAATGAGGATAAGCGGTACGGCTATTGTCAACATGAAATATAGTTTATTCATAAGCTATAGAATAGAAGTGTGTTTTAAGCTTAGATTTAAACAGTTCAACTGAGGTTGCAGATCGAATCTCAGGGGAAAGAGCATACCACAGCACCGGGGCCCCAATAGGTTTTCGAATCTACCGTTTTTTTTGGTTCTTGGGATCTTAAGTATACCAGCAGCGAAGGCTCCGGACCGGAACGTAGGGGGAAATTCAATCTGAAAGATATGAGGGAGCAAGTCCATGCATGATTTTGTATAATACCAACAGAACCTTAAAATCACATCTTAAGCGAACAGGGAGCCAATGCAGGTTAGCTAAAATCGGGGTCATGTGATCAAACTTTCTTGTCTTCGTTAAAAGCCTCGCTGCAGCATTTTGTACCAGCTGAAGGCTCTTGATTTTGGACTTCGGGAGACCGGAGAGTAGTGCATTACAATCATCGAGACGAGAAGTAACAACCGTGTGAATTTTAATCTCAGCATCCGACAGACAGCATAGGGCAAATTTGAGCAATGTGGCGAAGATGGAAGGAAACTGTTCTAGTAATATTCTTCACGTGTGTTTGAAAGGATCGGGGGTCAAATATGACACCTACATTTTTGACTGAGTCACTCTGGGTGATATTACATTTGTCAATGTTCAGAGCAGTTTTTAAAAACAAGTCACGGCATTTAGATGGACCAATAACTTCGGTCTTTTCAGAGTTAAGGCGCAAGAAGTTGAGTGACATCCATTCTTTGATCTCAGTGAGACAGGCATCCAAATTTCCACAGTTTAATGTGGCAGATTCCTCCATCCGAAGATCTAGTTGAGTGTCATCTGCGTAGCAATGGAAACTGATACAGTGGAACCTCGTTTCTCGACCATAATCCGTTCCAGAACCTTGTTCGAAAACCGATTTTGTCGATCACTGAAAATCATTTTTCCCATTAAAAGTAATGTAAAATCGTTTTAATCCGTTCCAACACCCTGAACGCTTACCATGCACGTAAAGATAAAGCTAACCCAGGCTAATCGTACGTTCGCGTTAGCGTAATCTTCCGTACGAAAGATCACGCTAACATGAACGTGTAAAAATAAAATAAAAAGGATTATGAATAGGATTTCTTACCTTTGTGGTGGACGGTGGGGAGAGAAAAATCCTCAAAAGTTTTTCAACTTCTTCCAAAACTTGCGGCAGTTGCTTGCTCATAGCGCTAACTTCCTTAGCCGCGTCACTCGATTTCACAGCCTCCTTATTCTTTACTATCGTACTGATAGTAGATTTAGCCATGCTGTGTTCACTAGCAAGATCGGAAATTCGTACACCTCTTTCATATTTCGCTATTATGTCTTTCTTAAAGGCAGTAGTTGGACGCACTACCCTTCTTTTTTCACCTGTAGCAACTTTGCTGCTTGCACCGAACTTCTTTGGAGGCATAATTAGGGGCTAAAACACCCGTACGCCGCTCAGCATCGCACCCTAGCGTACCGGCGTTCGAACTCCGATTTTTTTTGACCGAATAGCGAAGCAAGAATTTCTCAAAATTTTGGGTCGAACACCGATTTGTCCGAACTGAGAGGCGTTCGAAAACCGAGGTTCCACTGTATTATACTTGCGAATAATATCACCTCATGGAAGCATGTCAATTCTGAAAAGAAGGGGGCCAAGTACTGAACCCTGCGGAACACCACAGGTAACACTAAAAGGCACAGATGTCCGGAATATAAGTTGCATTTCCGGGGGACATTTATTTGATAAAACCCATTACCAAAAACCTGCATGACATCTTGAAAGGCTATTTAAAATTAAAATGGAGAACACAATATACTCACGAACACACTTGTGTGTGCGTATCTTGGACATACTGGTCAGTAACGATGTAACATATTAAGTTATTCAGAAACATGTTTAGCAAACGCCTTACTCCAAATCACTAAATCCAATTACATTTTCATCCTCTCTATTACTTTTCATTTTAAACAACTCCTGGTCGGTTCCGGAGGTAGACAATGAGCCGGCTTTGGTTGAAATGATCAGCACAGGCCTAGAGCGCCCTCTTGCTGTTCAGTATGAAAATAACATGTGAACTGATAGGCCAGGGGTGTCAAACTCATTTTAACTCGGGGGGCCACACGATAGAACAAACATTTTGTTGGGGGCCGGATGAGTAGATTAAAGAAAAAGAGATAAAGAAATAAGAGAAAGAGGGAGGGAAAAGGAGAGAGAGGGCGGGACAAAGAAAGAGAGAGAGGGAGAGAGCGTGAGAAATAAAAGATAAGTCGTGAGAGTTTGGAAAAGAAAGGGAGAGGAAGAAAGAAATCCAAAGAGAAATAGAAAGACAGAAGGAGAGAAATGAGAAAAGAAAGCGCAAAGGGTATGAAAGGAGAAAGAGAAAAGAGAGAAAAGGAAGTTAGAGCAAAAGAGGTTAAAAGACACAGAGAGAGAGAAAGAGACAGAGTGGGAGATAAGGTGTGGAGAGAGAGAGAGAGAGAAATAAATACTAGTACAGTGTCTTTGTGAGAGGCACCTGGCTTTGGCAACATCAAGTTGACATATTTCAACCTGCAGCTTGTTTTTCTTACCGCTTATCCTCAGTAGGGTCGCGGGAGTGCTGGAGCCCATCCCAGCTGTCTTTGGGCAGTGGGCAGGGGACACCCTCAACTGCTTGCCAGCTAGTGTCAGGGCACACAGGGACAGACAGTTCGCACCTAAGGACAATTTGGACCGCCCAATCAACCTGACATGCATGTTTTTGGAATGGAAACCGGAGTGCCCGGAGGAAACCCACTCAAGCACGGAGAGAAGATGCAAACTACACACAGGAGGTTCGATCTCATGACCTCAGAACTGTGCCGCACACACGTTAACCAATGCGCCGCCGTACCTATATTCCGAAAAATACAGTAGTTAAAACCTATATTTCTCAAGACGTTGAAAAGACGACTTTCTGGCGACTAAATTGGGACCTCAATAGATAAAGTAACGCAACAAACAACTATTTTCAAACTAAATTGGTTCCATGTTGAATGGCTAAACACAATCCAAATTTCAAAGTCTGTTCAGACTAAAAGTCGACTGTTTATCAGCACCAATATTTGAGAATTTGGCTGCTATCGGTATTGGCCTTTTTTATTATTTCAACGGACCGATTAAATGTATGTAAAACCGGGTTATTCAGGCTCAGATGCAGCCGAGCCTCTCTCTCCCTCCTTCTCTCACGCCTTCCATCTCTGACACTCTCCACCCGCACGTTCTGATTGGATAAGTGACTGGGGGCGGAGCCAGTGAAGCAGGAAGAATCAAGATCGTTGATAAAATTGAGATTTTAAAATGTGCGTGGTAGAATAGCATGAGTGTGATTAGGAGATAGCGTATTAAGTGTCGTTAGCTACCTTATAAATATTACTCCACAAGTGCAAATGTTGTAATGCGGGGTCCACTGTACACACTAAATGGCAAAATGTAACTCATTACTGCCCACTTCTGGTCATCAGAAACAATTTACTAGTGCAATATCAGCGTGAGTAAATCTGTTTTTTTTTTTTTTAAATCATCATGATTTTATCTGACGCGATGAATTTTCCATTTGAATGTTCAAGCAAACAGAACATTTCTTTGTTTTTTTCCCTTTTTGTGTTTTGCTGTCGTCTGTCACGTTGGAGCGCCACATCAACAATGGCTGCTGTCATTTGCCGGCAGTCTCGTGACTGAGACAATATGTTTTTGTGGGGAACAAAATACATTTAATACACAAAAAAAATCATTATTTTGGTTCCGAACTGACTTAAAATCGAATATTAAAAAAATAGATAAAGATTTTGGACTAAAAAGGTACATGTAGGAAATGATGACTAACATACATATTTCTAGATACTCATTTGAAGAGTTTTACTTATCAAAATCCGGTGCGTATTTGTGTCCTTAAAAAGTTGAAAGTAGATTTTCTTCTATAGTAAGTATGTGTTAACAATGCCCAACTGAGTTCAAAGAGCCTTTGTCTATATTTTCCCACAACTTTCATTTCTTTTTTCTTATTTTTTTATTATTGGTGTTCTAATAACGCTGAAGGAAAGGAGGCAGGGGATGCAGGGGAAGTGATGTCACACACATGCTCACTGTTTTCTTTTAATCTAGGATGAAAATGGGGAAAGTAAGAGAAGGACTATTTTTAAATGCAGTCCAAATAGCAACCCAAACCCCCCAAAATAATTTATTCAAACCCATCTAAGAATGTCACCGTACTTGCACGAGCAAAAAAAGTTTATGAGAGAGGCTGCAATACGGATTTAAGCCTGTAGATTCCGATGTTTGAGTCCTAGAGACATGTATATATATATATATATATATATATATATATATATATATATATATATTGTTGGGAATTTAATCATCAAAATGTAGCGTTTACCAAATTTTTCAAATTAGTTATCTGACTCCATTAACCAAACACGACCTACATTCATCCAACAATTATGCGCGCTCGTTTCTTGAGATAAAAATGACCAGGAAAGCCGACATTTCACACGGGGGCGGATGTTTATTTTTCAAAACAGAAGAACTAAGTGTACTCAGGAGACGACCGAAGAAGTGACGTTGAACTGTGTGCGGGAAGCCGTCGCTGGTTCGCGCCTCGGCCGAGTCATACCTAAGACTTATAACATTGGTAAAAATGGCGGCGCCCTCTGTTGGCTGCGGCTGCATCGACTCGCTACAACGGGTCAGGTGTATCGACATTTCGTTCTGTGTACATTGTTACAAAGAATGACAATACAAAGGAAATTATTATTATTATTATTATTATTATTCTGAATTCCTTTAGCTTTCTCTTATTGGCTCACGTCTCCCCGCAAGATAGTGTCTCGGCTCCTCCCATGGGCGTGCCAAGCAGTTGTTTGCGCGCCCTGAGGTCTGACTCCCACAACAGCGCCTGTCGTTCAGCGTCAGCAAATCCACGAGTCCTGTTATCAAAACTAGACAAAATATTATGCATTTCGAACAGCCTGCCCTGGCATTGAACTAAAGCCCTGTCAATGAATATCTATTGCATTAAACTCAATACATGTAAATTTGTAGTTAATCGTATAAAATCCTTGATAGTTAAATGTATAAAATCCTTTAATATATATCTTGAGCATGTATAGATTTATTTTCATCTTTTATTTCTCTATTCTTATTTCTGTTGCTCCTGACGTCATCACACTTATTTCTTAAACACATACAATTTAGGACAGTCTACAAGAACCACCACTCAAAATATAACTTGTTTTCATATCGTTTTTTTTATAATTTTGTTTTTATAAACTAAGTCTTTCCATCATGTTTCTCCCGAAGTGCCGCATCTAATCTCTTAACGCAAACCAATAGCAGTCCAGCGTTTTATGAGGTTCACCAAAAGCAGACGTAGCTTTGTAGATGTGTGAGACTGGAGTGACATGCCCAATTTCGTTGTCACAATATGTTAACCCATTTTGTAACAATGACAATAAAGGTATATTCTATTCTATTCTAGCTCTACATCTGCATGAATACCGCGAACATTTTTTATAGACGTGTGTTAAGATGCAAAAATAATTTGTTATTGACACAGGAATTGAGGTGGCTTGATTTAAATGAAGTCATTGCAGCTCTTCTCAAACTTTTTGAACTGTTATTGCAACAACTGTTGCAGCCTGGTCATCCTGGATGACCTCATGTGGTTTTCTCCATTTTCCTCACGTTGAGGTTTTTGAGTTTTTCCTTGCCCTCATGTAGGTTTGAGATCAGGGGATGGTGGCATAACAGTCTGTGGTTTGCAATAATCTGTGGTCTGTGCAGCCTTTTGAGACTCCTTGTGATTTAGGGCGTCACAAATAAACATGACTTGACTTAACTGTTAAAATCATTTTCAATAGGTTTATGGCATGAATTGCTATGTTGACATTGTAAAACATTAGGATGGGGGAACAAAGCAAAAGCCTGTCTTCTTTTGGTAGATAACATTGGGTTCAGGCACTGCAGGAAAGAGGTCTAAACCTAGTGGAAGCTAGAGCTCTTGTTGGTGATAGGAATGAGTGGAGAGGTGTTGTGAAAGGATAGTGGGATGTTGGACGCGTTCTAAGGGCAACTGTATCATGCAGCAGGGGTAAACCAGCGAAAGCTGTGGGATGGAAGAGTGTGTTGTGTCACCCTGACCCGAGTGACATGGCCGATTTCTTGTGTCCCGTTTCATCTGGAGGAACGAAAGCATGACCAACTTGGGTGCGGAGGTGCTTAACTTGTTTGGGTGTTTAGGGATTTGGGTTGGCCATGGTTCAAAAATGTTTGTGTGTGTTTCTTTGCTATTTTTTATTTTTTTATTTTCTTTGTAAATGTATGTGTTTGTCTTTGTCTTGCGGGGCGGCAGTAGCTCAGGAGGTAGAGCGATCGTTTTAGGATTAAGGGATCCCAGTTCGAATCCCGGCTTGTCCGTGTTACATGCCGAAGTGTCCGTGGGTAAGACACTGAACCCCCAATACCCCCAATAAGCAGGTTAGCAGCCTTACATGGCTGCACAGATCACGGCCGCTATTGGGAAATGTGAAGCACATTGTAAAGCGCTTTGGGAAGTCTTGACTTGAAAAGCGCTATATAAATGCAGATCATTTCATTTCATTTCATTGCTGTCGGTCACCCCTCTTCAGGGATATGCCCAAGGTGGATAGATGGATTTGATTTTTGTTGGGGATGTAATTCCCAGTATCACGAATCTGTTGAGCCATGTGAAGGCACACACTAATCCGATTGACGTCATATTTCGACTGAGTGTTTTGATTGCAATAGTCTTCATTTTCCTCATGTTGAAGTTTGAGTCATGGGATAGTGTCATAATAGTCTGTAGTCTGCAATAATCTGTGGTCTGTGCAGCCCTTGTGATTAAGGCTTATGCAAATAAACATGACTTGACTTAACAATGCACATTACTTTGTATTCAATGACAATAAAGACTATTGTGTGTTAGGCACCAAAAAATTGGACAGAGAGTCTGTAGTTCGCTCAAACAATAATGTGTTGTATGTGCTGTATTATGAATATGTGCAATGCAAGTTTGAAAGCAACTGTTTGTCTGCGTCTGCGGGGGCGGCCATTTTGCTACGCTCTCAAGATGACAATTTATTTTCAGACTTGCCTTTTTGGAAAGCTGCAGAACGAGGTCTCAGACAAGAGATAGACTTCTGATGACCATTGCTATGCTCGAAAGTCAATGTATTGATAACTTTGGGACTTTTTGATTACGAGTACGTTGAGTCACTATTAGAACGACAACGATACATAGGTTCTATTTTATGTCTGTAGGTCTGTAAGGATTATGTTTTAGCCAAAGCAATGGAGAACTGTTCAGACCATCAAAAGCGCAAGTGTGACAGAGTTGAAATTTGATTGTTATGAGTTTTTTGAATTCTCACAAAATACGTGTTTTTGTTGCATTACTGTTAAAACTCTGGTACCGCATTCATTTGTTAAGCCATGTGCGTGTGGGACTGTCTTTTTCGTTTGGCACTTTATGGGCTTCTACGCTTGCCGTACCTTTGGCTATATCACCTCGTGCTGAAGATGTATGCAGTCGTGCACAGACGCCCTGACTTCTTTGTATTGTTTATTGAATGCAGGCAATACACTGAGTGACTGTGAACCCTTGTGTAGCGCATGATTGAGGTTCGTTACACAAGCATTTAGCATTGTCAGCAATTGCCAAATTGTCAACAGACTATGACATCAACCATGAATTACGATTGCCATAGTCTTTATTGTCATTAGTAACAGCAAAGTTGACATTGTTTAGGGACAGATTACTCATGGCTATCTATCTATCTACCTTGGTCATATCCGTCAAGAAGGGTGACCGACAGCAAGACAAACACACACAAAAATAAAGAAAATTAAAAAAGGGAAAAAGTAGCGAAAAATACACACAAACATTTTTGGACCATGGCCAACCCAAATGCCCAAACACCCAAACAAGTTAGGCATCTCGGCACCAAGGTTGGTTATGCTTTCATCCCTCCAGATGAAATGGGACACCAGAAAGCGGCCGTGTCACTCGGGTCAGGGTGACACAACACACTCTTCCGTCCCACAGCTTTCGCTGGTTTACCCCTGCCGCATCATACAGGTGCCCTGCCCAACACTTAGAACGCGTTCAAACAACCCGCTATCCTTTTCAACACCTCCCCACTCATTCCTATCACCAACAAGAGCTCTAGTTTCCACTAGATTTAGACCTCTTTCCTGCAGTGCACTCATAACACCATCCATCCACGTCAATCCTCTTGGTCTCCTTCCATTAATTCTGCTCTGAAGATCCTCTTCAACATTCGCTCCTCATCCATCCTCTCCATGTGTCCAAACCAACCGAGTACTCTCTTATCCACACACTTGCTCAGTTCCACTACTACTCCTGTTCTGTCTCTCACACTCATTAGTCATGGCACTCCTGGATTCAGATTGAGATATACTTTATTGTCATTCGTGTACACGTGTATACAGAACGAAATGTCGATACATCTGACCCGCATAGTTTCCTTGAGCGTCAGCCGGGATAGATAAGTTTAACCATGTCTTCGTCAGAATTATAGCGCAGCAGTTCGTCATCTCGCGGTTCGATGTTAGTTCCAGTTGTAAATGGTCCAGTTTATTGTCCAGAGAGCGAACGTTGGAGAGGAAAATGGATGGGAGAGGCGTTTTGAAGGGTTTAGTCTTTAGCCTAGCGGTTAGCCTGGCCTGACAACCTCGCTTCCTCCTCTGGTCACACTGCTTTCTTGCCACTCTGCTTTGCTGCTTTGTAGGCCGCTGGGTCTTGTTGACGTAGCAGTCCGAGGT
Organism: Urocampus carinirostris; assembly: GCF_059441175.1. Classification (NCBI taxonomy): domain Eukaryota; kingdom Metazoa; phylum Chordata; class Actinopteri; order Syngnathiformes; family Syngnathidae; genus Urocampus; species Urocampus carinirostris. The sequence continues at coordinate 73,988,162 of NC_142349.1, read as the reverse complement.
TAAGTAAACACTCCCGAGCGGTCGCTTCACCGAGCGCTTGATTTCTGGATGATCGCACATCCAGCAAAAAAACTGCGATCGAATATTAATCTGCGGTTTGAGTTGACTTTGTTCGCCGTCAAAACTGAGTCGAAGACTGGGTTTTATGACCGAAGTGTAAAAAACTGTAGCGAGCCGATGTAGCCGCAGCCGAACAGGGCGCCGCCATCTTGTAGCTTGTAGATAAACACGCAGTAAAGACTTAAAAGATAAAAGTAAGGTAAAACAACTATAGGATAAATTGGTCAAAATATTTCCTTGGAAGTGCATAGAGTAAGCTCAGCGGGATCTGTGCCAGGCGGCCCGGCCGCCTGTGCAACTTCACCTCAGCTGCCAGGTACGCAATGCCTTCCTTGATCCCAGGATGAGCGCTTTACCTCCTGAGCTACTGCTGCCCAAAGGTCTTCCCCGGACTTCCCAGCACTAAAGCAAAGGCCATCATGATTAATAGTTACCAGGCCCCAAGAGAATACAATTGTTTTAAGAATACAAACAGCACCTGGATATAATCTTTGGCTTTGTTAAGGCACTTTTGAGGATAAAATCATACAAAGGCACATTTAACCTACAAGCCACAACAAGGTACGAGATTGGTCTTAAATATTATTGGATGTGGTCTTGAAATGGCCTTAAAAAGTATTCAATTTGAATGGCATAATCATCGGGGAACCCTGGCAGCGGGACAAAGAGGTGGTGGCTGGGGTGAGCGAGAGGAGTCCTTTATAATGTTGTCGGCTCTGCTGCGGTAGTGCGAACCCGCAACCACAGATAAGCCAACAACATTGAGATGAGTAGAAAGCGTGAGGCTTACAAAACTGTTTTTGTGCCTTTGCGTCATAATATGAGATCATGTGCACAGATGAACAGATGGAGACAGATTTTGAGCGCTTTGGTTCCTGATTCCATTAAAAAGTCGCACATGCAGATAAAACGTTTCCTAGCGCACAATCCACGGTCATGTAAGTTCTAGAAAAGACTGTTAATGGCAGTGAAGACATTTTTTGTTCTTCTTTGTAGATGCCCAGCGGGCGCTGTCGCTACTGGAGGAGTACCGGGCCAAGCTGCAGCACGTGGACCAGCGCCAGCTTCACGGCTCCATCCAGAGAGTCATCGACGTCTTCCAGAGCAACCTCTTCCAGGCCCTCATTGGTACCCAGCTGCACTACGCCGATACATCCATCCATCCATTATCTGCACCGCTTATCCTCAGTAGGGTCGCGGGGGTGCTGGAGCCCTTCCCAGCTATCTTTGGGCAGTGGGCAGGGGACACCCTCAACTGGTCGCAGGGCACACAGGGACAGACAATTCGCTCGCTCATTCACACCTCGGGACAATTTGAACCGGCCAATCAACCTGACATGCATGTTTTTGGAAAGTGGGAGGAAACCAGAGTGCCCGGAGGAAACCCACGCAAACATGGGGAGAACATGCAAACTCCACACAGGAGGTCCGATCTCATGACCTCAGAACTGTGCCGCACACGCGCTAACCACTGCGCCGTCGTGCTGCACTACGCCAATACAATGAAACCCCAAAACGCCGTATCGTTTTTGAAACCATCATCGGAAATCCGAACTACAAGCCGCTTCTTTTTTAAACACTGCAGCTTTAAATACGCTGCGCTTTATTTTTTCTTGGTAGGACAACAGCAAACTGCTCTTTTTCCACAACACGTGCACTGTAAATACAAAACACCGTGGTGACGTCTGGAAATAGTTATGACGTCCTTTCAGAGAAATTAATCAATGTTTTTGCCAATATTGTTCATATAGTACATATCAGGAGCAAAATAATAACAATGGAATGAAGAAGAAGAATGCATTGTAACAATTGTGCAACGAAAATAAATACAATAGCTTTTAGTAGACACACACACATATATGTAAATATTCATCCATTTTCTTCGTCGCTTATTGTAACGAGGGTCACGGGGGTGCTGGAGCCCCATCCACACTATCTACCAGCTAGTCGCAGGGCACACAAGTCACAGACAAGTCACTCACTCATTCACACCTAGGGACAATGACCCTGACATGCATGTTTTTGGAATGTGGGAGTGCTCGAAGGAAACCCACGCATGCCTAAGGAGAACATGCAAACTCCATATAGGGAGGCTGCGGCAGCTGGAATTGAACCCTGGACCTCTGCACAGTGAGGCTATGCGCTAACCACTCAGCCGCTGTGCCACCCATTTATATATAATATATATATATAATATATATAAACTCAGTTCTGTGCAATAGTAAAAAAGACTTGAACAGTTATCCTTCAAAAAGGCATAAGTTCTTTTTCCGTATCATTGGTGTCAATGTCAGGTTGCTAAAGTTTCCTTACGTCCTCGAGGAATGATGACAAGCAAATGCAGTTAGTTCCGTCACTGCAGCTTTCACCAATGAGGACTTCTCGCATCTGAGCTGCTATCTGGCACTATTCTCTACAGTATGATTGCCGTGGGGCTGTCATCTAGAAATATACGGATCACATTTTACACCACACAGCCCGCATTTGTGTTTTCTTAATGCGCAGTAGTAAATATGTGGTCATCTTTGTAATCTATCATGAATGGTCACCTGATCTGAAAACATGTGATGTAAACAACTGAGATCAGAACGTAAAAGGACGCAGCTGCAAACTATCAGGTATACGCCAGACCTGAAATGGACGTGAATAAGTTGACTTCCATGGCTGTTAAAGCCTGCGGTTTAAAATTTAGTGTGGTTTTCAGATTCAGATTCAGATCTACTTTATTGTCATTCTAGTACACGTGTATACAGAACGAAATGTCGATACATCTGACCCGCACAGTTTCCTTGATTGTACAGATATAAATAAAATGTTGTATTGAGTTGGAGTATTGAGTACTAATAATATACTAAATAATTATGGCTATGTATAGTATTTTAGAGTAGCGCAAATAGTGCAAGAGGAGCAGCTAACCAGATGTGCAAAATGGGCAGTCAGGTAAACAAGTCAGGTAAACAGTAACAATAACACTGTAACAATAACGCTGTAAGTACAATAGTGCAGAGAAACAGATGTGCAAGGAGTGGCTAGCTATAAAGAACTCCCAGTAGTGCAAAAAGTCAAACAAAACCAACAGATGTACAGATTAGCAGCAGTTTAGATTTACTATGTGTTTGATTGACCGTTTAACAGTCTAATGGCCAGGGGGACAAGACTATTGTGGAACCTGGTGGTCCTGCACCGCGCACTGCAGTACCTCTTCCCAGAGGCTAGCAGAGTGAACAGTCCATGATGGGGGTGAGAGGGGTCCCTGATAATGTTCTTAGCTTGGGATAGGCAGCGCTTCTGGCCAATGTCCTGAATGGAGGGGAGAGAAGTTCCGATGATTTTCTCTGCTGTCCTCGTCACCCTCCTCACACTACCCCAGTCGGAAGCGCTGCAGCCTCCACACCACACAGAGATACAGCTGGTCAGGATACTCTCTATGGTGCCCCTGTAGAATGTGATGAGGGAGGGTGGGGGCAGGTGGGCTCTCCTCATCCTCCGCAGGAAGTACAGGCGCTGCTGTGCCCTCTTAACCAGTGATGCAGTGTTCACGGACCAGGTGAGTTTGTTTGTGATGTGCACCCCTAGGAACTTAATGCTGCTGACAAACCTCCACAGCCTTGTTGTTGATGAAAAGTGGGGCATGGTTGGGCTGGTTTTTCCTGTAGTCGACAATGATCTCTTTAGTTTTGTCAACATTCAGGACCAGGCTGTTGTCCCTGCACCAGCCCACCAACTGCTCCACCTCCTCTCTGTAGGCCAGGTCGTTGTCGTCCCTGATGAGGCCCACCACTGTTGTGTCGTCCGCAAACTTCACGATGTGGTTTGTGGCGGACCTAGGGACGCAGTCGTGTGTCATCAGGGTGAACAGCAAGGGGCTCAGGACACAGCCTTGGGGGGAGCCAGTGCTGAGGGTGATGACATCGGAGATGTTCTGACCAATCCGCACTGACTGGGGTCTGTCAGTGAGGAAGTCCAGCAGCCAGTTCCGCAGGGGGGTGTTGAAACCCAGGAGTCTCATTTTGTCTACCAGGTGTTGTGGGATGATGGTGTTGAATGCTGAACTGAAGTCCAGGAACAGCATCCGCACATGGGTGTTCTTCTCCTCTAGGTGTGTCAGGCTCAGGTGAAGCGCAGAGGAGATGGCATCCCCGGTGGAGCGGTTTGTCCGGTAGGCAAACTGAAAGGGGTCGAGTGAGGAGGGGAGACTGGAGGTGATGTGCTCTTTAACCAGTCTCTCAAAGCACTTCATTATGATGGGAGTCAGTGCAACGGGCCGGTAATCGTTGAATGATAAGATCTGGGGTTTCTTTGGCACTGGGATGATGGTGGCAATCTTAAAGCATGATGGTACTGTGGCTTGGTCTAGCGAGGTGTTGAAAATGTCTGTTAGTACACAAGCCAGCTGATCGGCGCACTCCCTAAGGACCCGCCCTGGAATGTTGTCTGGGCCTGGAGCCTTCCGTGTGTTGACCCTTCTCAGGGTCTTCCTCACGTCAGTTGAGTCCAGAAGGAGTGCTCTTTCGTCCTGATTTGGAACCGCTTTCGCTGCAGGGGTGCCATTTTGTGCCTCGAACCTCCCAAAGAAGTTGTTGAGGTCATTCAGAAAGTCCATGCTAGTGTTCTGCACTGGGGCGGTGGTTGGCTTGTATCTGGTGATGGCCTGAATGCCTTTCCACATATCCCTGGTGTTGGTTGTGCTGAGGAAACGGTCCTGGATTTTTTGACTGTGCGATCGCTTTCCTAGTCTGATAGCACGGTTCAGGTTAGCCCTCGCTGATCTCAGCACCTCCTCGTCACCAGATTTAAAGGCAAGGTTCCGTACCTTTAGCAGTTTGCGTATCTCAGCAGTCATCCAGGGCTTCTGATTGGCACGGGTGCAGATGGTTTTGGTATTGCTGACGTCTTCTGCGCATTTACTGATGTAGGCTGACACAGACATGGCGTACTCATCTATATTTATTTTGTTGTTGTAAGTGGCAGCCGATTTAAACATGTCCCAATCTGTGCATTCAAAGCAGTCCTGTAGTGCCTCCATTGCCCCCTCAGTCCACACCCTCACCTGCTTCACTGTAGGTTTTTCTCTGGTCAGCAGGGGCTTGTATGCAGGAATTAGCATAACAGAAAGGTGATCTGATGAGCCAAGGTGGGCTCGGGGGGCTGCTCTGTATGCTCCTCTGATATTTGTGTAGGCCAAGTCTAATGTGTTCCTACCTCTTGTAGCAAAGTTGACATGCTGGTGGAAATGCGGGAGAACTGTTTTCATGTTGGCCTGGTTAAAGTCCCCCGCCGCAATAAAAATGCACTCGGTGTAAGCATGCTGCAGTTCACTCACAGTTCGGTAGAGAACGTCCATTGCCTCCTTAGTATTAGCGCTGGGGGGCACGTACACGGCAGTAATGATGGTAGCACTAAACTCCCTCGGTAGGTAGAAGGGTCTGCAGATCACCGTCAAAAGTTCAATGTCTCGTGAGCAGTGATTCGAGATTATCTTAGCATTTCTACACCAGTTGTTGTTGGTATAAATGCATAGTCCGCCACCCCTGCTCTTACCGGTGAGCTCGCCGCTTCTATCAGCGCGGAAAGCAGTTAGCCCCACAATGCTAACAGCGTCATCCGGGATAGATGAGTTTAGCCATGTCTCCGTCAGAATTAAAGCGCAACAGTTCCACTTGTAAATGGTCCAGTTTGTTGTCCAGGGAGCGAACGTTGGAGAGGAAAATGGATGGGAGAGGCGTTTTGAAGGGTTTAGCCTTCAGCCTAGCCGTTAGCCCGGCCCGACAACCTTGTTTCCTCCCCCGGTCACAGCCCTTCCTCTTGCCACTTTTCTTCGCTGCTTTGTAGGCCGCTGGGTCTTGTTGACGTAGCACTCCGAGGCTAAGTAAACACTCCAGAGTGGTCGTAGCAACGAGCGCTGGATTTCTGGATGTTCGCATATCCAGCAAAAAACTGCGATCGTATATTAATCTGCAGTTAGAGTTGTCTTTGTTCGCCCTCAAAAACTGAGTCGAAGACTGGGGTTTTTGACCAAAATGTAAGAAACTGTTGGGAGCAGATGCAGCCGCAGCCGTACAGGGCGCCGCCATTTTTGTACAAAGACGAGAGTTTTTCTCTCAAATTTAGGTATACGGCTTTTGATCAGGTGCGCTCTGTCGTCCAGAATTCATGGTAAGTCATAAAAATGACAACAAAATGAGTTATCAAAATGATTTCTCTGTCCTACAGTTGCGACCCAGAAAAAAGGACGCCAATTGAAGCCACTTGCTAAGAACAAATTAATAGATCAAAGTAGGTTATATCGGAGCCTGTTTTTACAATCTAAACATTACATAAGTCAAGTCATGTTTATTTGTGACGATTACCTACATGACGACAAGGAAAAACTCAAAAACCTCAAGTCAAGTCAAGTCCTGTTTATTTGTCTGGCCCTTAATGAAATGAAATGAAATGATTTGCGCTTTTCAAGTCAATGACTTCCCAAAGCGCTTTACATTGTGCTGCACATTTCCCAATAGCGGCCGTGATCTGTGCAGCCATGTAAGGCGCTAACCTGCTTATTGGGGGTATTGGGGTTTCAGTGTCTTACCCAAGGACACTTCGGCATGTAACACGGACAAGCCGGGATTCGAACTGGGATCCCTTAATCCTAAAACGATCGCTCTACCTCCTGAGCTACTGCCGCCCCAATCACAAAGAGTCTTAAAGGGCTGCACAGATCAAAAACTATTGCAAACTACAGACTATTATGACAGCATCCCCTGATCTAAAACCTACGTGTGGGCAAATAATACACAGATATTGTCGACATAAAATATAGCTTATTCATATGCTATAGATTAGAAGTGTGTTTTAAGCTTAGATTTAAACATTTCCACTGAGGTTGCAGATCCAATCTCAGGGGGAAGAGCATTCCACAACACCGGTGCCCGGATGGAGAACGCTCTCGAACCAGCAGAACACTTCTTTGCTCTTGGGATCACCAGAAGACCGGCACTCTCAGAACGTAGGCTTCGCACCGGAACATAGGGCGAAAATTAAATCTGAAAGACATGAGGGAGCAAGTCCATGCATGATTTGGTATACTACCAACAGAACCTTCAAATCACATCTTAAGCTAACAGGGAGCTCAAATCGGGGTCATGTGATTCTTGTCTTAGTTAAAAGCCTCGCTGCAGCATTTTGTACCAGCTGAAGGCTCTTGATTTTGGACTTTGGGAGACCAAAAGAAAACCTGGACCTGAGAAAGGCTACATTTTTTTTTACCACGAGATTTTTTTTCATTGAAAAAAAGTCTGCCTCTGATGACTAGAGGTTGAGAAACACGGCAGTAAAAGATGGTCTCTGGCCCTTGTTTGTTGGCAGGATGCGAATTTTTGTCCCTGGCGGGCAGCAACGCTTGTAATCCCTCTGCGGACACGACGATTACCGAGCCCGACGACACCGGCGCTAGATCCACCTCTTAATCCGGGCCCGTCCCATCCGGCGGTCCCCCGTGTTTTTATCGTCCTTCCTCTTGGCCGCGTCCGCGCCGGCAGATGGCGAACCTCAAGCCCGACTTTTATCAACCGTTCCGCTTCCTCTTTTTGCTACCTTTTCCATTGCCGTCTGCTTCTGTTCCCGCTTGGCTCGACAACTCGTATAGCAACAAAATCGAGAGGCTTTCTACCTCCAAGATAATCCCTGCTTTTTCATACATAAAACTTAGATTGTTCGATGTTTACTATATTCGAGTACAGCGTGCTTGTATTTCTAACGTGCACCCCTCAGTTTCTATTGAAAACCAGTATAAAATGCTGTTTTCAAACTAAGCATTGTAAGTAACCTATGAACAGGGTTGGGTAGGGTTACTTTAACTGGATTACTTTCAATGACTCTTGGATTACTCCAATACCAAATATGCAAATAAAAGACAAAAGAAACTAAATATGAATAAAATGAGTACATTTTGTGCAGGCTTGGGGAGTAACGGAACACATGGAACGGCAAAAATGATGTTGTCAAGCTGTTTGGATTTATTTTCATTTTGTTTCTGTCGCATTTTATGTTCGTTTTGCCGGAGATCAAAGAGATCAAAGCCAGCAGAGAAAGCTTACCACGTGTTGTGAGTCATCATTTGATTCATATTTCGTTTTTGTCTTTTATTAGCATATTTGCTATTGGAGTCATCCAAATTAATTGAAAGTAATCCAGTTAAAGTAACCCTACCCAACCCTGCCTATGAACACAATATCGAAATAAAATTTACAGTATCTACGGCAGGGGTCGGCAACCTATGCGAGGGGTTAACCAGTAGCATGCGAGCATTTAGGCATTTTCAGTTGCGTGCCGTGTTATTTAGAGGCTCTACGTCAGTGCCCCTCCTCTGCTTTGTGTGTCAGTGTGTGTTTTGGCGGCGCCTCGCAGAGGAGAGAACCGTATTTTAACCCAGCCAACGGAACACGTGCGCGATAAATTAACGAATCATGAAGGCTCCTTGAGCGAAAACATCTCGCTCTTTCCCGCCAGCATGGACAGACAGATGAGGCTTTGTGCAAAAAATGACCGTGCTGTTTTGTGCATTATGCCTCGAGAGCGTCCTTTATTACAACCACTCACACTTTGAGTTCTTTTTTAGGTCAAATATTTTGTGCGTGATACTCAAATACTCACAGTAGTCCAAATCAAAACCGTGTGACCAGATATTAGCCTCTCTGTTATTGTTTAAACAACAGCAAAATTTCAAAATTGCAATGAGTCGATAGAGTAAAGCTCCCAGGATACAACATGAATCCATCCCGAGGTGTGGGTCGAAAAGTGAAATTGCCATATGGCAGGGGATGGAGACTGATGCTAATTAGCTAATGTGTTCAGAACCCCCGCTATCCCAGATAAAAACATTCAAATATCAATAATAGGATACAGTAATCCTTCGTTCATGCTGGGGGTTATGTTCCAAACCCACAATAGAACACAATTTTTAATCAATGAAATACTACATTCAACACTGAAATCAATCAACAAACCCTCTTTACAGGCTCAAGCATATGTTTAACAACTAAAAGTACTGTAAAAACGTTTTTTTTCCATTTAAGAAATACGTTACCATCAAATAATAAGCAGAAAGACCGTTTAACCAATCAGAATGCAGAACTCGATGTACAATGCAAATCACAAAATTAGCAAAACCGTTAAAGTAAACCACATAATAGCAAGGGATTACTCCGATAAGGACAACTTGCATGGATAATAACATTGTAAATGGACAGCTAAAAGAAAATATAATTTGATTAACCTTTGGTGAGACGTAACTTGAGCTGGTACAGTGGAGTAGCGGGTGGATGCAGAAAAGAGAAGATGGTGACCGCATATTAAAAATGAAACAGATTTTGAATGTTCTACCTGCAAAAAGATTGTTTTTGTTTTAATCGCCTCCTCTTTTTTCATAAGGAGTAGCCATTCCTGTGACTTCTTTGTATTTCTTGATCATTGTAAGCTTCCTTTCCATGGTTATTCATGTGTTTGCCTTTTACTATTGCACCACTGCAAGTTCTGGGATGCATAGTGAGTAAATGGTTGGTTGGATCCTTTAACCACTTGGGTGATAGGGGCACCATTTCATGCGGTGTGTCTTGGGCAAGTACAGCCTGGTGGCGCCCATGCCTCTTCAGGGCAACAGATCTCGAACCGGGAACCTTTCGCTTCATAGGTGAATGTTGCAGTACAAAAATATAGTATTATTCCGCTGGACTTGCAAAGTCTTCACAAAAAGATCAGCCAATAGTATATTGGCATTTTCAACCAATAGCAAAGCAGTATTTCATGAGGTGGACGAAAAGCAGACAGCCATTTTGGATATGTAACTGGTCATAGTAACACACATAAAATCATTTGTTGTTGTACTGTTAACTGTTACTGATAATTATTTTCTGATGATGTGAATGGATGAGTCGTTGCCCCACGTTAGCATCTTCCTTGTCTGTTTGTCCGCAGATATCCAAGAGTTTTACGAAGTGACCTTATTGGACAGCCAGAAGTGGGCGGAGTCTTCCAAGCCGGCAGAGGGCGTGGCCTTGTGGGAATTCTCCAGCCTTCAAAGTGCCACCGTCACCTCCGACACGCTGCCCAGCCTTAGCACCAGCATCGAGGTCAGTTACCGCGCCGTTGTGGCACAAAATGGCCGCCCGGAGGCTAATTTCCCCGTTTGCTGCTGGCTCCCAAAGCCTTTTGGTCTTGATTCTTGCGCGATTTATTTCCTTTTTTGGGGGGTTTGATACGGTAACAAGACGTTTTTCCTGATCGGTATAACTCTGAGATCAATTTGTCGAATTCATAGCAGCCTCCGTCGACCTTTTGACTTGTTTTCCTTGTTACTTCAATTTTGTTTTCGGCCATACTTCCAATTTCGTTATGTGGTGGCCAGAGTTGGGTAGGGTTACTTTAACTGGATTACTTTCAATTACTTTTGGATTACTCCAATACCAAATATGCTAAAAAAAAAACAAAAGAAACTAAAGTTGAAAAATGATGTCGGCAAGCTGTTTGGATTGATTTTCATTTTGTTTCTGTCGCATTTGATGTTAGTTTTGCCGGAGATCAAAATAATCAAAGCCAGGAGAGAAAGCTTACCACGTGTTGTGAGTCATCATTTGATTCATATTTAGTTTCTTTTGTCTTTTATTAGCATATTTGGTATTGGAGTCATCCAAAAGTAATTGAAAGTAATCCAGTTAAAGTAACCCTACCCAACCCTGGTGGCGGCATCGGTATAAGGCTGATGTCAGGAACCCATGGCCCACAAGTACATATGGCTCGGTGCTAGAATGTTATCAGTTCAAATTCCTCCAATTTGATAAGGTCACTACCGGGTAGCCAAAGCTACTCTGCTGAAGCCGATTGTTCGGGCCAGTACATGAATACACAGTTTTGCCTACAATTTACAGTTAACTTGTGTTAACAGACCCAGTTTTAGCTGTACATTGCTAAATAATTATTTATATGGAAGCTCATTAGATGATGTATGTTCACTGTCGAGACACTCGATGATAACCCACACAACAAACTGTAATTATCAATGCAGAAAAGTTAAATACAGCTGTTCATTTTTTGTTTGCAGTGTTTTGTGACATATTTACAAAAGAACTCTGCTCGCACCTTGTTTTGAAACCATTATTTATGTAGTAACTGTGGGAGGGAGACTCATTTAAAGACTACAATTATGCATTTTCTTTTTGTTTTAAATAAAAAGCAGACTTAATTCCTTTGCCCACACCACTAAAAGGGACATGGAGACATTTTTCAATCCATGTGAGGTTTGTTTAGTGACCAAGGTTCTTCAAGGAAGCAGCAATCTAGCACGTGAATAAAGCATCAGATGATTCCAAAAAGTTTACTTTTGAAAAAAGTAACTCTTGATTACACTTCTGCCGGTCCAAATAAGAGTATATGCAAGTTTACGTGGCCTTCCAAACCCCGAAAATTGCCATTTATCTGAATATTTCCTGCATGTGAGCGTACTCGTTGATGACGATGAACACATGCTTTCTGTGCCACGCACCCCCCGCCATTGATGGCAGGAGTCGGCCCTGCTAAATGAAATCCTTCACGTGTTGGTGCAGGCCTCTCATTCGCCCAAGAGGGCAATTCAGGTAAGTAAGGGAGGACGGGTGAGATTCTGCATGCACCATCCCATCATCATGGGTAGGCGGCCTGCCTGCAGACGGCCTCAAGATGTCGCTGTTGTTATTTTGAAACGCATTGTGCTTTTTAAATCGATCCATAATCCATCGATTGCATCAGTTGTCCTCACGTCAACTTGTCAAAGTGTTGGACGAAGGATTGTGGCTTCTCCATCACAGCGTGCCAAAAGAGAAACCGCACAATGGTGCCCCCTGCTGGCTGACTCGGCATTTCATGTTCGCGCATGCTGGTTTTGCTTATTTCTTGGTCCCATTTAGTTTTTTTTGTGTTTTTCCATTGTTGTCTTTGTGGTGCTTGCGCTTTGATATATGTGCATTGGCAAGGTGAGTGCGTCTGGAGTAAGATTTTAAGGTTTTCACATGTGAAGTCCAAATGGCGTGTCCACGAAAATACGATTTGTACACACAAATGTACAGATTTTTGTGTTTGAATTGCTCTTTGTCAGTGAATCAAAAATAGTATGGTCTACGAAGCATGCATTTTAAAAAACACCGCTGCCTTTTTGTGTCAAAAAGGCCACGAGTCCAAATCGAAATCCAACAGCGTATTAATCTGCTGGTCAAAAATCAAAAAGCTACAGGAGGATAGAGTAAAATAGTTTTCCAAAATGTGTATTCACGACAAAAATATACTTATCTGTAACTGGTAATTTTTATGTGTAAAATGACTACTCGTGCCTGCAAATGTATAAAAGCACAGTGTGCATTATCTCGTGCCACATAGTTGTGCAAAAAACTTTCATTCAGTAAAAACAAAAATAGATTTAATTACTAGGCAAAAATACACAAAGTAACATAACAATGTTAATTTGTATTTAAAAATTATTTTACATACATAAGGTGTCACCATGTTTGTTTGGCTGCCTGCTGTAACACAATTTTTTTGTTCGCATTAGACAACCGTGCCATCGAGTGGTCAAATATGACACACTGGGGCTTAAATCATATCATGTAATCAGATTTTTATAACGAGACATTTTATGTAATATAAATCACATGTTATAATAAAAGAGAAAAACTGTCATGAAATAAACAGTATGCATAAAAACAAATTTGATTCGGGATAATGTCATGAACCAGAACAGGATCAGGACCCAAACGCGTGAAGTTCTCACACAAGCTCTTTATTTTACGGGAAATGGGGTGTCATGCACGTTGGGCAGCGGTCTGGCGTGGAAAGACAGGAAGCCAGAGACCAACAAGATTGTTTCTAATTGCCCGAGTTGATATCGGACAGATGGGGTTGATAACCGGACAGGACGGAACAGACAGACAGCATAGATAATGAAACAGGATATCAAAAATAAACAGGACAAACAAGACGGGAACTGAAGAGAATCGTAAACAAGACTAAAATAGAGGGGAATAACACTGGAAACTGATATTAAACAGGACAAAACTCAACTGGAACAATATCGGACTGGAAATACCAACTGGAAAACGTGACCAGAGTCAGAACCCACGTCTTACGGGGGAGAGGTTCGTTGACGGACTGACAAAGGAAGCGTGAGAGCACTGAGCTTAAAAAGATGGAAAGCCAATCTGTTAATGAGCCGCAATCGTGACACATAATAATGTGTACTATAAAAAGTAGATTTCAGTAAATGGTTTTAACTTTTTAAAAAAAAAAAATTTATTGACTCTTTTAATCTTTTCTTCTTTACATCTCCTCATTTTTGATCGTGTCTCATCGCGACGGTTGATTTAATTTCTGCAAGAAGAGTCCAAAGTCAATCTTGATCCGATGGAACCAGTCCAGTTTTCATTTTAGACGTTTGGGACCTCGAACTTGTCGTCAAATTTGTTTTACTGGTCCGCTTTGAGTTTGTTGATGGCGGTTTCGGGCGTGGTTGTCTGTTAATTATCTATACGTTTCTGGTTACAAATCGTAAAAACGCCTTTTTGACAGGTATCTTAGTCCCATACCTGTCAACCTCCACAGCTCCATGCCCTTACAAACTGTCGTATTTTCCCTTACAAAATCCTAAATAATCCTACACCATATTTTTTTTTTAGGAATGATGCATGATGGGAAATCCCTAGGCGGCAGACGCATGCGCCCAGTAGCATTAAAAGCTCGCTTCGTTTGCAACGAGAAAAACGATACCGAGATAGAGGCTACCGCGGCGAACGCATTTGACTTGATTGATTTGCCGTTTCGTGATAGTCGGTGTATACCGGATGGTACTGTTGGGAATTAAATATTGAAATGTATCGTTTACTAAATTGTTCGAATTATTTGACTCCATTAACCAAACACAACCTACATTCACCCAACAATGTGCGCTCGTTTCTTGATGGAAAAGATGAACAAGAATAGCCGACATTTTCACACGGGGGGAGATTTAATTTCATAAACAATTTAACTAAGCGAACTCCATCGAATATGGCCGAATTAGCGCGACTCTCTGTGTAGCCTCTCTTCAAGTCCTCTCGCTTCTCCTCTCATTGGCCATCCTCTCCCCGCACAACGGCGTGCCGACTCCTCCCATGGGCGCACCAATGAAGCCCCCGGGCTCCCACCTCGGAGAAGAGCGCCGCGGTGTCTGGAATTAATCAAAACAACACCGAGCGTTTCTACGTCGTCAGGGCCTTGTTCTCAAAACATCCCCTGCCGTCCTCTGTCAGAGTCCTGTTCTCAACAGACCTAGACAAAATATTCTGCATTCGGAACGGCGCGACCTGTCATTGAACTATAGCCTACTCGGTGAAAATCTTCATTGCACTCAATAAATAAATGAAAACTGGTTAGCTGCTCCTCTTGCACTCTTTGCACTACTGTATAATACTATACATAGCTATAATTATTTAGTATATTATTAGTACTTCAATAACTCAATACAACATTTTATTTATATCTGTACATTCAAGGAAACTGTGCGGGTCAGATGTATTGACATTTCGTTCTGTATACACGTGTACAAGAATGACAATAAAGTATATCTGAATCTGAAATAAATGTAACTTGTATTCAATCGCATAAAATCCTTTATAGTCAAATGTATAATGTCCTTCAGTACCCATAATTGACAAATTTGCTTTTTTCCGTACAGATTTTCTTGTACGTCGTACACGTCTTAAAATACATAATAAACGTACTTTGTACGGCAAAAACATACAGGTTGACAGCAGTGTTGGGTAGGGTTACTTTAACTTGATTACTTTCAATTACTTTTGGATTACTCCAATCCCAAATATGCTAATAAAAGTCAAAAGAAACTAAATATGAATAAAATGACTCAACTTTGTGCAGGCTTGGGGAGTAACGGAATACATGGAACGGCAAAAATGATGTTGGCAAGCTTCATTTTGTTTCTGTCGCATTTTATGTTAGTTTTGCCGGCGATCAAAGAGATCAAAGCCAGGAGAGAAAGCTTACCACGTGTTGTGAGTCATCATTTGATTCATATTTAGTTTCTTTTGTCTTTTATTAGCATATTTGGTATTGGGGTAATCCAAAAGTAGTTGAAAGTAATCAAGTTAAAGTAACCCTACCCAACCCTGGTTGACAGGTATGTAGTCCATAGTATGGCCTGGAAGGGCTTCCCGCATCCTGATCCCAGAGCGATATGGGTCGGGGGGCTCTGAAAACTCCGCCCACCAACAATTAGAGCGTGTTTTACAAGCGGGGGGGGTCGAACGCGCGCTCATCGCTCGCCGAACCGTCAGCTAGCATCACTCTCCGCTCCTCATTTGCTGCTGTTGCCATGGAGACCAGGGCAGAAGAGGGAGGCGCCCGCTGTCACCGAGGAGCCTCTTCATCTATTCCCCTGCACCGGGGGCCCCGCAGGGGCTTGCAAAGTGACACGGGAATGACTTTTTCCTCTTTCTTGATGGGGGGGGATGTCCCGAGTTGCCGATTCCCTACCGTGACGTCACTTCCCGCCGCTTCCTTATCTGTACTACGCGCTACAGGCTATGGCTCTATGAGCTTGACGTGGGTCACGTGACATGCTTAGCCCACGCTAATGAAGAGCTTGACAGATAGAAGAAGAAGAAGAGGAGGTCTTGGAGGAGATGCTTCTTCCTGAATACCACAAGCTCTCCGCGAGGAATGAGGGCGGATGCTGAGGGCAGGAAGCAGCAGCAGCAGCAGCGATGGGGAGGGTCAAGGTGACCGCCAAATCGGCCGGCGAGGTAGCCGGCGCCCCGCCGGCCGCCCCTCAGCCAATGAGGAGATGGCGCCCGGCGCCAAGACGGCGCACTGTTTCTCGCCCGTGCTGTGCCACTGCAAGGTGGCTTGCACCGGTAGCACCATCTCGCTCATGCTGGGATGCAAGGTGGGTGCGACCACCCCTCCGCTTCCCACGTCCTGGTCCTGGAATGATGCGGCTCCAGAGTCTTGATTATTCTCATCTTAAAAGCATATTATACAACAGAAGCTGCCGGACGCAATTTTTTTCTGCACCGTCGTGATTTTTTTCCTCTTCCCCAAAGCGTTTAGACCGCGTCAAACTTTTTGATTCACGGGCAGAATTTGGTTCAAATATTTGGTCAGGGGCTTGAGCCTTGCGACCTCCTCACCTATTTTCTCATTTGCATTTATTCATAAATATACATGCATCCACATGTTACTATTTTCTTTAAATTAATTTGATCAATATGGTTTTGAAACTGGGCAGCACGGCGGCGCAGTGGTAGGCGCGTGTGTCATGAGATCGAACCTCCTGTGTGGAGTTTGCATGTTCTCCCCGTGCTTGCGTGGGTTTCCTCCGGGTACTCCGGTGTCCTCCCACATCCCAAAAACATGCATGTCAGGTTAATTGGCCAGTCCAAATTGTCCATGGTCTGTCCCTGTGTGCCCTGCGATTGGCTGGCAACCAGTTCGGGGTGTCCCCTGCCCAATGCCCGAAGATGGCTAGGATTGGCTCCAGCACCCCCGTGACCCTACTGAGGATAAGCGGTGCAGATAATGGATGGATGGGTTTTGAAACGCTCAGATTTAAAGCAAAGTATTATTGGTTTGTCTTAAAGACGATATATTGGGTCTCCGTTTTAATCTCTTAATTTGTTAATTGACTAGTATTTTTGTAGTATTTCTTTAGTATCTTTGTAGCTTTATTGTAGTAATGGTTTTGTCAAATTTCCGGAGTATTACTCTAAAAGTAGTTTGATGATGATAGTACTGCAGTAGTGATCTCTGTATTATTGCTGTAGTCATTTGTGTAGTATTGTCTAGTATTTTTGTATTGTTGCTGTAGTGGTATTTTTTTTGTATTTCTGTATTTTTTCTTTTCAGTATTAAAGCAAAATAAGATATTAAGTCCATGTTTTTCAGCACTAACTTTGCTATTTATTTTTGTAGTAATTTTGTAGTATTACTGTAGTATTTCTGGAATATTTTTGTTTCATTGCTGTAGTAGTATTTCTGTAATAGTTTCTTTAGCATATGTGCAGTGGTATTTTTGTATGATTGTATTACTGTAGCAGTGTATTTTTAGTATTCTTTTCAAAAAGAAAGCAATATACTATATTTAATCACTTAAATTTTAGTGATGTAGAGTTTATGTAGTAGATGCACTAAGGGACAATGCGGACAAACCCCAAATAAAACTTTTTAGTAGTATTACTTTATTTACAATTATATATATTGGATTCTGAATGATGAACCTGCCCTGTTTTCGTCCGCCGTTTCAGAAATATCGGCACAACGATGAGGATTCGTCCCCTCCGGAGGAGCAGAGCTCGCCGCAGCTCACTGAGGAGGCGGGCGGTCCGGAACTGGTCCAGGTGGCCCAGAAGAACCTGTCCCAGATCCAGAACGTGCACGGCTACGTCACCCACGCACACATCTCCCCTATGAAGGTAGTACTAGCTCGCATAGGAAGTCCTCACAGCTTTAGCTTTAGTCACCTACCTCACATGTTTAACTTACTTTGACTATGGATTTAAAGAAACCACTGTCCTTCCCAACAACGTCTTCACGTTTACCTGTGGACTCGATTTTTTTAAAAAACAAAAGCATTCATGCATGTTGCGAAGATGGAAAAAAACTGTTCTAGTAATATTCTTAACGTGCCTTTTGAAAGGACAGATCCTTTAATATGACACCTAAATTTTTGACTGAGTCGCTCTGGGTGATATTACATTTATCAATGTTCAGAGCCGTTTTTGAGAACAAGTCACAGCATTTAGATGGACTAATAACTAACATTTCGGTCTTTTCAGAGTTAAGGCGCAAGAAGTTGAATGACATCCACTCTTTTATCTCAGTGAGGCAGGTCTCCAAATTTCCAGTTTAGTGTGGGAGATTCCTCCATCGGAAGATCTAGTTGAGTGTCATCTGCGTAGCAATGGAAACTGATATTATACTTGCGAATAATATCACCTCATGGAAGTATGTACATGCTAAAAAGAAAGGGGCCAAGAACTGAACCCTGGGGAACACCACAGGTAATACTAAAGGGCTCAGATGTCATTTCACCATATTTAACACAGTGCGTCCTATCTGAGAGGTAGGATCTGAACCCTAAGAGGACGGTTCCTGAGAGACCTATCCATTTTTCCAACCGAACTGGGCCGCCTCCTCATTTGAAGAGATTTTGTGGTGATAAAATACATGTAGAAAAAAATGACAAAATACCTGATGAAATCCATGACAAAACGCATAACACAATAAATAAACATCAATACACGACAAGGCAAAAAAAGAAATGCATAAATAAATGACTAAATTGCATTGATGTCTTATATCTTATCTTCTTGGCTTTTTTTACCTCACTGTGAATGTGTGCAGCTGGAGTGTCATGCCCAATTTCGTTGTCACAATATGTTAACCCATTTTGTAACAATGACAATAAAGGTCTATTCTACTCTATATTAAGGTATTTATAGATGTGATCATTTACTTTTATGGTACGTATTTGTAGTTTTTACAAATTGTATACATTTCTATATATGGCAGGATTGTTACTTTGACTTCAGCAAAATTTCTTCTGATTCAACACAAACCAACTAGGACTCGAATTTATAGACCTTCCCGCATCAGAGCATTCAAATTGATACCTGGAGCAAATACTTTTTGTAGTTGGGTGGTCGTCTTGCCCTGCCCCTCCTGTCTTACCACGTTTGTCCTGCAGGTGGCGTCGCTGGAACACGTTTTTGAAGGGTCTCATGCGGATGGGCTCCCCTCCCCTCCTGCACCTTCCTCCCACTACCCTCACCGTGAAGACCTCCTCTCCTCCTCCACCAACCCTTACCCCACCCCACAGGTAAACCCTCAGCGCCCTCTCCCCCCCTTCTCGTCTGGCGCCACTAAACATGCCAAGCATGTTTGACCTCTCTTCACTGAATACATTTATCACCCCTACCCCATCTATTTGGACATTTAACCACATTTTTTTAATGGTTTCACAAGATGAAAAATAGAATAAACGTGTTTCCCTCTTCTTACCTAAAAAGACAAGAAAAGCTATCTATTAGATATCAAACTTCAAATTCAAAAAAGCCAAAACACATTTATAAATACATGTCTGCACAATGTCGCCAGTCACTAAAACATGTCATGCCACATATCATTGGACAAAATATACTCATAATTACAAAAGTTCACTACAGCCCCTTTTTATCTTCCAAAAACGTGCTATTAGAACCATACACACAGGGTAGGATATCGGGATCATACTAATATTTTATTAAATTTGGATGAGTTAGTCATTTTTTTCTCTTCACAACTGCTATTTAAGGTCAACAAAAACATTGTGCCAGAAAACATCCATAAATGATTCATTCGGAAAGAGGGAAATTATAACTTAAGGGCTTAAGTAAATTCATAATCCCAAAAGATAACCACCAGGAAAATGATGTGTGTGTCAGTGTGTGGAGTCAAACTTTGGAACAATTTACAAGACGAGATCAAACAATGTACAACTATTCACGTGTTCAAATTTAAATACAAAAAAAACATTACTGGCGGAATACAGAGATGAAGAAAATGGGGTATTAGCGATACGAGAGATTGGAAATACTGCGTTTACAACTATAGTTAACCTTGTTGTTATGGTTACTATTATTATATCATAACTGTTATTATTGCTGTTGTTATTATCATTGTTGTCACAACATTTAGTGACGAGAGTAGCATTATAACGTTGATAAATGGGTACTACGATGATTAGTATACAAAATATGTGACCATTGTTATTATAATTATTGTTATCTGACCTATGTAATATGTATATCCGTGAGATTTTGCTATATCAGACACAAGAGGAGCTATCTGTAAAATGTAATTAATAAGTAAGATGAAGGGGTAGGGAAAATAAGCGTTTGCTTCTTACTAGCCCTTTTCGAACATGTTAACATTATTTTGTTATTAAGTCATTGTTTTTGTCCTGTTTTTATTTTATAATGTTCTAAATAAGGTTTTCATTCATTCATTCACTCATCACAGAAACTTCACGATGAGTCAGAATCAAGATACCCGAAAACTAAAGCTCACCAATAACGTCCCCTGGTCGTCGGCTCATGATATGATTCTCCACGGACATGGTCTCGTTACATTTGCGAGTCCATTGAATCCAACCGTGTCCAATATTTACTCCAGAACACACGATCAGGCCAACAGATATAAAAAAAAAATCTGCCTAAAAGCATTTCTGCATCGTTGTACGTTCCTTGTTGCAATTTGCCTGTTTTGCCCCGAAATTCCCCTTTGCAAAAAAACATACTGGCAAAAGTATTTCCAGTATGACAGTTAGCCTCTAAACTTTCGATTGACACCACACTCGACCAATTGGCAGACTTTTTTCACGGTCCACAGCCCGCTCTGGCCTAAGGGGGCCTCTATTGATAAAACGGACATCGCCTTCTTTAGCTTTGAATATCTATAGCCAGTACTATCTATCTATCTATCTACACATCTAGACATCTATCTAGACATCTATCTATCTAGACATCTATCTATCTAGACATCTATCTATCTAGACATCTATCTAGACATCTAGACATCTATCTAGACATCTATCTAGACATCTATCTAGATATCTATCTAGACATCTATCTATCTAGACATCTATCTATCTAAACATCTAGATATCTATCTATCTATACATCTATCTAGACATCTATCTCTCTAGACATCTATGGTATCTATCTCTCTAGACATCTATCTCTCTAGACATCTATCTCTGTCTCTCTGTTTCTATCTATCTATCTATCTAGACATCTATCTATCTATCTCTATCTATCTCTATCTATCTCTGTCTCTCTGTTTCTATCTATCTATCTACCTAGACATCTATCTATCTAGACATCTCTCTATCTATCTATCTCTATCTATCTATCTCTGTCTCTCTGTTTCTATCTATCTCTATCTATCTATCTATCTCTGTCTCTCTATTTCTATCTATCTATGGTATCTATGGTATCTATCTCTCTACCTTATATGTCAAAACAAAGAAAGTCTCTTAGTCATTTCTATCAAAAGTTATGACTTTTTTAAAAAAGATACATGCAAACTAAATGTTCTCTCCGGCCCTAGAAGTAAGGGTTGAGTTTGTGTAGCGTTTTTTCAGCGTAGTTCCCCAATTGTTGGAATAAATGTACTGTATTTTTAACCAAAGCGCCTTACAATAATCGCTTCATTATAAAATAAAGTGAAATGAAATGAAAGTTTCGTCGTACTACTGAATATTAAAAACAAAAGAGAATTTTCAGTATTTCTGGGGGCATGTTGTAAGATATCTGTTAATCGTTTTACGGCCCAAATAATGGAGGTAATGGATTAATCAAGAAGAGCCTCATTCCAACACACAATCTCCTTATTTCACAGAAACCCTGTGAGTGAAGCCTAGGCTACTCCAAATTAATATTGTTGTGTGGTAACCGGGGAAAAATTGGACTTGTAACCGCTATTCTACTACTATAAGCCATTTATACTCAATGTGTCCGTTATCACATCCAATATTGTTGTGAGACCACCATTACTTCATCTTGAACTTCTTTCTTTGCTCATTTTTTTCATGTGTTACACCAGGGGTCGGGAACCTTCTTCACTCAAAGAGCCATAAAAGCAAAATATATTCATTTTATTTTGGGAAAGAGCCACAACATATATTATGAGACAAATTGACCCAATTGCTAAACCCCCGCCCCAGACAAAAGCTTAGTCTTCGGCACATTTATTTTTGATGATTTGATCAAAATGATGAAAAGAGAATAATGCCAGAGCCCGTGTCCCAAAATCAACAAACATGCCACTTTAAACTTGTCTCTTTCTTGCAATGACTCAAGATCGGTTCAACTCATTTTGAACCTTTTTTTTCATACATATTGGTTTCAAAACCAGATGCAAGCAGTTATTTTGGAAAAACGTCACAACATTCTGCAAACAGGCAGCTTGATGTGCTTACCTTTGGCGCAGACGGAGTAGGGCGAGAGATGGGAGGGAGTGCTTGCACTTTTTGCATAGCTCCACCCATCCCTCCCACTCACCCAATCAAATAACTTTAAGTTCTCTTCCGGTGTTTTAGCGTATTTACAGTTTGTTCTGTGGATTTCATCAAAAAGTATCTGAACACTGAACACAGATTATATAGTGAGCTTTTATATAAAGGATTCTTTAGCGTTGTACAGCCAAAACGAGTTTTTTTTTTTTTTTTGTGTGACACCTTGACTGTAAATTGTAGTGAAAAACGTGCCCTATATATTCTGCGAAGTGCTGCATTGTAATACAGTTTTGGTTTGGCTTTGCGTGTATCTGAACAGGATTAATGGCTCAAGTTTTGAACAAAATGGAGAAAATTTGCATGCAATCAAATTTGTCTCTGAGCCACAGTTACCAATGGAAAGAGTCACATATGGCTCGTGGGCAATGTTCCCTCTAATTTTCCTTACGGGTCTGAGCGTTCACACAAAGTCGGTGAGCAACGCTTGAAACGACAGTGAGCAACCATAATCCCAAGTGTGGCAAGATAATTAATGATCAAACATGTCCAAAACTTGACATCAAGTTACATTTTGCTGAGTTTCCGGCAATGCAAAATTATTTTTCTCTTTTGAATGAATTGACTCATGTACTATTGCAAAGGTTGTACGGCCTACGAACCTCGTTTGTTCTTACAATTCTTTCACAAGATATCCATTTCTTTTTATTTCCTGATATATTTTGTCGCATAATATTAACATTCTTGGGGGCTTATTGAGTCGGTTGCAAGATACAGAACAGTACTTAATCACATTTTTAGTGGAAGTACAATGTTGGCAACAAGATTCACTTGATATCATTTGAAATTATTTGAATGCAACACGAACTTTTTCTTATGTTTTCCGTGTTTTTTTCTACTTTTTTTTTAAATTCCTTTAAAAAAAATCTCATTGTGTTTATTTTTTCCGAGCTGTTACTTTTTTCTTTTTGTTCTCTGTTTACTTTTTTCCTACATTTCTTTCTATTCTTTTTTTCTGGCTTTTAAAAAAAAATTTCCTTCTTTTTTTTCTCTTCCTTTTGTTTCTTTTTTTTCACTACTTTTTCATTTTGGTATTTTTTTCTTTTTTGTTCTATTCCCCCCTTCTTTTAAGTCATTTTGTGCATAGTTTTACATCATATTTGGTCACGTTGGGATTAAAGAAGCAAAAACAACCTGAAGAGTCGTTTACGACCCGAAAGAGCCGGTTCCTGTTAGTGAGCAGAGCCGAAGAAGCCGGTTCTCGACCAACTCTACTAACTTAACTCAACTTCTACTCTGACTCGACTTCAAAATACCGCATTTAGGACACAACGTCAGGGGAACCCGTGTATTTTTACCTTCATGCACTGTAACTTTGACTTAAGTCGCTTCTTAATTAGTCATTTTGAGCCCTCATTTTTGTGCGCCGGCTAGATTTTCTTGTGCGCAGAGAATGAGCGAGCAGTGCGCAATTGCGCACGCGCGCAGCTTAGAGAGATCACTGCTCGCGGGCCATAGGTTCCCGACCCGTGTTACACGATTAATTGATCTCTCGAGCATGTTGTTGACTCACCAATGAAGGAGGGGCAATTGACGCAGCAAAGCGTCTTTAGGCGGATTTGTAATAGCACGCATCCGCTCTTATTGTGAAAGGATAAAATGTAGGCGCCCTCAAGCAGTTGTTCCAGCATGCACATGATGTTGTCATCTGAGCAGTGTTGCTTCGGGGCCGTTTAACATTTCCATTCGCAACTTTTTGCATTTCGGGGCCCCGCTCCAGCGGGCTGGCCGAGGATCGATTGTCCGATTCCCCGCGTGCCAGCGCGCCGGTCACGTTCCCTGACGCAAGCCGCCGGAGGGGAACATTGATTATTCATGTGGCCCTCCCACGGGCCCCCACCCCCGCCCTTGCCGGGGGCCTCCGTCGTCCCGTCGGGAGCGGGCTCACTCGGGTTCCAGCTCGGCGTGCGCTCCATGTCCTGGCGGCAGATCTTCCCGTCGGCGCCCCCCGAAGGCGGCGGCGAGCGGAGGCCGGTCCCGGCCGCCCCGTCCTTGGCCGCCTTCACGGCGTGCGCCGTGCCGGCTTCGTGCCGCGCCCGTAGCCGCTTCCTCAACCTGCGCGACAGCGTCAAGAAGAGTCCCACCAGGGCCGGCGCCAAGGTGGCCGGCGCCCGCTACGCCAAGGTAGAACGCGCAATATTTGGGCTCCTTGAGGAACACTTCGTCCCACTTTCATTTGACGGGACTTTTTCGCCCGTCTCTTCAGTCCCGGTTCATTTCTCGATCGGAGACTAAACCTTTTGGACGCCTCGTTTGAAGATTCTCGAGATCTGGCAGAGTTAAATGTGTCTACTTGTTTCCAAATTTGGTCCTGATGGAACTGGTCCGGGGTAGCACGGCGGCGCAGTGGTTAGCGCGTGTGGGGCACAGTTCTGAGGTCATGAGATAGAACCTCCTGTGTGGAGTTTGCATGTTTTCCCCGCGCTTGCGTGGGTTTCCTCCGGGCACTCCGGTTTTCTCCCATATTCCAAAAACATGCATGTCAGGTTAATTGGCCGGTCCAGATTGTCCCTAGGTGTGAATGAGCGAGTGACCTGTGTGTCCCTGCGTGCCCTGCCCACTGCCCGTAGATGGCTGGGATGGGCTCCAGCACCCCCGCGACCCTGCTGAGGATAAGCGGTGCAGATAATGGATGGATGGATGGATGGAACTGATCATATAAATGTGACCTCCCCATGTTGGTGGTTAACCATTTGGTCAACAAAGGCGGCTGAGCAACGGTTGCAAAACTTTGTCCTTCATCCATTGCTGGGATCTCTTATTTCGGATATTTTTGCCGGTCACTCATTCTCTCTTTTGTGTCTGTTAGTCTCTGTCTCTCTTTCTCTGCAACCATTTTGTCTCTTTCTCTGTCTTTCTCTTTGTTTCTCTGCCTCCCTGTCTGTCTCTTCTATTATCTATCTGTCTTTTTCTCTTTACTTTTCTTTCTGTATCTTCCTGTTTCTCTTTTATCAATTTTTCTGTTTCTTTCCGCCCCCCTCTTTCTCTGTCTCTCTGTGTCCCTGTCCCTTTCTCTGTTTCTGTCACTTGGCTCTCGCCCTCTCCCTCCCTCTTGCCTTTTTCTTTCTCTCTCCCAGTCACTTTCTCTACCTCTTGTTGCTCTCTCTCTGTCCCTTTGTCTTTTATCTCTGTCTGTCCCTGTGCCCCTTCTCTCTTTCTGTCTCAACTTTCTATATCTTTGCCTTGTTTCTCTTTCTTTGTCTCTATTACTCTTTTTCTGCCTCTCCTTTTCCTCTCCCATTTATTCCTTTAGTATGTTTTCTCTCTCTTTTTCTCCCTTGTTCTCTTTCTGTCTCTTTCTCTTTTTTTCTCATCTTTTTGGTTCTCTTTGCATCTCTGTTTCTGTCTCCTCAACCTCTGTGTGTTTCTCTTGTCTCTATTCTCTCTCGTTTTCTCTCTCTCTCTCTCTCTCTCTCTCTCTCTCTCTCTCTCTCTCTCTCTCTTCTTTTTTTGTCTCATTATCTTTCTATCTCTCTTAACTCCTCACAGTTTTCTCTCTTTTTGTGTCTCTTCTCTCCCACTCTCTTTCTGTCACTGTGTTTTCATCTAAGCTTATGATTCACTCATTCTGGAATAAGCACTCTGCTTTGCAGCAAAGAGAACCTAATGCAAATTTAAGTGGGGTCAACAAAATCTATATCACAATTTCAGCACTCCTTGAATTGGCGTTGGCTCAACAATGTCATCACATCACACCTCGCTGGCGAATGGCTTCTGTGAAATGGCCTGGAGTCGGGCCTTATGTGTCCTGATGTAGCTTCCGACGGCTCTTTTCTTCTCCTGACGTGTTTTTGTGTTGTTGTTATCGTCTTCCAGGCCAATCCTGCTCCTGTCCTGATCAACGCAGACAGCCTGGACACGCCCCCTTACGTGAGTGCAGTCTTCTTTCTCCTTCTGACTCCAAATTCTAAATGGTAAATGGTCTGCATTTCTATAGCGCTTTTCAAGTCAATGAAGACCTCCCAAAGCGCTTTACAATGTGCTCCACACTTACCCATTCACACACACACTCACACACCAATAGGGAGTCAGCCTCCAAACGTTTTGAGGATAATCAAGATGCTAAATGGTAAATGGCCTGCATTTCTGTAGCGCTTTCCAAGTCAATGAAGACCTCCCAACGCGCTGTACAATGTGCTTCACACTTACGCATTCACACACATACTCGCACACCAATAGGGAGTCAGCCATGCAAGGCTCCTACCTGCTTATTGGGGGCATTAGGGATTCACTGTCTTGCCCAAGGACACTTGCTTCATGCTAAAAAATTATGCTAATGGTTACATGATAACGGCTAAATGTTTACAAATTATGCTAATGCATACATGCTAATGGGTTATGCTAATGGTTACATGCTAAAAAGTGATGCTTACAGCTAAATGCTAACTGCTTCATGCTAAAAAAGTATGCTAAAGCTAACATGCTAACGGCTACATATTAACAAAGAACCACAGAACCAATTTAAAAATTACAAATACGTCTCTCTGAGTTAATAACTTTCTGCTAACTCATAATGCAAAAAATTCAACGCTACCGGTTCTTGCATCACAACTCTCACAATTGCCTCGGGAATTGTCTAGTATCTTTTATTGTCTGACTAATGGAATAACAAAAGCATAATATTTCTAATGTATGAAAAATATTCGTAATTTGGATTTATTCAGGTTGGTATCGATTGAATTGTAATTGTGACACTGGCTTTTATTTTGAACCCCAAAAAATAAACAGGCACGTTCCAAAGACCTAAAAAGGCTGTAAAACAGGACACCTTCCTGCTTAGGCCCTCAAAGAATTCTGGGAAGTGTAGTATTGTGATCCAACAAGGCTAAAAAGTAGCGCCTAAATGGCTGATCGCATGCGAGGGCCCTCCAGCCCGACCGAGGCCGTCGACCGAAATGAAATATATGCTCGTCTGTGCAGGTGAACGGCACCGAAGCGGATTACGAGTATGAGGAGATCACGCTGGAGAGGGTAAGCGTCACCGATAGTGACGATTCTGTCGGCCGACCCGGCTAAATATGACATCCCCCTTTCATTCCGAGCAGGGCAACTCGGGTCTGGGCTTCAGCATCGCGGGCGGCGTGGACAACCCCCACATCGGCGAGGACCCCAGCATCTTCATCACCAAAGTCATCACGGGGGGGGCCGCCGCCCAAGACGGCCGCCTCAGGTTTGTGTTACTCGACGACCCCCCCTGGCTGCTTTCAGCACCGCCTGCATTATGCAAGCCCCCGTCCACCCGATCGGCTTTCCGTTTGTCCGACATTTGGCCTTTTCTTTTTCTGTGCCAACAATCAAAATGCATCGTTTCATAGTTGAAAACATTTCTGCTCAAAACATCTTCTCACATCCTCAAAGTACACCAAAGGGAAAGTTATTCCTAAATGTTGCTTTGCCTTACTAATGTTGCCAACTACCACCTTGTTTTTTCCACGCACAGGTCTAATACAGTGATATAGATAGATAGATAGATACTTTATTCATCCCCATAGGGAAATTCACACTTCCAGCAGTATCCTTTTGTTGTTTATTAAGAGATTAACAGGATGGCCTCTGGGGGCTGTGTTGTAGTTGAGCAACAGCGGAGTGGATGACGTCACACGCTAGTCCAAAAGTTCGAAGTCCCTGCCGCAGATGGAAATCTTTGTGCCCAGGGTTACACCACTTCGTGTCCACGTAGATAGCGAGTCCGCCTCCTCTCCGCTTCCCGCAGGCTTTTGTTTCTCTGTCTACCCTAACAGTGCTGAAGCCGGGTAGCTCCAGGTAGCTCCACGTTAGCCATGTTTCCATAAAAACACAGCAAACTGCACTCCCTGTACTCTTTGATGTTTTTCACCAGCACAGCCAGTTCGTCTGTCTTATTTGGTAGAGAGTTCACATTTACCATGATTACGGACAGCACCGAAGACTTATAACGCCGCTAGCCGCTTAGCCTTCATCTTAGCTCCGGCTCTGTATCCACGATAGGGCCCCCTCATCACGCCGGCACGAGAATTCTTCAGGCCAAGGAGTTGATTCCTCAAATAAACGCATTTTTGTGCGTTAAAACCCATAACCATAGGATAGAAAGTAATCCAAAGTGTAGTTGTCAAACGGGACGAAAAACAGGATAAAAGCAGACACTTAAAACAATAAATCACAAAAAGAGCTAAATAACACGGAGCTGCTGGAAAGGCTGCCGCTCGCGCCTATAATATATCACTATTGAACCATTATCTTGGTGTCCAACACCCAACAATTTCCTTGAGCGGAAACATGGTATGTGCTGTATTTATTCAAGTATAAGGACCATTTCTATCCACCCAAAGAAAAAAAGAACAGAAAGTTTGGAGTTAAACGAGGGCTGAGGGGACACAATTAGATATACGGAAGTATATTAGTTTTTGCGTAATGATTTATTAGTAGAAAATATTTTTGACCAGAATTTCATCACATTAAATATCTCGACCCACAAGACACCTAAGCTCTATTTTTGCAACAATTTCCAAATCATGATCTAAAGTAGATAAATTCTTGATAGCTCATGTGTACAAGTATGGCGTATCGTGGGAATTTTTTTGCGTGCCTATGAGCTGTAATAACAATGATAATAATGAGGCAGAGAACCATAGCGTATGTTCAGGTTAGCTGTACTGAAATCCCGCGTGTCCGACATGACGTCGCGCATAACAACACTGCCGCTGGGGCATACCATTGCACAAAGATAGAGGGGCATGTGTTACACTCACTCTAAAACAGGGGTCGGGAACACATGACTAATGAGTCATAAACAGCTCTTTTCATGAGTATGTATGGATCGCAAATAAAATGTAACCATATAATTTCTCTCTTCTGTTCTAGTCATATGGCTAAACGGTGGTTTCGGTACATGTGAAGCATTTATAACTACAGTTTACAGTCAGTGATGTACCAACATATCCCGTTTTGGCAGTAGCTCGCTAAGGAATACTTTAAATGGAAGTTCATTAAACTATGTATGTTCACTGTTGAGATACTTTATGATCGAAACCCACAGAAAACACTCAAAACACCCAAAACGCTAGCAAACCACTGAGAGCAATTTCATTGGGTAAACGGTAGAGGTGAGCATATCTCTGCACACGGCACAAATCGCACCTTTCGCTCTCGCTCTTTGCAGTCTGCGCCAAAATAGCGAAAAACACAAAAAATGACCATGACCAACCCAAAGACCCAAACAAGTTAAGCACCTCGGCACCCAAGTCGGTCATGCTTTCATCCCTGTGGATGAAACGGGACACAAGAAAGCGGCTGTGTCACTCGGGTCAGGGTGACACAACACACTCTTCTGTTCAACAGCAGGGCCCGACAGCTTTCACTGGTTTACCCCTGCCGCATCATACGGGTTTTTCTTGTGGTGAGGTAAGAGAATTCTCCCACCGTGGTCCACTGCATGTCGTAAGAGGCGAGTAAAGTGGAGGGATCGAGGGGACTGGGGATCCTCTCCTCTCTATCTCTACTCCCTAAGAGACAGCAAGGCAAAGAAAGGGGACGGGAGACCGAAAGGTCTCGCAAACCCTAGTTATAGGGTCACTAAATGTGAGAGGATGTGGAAGTAAAGCGACTGCAGATTTGAATACTAGACAAAAATACATACCAATGTATATTTTCATAAAAAAAAAAAAATCATGGGTTGAAAATGTTTTGTTTCTTTTACACAGTGGAATCCCCACTTAATTCTCCGTCTGGCGCCAAGCTGTGCATTGTGGCACTGACTGCAGGGAAGGTATTGTGTATTCGACGGCTGGGGTGTAGATCCCAAGGGTCTCCATTCCTTTCGCACGTTGGACAGGCAGCCGTTTAGGGTGGCAGGGTGGGACGCCACAGGCAACCCCGAGACCACCCCCTGATGGAGGTCTGCACCCTCCTGCTGCTTTTGCTACCCGCCACGCTTTTGCTGCGCCCTGTGTATGAACCAATATAATAATGAGGCTTAACCGTAGCATATGATCAAGTAAATTGCATTGAACTCCTGCAAGTGCAGGCACACACCACAACACTGCTGTTGTGTCATACCACTGCACAAAGGGAGGGCGCTTTGCCTCAACGCTCGTCACCTACAATGCCGAGCTTTAGCTGAGAACAAGTGGGGAAAAAATGGTATATTGAAAATTAAGGGTGTCAACACCTGCATTATCAGCTGGCAGAGATGGGAAGCTGCGTCGTGGCCGTCATAGACTTTCTGGACTAGTTTACAGGCTGGGGGCGTCGTTGGTGTCATGCTCTTTCCGGACATCAACATTTTACCTAATGTTTACTATTCTGTGTACAGTAATGCTAATTGTAATTCACCCTGGTCAATCCTGGAAGGGGGATGACTACATGTGAGGTCATTCCTCAAGGTTTCTCTTTTTTCCTCACACTGAGGTTTTTGAGTTGTTCCTTGCCCGCTTGCTGGTTTAAGATCAGGTAATTGTGCAATTTTGTAATTGTAATCCTGTGCAGTCCTTCGAGACATTTTTGTGATTAAGGGTTATATAAATAAATGTGACTTGACTTGGTGCGCTTTATCCTCGAATGAATTTATAATAAGTTCTCGTCTTAATAAACTGGTGAGGAAGGCAGGCTCTGTTGTGGGCACAGAGCTGGACAGCCTGACAACTGTAGCTGAGAGACGGGCACTGAACAAGCTGTGCTTAGTCATGGACAATTCATTACATCCATTACACAGTATCACCTCCAAACGGAAGAGCAGCTTCAGCGACAGACCGCTGTCACAGTCCTGTTCCACGGACAGACTGAGGAGATCATTTCGTCCTCATGTCATGAGGCTCTTTAACTACACCCGGGGAGAGTAAAAGCCCAAATTAAACCCCACCCCCACATTTGCATATTACCCTATTTTTATTACAGTGTGTATTTTCCGTAGCACTATTTAACTACTCTATAGCAAAACGTTAGATTGGGGCGGCAGGAGGTAGAGAGCTCGTCTTGGGATCAAGAGATCACAGGTTCAAATCCCGGCTCTTCCTTGTTACATGTCGAAGTGTCCTTGGGTAAGACACTGAATCCCTAATACCCCCAATAAGCAGGTTAGCGCTGCACGGCTGCTATTGGGAAATGTGAAGCACACTGTAAAGCGCTTTGGGAAGTCTTGACTTGAAAAGCGCTATAGAAATGCAGATCATTTTATTTCATATTTTTGTACTCTATATCTTTGTTTTATTATTTTATTTTTCAACACAAGGATACTGCTTTAAATGTGAAATTCCCTATGGGGATGACTAAAGTTATCTATCTATCTAGCTAGCTAGCTAGCTAGCTAGCTACTGTAGCTATTTGTCTAGCTACTGTATCCATTCAGCTCTCTATCTCTATTTCTCTATCCCTCTATCTCTCTATCTCCCTATCTCTCTCCATCATTCTCTATCTCTATCCATCTATCTCTATCTATGGCAGGGGTCAACAACCCTTTTGGTGTGGCGTGTCACTTTCAAATTTTCTTGTAAATCAGTGTGCCACACTAAGATTCATGACTCGTAGAACATTTTTTTCATATCCAACAGAGCTGTCATTTTACACCAGTCCAAATATACAACATGGAAAGACATTTTAATCGCATAACTCAGTGTTTTTCAACACTTTTTGAACCAAGGTACACTTTTATTTATATATCTATCTACAGTAAATACTGTAAACTTTGGGTATGAAGCTGAGAATAACCATGGCGGCCTTTGCCTATTCCAGGGTGAACGACGTCATCCTGCGGGTAAACGACGTGGATGTGGGCGACGTGACGCACAGCCGCGCCGTGGAGGCGCTGAAGGAGGCCGGCTCACTCGTTCGTCTCTACGTACGGCGCAGAAAACCTGTCGGAGATAAAATCGTGGACATCAAACTGGTCAAGGGACCCAAAGGTAGGAGACGAAGGGCCAGAAACTGTCCATTATCTGCGCCGTTTCGGCATTCATCAGGGATGTGATTTTTCCGACTATAGTCGGAATTCCGACTTTTTCACTTTCACTTTTTCACTTGGGTAGCAAACAAATTAAAAATCCGACTGTCTCACTCTTACCTTTATTGCTCTGGCGCACCCTGGCGGCCGTTAGAAAAATTGCATAAATTGGCCACATCGTTGCTCAAGCTGCAGGGTCTGAACTGCATTTGAACTGACCCTGCAGTACAGTGGAACCTCGGTTCTCGACCATAATCCGTTCCAGAACCCTGTTCGAAAACCGATTTGTTCAACGACCGAAATCGTTTTTCCCATTAAAAGTAATGTAAAATCCTTTTAATCCGTTCCAACACCCTGAATGTTTACCATGAACGTAAACATGAAGCTAACCCAGGCTAATCTTACGTTCGCGTTGGCGTAATTTTCCGTACGAAAGATTACGCTAACATGATCGTGTAAAAATAAAAAAATCAGGTCGTTTACACGTCATTTAGCACCCGGGTCTCCACAAAAAGTGGTGAGCGGTTAAAGTATAAAGAAATGAATTATGAATAGGATTTCTTACCTTTGTGGTAGTCTCCAGAAGCCATGCTTTATTCCCTCGAAAGAAGGGAAACTCGCACACCTTCTTCATATTTTGCTATTATTTCTTTCTTAAATGCAATAGTTGTACGCACTACTCTTCTTTTTTCACCTGTAGCAACTTTGCTGCTTGCACCGACCTTCTTCGGAGGCATAATAAGGGACTAAAACACTCCGTTCACCGATATTTAAAGCGAAAAGAAGTGCGCGCGCACATCATAACAGTTCTTCACGAGGGGTGGGGGCAATCTACACCCGTACGCCGCTCAGCATCGCACCCTAGCGTACCGGCGTTCGAACTCCGATTTTTTGACCGAACAGCGAAGCAAGAATTTCTCGAAATTTTTGGTCGAGAACCGATTTGTCCGAACTGAGAGGCGTTCGAAAACCGAGGTTCCACTGTATTTACAAAAAAATCAGGTATGTGGGCAAATTATTTTGTTATATAAATCTTCTAAAGATGTTACTTAAATGATTAATTTAAGCATGGTTTTGTACAAGTAAATTGCTTAAAACCCAGGAGCTTCCGCCCTGGACACCCCGAAGGGCCCACGGCCCCCAAACCCCCGGCTAGGTTTCAGACTTTTTCTCCTGACGTCAATCACATCCCTGATTCATCTTCTCACCGCCCGCCCGCAGGTCTCGGGTTTAGCATCGCGGGCGGCGTGGGCAACCAGCACATCCCGGGCGACAACGGCATCTACGTCACCAAGATCATCGAGGGCGGCGCCGCCCACAGGGACGCCCGGCTGCAAATCGGGGACAAGCTTCTTGCGGTGAGTCCGCTCGCTCGTCGGCTCCGCCCACCCGGTTCCGCCTAAAGCGGGTGTGTCCTACCTGCAGGTGAACAGCTGCTGTTTGGAGGAGGTGAGCCACGAGCACGCCGTCACCGCCTTGAAGAACACGCCCGATGTGGTCTACCTGCAAGTGGCCAAGCCCAACAACGTCTTTGTGGCCGACGCCTTCGACTCACAGCGCCTCCACGGATGTAAATTCACCTTATCACAATGTTGTTGGTTTTACTCTGTTCCTGTTCTAATTTCTTTAGCATCTATAACGGTGTTACCCAACCTTTTTGAAGCACTCAGTCCATCGAATCAAATCATTCACGGCACCACAATTGATGTGTTTTCCAAGCTAAAATGATCTTTTTTTTGGGATTGACAGTATGAAGTCAAGTCATGTTTATTTGTGACACCCTTGATCACAAAGAGACTCAAAGGGCTGCACAGACCACAGATTATTATTATTGCCAACCGCAGTCTATTATGACACCATCCCCTGATCTAAAACCTACATGAGGACAAGGAAAAACTCAAAAACCTCAACATGAGGAAAGTGTTTAACAGTCAAGTCATCTTTATTTGTGACGCCGTTAATCATTTTGAGTCGCAAAGGGCTGCACAGACCACAGATTATTGCAAACTACAGACTATTAAAACACCATCCCCTGATCTAAAACCTACATGAGGGCAAGAAAAAACTCAAAAACCTCAACATTAGGAAAATGAAGAATAGTCAAGTCATCTTTATTTGTGACACCCTTAATCACAAAGAGTCTTAAGGGCTGCACAGACCACAGATTATTGTTATTGCCAACCAGTATATTATGACACCATCCCCTGATCTAAAACCTACATGAGGGCGAGGAAAAACTCAAAAACATCAACATTAGGAAAATGAAGAAAAGTCCAGTCATCTTTATTTGTGACTCCCTTAATCACTAAGAGTCTCAAAGGGCTGCACAAACCACAGATTATTGCAAACCACAGACTATTATGACACCATCCCCTGATCTAAAAGCTACATGAGAGCAAGGAAAAACTCAAAAACCTCAACATCAGTAGCCTAGATGGTAGTGTGCCCGCTTTGAGACTGGGAGGTCGCTGGTTCGCGCCTCGGCCGAGTCATACCTTATTGGTAAAATGGCGGCGCCCTCTGTTGGCTGCGGCTGCATCGGCTCGCTACAACGGGTCAGGTGTATCGACATTTCGTTCTGTGTACATTGTTACAAAGAATGACAATACAAAGGAAATTATTATTATTATTATTATTATTATGAGGAAAGTCAAGTCATTATTATTTGTGATGCCCCATGTGGTCACTGTGGCTCAGGAGGTAATACAGGTATTTCATTTTGGTCTATTTTTGTTTTTACTTCATTCTCAACCTGGTTTTCTTGCTTTTCTAAAAAATTGATATGAACTTAAAATCAGCAAAACTATCAGTCGACCAATGTGACGACTACGTTCCAGCATTTATTAATTTTGTATCATTTTTTAAATCAACAAATTTATGTGCAAGATTATCACTTTCATTGATATATTTTATGTATTTTTTGCAGTGCAATCTTTAACCACCTCACCTAAAAAAGTTATTAAAAATACTGTACTACCTCATGAGCAGATACTTGGTCCCATTTATCTATATAGCCCTTAATCACAAGATGTCTCAAAGGACTGCACATGATTTACAGTTACACCATCGCCTTTTCTTATATAAAAATAAAAAGAGAAACGTAATCCCCTGCCACCTACTAATTTGAAGGGATATTAGTTACCTGGCCCCGGTCACTGAATAAAAGCAACCCTCCATACAAAGATACGATTGCGCAACACTATTGTGGCACACTGGTTGAAAAACACTGATCCATGATGTTACACTCCTCCATTTTTCTTAATCTTCAGGTTCCCTTTCCTTTTTGTATGACTCCTGTCCATGCACGCAACCACCCAACTCCTCTCACTATCCACCCACTTTGTCCAAGTCAAGTCGTGTTTATTTGTGACGCCCTTGATCACAAAGGGTCTCAAAGGGCTGCAAAGATTACTGCAAACCACAGACTATTATGACACCATCGCCTGATCTAAAACCTACACGAGGGCAAGGAAAAACTCAAAAACCTCAAGTTAAGTCATGTTTATTTGTGACGCCCTTCATCACAAAGACTCTCAAAGGGCTGCACAGTTCAAAGACTATTGCAAACTACAGACTATTATGACACCATCCCCTGATCTAAAACCTACATGAGGGCAAATAACACACAGATATTGTCAACAAAAAATATAGGATATTCATATGCTATAGAATAGGAGTGTGTTTTAAGCCTAGATTCAAACAGTTCCACTAAATCTCAGGGTGCAGAGCATTCCACAAAACCGGGGCCCGGATGGAGAACGCTTTTAAACCTGCGGATTTCTTCTTGGCTCTTGGGATCACTAGTACACCAGCGTTTTCAGAGCGAAGGCTCCGAAACGGAACATAGGGGTAAAGGAAATCTAAAAGATATGAGTTAGCAAGTCCATGCATGATTTGTATACGACCAACAGAACCTTGAAATCACATCTTAAGCTAACAGGGAGCCAATGCAGGTTAGCTAAAATCGGGGTCATGTGATCAAACTTTCTTGTCTTAGTCAAAAGCCTCGCTGTCCACCGCATTCTTATTTACGTACGTTTTTTCCTCACTTGTGTATGCTCAGCCTTCCCTCAACACCTGGAGAATCATATCAGCGCCCCCAATTTCCCATCTCAGCCTTTGCCGCCGCCAGCCAATCCATCTGAGCGTTATTCGCCGGCCCCCAAGAGCATGCTGGGAGATGACGACGCCTCACGGTACTTCGGCACCGCCCCTGTTTGTCTCGCTCTCGACATTGGGTCTCGATGATGTTCCCATCAGACCTCTCCGTTTAGTTCTCTTCACGCTCATTCGAGAGTTTTAAGATTGCTAATGTGCATGTTTGGAAAAAACAGAAATTAGGGCATTTAACAACATAATGGAGAATGAATGGTAAAAAAGTTTCCATTTTTAGTCACTGAGCAGCAATTTTCCCTCTAAGCTGCGTGTGTGCGCAATTGCGCACTCCCGAGAGCTTTTCCGCGCACAAGAAAATCTAGCCAGCTCACAAAAATCAGGGCTCCAAATTGCTAATTAAAAAGCGAATCAAGTCAAAGTTACAGTGCATGAAAGTAAAAATACACGGGTTCCCCTGACGCTGTGTTCTAAATACGGTATTTTGAAGTCAATGTCGAAGTAGAACGAAGTTGAGTAAAATCAGTAGAGTTTTTTGAGAACCGGCTTCTTCGGCTCGGCTCACTAAAAAGAACCGGCCTTTTCGGGCCCCAAACGGCTCTTCAGGTTGTTTTTGCTTATTTAACCCCTACACGACCAAATATGATGTAAAATTGTGCACAAAAATAACTTAAAGGAAGGGGGGAGTAGAACAAAAAAGAAAAAAATACCAAAATGAAAAAGTAGTGAAAAGCTGAGGAAAAAACAAAACAAAAGGAGAGAAAAAGAGAAAAAAGAGCAGGAAAAAAAGCCAGAAGAAAGGAAAGAAGCAAATAAAGGAAAAAAATGTAATAGGAACAAAAAAGCAAGAAAAAAGTAACAGCTAGGAAAAAATAAACACAATGCGATTTTTTAAAAAAGGAATTTAAAAAAAGGAGAAAAAAACAGGGAAAAAGAGGAAAAAGTTTGTGTTGCATTCAAATAAATTCCAACTATATTGTACTTCCACTACAAAATGTAATTAAATACAGTTGTGTATCGTGCAACCGACTCAATAATCCCCCAAAAATGTGAGTATTATGCGGCAAAAGATACCAGGAATAAAAGAAATGAAAATCTTGTGAAAGAATTGTAAAAACAAACGACGTTTGTAGGCCGTACAACCTTTGCAATAGTACATGAGTCAATTCATTCAAAAGTGAAAAATAATTTTGCATTGCCGGAAACTCTGCAAAATGTAACTTGATGTCAAGTTTTGGACGTGTTTGATAATGACTTAGTTGCCACACTTGGGATTGCTGTTGCTCACTGACTTTGTGTGAACGCTCAGACCCGTGGAAGATTACAGGGAACATTGCTGAGCAGTTAAATGGAACACATTTGCAAGAAGCCATTTTGCTCTTTACACGCAAGTGCAAAACATTTGGTAGTTCATTGCCGTGTTTGACAATAAATCCCATGAAGCATTTGCGTGTTGCCGTAATGTCTATATGGCAACTTCATGCAAAGTCAGCACATTCCAGAGTGGGGTGCTCCTAAAATTCAGGTTTATTTTCCGTGTCTAGGATTGACCTCACATGTCATCTTCATGCTAAACTGCTTATTTATACAGTGGAACCTGGGTTCTAGACCATAATCCGTTCCAGAACCCTGTTCGAAAACCGATTTGTTCGATCACAGAAATCATTTTCCCCATTAAAAATAATGTAAATCGTTTTAATCTGTTCCGACACCCTGAATGTTTACCTTGAATGTTTAACGTAAACTTAAAGCTAACCCAGGCTAATCGTACGTTCGCGTTATCGCAATCTTCCGTACGAAAGATTACGCTAAAATGAATGTGTAAAAATAAAAAAATCAGGTCGTTTACAAGTCATTTAGCACCCGGGTCTCCACAACAAGTGGTGAGCGGTTCATTGGAAAGGGGGCTCCGTTCCAACACCCTGAATTTTGGGCTCAGTTCCAACACCTTGAATGTTTAACGTAAACTTAAAGCCAACTTAGGCTAATCGTACGTGCGCGTTATCGTAATCTTCCGTACGAAAGATTACGCTAACATGAACGTGTAAAAATAAAAATTAAAAGGATAAAGAAAAGAATTATGAATAGGATTTCTTACCTTTGTGGTGGTCAGCAGAAGGCGCTCGCACACCTCCTTCATATTTTGCTATTATTTCTTTCTTAAATGCAATAGTTGTACGCACTACTTTTCTTTTTTCACCTGTAGCAACTTTGCTGCTTGCACTGACTTTCTTCTGAGGCATAGTTAGGGGCTAAAACACTTGGTACACCTATATTAAAAGCGAAAGCAAAACGAAGCACGTCCGCACGCGATAACAGTTGGTCACAAAAAGAGCGATCTACACCCGTACGCCGCTCAGCACCACACCCTAGCGTACGCATTACCGGCGTTCGATCTCCGATTTTTTTGACCGAACAGCGAAGCAAGAATTTCTTGAAATTTTTGGTCGGACTCCAATTTGTTTGACTTGAAAGGTGTTCAAAAACAGAGGTTCCACTGTACTAGGATGTAGCCTCTTCATATTGTTTAGAACAGATCGCAGGTTCGATTCCCGGCTCCTCCGTGTTATATGTCGAAGTGTCCTTGGGCAAGACACTAAATCCCTAATGCCCTCAATAAGCAAGTAGGCGTCTTGCATGGCTGCATGGCCGCTATTGGTGTGTGAGTGTGTGTGTGAATGGGTAGGTGTGAAGCACATTGTAAAGTGCTTTGGGAGGTCTTCAGTGACTTGAAAAGCACCATAGAAATGCAGACCACTTACCATTTATTAAAAGGGGTCTCCAACCTTTTTGAGGCCATAATCAACTTCAAGGGCGCCAACTGACACAAAGGGCACCATGATAATGCACTTCCGAAACGAAAATTTTAATATAAATAATCCATTACTTTAATTTTCTATCTTTCTGATGTTTTACACGAGAACTGAAATGAAATGATCTGCATTTCTATAGCGCTTTTCAAGTCAATGACTTCCCAAAGCGCTTTACAGTGTGCTTCACATTTCCCAATAGCGGGCGTGATCTGTGCAGCCATGTAAGGCGCTAACCTGCTTATTGGGGGTATTGGGGGTTCAGTGTCTTACCCAAGGACACTTCGACATGTAACACGCACGAGCCGGGATTCGAACTGGGATCCCTTGATCCCAAGACGAGCGCTCTACCTCCTGAGCTACTGCCGCCCCCAACTGATTTTTAATGATTAATACTTATTCTGAATGATTCAACAAGGTAGGCAACGGGTACACTTTAATATGCAGTATTCAATTTCTTCTACACCTTTCCATTTGTTTCAACTACAAATGCTAGAAAGGAAACAAAAAAAAATGACAACATTTTGCAGGAAATCATGTTACATTTTTCAAGACGCCTACAGTTTCATGAACTCTGCACCATGTTACAAATGATAAATGATGTCAGAACAAAATCAAACTCTTTTTAAATTAAATTAAATAAAAGTCACGTTTCTACTAATCATTTTAGATAGATAGATACTTTCTTCATCCCCGTAGGGAAATTCACACCTCCAGCAGTATCCTTGTGTTGAAAAATAAAATAAAAAAATAAAGATATAGAATACAAAAATACCCAATATAACGCTTTGCTATAGAGTATTTAAATAGTGCTATGGAAAATACACACTGTAATGAAAATAGGGTCATGTGCAAATGTGGGGGTGGGGTTTCATGTGGGCTTTTACTCCCCCGGGTGGAGATAAGGGGCCTCATGGCATGAGGAAGAAACCATCTTCTCAGTCTGTCCGTGGAACAAGACTGTGACAGGAGTCTGTTGCTGAAGCTGCTCCTCCGTTGAGAGATGATACCGTGTAGTGGATGTGATGAATTGTCCATGATTGACCACAACTTGTTCAGTGCCCGTCTCTTAGCTACAGTTGTCAGGCTGTCCAGCTCTGTGCCCACAACAGAGCCCGCCTTCCTCACCAGTTTATTAAGACGAGAGGCATCCTTCTTCTTAGCGCTGCCTCCCCAACACACTGACACATAGAAGAGGGCACTTGCCACAACAGTCTCGTAGAACGTTAGCAGGAGCTTTTTTGCAGATGTTGAAGGACGCTAGCCTTCTGAGGAATTTCTTAAGTGACCAGAATAAAAATGCCAGATGGTCCCGCATTTTTGCCAATCCGCCAAAACCTCTTTTTTTTTCTTTCCAGCCGAGAGCCCCGCAAGGTGGTCCTGCATCGCGGCACCACGGGTCTTGGCTTCAACATTGTGGGCGGAGAGGACGGTGAAGGCATCTTCATCTCCTTTATCCTGGCTGGAGGACCGGCCGACCTCTGCGGGGAGCTGAGGAAGGGCGACCGCCTCGTATCTGTACGTCCCTGGCTAAGTGACACTCTCCAATCCCATTCATCCATCCATCCATTATCGGCACCGCTTATCCTCAGTAGGGTCGCGGGGGTGCGGGAGCCCATCCCAGCTATCTTCTGGCAGTGGGGCAGGGGACACCCTGAACTGGTCGCCAGCCAGTCGCAGGGCACACAGTGAAAGACAAATTGCTCACTCATTCACACCTAGGGACAATTTAGACCGGCCAATCAACCCAACATGCATGTTCTTGGAACGTGGTAGGAAACTGGAGTTCCCGGAGGAAGCCCAAGCAAGCACGGTGAGAACATGCAAACTCCACACAGGAGGTCCCATCTCATGACCTCAGAACTGTGCCGCACACGCGCTAACCACTGCGCTGCCGTGCCTCGTAAATCAAAACTGTTTATTTAAAAAAATAAATGTGAAAGAGGAATATGTGAGGACACTCACTGAAGGGTCATCCTAGGTCAGGGGTCGGCAACTCGTGGTTCAGGAGCCGCATGCGTCTCTTTAGCATTGTTGAGTGGCGGAAAATATAGTTTTGTTTTAATATGGTTTCTGGAGGAATTAATTATAAGGCTTATATGAGTCTTTTAATCTCTTGCGGCTCCTGACAAATTAGTTTTTTTGGTCCAGTATGGCTCTTTCAACATTTTGGGTCTCCAACCTCTGTCCTAGGTCTTGGGAAACGCTGCTTGCCCTCTGCAACGTGTTAGGAAATGAACTATTAAAAATGTAGCCTTTACCAAATTGTTTCGAATTACTTATCTGACTCCATTAACCAAACACAACTTACGCCTAACAATGCATGCTTGTTTCTTTTTGGGAAAATATGGACAAGAGACCGTCATTTCCACACGGGCGCAGATTTAACTAAGTAAATTCTATTGAATTAGCCGAATTAGTCTTCGTCGAGCCTCCTCTCTCGATTTTCCCTCTCGATTGATCTTCTGAAGTTCTTCCTCTACCCACGCCTTTCTCCCAAGCCGGCGTGTCGGCTCCTCCCATGGGGCGGGCCAGAGACTCCCCACGTGGGCTCCACCTCGTTTCCCTGATGTCTGAAGAAACTCAAAACACCACCAAGCGTTTCCACGTCATCAGGGCTTTGTTCTCCAAACATCGCCTACCATCTGCGTCAGAATTCTGTTATCAAAATTCCCCAGCCAAAACACTCCTTACTTGGAACGACGCGACCTGAAGCTCACTCAGTGAAAATCTTCATTGCACTCGATAGATGTGAATTGTATTTAATCGTATAAAATATAAAATTCTTCAACCGCCACAATCACTTAACAACAAAAAGACGACAATAAAGTGTGGCATTGCCGTGTGACCGCGACACATGGGTGCCATTTTGACGAGAAGATTTGACGTCTTTGGTGTTTTTTGCGGACAGGTGAACGGCGTGGACCTCCGCAGCGCCACGCACGAGCAGGCAGCCGCCGCCCTGAAGAACACCGGACAGACGGTCACCATCGTGGCGCACTATAGGCCGGAAGGTGAATGGACCTCCCTTTCCTCTCCCTTGTTCATTTTCATTCAAACCTTAAAACAAAAGAATGTGTATGACAAGATCAAATGAAGCTACAACGGCAAAGAGTTTAAAGGGAAAGTGTGTTTTTGGCGCATCCTAGTGGTTAAAACATCTTCCTGTATCAAAAAAATACTAGATTGATTTGAATAGTTGGCAAAACTACATGAACTATCATGCTAACCTGCATTTTCACTGCACAACTGCTATTTCAGGTCAACAAAAACATAGTGCTAGAAAAC
Source organism: Urocampus carinirostris (assembly GCF_059441175.1). Lineage (NCBI taxonomy): Eukaryota > Metazoa > Chordata > Actinopteri > Syngnathiformes > Syngnathidae > Urocampus > Urocampus carinirostris. The sequence goes on along the minus strand of NC_142349.1, from coordinate 73,945,870 downwards.
CTCCATAAATGATCCATTCGGAAAGAGGGAAATTATAATTTAAGGGGCTGTAGTAAATTCATAATCCCAAAGGTGAGAACCACCAGGAAAAGTATGTGTGTGTCTGTGTGCGGAGTCAAACTTTGGAACAGTAGCTCAGGAGGTAGAGCGCTCGTCTTGGGATCAAGGGATCCCAGTTCGAATCCCGGCTCGCCCGTGTTACATGTCGAAGTGTCCTTGGGTAAGACACTGAACCCCTAATACCCCCAATAAGCAGGTTAGCGCCTTAGATGGCTGCAAGGCCGCAATTGGGAAATGTGGAGCACATTGTAAAGCGCTTTGGGAAGTCTTTACTTGAAAAGCGCTATATAAATGCAGATCATTTCATTTCATTTCAACAATTTACAAGACGAGATCAAACAATGTCCAACTATTCACGTGTCTAAATTTAAATACAAAAAAACATTACTGGCGGAATTGGGAATAGTGCGTCTAGAACTATGGTTAACTTTGTGTTATTGTTGCTATTGTCATATCATAACTTTTATGATTGATATTATTACTATTGTTGTTATCTCATTAGTGTATTTAAGATGAAAGATGAAGGAGTAGGGTATATAAGCATTTGCTTCTTACTATCCCTTTTCGAACATATTATGTAACATTATTTTGTTGTTGAGTTATTGTTTTTGGTCTGTTTTTTATTTTAATATTCGAATAAAGTTTTCATTCATTCATTTTTAAATACTTGAAGAATTGGTTAAAAAGAAATCCAGAAAATGGCTATAAGGGGTCGGGCTACATAATTTTGTTAAAAAAACAAATTTGATTGTGGTTTTCTATTTTAAAAGAAAATTACATTTCAGTGCTAATTTTTCTTTTTGTGAGAACTTCATCTGAGTGACATTACCGACAGAGTATACGACTGCAACAAAATAAGATCTATAGATGTAGGAGTAAAAAAACAACACATAATTGCAGTAGAATCAGTAGTCTTTATTGTCATGATGCTAAAGCTTCTCTTCAGAGTAAGAAAGCGATTTAGAGAGCGGTTGGCTAGCTGCGCATTAGCATCATTACCGCAACTTCAGCAAGGACTCCGCCAGGATTAAAATACAAGTCACGAATGTAGCGGTTTCCAACATGTTGTAGCTCCAGCTCATCCGTTTCATGTGTAATGGATCTTGCCTTGGTGAGATACAGGTTCAGTAGGGCGATCTGCAACCTCAGTGGAAATGTTTAAATCTAAGCTTAAAACACACTTTCTCTAGCATATGAATAACCTAGATTTTATGTTGACAATATCTGTGTATTGTTTGCCCTCCTGTAGGTTTTAGATCAGTGGATGGTGTCATAATGGTCTGTAGTTTGCAATAGTCTTTGATCTGCGCAGCCCTTTGACACTCTTTGTGATTAAGGGCGTCACAAATAAACATGACTTGGCGGTTTAAGAGAGTTGTTAGCCTAGTTGTAGCAGTAGACCAGACCTGCAGCCTCGCTATTGCTTTCTTTTTCGCCACCGCCTCGGTCGCTTCCCGATTCTGATAATAATCCACGGAGCACCTGCTGGTGATTTCTTTGCGCTCTTGTGACATTCCTCAGAGTGTGAGTTACTGGTAATTGATGATTTTTTTTTCAATGTAACGAGCCACTAAGGATACCAGATATCACGTCGCTCCACACAGGCTGTTTGACTGACAGTCTATGGTAGCCTATCACAGTCGCGCAAACACTGTGCAAACGTTGCCTCATTTTTATCGGCTAGTGTCGTTAAAACTCGCCTCTGAATGGCCAGCACCATTTAAAATTTAAAATTTGGTCGTCCAAACACTCCTTCACTCACAAACGTAAAAGTATACATTCGTAAAAAAAAAAAACACGGTGTCTTTCGATAACACAATCGCACTTCGTCATATAGCAACCTCCATTAGATTTCGGTTAATTGTGCAGCCCTAATACAGGGTACGGTTCAAATCCTAAAAAAAGTCAGTCGGGAAAATCCTCTACGTGTCACGTGACGTGTCGTGGGATCGGCGTGCCCAACCCCCTTCGTTTCCTTCCCCCAGAGTACAGCCGCTTCGAGGCCAAGATCCACGATCTTCGAGAGCAGATGATGACCAGCAGCATCAGCTCCGGATCGGGATCGCTCAGGACCAGCCAGAGGAGGTCGCTCTATGTCAGGTCAGAGGAAGACCACGCCCACTCCAGCATTAAGCCACTCCCACTTCCTGACCCTTGTTCCTGCTCTAGGCCTAAGCCCCTCCCTCTCTCTTTTGACCCGCCTCACAATGTTAGCATTACACTCATGGTATTTTTGTTGTAGTTTTTTTTCAGTATTACTGTAGTAAGTATTTCTTTGTTCTTTTTAAATTAAAGCAATAACAAAATCAGTCCTATTTTTAAGCACTAAACTAGATATTTAGCTCTGTAGTATATTAGTATTCTTTCTGCTATTTATGAGTATCTTCGTAGTATTACCAGAGTGGTATTTTTGTAGTATTTCCAAAGTAGTACTTTTTAAATTTTATTGATTTATTTTTTTTACTCTTTCTGTAGTACTTTTGTAATTTTAATGTAGGAGTATTTTCGTACTATTTTAGTAGTATTACTGTAGTAGAATTGTTGTATTACTGTAGTTTTTCCGTCGTAGTATTTCTGTTGTATTAATATAGTTGTATTTCTGTAGTTTATTTGTATTCTTTCTGCTATTTATAGGTATCTTCTCAGTATTACCACAGTGGTATTTTTGTAGTATTTCCAAAGTAGTACTTTTTTAAATGTATTTTTTTTTTTTTACTATTTCTGTAGTATTTTTGTAGTTTTACTGTAGTAGTGTTTATGTTGTATATTTGTAGGAGTATTTTCGTACTATTTTAGTAGTATTACTGTAGTAGAATTGTTGTGTTTAAATTAAAGCAATAATAAAATCGTTCCTATTTTTAAGCACTAAATTACATATTTAGTTCTGTAGTATATTTGTATTCTTTCTGCTATTTATGGGTATTTTTGTAGTATTACCACAGTGGTATTTTTGTAGTATTTCCAAAGTAGTACTTTTTAAAATTTATTTACTTTTTCTGTAGTACTTTTGTAGTTTTACTGTAGTAGTATTTTCATACTATTTTGGTCGTATTACTGTAGTAGAATTGTTGTATTACTGTAGTTTTTCCATCGTAGTATTTCTGTTGCATTAATATAGTTGTATTTCTGTAGTATTTAGCTGTGTTTCTGTAATACTGTAATGTTATGACAGTAGTAGTTCTGTAATTCTATCTTTGTACTATTACTGTAGTTCTAATTCTGTAGTATATTGCTGGTGGTATTTTTGTACCGTAACTAGTTGTATTTCTGTAGTGTAACTGTAGTTGTATATTGGTGGTAGTATTTTTGTAGCATTTCTATAGTAGTAGTATCATGGTAGTAATATTTTTGTAGCATTAGAATAGAATAGAATATGCCTGTATTTTTATAGTGTTACTGTATTTGTATTTTTGTAGAATGTATTTTATGCTTTTCAGAAGTACGTTTTTTGTTTTTAAGTACTAGTTTTAATGTTTTGTTCTGTGGTATATTTGTATTATTTCTGTTATTTATGGGTATTTTTGTAGTATTACCACAGTGATATTTTTGTAGTATTTCCAAAGTAGTACTTTTAAACATTCATTAATTTATTATTTTAATATTTATGTAGTAGTTTTACTGTAGCATGTTGTTGTTATATATTTGTATTTTCGTACTATTTTAGTAGTATTACTGTACTAGAATTGTTGTATTACTGTAGTTTTTCCATAGTAGAATTTCTTGTATTGATATAGTTTTATTTCTGTAGTATTACTTACGTTGTGTTTCTGTAATACTTAAATGGTATTACAGTAGTATTTCTGTAATTGTATCTTTGTATTATTACTGTAATTCTGTTACTGTAATTCTAATTCTGTAGTATATTGGTGGTAGTATTTCTGTACTGTAACCCGTTGTATTTCTGTAGTGTAACTGTAGTTGTATTTTTTTTAGCATTTCTATAGTAGTAGTATCTTGGTAGTAATATTTTTGTAGCATTACTGTGGTGGTTCTGTATTTTTATAGTATTACTGTAATAGTATTTTTGTAGAATTGATTTTTCTTCTCAGAAGTAAAAAGAGATAAGAGATTTCTGTTTTTAAGTACTAGTTTTTTGTTTTGTTTTGTAGTATTTCTGAGATTTGTCCGACCTTTTTCCGGCAGGGCCCTTTTCGATTACGACCGCAGCCGAGATTCGGGTCTTCCCAGCCAGGGCCTGGACTTCAAATTCGGGGACATCCTCCACGTGCTCAACGCCTCGGACGACGAATGGTGGCAAGCGCGTCACATGACGGGCGCCGCCCAGGAAGTGGGTGTGGTACCCAGCAAGAGGAGGTGCCGACACACCACCGCACCGACGCAAAACTCCTCCAGGCGGTGGCGCTCACTCCCACGTTGTGCTCCCGCAGGGTGGAGAAGAAAGAACGCGCCAGGCTGAAGACGGTCAAGTTCAATCCCAAATCTCGAGAGCGAGGGGTGAGTGGGGCCACGCCCCCTTTACTGCGTCATGCCATGGCCTTGCTAGCATGTGCTACTGCTAGCCTGCTAACATCAGCATTTCACACGCTTGTCCAAAAATGTTTTGAGTTTGCATGTGATGAATGTGCTCATTTCTTTTCACCTTTGGTTTTATATTAGCTTTTTTTTTAGCATGATAGCGTATTTTCTGGACTATAAGCCGCTACTTTTCTTCAAAGGTTCTCAACTATGCAGTTTATACAAAGATATACAAAACTAGTCAAGTCAAGTCATGTTTATTTGTATAGCCCTTAATCACAAAGAGTCTCAAAGGGCTGCAAAGACCACAAACTATTATGACACCGTCCCCTGATCTAAAACCTACATAAGGGCAAGGAAAAACCCCATAACCTCAAGTCAAGTCATGTTTATTTGTGACGCCCTTAATCACAAAGAGTCTCAAAGGGCTGCACAGATCTAAGTCTATTGCAAACTACAGACTATTTTGACACCATCCTCTGATCTAAAACTTACATGAGGGTAAGGAAAAACTCAAATCCCTCTAGTCAAGTCATGTTTATTTGTGACGCCCCTAATCACAAAGAGTCTCAAAGGGCTGCACAGATCAAAGACTATTGCAAACCACAGACTATTATGACACCATCCCCTGATCTAAAACCTACCTAAGGGCAAGGAAAAACCCCATAACCTCAAGTCAAGTCATGTTTATTTGTGACGCCCTTAATCACAAAGAGTCTCAAAGAGCTGCACAGACCACAGACTATTGCAAACCACAGACTATTACGACACCATCCCCTGATCTAAAACCTATATGAGGGCAAGGAAAAACTCAAAAACCTCAACATAAGGAAAATGAAGAAACTTTGAGAAGGGGCTGCAATGGATGTTGCAATAACAAATAATACAAAGTTTTTGTCAACATAAAATATAGATTATTCATCTGCTGTTTAAAGCTTAGATTTAAACATTTCCACTGAAGTTGCAGATGGAATCTCAGGGGGAAGAGCATTCCACAGCACCGGGGCCCGAATGGAGAACACTCTTGAACCTGCGAATTTCCTCTTGGCTCTTGGGATTACTAATAGTAGCTATTCTTGTCCTCCATCACCAGGGGGCGCTCTAACTTATTACCATCAAGAAAGGATGAAAAAACAACAGCTCCCTTTTTTTTTAAGCAACCTACTTTCCCTCGGATTCGTTCTGCCAAATTACTGCCTTTACAAAAAAAGCCATTGTTCATGTACATTGAAAATATTTCTTTACGCATGCAGTACAAAATATAAGCTGTTTTTGGCTTGTACTGTTTTTTGTTGCGGCTTATAGTCCAGAAAATAAAACGAAGGAAAGAAATCTATGTGGGTACAACAAAGTTGGCTGTGATTTCTATGAAGGAGCCATCCTCCCATAGGTATAATAAATAAGAATGTAAAAAAATAGATAAAAAGCTACAAATATATGCCATATAAACAAATGAACAACACCTCGATATTTGACTAAAATGTCATGTATTTCTGCATTTTGTCATTTTTTTGTTGTGTCTGTAGCGCTTTTCAAGTCAATGAAGACAATGTCTTTACAATGTGCTTCACACTTTCCCATTCACACACGCACTCACATACTGATAGGGAGTCAGCCATGCAAGACGCCAATTGGGGGCATTAGGGATTCAGTGTCTTGCCCAAGGACACTTCCACATATAACCAGGAGGAGCCGGGAATCGAACCTGCGACCTCTTGATGACCAGTGGAAAAAATGTCAATCCAAAAATACACAACAAATGCATGACCAAATGGACGACTAAATAAATACTGAAATGACTAAATGCATGAATGAATGAATACGTTGCTTTAGGTGTGATGTGATTTACAGTATTTTTGTTTTGATTTATGGCATATATTTGTAGCGATTGAGTTCAAATAAAAAAATAATTTCAAAATTGACGGATTGATCGATTATTTTGGGGGATTAATTGATAAATCCGAAATGCTTTTCATAATCTATTTTAAACAAAGTCGTCGATGAGTTGTTGCAGCCCTTACCCAGTCCTCTATATGACAGGACGGCTCCTCCATAGATCTGGGCGATTTCTTTTTTTGCATCGCTTTTGTTGCGCATGCTTTGAACGCGTGCCATCTTAACAGCATGTCGCTGAGCTCTGAGCATCCCGGCGGCGGCGGCAATGGCGGCCTGACGACCGAGCGCATGATTGGAACGTAACCCCGACGCCGTCCCGCACGGGCCAATCGCGTCCGAGCGCTCGTGGCTTTCGTCGACGATCAGCTGGCCGGTGTGATTTGTGCGAGCGAACGAGTGTCAGTCATCGGTTAGGTCGACGTGGACAACGGTTGCTGAATCCCGGCCGATCACCGGATTCGAATCTGGATCCGGTTGGGTGTTTACATCGGAGGTGGGCGACTCTTTGGAGTTGCAGACATTTTGGCCAAGGGGTTAATCCTGAAACTGCTTCAATTTCTATAACCAGTCACTGAAATACCTCCCAAAGTGTTGACATTGTACTTTACACTTACCCAGTCATCAGGGTTGGGTAGGGTTACTTTAACTTGATTACTTTCAATTACTTTTGGATGACTCCAATACCAAATATGCTCATAAAAGACAAAAGAAACTAAATAGGAATCAAATGACTACATTTTGTGCAGGTTTGGGGAGTAACGGAACACATGGAACGGCAAAAAGCTGTTTGGATTAATTTTCATTTTGTTTCTGTCGCATTTGATGTTAGTTTTGCCGGAGATCAAAGAGATCAAAGCCAGGAGAGAAAGCTTACCACGTGTTGTGAGTCATCATTTTATTCAGATTTAGTTTCTTTTGTGGCAGCACGGCAGCGCAGTGGTTAGCGCGTGTGCAGGCACAGTTCTAAGGTCCTGGGAACCTCCTGTCTGGGTTCAAATCCAGCTACCGGACTTCCTGTGCGAAGTTTGTATGTTCTCCCCGTGCTTGCGTGGGTTTCCTCCGGGCACTCTGGTTTCCTCCCACATCCCAAAGACATGCATTTCAGGTTAATTGGCCGGTCCAAATTGTCCCTAGGTGTGAATGAGCGAGCGAGTTGTCTGTCCCTGTGTGCCCTGCGATTGGCTGGCAAGCAGTTCAGGGTGTCCCCTGCCCACTGCCCGATGGTTGCTGATTGGGCTCCAGCACCCCCGCGACCCTACTGAGGATAAGCGGTGCAGCGAATGAGAGATGAGAGAGATAAGAGTTTCTTTTGTCTTTTATTAGCATATTTGGTATTGGAGTAATCCAAAAGTCATTGAAAGTAATCCAGTTAAAGTAACCCTACCCAACCCTGTCAGTCACAGAGTCATAGTGGCTTGCGAAACTATTTGGCCCCCTTGAGCTTTGTGACCTTTTGCCACATTTCAGACTTCAAACATAAAAACATGAAACTGTCGTTTCTTGTGAAGAATCAGTGCGACACACTCTATCAGATATTTTTAACTTTTTTAACAAATGAAAAACAAAAAAGTGGGTGTGCAAAATGATTCAGCCCCTTTACTTTCAGTGTAGCAAACTCTGTCCAGAGGTTCAGTGAGGATCTCCAAATGATTCAATGTTGATCTAAATGACTAACGATAACAAACGGAATCCAACTGTGTGTCATCAAGTCTCTGTGAAAATGCACCTGCACTGTGATAGTCACAGAGCGCAGAGAGCATCATGAAGAACGAGGAACACACCAGGCATGTCCGAGATACTGTTGTGGAGAAGTTTGAAATCTGGCAAATGGTCACTAAGTTCAAGGGGGCTAAATAGTTTCGCAAGCCACTGTAGATGTTACTTTTCTTTGTAGTTTCATTTAATCCAATCGGTTTTGAATCACTCACAATTAAAGCAGAATAATATATTATCTTCCTGTTTCAAGCACGAAATTTGATATTAAGTTTTTTAGTATTATAGCGGTGGTATTTTACAGGATTTTTGTCGATTTTTTTATTTTTTTATTTAGTATTTTTCTTGTCATACTCTTGCTTTTATTGAGTAGTATTTTCGTACTATTTTTGCATTTTCCATGATAGTATTTACATAGAAGAATTTTGTCGTATGCCTGTTGTTTTCTGTAAATTACTGTAGTTGTATTTTTGTCTTAATATTTATGTAGTATTATTTGTTACGGTATTACTGTAGTGGTATTTTGTTTTTGTCCAGAATCGGAACAGGATCAGGACCCAAACGCGTGATGTTTCTCACACAAGCCTTTTATTTTATGGGAAATGGAGAGTCATGCACGTTAGGCAGCAGTCTGGCGTGGAATGGCAGGAAGCCAGAGGCCGACGAGATCGATACCAATCGCCCGAGTAGATATCGGACAGATGTGGTCGATACTGGACAGGATGGGACGGACAGGATTGATAATGAAACAAGATATCGAAAATAAACAGGACAAACTAGACGGGAACGAAAATTGGAGAGAATAATAAACAGGACAGAAATAGACGGGAACGAAACTGGAAACCGATATTAAACAGGACAAAAATAAACAGGACAGGGAATGCCAACAGGAAACATGACCGAGTCAAAACCCACGTCTTGTGGGCCAGCGGTTCGTTGACGGACTGATCAAGGAAAAATGAGAGCACTGACCTTAAATAGACGGAAAGCCAATCTGTCAATGAACCGCAGCTGGCAGGGCCAATTGGGCGCCCTGGCAACCGTGACAGTTTTCTTTTCCTGCAGTAGTAATTTTGTAATATTTCTATAGTATTACTGTAAGTGTATTTTTGTAGTACCTGTTTCAAAACTCTTTTGAAGTGGCAGTATAACTTAAGTGATATTTTGTAGTATTTCGGCAGGAGTATTTTTGTAACATTTCCATAGTAGAGTTTTAGTAGTATATCTGTCGTATTTCCTAATATTAATGTAGTATTCATTATAGTATTTCTTTCACAATATTTATGTAGTAATATTTTCTAGTATTCCTGTCTTTAAAATTTCTCTATTAGTAGTAAAAGTATTATTGTAGTGGTATTATAGTCATACAATAGTGGTATTTTTTTAGTATTTCTGCAGCAGTATTTTTGTAGTATTTCCATTATATATTTTTTGTAGTATATCTGTTGAATTTTTGTAGTAGGTTACAAAAGGCAAATCTTCCCTGAAGGGTGTGGGAATCTTAACAGTAACATGATAGGAAAATGATGTATGATATGATATATATCCATCCCTCCATCCAGTATCTGCACCGCTTATCCACAGTAGGGCCGCGGGGGTGCTGGAGTCCATCCCAGCGATCTGAGGGCAGTGGGCAGGGGACTCCCTCAAATGCTTTGGATGTATATTTATTCATAAATGAAACTATTGTATATGTCTCAAGGATGGGCCCCTTGGCCCAAATTTTGAACAGAATGTGGCCCCCACTCCAAATAGTTGCCTACCCCCGCAATACAGCGACATCTAGTGGTCAAATATTTGAAATTGTATCAACGAGTCCGATATTCGCTGCCATGGTGTCCACGTGGACGTAACCGTTAGCCGTAAGTGAGCGAGGTTGACGCGGGACTTCCTGTCCCTGTGATGTCTACTTCCTGTAGCCGTGCGGCGACAAGCGTAGAAAGGGCGTGTTGGCCCGCTCCTTCCTCTTCGCCAAAAGTCGCAACGGCGCCGCCGCTGGCGAGGAGCAGGACAGCAGCGACCTGGAGCGTAAGTAAGGCGGACATGCTCGGGGCTCAGCGACAGGAAGAGAGATCAGCCGCTCGCCGCCCAATCGCAGCCACCGATTGGCCCAGGCCCCGCCCCTTCCCAGTAGCTCCCTCCCTCAATTGGTCCTCCTTTTGCGCGTGGCGTCTGCTCTCTCGCTCTGTGGCTGTAACTTCCTGTTTGTGCTTCTTCTTCTCTTGTCGCCTACAGGACGCCATCGACCTCCTCGCCAAAGGACACAGTGAGTCCCCCAAAACCTCAAGACCAGGAAATCACAATGGCCGCTTATTGGTCAGACAGAGGGAAGGGAATTGAATTTTGCAGCCATTGTTGGCTGTTAACATCAAAGGCGCATTTCAACGCTTTGATTCACTTCCTGGATGGTTTTGACTCGTTTTAGTCAAGTTTTGGGGGAAATCTCCCGGGGGGGGGTCCCATTTTTAAAAGGTGTTTAATTTGAAAAAACAAAAGAAAAGAAAATGTGCTCAACCCCTTAGCCTTCCAAAGGGCCGTCACTTTTGATAAACAAAAAAAACTAACTTCAATATAATATGATATAATATAAATATTTTCTCCAAAACAGGAGATTAGAAAGGGAAGCTGAACATTTACAACTCTTTCACAATGTCTAAAATAGGCCATAGCTTGCCAATAACATGTTCTGATCGTAGGCTGATGAAACGATTCTCCTCTGGTCTTGTTACATTCAGGACAGTCCAGTGAATCCACCCTCATAAAATATTTTCTCCAAAACACGAGATAACGCCAACAGATTTAGAAAAAAAAATACCTAAAAGCATTCCTGCATTATTTGACGAACCTTGTTGTAATCGGTCTGTTTGGCTCCATTACTCCAACAAACAGACCTGCTAGATTATTTTTAATACTCCCGTTAAACTCTGACCTTTCAATTGACATCCCATCCCAGCCGTCTTTGGGCAGTGGGCAGGGGACACCCTGCACTGGTTGCCAGCCAGTTGCAGGGCACACGGGGACAATTTGGATTGGCCAACTAACCTAACATGCATGTTTTTTGGAATGTGGGAGGAAACTGGAGTGCCCGGAGGAAACCCATGCAAGCACAGGGAGAACATGCAAACTCCACAAAGGAGGTTCGATCTCATGACCTCAGAACTGTGCCGCACACACGCTAACCACTGCGCCGCCATTCTGCCCTTTCGATTGACATAACTCTCCACAAATTGCAATTTTTTTTTTCACGGTCTTTAACTTGCTAGAGCCTATTACAGCCTGTATTAGGGAAAAAAATTACACTCATGATTCAAATTATGATTGACACATTGGTTACCCAATGGATTTCCCAACATATTTTTACCTGCAGTATTCAAAGCACAGCAGAAAATAAACATGCGTAAACGAAACCCATTTTAATGCGCGATTGGAAAGGGAAGTTGAACATTTACAACTCTTTCACAATGTCTAAAATAGGCCAAAGTCGAATACACAGAGTTTTTAGGGCTGTAAACTGGTCGTCTACAAATGGCCAGGGACCGGGTGAGGCTTTATGCTATTATCACAGAAAGCGCTATTATGTTTATCTTAGCGTTAGCCGCACATTTTTGAGTACATGAAACAAACACCACATGAACGTTTGCCATATTAACCAGGACAAATGCTTTCCAAGAAAACCCAACAATTAACTTAGCTTTAGGTCAGCATTAGTTTAAAGGTACAGTGTGTATTATTTAGTGCCTCCTCGAGTGTGGAGGGCCGGCCCGGAAGATCTCAGTATTCCGTCGGACGAAGTGGCTGGGGAGATGCGGGGAGGAGGTCCGGGCGTCCCGACCGGAGCTGCCCACCAGGAAAAGGGACGGATTCTCATTGGCCCGGCTGTTTCCGGAGGCGGGGCTTAAGTTGGCCGACGCGGGAATCCAGCTCGTTTCGGGTTTTCGTCCGACCCCGTATCGCTTCTGCTAGCTTCGACGCTAGCCGATACGCTTGGAGACGTCGTGGACGCAACGTTTTGTCGTCATGGAAATTGATGCCGGCTCTCTCTTGTTTTTTTCAGAACATGCTACGTCCAACGCTAGCGATAGCGAGAGCAGCTGCCGTAAGTCATCGCCGCCATTGTTTGTCTTCGTGTCCTTTAGCATTTTAAGCTTAACCTGATAAAGTCTACAAAAAGCAGTGCTAGGAGCACAGCGTAGCAGCAAGATGTCACAGACATGGGGAGACAACTAGGAATGGATTCCGCTATGTATCTCCACCTTTTAATAAAAATTAACATTTTTCCTTAATATTCAAATCAATGTTTTATAATGATTATATATTACACACTGTCCCTTTAACCCTATCCTTATCATCTTCTCAAATAAGGTATTACATCTTTAAAGTATTTTTAAACTCAACAATAATCTGTATATATGGTAGACAAATTGCATATATCAGTACATACAGGGTTTAATTGTGTTTTACGCTGTAGTTTTTTTTAAAGGGGCAGTGTTTATGATTTAGTGTCTCTTAGCGGATTAAAAGACATTGATTAAAGAAAACAGTATTGATTAAATAGTAATATGTAGAAATAAATGAACTATCATATCAAAGTGTTTTTTGTATTTATTTTGACTAAAATGAGCCTCACCTAAAAGGAGATGTTGTGATTGTCTGCCATCTTGCTGCTACTTTTGTATCTCTTGTTCTCTTTTTCTTGCTTATTTTTATGATTTTCTATTTCCCTCTTCTCCTTTTTCCCCTTTTACTTTTTTTCATTCTTTTGTTTCTCTTTTTTTGTTCCTTCTTTCTTTTCTTTCTTCCTCCTTTATTAATTTCTTTAGTTCCTTCTTTCTATTATTTTCTTACTTCTTTACTTGTTTTTGCTCTCTATCTTTTTGCTTCGTCTTTTTCTTTCTTGTCTTTTTCCTCCTGTCTTTTTTTCAATTCTACTTATTTTCTCGCTCCCCCTCCTTTTACCCTTTTCTCCATGTTTCCCTTTTTATATTTTTCATTCTTTCTTCCATTCCTCCTTTTGTTCCTTCTTTCTTTTCTTCTTTCTTTGCTTGTTTTTGCCCCCTCTTCTTTTTCTTTCTTGTCGTTTTCTTCTTTTTTTTCAATTCTTCTTATTTTCTTGTTCCCCCTCTTTTTTCCCTTTTCTCCATTTTTCTTTTTTCATTCTTTCCTTTGTTTCTCCTTTATTTTGTTCCTTCTTTTTTTTTCTTCCTCCTTTATTTCTTTTTTTCCTTCTTTATTTGTTTTTGCCCCCTATCTTCTTTCTTCTTTTTCTTTCTTGTCTTTTTCTTCTGTCTTTTTTTTCAATTCTTATTTTCTCGTTCCCCCTCTTTCTTTCATTGTTTTTTTTTCCTTATTTTTCATTGCATTTTCCTTTTTTTCTTTGTGAGAGGCTAGGCAAAAAAAAGAGAATCACTTTGAGCCTCCCTTGTTTTTATTCTTTCCTGCGCCAATAAGCCCACGTCATAACACAGCGTCACCTAGTGGCCATTCATACACGCCGTCCCTTTTAATCTTCAACGAAGACGATATACACAAAAAAACGCTAAACATAGCAACTGTGATGGGTCGGCAGGAGGTCCAGAGGAGCTGGTGCTGTCCTACGAAGCCGTGGTTCAACAGGAAGGTAAGGCGACACGCGCAACCCGGCAGCGTCCGGCGCCGAAGCACATGACGCCGTCCTCTCTCTGGCTCCCCCTAGTGGACTACACGCGACCGGTCATCATCTTGGGCCCCATGAAGGACCGCATCAACGACGACTTGATCTCCGAGTTCCCCGACAAATTCGGTTCCTGCGTCCCGCGTGAGTCCCCGCCCTCGCCGTCGTCTTTGGCCCCGCCCCCGGAGACGCCGACCAATCGCCCGGTCTCTTTTCAGACACCACGCGACCGAAACGCGACTACGAAGTGGACGGGCGCGACTACCATTTTGTGGCGTCTCGCGAGCAAATGGAGAAAGACATCCAAGAGCACAAGTTCATCGAGGCCGGCCAGTACAACAATCACCTGTACGGGACCAGCGTCCAATCGGTGCAGGAGGTCGCCAACAAGGTACCGCCCACCTTACCCGGGGCCCCTCCCACTCCCGGGCCTTCCCGGACCCGCAGTTTGAGACCCCTGTCTTAATACTAAACTTAGAGACGGTGTGTACGATTTGACCGCAGGATGTCGCTATATCTTGTACTACGACCTAAAACGAGTGCTAAAAACGGGAAGAAAAATAAAAGCAGTAGATGACAAATATGGAACAAATTGAAGAAATTAAAAAGAAAATAATGGCAAAAAAAGGATGAAAAAGAAAAAAAATAGAAAGAAGAAGGAAAAAAGGAAGAATGACAAAAAAAATATCCAGAAAATAGAAAAGGTAAAAAGAAAGAAAGAAGGAAAAAGAAAATAAAAGCAAAAAAGGATGACAAAGAAAAAATAGAAAGAAGGAATGAAGGAAAATGACAAAAAATATAAAGAAAATAGAAAAGGTTAAAAGAAGGAAAGAAAGAAGGAAAAATATGAAAGCAAAAAAGGATGAAAAAGAAAACAGAAAGAAAAAGGAATGTAAGGAAGAATGACACAAAATATATAGAAAATAGAAAAGGTTAAAAAAAGGAAAGAAGGAAAAAGAAAATAAAAGCAAAAAAGGATGAAAAAGAAAACATAGAAAGAAAAAGGAATGAAGGAAGAATGAAGAAAAAATATATAGAAAATAGAAAAGGTTAAAAAAAAAGGAAAGAAGGAAAAAGAAAAAGAAAAAAAGGATTAAAAAGACACTATAGAAAGAAAAAGGAATGAAGGAAGAATAACGAAAAAATATATAGAAAATAGAAAAGGTAAAAAGAAGAAAATAAAGAAGAAAAAGAAAGAAGAAAATGAAAAGAAAAAAGGTGAAAATTACAAAAAATAGGAAGAAATAAAATAAGAAATGAAGTAAAGAATGAAGAAAATGGGGAGAAAGAAAATAACAAAAAGAAGGAAGGAAAATGAAAAGAAAAAAAGGGAAAAAGACCGAAAAATAGGAAGAAATTAAACGAGAAATGAAGTAAAGAATGAAGAAAAGGGGAGAAAGAAAATAACAGAAGGAAAGAAGTAAAAAGAAGAACATGAAAAGAAAACGGATGAAAAAGACCGAAAAATAGAAAGGAATAAAACAAGAAATGAAGTCAAGAATGAAGATAAGGGGAGAAAGAAAATAAGGAAAAAAGACAGAAAAAGATGGGAAAGTAGAATGAAAGCAAAAAGTAGAAATGAGAGAATCTAGTAAACAAAACAAGAAAATGAGGAAGAGAATGAAAAATAGGAGGGTTAGGGATTTTAAAAGGAAGAATAAAAGAAAATGGAAAATAAAGAAAACCGAAAAAAAGAAGAAGAAATGAAGGAATGGGTGAAGAAAAGAAAATAAAGAATAAAAGAAAATCAAAATAATAATAATAATAATAATTTCCTTGTATTGTCATTCTGTGTAACAATGTACACAGAACGAAATGTCGATCGCACCTGACCCGTTGTAGCGAGCCGATGCAGCCGCAGCCAACAGAGGGCGCCGCCGACCACTTTTTAAGTCTTAGGAATGACTCGGCCGGGGCGCGAACCACCGACCTCCCAGTCTCAAAGCGGGCGCCTTACCATCTAGGAGAAGAAAGCCAGACAACTAAAATTTCTTTCCCACTTCAAGTCGCTTATAATAATACACACTGTCCCTTGAAGTGCACTCTAGCACCTCATGTATGAATTTATGACTTGATCTGTTGATTTCTTGGATTTCGATTGTATTGTGGACCTTTTCGTTCGGTCTCAGGGCAAACACTGCATCTTGGACGTGTCCGGTAACGCCATCAAGCGCCTGCAGGCGGCGCTGCTGCACCCCGTCGCCATCTTCATCAAGCCCAAGTCCGTCCAGAACATCATGTGAGTCGTCCCTCTTTCAAAATAAAAGACGAGATATCAGCAATAATAGAAGGTTTTTATTCTCGCCTGGAATAGCTTGAAGCCTTACCTGGACCCAGATCAAATTGAATCACAATTTGAAAAACTTAACTTTGTACTTTACACATTTTTCTAAAAAAAAAAGGATGGCAAAAAAATGGCAAAAAAGGATGAAAAAGAAAAAAAAATAGAAAGAAGAAGGAAAAAAGGAAGAATGACAAAAAAAATATCCGAAAAGTGACCGGTTTACAGTGCTAAAACCTCTGCAACCGTGTATTTGACTTTGGCCTATTTTAGACAGTGTGAAAGAGTTGTAAATGTTTGCCACCTCTTTCCAGGAGTCAATCACTGATTGTGCACACCTGCACGTAAAAAGGGTGCGTGGAAATGAATCCCAAGTTACGCATGTTTATTTTTGTGTCTGATTGGAAGACATACCCTGAATGTGTATACATTTAAGTTGGGAATTTTTAGAGGCTAACAATAATATTAGAAATCATCTCGAGAGTTTTTTTTTACTTTTGAAAGGGGATTGTGGGGAGATACCAACTGATGACGACAAGAATCGTCAAATGATGCAGGAATGCTTTTAGGCGGATTTTTTTTTATAATCTCTCGACGTTGGCGTGTGTTTTGGAGTCAATATTTTAAACGATTGGATTTACTGGAATGTCGTGAACGTAACGAGACCATGTTTGTGACGAATAGTTTCATGAGTGGAGTACTAGGGTATTTTTTGGGGATCTGACGAGCGACGGCTGTGTCGGGAACGGAAACTTGTCAGTCGCCGGGACAGGAGAGCAAAAACATGGTGGTGGTCGGAAGCGAGTCGTAAGCCAGGAAAGGAAAGTTGACGTGGTCGGGGACAAAAAGAGGTGGAAAGCCGGGACGGGGGAGTAGACGTATACTCATTTGACAAACTCACGCAGTGACGAGAAAATGGGAAGTTAGTCGGATTATGGGTCTTTTTTGCAACACAACATTTGTGTTTTTGGTGATTCCTTTTCCATTTGCTTTGGAGTCCTTTTTTGAAAATTTGCTCTTTTAGCTCTGTTCCAAAGCGACTTTTCGGATTTTGGGGTTGCTTTAACTCATCTCATCTCATCTCATTAGCCGTACCGCTTATCCTCATTAGGGTCGCGGGGGGGCTGGAGCCCATCCCAGCCATCTCCGGGCAGTGGGCAGGGGACACTCTGAACTGGTTGCCAGACTCATACAACAAATATTCAACAGTATCCATGAAATGAATTAATATAAAATGCTATTCTACTACTATACGAACAGCTTCAGTCTTGTTCCACGGACAGACTGAGGAGATCATTTCTTCCTCATGCAATGAGGCTCTTTAACTCCACCCGGGGGAGTAAAAGCCCATATGAAACCCCGCACACACATTTGCATATTACCCTATTTTCATTAAAGTGTGTATTTTCCGTAGCACCTAAATACTCTTAAGCAAACAATATGTTTTTCATTCTATTTCTTTAATTTTATTATTTTATTTTTCAACACAAGGATACTGCTGGAAGTGGGAATTTCCCTTCGGGGATGAAGTATCTATCGCTCTCTATCCATTTCTCTCTCTCTCTATCCATTCCTCTCTCTCTCTCTCTCTGTCTGTATCCATCTCTCTCTATCCACCGCTATCACTCTCTTTATCCATTTCGTTCTCTCTATCCATTTCTCTCTCTCTCTCTATCCATTTCTCTCTCTTTCTCTCTCTGTATCAATCTCTCTCAATCCATCGCGCTCTCTCTTTCTATCCATATCTCTCTCTCTCTCTCTCTCTCTATCCATCTCTCTCTCTCTCGCTCTCTATCCACCATTTCTCTACCCATCTCTATCCATCACTCTCTCTCTATCTATTTATCTCTTTCTCTCTCTGTATCCACCCTTCTCTCTCTTTCTATCCATCGCGCTTTCTCTCTCTCTATCCATCTCTCTCTCTCTATCCATCATTTCTCTCTCTTTCTCTCTCTATCCATTTCTCTCTCTTTCTCTCTCTGTATCCATCTCTCTAGCCATCTCCCTTTCTCTGTCCATTTCTCTCTCTCTCTCTTTGTCTCTCTATCTATCCATCTCTCTCTCTGTCTTTCTATCCATTTCTCTCTATCCATCTCTATCTATCTATCTTATAATAGCCTTTAATTTTCCACTTTGAACTTCTTTAAAAATGTTCATACGCAACAAATTCAAAGTCAAGCAACACCAAATCCCTGAAAAACAAACCACAAAACACAATAAAAAAAATGGAAATATTTCCTCTTCAGTGCAATATAAAAACCTAAGTACAATTACTTTAAAGTGTTTACAATTCAACTTGTAACCAATTTGGACTGAAACAACTCAGAACCTGCAAAAAAAAAAAAACGAGCAAAACTATAAATTTAAATGTCGCTGCTAAGAATTGGCATTCAAGCTATGAAGGACACGCATATTGGAATACGCAATTTGTATTCCAGTCTTTCATAAATTCACCCTCCGTGAAGCGTTTGCAGGGCTTGGCCATCAGCTTCGCAACCTCGTAGCTCGCCTTTGTAGCATTTTCATTTGACTATCAGGGTGTCATGAAAAAGCTCTGCTGTGCCATTGAAACAGCTTTGGGTGGTTTCACCTTTTCACAGCATTTGTTTCCATTTTTTGTTGGCAGTGCCTCTTGATATTATACTCTTTGAAAAGAGTCACTCGGCAAATTTGGTGGACGCAGTTGTTTTGGATTTCAGTGGAAAAAAATACTCCAATTTTCGCTTGTCCTGGAAGCCGCACAGTCAACCTTCCTTTTTTTATTCCCTTCCCACCAGGGAGATGAACAAGCACCTGACGGAAGAACAGAGCAGGAAGACGTTCGAGCGAGCCGCCAAGTTGGAGCACGAGTTCATGGAACACTTCACAGGTGGGCGAACCCCGGCCGCTCCCCCCCTTTGCGCAATCGTAACGCTGTTTCCGTGCAGCCATCGTGCAAGGCGACACGCTGGAGGAGATCTACGAGCAGAGCAAGCAGATCATCGAAGACCATTCCTCCTCCTGCATTTGGGTCCCGTCCAAGGAGAAGCTCTGAGCGTGGCCCCGCCCACCCCGTTAACCCTTTAACAAGTCCCGCCCCCTTTCAGGAAGGAGGGGGGAGGGGCCGCGGCCATGTCAAAGCTGCCTATTTTCGTACAAAGGAGAAAGTCTATATTGATGGTGTGGATGAATATCACCTGACAAATGATCACTTCCTGTCTTATTTTTCTTTTCTAACCAAATAAAAGTGCAAACAGGAAGCGTCTGTGTTTCCGTGGTGAAGGGCGGCCATTTTGACGACCCGAAAAGAAAGGAGCGCAACCTGCGGAGACGGTGTCCGGGCCCCCGGCCCGGGATTCCCTCTTTTTTTCGTCGGAACTAAAAATGTCTCGAGTAGTGTCATTCGTTTGTGTTTCCAGAGAGGACGAGGGAGGGAGACGGAACAAGAGAGGGAAGGAGAGGAAGCAAGAAGGAAGAGACACAATGTGTGTCAAAAGAGAGAGAAAGACGAAGAGAGAGAGAGAAGAAGAAAAAGGGACAAAAGAAGAAAAAGATCAAAGACGGCAGAAACAGAAATAAGAGAAAGAGAGACTGAAGAAGAAAAAAACACGGATGAAGAGACAATAAGAAAAAGAGGGACAGAAGAAGAAAAATATCAACAGAAGAGACGGGGACAGCAGAAATCGACTAAAACAGAGAGGGAGACATAAGGAAATGGATGGGAGCCGCATACAGAAGAAGAGAAGAAAAAATGAGGGAGAGGAAGAAATAAAGCAGAAAAACAATGTAAGAGAGAGAAAGACAAAGAGAAAGAAGAAGAGGGACAAAAGAAGAAACAGATCAAAGATGGCAGAAACAGAATGAAGAAAAAGAAAGACAAGAAGAAAAAGAAACACAGAAGAAGAGGCGAGAAGAAAAAGAAACACAGAAGTAGAAAAATATCAACAGAAGAGACAGGGACAGCAGAAGTAGACTAAAACAGGAAGGGAGACATAAGAAAATGGATGGGAGCTGCAGACAGAAGAAGAAAACAGATATAAGAATAAACGAAGGAGAGAAAGATGAAAGAGGAGAAAAGGAGAGATAAGAGTGAAGAAAAAGGGAGAAGAACAGGTGAAGGGACATGAATAAAACCGATATAGACGGAGAAAAAGAGGAGACAGAAAAATAAGTTAAGGGAGAGCAAGAAGGAGGGGCGAGGAGGAAAAGAAACCAGGAAGGATGATAAAGGGGGTAAGAAGGAGGAAAAGAGTGAGAGGCAGAAAAAAACTTGAGTATAAAAGAGAGGTAAAAAGTGTAAGAAATATGAGGAAAACAGGGAAGAAAAAGTGTGGGAAAGAGAAAGAAAAAACAGGGAATACATATCGGAAGAAAACGTAGAAAAAGAAAGGAAAAGAGATCAGGGGAGGAGAGAGGAGACCAGAAGAATAAACGAGGGGGAAAACAAACAAGAAAGATGGGAAAAGAAGAGAGAGGGGATGAAAGTCGGCACAACTAAAGGAAAAAATGGCATAGAGAGGGGGAAGAAAAAAGGAAGTGAAAAGGGGAAGAGAGAGGAGGAACACGAGAAGGTAGATGTAAAAAGAGGAATATATTGAAGGAGAGCTTTGAGGAACGGGAGAGCAAAAGTTGGAGAGATCATGAGACAGAAGAAGAGAGAGAGGTCATTCCAAGTATAAGGACGAGCGTTTATTTATCCTTTCAAAATCCAGCTGCAGATTTCGCAACTTTTTCTATTCCCGGGAGTCCGATTTTGTATCCTTGGACTGCTTTTGGGTCCTCCCATTTGCGCAGAGTAAGCTATGACGTGGACCACTTTTCCAGCTGTTCTCCTGGAAAACATCTCTCTCACTTCTTTTTTTTCACAGTTTTCCCTTTTCCAAAACAAGGTCTTGTAGTTTTCTACCACAGGAACTAAATATATTTTACCTCTACTAAGCTTTTCAAAGCTTATCTATCAAAAACAAGTTCACACCCTGGTTCCTCTAGAGCAGGTTTCAAAACAGGGTGTAAGCAAAGTTCTATTATAAAAATGTCACCAAATACGGCAAACGAGGAAACCGTCATTTCTACCTTGGGCAAAGAGGATGAGTGAACAGGGTCCTTGTATAGCTTGTTCCTACTGCTCACCTAATCAAATTGCTTTAGGTGCTTTGCGAGAGATTTTGGGTGTCTGAAGTTTGTTCTGTGGCTTTTCGTCCAAAAGTGTCCCAACAATGAACATAGGTTGTTTATGGAGCTTGCATTAAAAGGATTATTGAGTGATTTACAGCCACAACGGGGTCGGTTGGTGGGACTCTTAAACTGTGAACTGTAGTTGAAGTTGTCTCATATATATATATATATATACACTGGACTGAGCCAAGTGAAATTCAGTATTCACCAGGTATCAGTCGGCTCCGCGCTTGACAATACAACTAATAATTGCATCAGTTTTATTTTATATGTACGAGTGATAAGAGCCGTATATAGTTCGCGAGCTGCTGTCAGGACCAGAACGGAAACAGGACCCAATTGTGTACATTTCTCACAAGTTTTATTGAAGCAAGAGAAGGTGTTGCCCCCATGATCCATTGATCGTTGGGCGCAGGAAGCTGGTTGCTCTGAACGCAGAAGTGGGACTCCCGTGGCGAGCGACGGCGGTGTCGGGAACGGAAAACGGGTCAATAGCCGGGACGGGAGAGCAAAAACGTGGTCGGGATTGGAAACGAGTCGTAAGCCAGGAGAGGAGAGTAGACGTGGTCAGGGACAAAAAAGGTCGAAAGCCGGGACGGGAGAGTAGACGTGGTCAGGATGCCAAACGGGTTGAAGCCTGGGGGCGGCAGACTGGAGCAAAAAACAAGTTGGAGTCAGGGTTTTAAAAAAGGCTTGCCTAGTGTAAACTGAGGTTTACACTAGGCTGACAACAGGTGACGGAAAGGAGTGGGAAAAAAACATTAATTTATTCGAATTTTCTCACCTATATTTGTAACAAAAGTCAATTAATCATGACTGGGGACCTAGCATTTGAGTGTACTTGTACTACAGAGTCATTTATTTTAAATGAATCGATCCTACATAAATACCACTTTGTCCTATAGTAGAGGGCAGTGAAGCATACAAGAAAAACTTCAAAAGATAAGTACGTGTTCATTTTTACACAAAATATACCATTTCATGTCAATAGCATGAGTGACCCGGTTAGCGAACAAGGCGCGTAAATAGAGAGCGGCCATTTTAACACCCGACTGTGATTTTTTTTTCCTCAATATAATTTTCGGACTTGTTGTGATTGCGGAACACAATGTGTTCATAATAATAATTGTTTCACTTCAGGTGTGGTAAAATACTTCAAAGAGAAAATAGGTTTTTTTTTTTTTTCAAAAGTGAGGATAATTGGGATAGTCATTTATGAAGTTGTGTCCGGACGGGTTCAAAGTTCACCGAGGAATCTGCATGTTTTTTTCTTCCTCAACATAATTTTCGGATTTGTTGTGATTGCGTTTGATTGTTCATAATAATAATTGTTTCACTTCATGTGTGGTACAATACTTCAAAGAAGAGGGTTTTTTTTGTTTTTGTTTTTTAAATGTCAGGATAATTGGGGAAGTCATTTATGGGTTCAAAGTTCACCGAGGAATCTCCATGTTTTTTTTTCCTCAATATAATTTTCGGATTTGTTGTGATTGCGGAACACAATGTGTTCATAATAATAATTTTTTTACTTCAGGTGTGGTAAAATACTTCAAAGAGGAAAGAGTTTTTTTTTTTTTTTTCAAAGTGGATAATTGGGGAAGTCATTTATGAAGTTGTGTCTGGACGGGTTTAAAGTTCACCGAGGAATCTCCATGTTTTTTTTTTCCTCAACATAATTTTCGGACTTGTTGTGATTGTGGAAGACAATGTGTTCATAATAATAATTGTTTCACTTTAGGTGTCGTAAAATACTTCAAAGAAGAAAGAGTTTTTAAAAAAAAAAACTGAGGATAATTGGGGAAGTCATTTATGGGTTCAAAGTTCACCGAGGAATCTCCATGTTTTTTTTTCCTCAACATAATTTTCGGATTTGTTGTGATTGCGGAAGACAATGTGTTCATAATAATAATTGTTTCACTTCATGTGTGGTACAATACTTCAATAAGGAAAGAGTTTTTTTTAATTGAAAAAAGTTAGGGTAATTGGGGAAGTCATTTATGAAGTTGTGTCCGGACGGGGTCAAAGTTCACTGAGGAATCTCCATGTTTTTTTCCTCAAGATAATTTTCGGACTCGTTGTGATTGCGTTTGATTGTTTATAATAATAATTGTTTCATTTCATGTGTGGTCAAATACTTCAAAGAGGAAAGATTTAAAAAAAAAAAAAAAGAGGATAATTGAAGTTGTGTCCAGACGGGTTCAAAGTTCACCGAGGAATCTCCATGTTTTTTTCCCCTTCTTCCGGAAGTGGGGTCGGTGAGGAGGCAGGCCGGTGCGCATGCGCAGTAACGCGGCGACCCCCGTCCGTCCGTCGTCGCTCTCCCAGGCACTCCAGGCAGGGTGTAGTCCGCTTCTGGCGCTCGACGGCGGCGCACACTAAACTTTTTACCGGGACGCCCAAACTTTGTCGAAGCGGCCAGCCAACCGCGACTCTTCGGGGTGACTTTTAACAAGCGGGACAGGAGAACCGAGGAGCGGACGGGAGCGAAAAGAGCGTCCGAGATGGCGGCGTCGGCCACCCCCCTGGTCTCGCTGGCCCTCCTCGCCTTGACGTTGGGTTCCGGTTGGGGAGCCGCCACGGACGAGTGCTCGGACGAGCAAGGCCGACCTCAGCGCTGTATGCCCGAATTCGTCAACGCCGCCTTCAACGTAACGGTGGTGGCCAGCAACACGTGCGGGAGTCCCCCCGAGGAATATTGCGTCCAGACGGGCGCCACCGGCGTCACCAAGTCGTGTCACATCTGCGACGCCCGGCACCCGCGACACCGACACGGTGCCGCTTTCCTCACCGACTACAATAACCAACAGGACGCCACCTGGTGGCAGAGCCAGACCATGCTGGCCGGCGTGCAGTACCCCAACGCCGTCAACCTCACGCTACATCTCGGTAAGGGAAGCCGCCGACGGCTAATACGCCTGCCCCGGTGTTTAGTCTAGTGCGGGGGTGTTACGTGTGGCGGGTCAGACCCGCCGAGGGTCGAGAGAAGCATAAGAGAAAAACGAGCTGCGGTTTGAAATATGTCCGCCGGATGCCGCAAAAGCCGGGCTCCACTCGCGAAACAAATTTTCTCTTCCTCATTCTTCTCTTCCTATTCACTCTCTTTTCTTTCTCTATATCCGTTTCTCCCTTGTCTTTTACCTCTTCTCTTGCTCCCTTTCTTTTTGTTATACTCTCTCTCGTTCTCTCTCTCGTTGTCTTGTTCTCTCGTTCTCTCTCTCTCTCGTTCTTTCTCTCATTCTCACGCTCGTTCTCACACTCGTTCACTCTCTCTTGTTCATTCTCTTGTTCTCTCGCTCTCATTCTCTCTCGTTCTTTCTCCTTCTTGTGCTCTCGTTCTCTCTCTCATTCTCACTCGTTCTCTCTCTCGTTCACTCTCTTGAGATCACTCTCTCGAGATCACTCTCTCTCGTTTTCTCTCTCTCGTTCGCTCTCGTTCTTGTTCTCTCATTTTCTCGTTCTCTCTTCTTCTCTCGTTCTCGTTCTCTCTCGTTCTTGTTCTCGTTCACTCTCCCGTTCTCGTTCTCGCTAATTCTCGTTCACTTTCGTTCACTCTTTATCTTTCTATTTTCTTTCTCTCACCTTGTGTCTTTCTCTTTCACTGTCTCACTTTTGTTCTCTCCTCTCTTTCCTCATATTTTCTCTTTCTCTCCATCTCTCCCCGTCTTTCTTCTCTTTCTCTTCCTCTTTCTCAGTTTCTTTCTCTCTATTTATATCTCTGTATTTATCCCTCTATGTATTTCTCTTTTCTCTATTTACCCCCCCCCTTTTCTCTCTAATCTACCCCAGTAAGATTCCTTTTCCACCCTGCGGCCCCCGAGCCCCGATGGGTTTGACACCCCTGGTCTTGTGGTTTCTTTGCTGTCCAACGATGTGCCTGATTGAAAACAAGGGTCCACAAAAAAACCATAATGATAAATGTAGGGAAAAAATCATCTAGATCGCCAAGCAACAACACGATGTTGTTGACACCAAACTTATTTTTTTCGATTTATTGTTGCCAGTTGGCTTTCAGAACCCCTTTGCTGTCCGACAAAGTGCCTGTTGAAAACATCAGCTTACAGAATGGCCCCTCAAAAGTAAAATAACACATTCACATGAAAATACATTACAAAAAAATTCTAACTCGTACATGTTTACTGTTGTTTGATTTGTTGTCACAACTTGACTTTCAGACCCTCTTAAGTGCCCAACAAAGTGCCTGACTAAAACAACAGCGCACAAAAGACCCCTTTAAAAGTACGATAATATGACAATTAAAAAACACCTTGATGAGTGGTACACTCTGGATTCCTAGCTGTCCAATGATGTGCCTGATTGAAAACGACATTGCACGAAAAAAGTATACCACGATGAAATGACATAAAATCCACAACACAGAGCGATAATGAGACGTTGTCATGGTCACAAAAGTTACTTTTTCGACAAATTGTTGCAACTTGATTTTCGGGACCCCATTTACTGTCTAACAAAATGCCTGATTAAAAATAACATGACACGACTTAAAAAGAAACTATAAAACAAAAGCAAGCTTCATGATGTTTTTCGTATTTGATATTTTGTTACCACTTGATTTGAAATACCCCCTTTGCTGTCCAACAAAGTGCCCGATTAAAAACAACAGCGCACAAAAGGATACCTGGAAAGAACGACAACTTGACAAATGTAAAAATAAAAACCATTTAACATATTTGATAATATACAGGATAACAATGGAGTCTTTCTCTGTGTGATGGAAAAATGGCCTTGTCCAGCGACACATGTTTTCGAAAAAACGAAAAAAAAAAAACCCTCAAATGTTGACAAGACGATTATGTTTATGCAATTGCGAATGCACTACAGATGTTAATGTCCTGGAAACATCTGGAAAAAAGCTAGCAAAGAAAAGACAATCTGTTGAGAGCAGAGGTGGGTAGTAACGGGTTACATTTACAGTAATTTTAGGTCATTTTGTGCTTCTAAGAGTAGTTTTAAATCCCTATACTTTTAGTCCATTTGTGAAGAAACTGTACTCTTATTCTGCTACATTAAGCTACATTGAACCTGTTACTTAAGTCCCCTTCACTTAAGTACGTGTCTGTCTGTCTCGGTCGGCTAAGGAGCTATTATTTTGTCAGAGACCTGGTTTCTTTTTGATTTGACCAGTGACCCGGACAACCACAAGGTGGCATGTTGAGCATGGTTAGGGACGTTTAAAAAAAAAAAAAAAAAAAAAACTGAACTGGAGAGGGATGGGCGTCACCAGGTTGTACCTGCCCAAGACACACCTGAGGAAATGGCGCCTCTACGACCCAAGTGGTCAAGGGATCCAACAAGCCAACTGTAAGCTGTATATATATATATATATATATATCCCTGCGATTGGCTGGCAACCAGTTCAGGGTGTCCCCTGCCCACTGCCCGATGATTGCTGGGATGGGCTCCAGCACCCCCGCGACCCTACTGAGGATGAGCGGAGCAGCTAATGAGATGAGATATATATCTATATATCTCTATATAGATAAATATAGATGGATATAGATATAGATAGATAGGATCTGATTGAATCGTTGTTTTTTTTTTCACCAAGTACTTTTTCTTTTTTTTTTTTTACTTGGATGACTACTTTTGACCTACTCATACTACTCTGAAGTAACAGTACTTTGACTTGAGTACAATCTTGGTCTCCTCTACCAATCTCTGGTCGAAAGATGGTCCGACAAAAAGAGAACCCCAAAAAATAGCCTGCTCAAGTTGTTGTCAGTTAGCTTATAAAACTGTTTTATTTTGAAAAATTACAGAATCATACGGCATTGTGACACAACGTTTCCTGTCTGTTGTCTTTTATTTTAATTTTGTGCTAATTTAGCAGCCAAAATGGACACGCACACAACAAAAGCTCTCTATTTGATCATTAATCAGTGTTAATTGTCTTGAACTATAACCATGAGTGTGCCAGGGTGTTGCCGGGGGCTGCATTCCAACACGGACGGTGAATGGTAAAACATAAATTACACGGTCATAAAAATATACTCGTTTGTATCTAATCATTATTAACCTCTTAACAATTCTGTAAAATTCACCTAAAATTGAATGATGTGCTTGAACCATTTGGAGTATCTGGAGATGACCAGTTTACAGCTCTAAAACCTTTGTAATCAGGTATTTGACTTTGGCCAATTTTTAGACATTGTGATAGAGTTGTAAATGTTTGACCTCTCCTTCCAGAAGTCAATCACTGATTGTGCGCACGGTCATCGGGCATATCAATGAATCGCAGGTTGCATTTATTTTTGGCTCTGATTTGAATACACACTAACCAATCTGTCAATCAACATCTGAATTGGTCACTACTGGCTAAATATTTTGGAACCGGAGTAGCCGGATTTATAGTTTTCAGGTCTCTCGTTTCAGACTGATGGAGATGTTTTTGTGATGAGTGCATTTTGAATCCCAAGAGTTTAAAAGGATTATAAAATACCCTTTTTTCAAGTTACCTCAGAATGTGTAGTGTTCCTCCTGACAATCATGCAGATGTGTTTCAAAATATTTCATGACCCGTGGATCTCGAGGAATTTATTTTAGAAGTAGACCATTTGGAGCTATGACATCGAGCAGCAAAACAAATGGCAGGTCCAGTTGAAAACCAGACAGTGATTGTAGTATTCAGCTAATGCATAGCGCTCATTTTCAAATTGTAGCCATTGGGACTTTGCTTACCGTGTCGCCGGAGGACTTGACTGTTTTTTCCGAGTTGATTAACATAGGCTAAGTTTACCTGCTGTCTAGTACAGCGTGTGTTCCTTTTTTGCCTTTGCCTCCCTTTAGATATATGATTTTGACTTTTCCTCTTGGACACATTTCAAACCGCAGCTCGTTTTTCTCTTGTGCTTCTCTCAGCCATTTGTCTTGCAATGAATGTAATACTGTCCAGTTAGTTCCCCGTGAGCGTACGGGCTCCCAAAGGCTTCCAGTTTTGTTTGGTCTAGGTTAGCCTCGTTAGCAGTCGGCCGGATTGCCTGCATGCCGCGCTCACAGTTTTATCCCTCGGCTGGGTTCGTTTTTGTTGCCGTGGTAGTGTTTATTATTGGCTTGCTTTTATCCTGGCTGCTTACTGCATGTTTTCGGTCAGCCAGCCTCTGTTTATTTATTTTGATCGGTACTGGTTCTTCCCCTATGACAGACGGTTAACCTGCCGTAGCACGGACTGTTTAGCCTATGTTATTTTTACCAGTTGGCCCCATTTTGGCTGCTCCCTGTTTGTTGTACATCCTGCATCCTCCTGCAACACAACGCCTAGACATTATCCACAAAAACTACCAAAACTCGGGTGAAAACCTTTTCGACTTGTTGACATGTAACCCGATATGGTGACTGGCTTGCTCAGGTGTTGGTGTGCGTCACATGACGTCAGAGCTAAAGAAGTCAAAGATGAGACGGACTGTCTTCAAAATGCATTCTCGGAAAATAATTAGAATATACCGATGACATATATGT
Source organism: Urocampus carinirostris (assembly GCF_059441175.1). NCBI lineage: Eukaryota > Metazoa > Chordata > Actinopteri > Syngnathiformes > Syngnathidae > Urocampus > Urocampus carinirostris. The sequence goes on along the minus strand of NC_142349.1, from coordinate 73,917,167 downwards.
AGATATCATGCAAAAAACTTGTCCTATTTTCTCACGTGTTGTACATTTTAGAATTTGTGAATCCATTTAAGCTTTCCTATGATATGTGCTATGACCAGTGTTCCCTCTAAGCTGCGCGCGTGCGCAATTGCGCACTGCTCGCACATTCTCGGCGCACAAGAAAATCTAGCCGGCTCACAAAAATCAGGGCTCAAAATGACTAATTAAGAAGCGACTTAAGTCAAAGTTACTGTGCATGAAGGTCAAAATACACGGGTTCCCCTGACGTTGTGTCCTAAATGCGGTATTTTGAAGTCGAGTCAGAGTAGAACGAAGTTGAGTAAAGTTAGTAGAGTTGGTCGAGAACCGGCTTCTTCGACTCGGCTCACTAAAAGGAACCGGCTCTTTCGGGTTGGTTTTGCTTCTTTAATCCCAACATGACCAAATATTAAGTAAATGATGCACAAAATGACTTAAAGGAAGGGAGGAATAGAACAAAAAAGAAAAAAATACCAACATGAAAAAGTAGTGATAAGCTGAGAAAAAAAGAAACAAAAGGAAGAGAAAAAAAAGAAGGAAAAATTTAGAAAAAAGCCACAAGAAAAGAAAAGTAAATAGAGGAAAAAAAAGAAAAAAGTAACAGCTCGGAAAAAATAAACACAGCGAGATTTTTTTAAAGGAATTTTTAAAAAAAAAGGAGAAAAAAGTATAAAGTTTGTGTTGCATTCAAATAATTTCCAATGATATCAAGTGAATCTTGTTGCCAACATTGTACTTCCACTAAAAAAAATGTGATTAAGTACAGTTCTGTATCTTGCAACCGACTCAATAAGCCCCCGAAAATGTTAATATTATGCGACAAAATATATCAGGAAATAAAAAGAAATGGAAATCTTGTGAAAGAATTGTAAGATCAAATGACGTTTGTGAGCCTGCAACCTTTGCAACCGTACATGAGTCAATTCATTCAAAAGAGAAAAATAATTTTGTATTGCCGGAAACTCAGCAAAATGTAACGTTGATGTCAAGTTTTGGACGTGTTTGATCATTAATTATCTTGCCACACTTGGGATTGCTGTTGCTCACTGTTGTTTCAAGCGTTGCTCACCGACTTTGTGTGAATGCTCAGACCCGTGGAAGATTAGAGGGAACATTGGCTATGACGTATTTTAATGACTGGTGACATTGTAAGGACACATCATTGCTGACGGAACATCAATGGTTGATTTAGTCCTTTAACACAATGGGAGGTTTGCTGTTAGTCCAAATGTCTTTTGATGAGAAAAACTGAAATCAACCGCGATCAGCCATCTTTGTAGTTTACATACGCTTGGAGGTGGTATCTGGTAGCATCTCAGTGGGACGAATCCGACTTCCCGCTTTTCTGGATCGCGGCGTTACCAAAACGCTCACTTTAACGGGTCGGAAGCAGTGACGAGCTCGTCTCCGGCGTGGGAAAACGAAGCGGCCGGCAGCTGTCGGAAGCTCGGGAGCGGGGGTCCGCACCCCCTCCAATCGTGGGAACGCCATGTTGAACATCTGGAAGCGCCGTCCATTGGCAGCCGGCCAATGGCAATTGGCGCCCGCTCCTCGCATTCCGTCATCCTTCCGTACGGCAACGTTCGATTGCGATTGGGAAACGACGATCCGGGAACAAATGGGTTCTGAAGTGGGGAGCGCGAAGTGAAATTTCTCTCTATATATAAATTTATGCTAATCCATAACCCTAGTTCTAAACACTAGGGCTGCATGATTAACCGAAATCCAATACATTTTTTGGTGTGACGTCGTGCGATTGTGTAATCGCAAGACACTGCCTTTTTTTACAATATACATCACTGCAGTTACCTTTAGCTTAGCATGAAAATGGTGAAAGTTAGAAGTGGCTTGCCTCAAGTAGATTCCAACGAGTCACCCAAACCCCAAGGATTTATACTTCCATGTTTGTCTTTTTTCCCCTTTCTTATTTGAGCGATGGCGTGTTTGGGCAAAACGAATTGTCACAGTTCCAGATTTAATGACCCACTGTGAATTAAAATGTGCTGATGAACTAGCTTTTGTCTGGAGGGTATTTTGGTGATTTTGTTGAATTTTGTCTGAAAATATATGAAGTGGCTCTCTCAAAAAACTTTTTTAAATCATTTTGCTTTTATGGCTCTTTGGGTCCTAATGTCACGGTTGCCATGGCGCCCAATTGGCCCATGTGGCGCCAGCTGCTGCTCGTTAACAGATTGGCTTTCCGTCTATTTAAGCTCAGTGCTATCACTCTTCCTTTGTCAGCCCGTCAACGAACTTCTGCCCCGCAAGAGAGTTTCAGTATTGTCACACGCTGCTGCCTATCAATCTTAAGGTCTGTCTCATCTCTGAAGAGCTTTACCCTCCATAATACAACGGCGACCAGATGATGAATGTGCTGTGTCTGAGTGTGATCGTGAGGCTTCTCCTACTACTGGTAACCATGGAAACTAGTAAGGGAGCTAACCCATACCCAAAAGAGGAAAGATGGGTGTCGCCAGGCTGTGCCGGCCCAAGACACACCACTGAAACACTTTTCAACCGCCGATTGTTGCGACACAGACTCATTTTTCCATCTTTCTTCCTGGAATTTCTTTCATGTTCAGTTCATTTCCCCCTCCAGATAATCCTCCCCTGTGGGGCCGTCGTTTGCGCCTGTTGCAGATTCGCCCCCCTGAGGTGTTCCCCCCGCCCCCGACGGCCGAACGCTCGTATTTTTCCGTCAGGCCCTAAAAGTTTTTTCCGCGGTCTTGCCTGTCGGGACGGGTCCGCGCGCATCTTGTAATTAGCGCAGGGGAATGTTTGAGGGTGGGGGGCACAAAAGGGAAGCACGGGACCTCACGTGGGTGTCAACAGCAACCCCCCGGAAATCAAACAACCCTCACCCTTTGTAACCTCTGAACCTGCCGACACACTTTGAAACCGAAACTTTAGACAGGGACGAGCGCTGCACCGGATCCAGATTTTTCAGACCTGTATCCAATGTTCCCTGTCATTTTCCTTACGGGTCTGAGCGTTCACACAAAGTCGGTGAGCAACGCTTGAAACAACAGTGAGCAACGGCAATCCCAAGTGTGGCAACTAAATCATTATCAAACATGTCCAAAACTTGACATCAAGTTACATTTTGCTGAGTTTCCGGCAATTCAAAATGATTTTTCTCTTTTGAATGAATTGACTCATGTACGATGGCCTACAAACGTCGTTTGTTCTTACAATTCTTTCACAAGATATCCATTTATTTTTATTTCCCGATATATTTTGTCGCATAATATTAACATTTTTGGGGGCTTATTGAGTCGGTTGCACGATACACAACTGTATTTAATCACATTTTTGAGTGGAAGTAGAATGTTGGCAACAAGATTCACTGGATATCATTGGAAATTATTTGAATGCAACACAAACTTTTTCTTCTTTTTCCTGTGTTTTTTCTACTTTTTGTTACTTTTTGTTCTCTATTTACTTTTTTCCTACATTTCTTTCTTTTCTTTTTTCTGGCTTTTTTTCTAAATTTTTCCTTCTTTTTTTCTCTTTTGTTTCTTTTTTTCTTAGCTTTTCACTACTTTTTCATTTTGGTATTTTTTTCTTTTTTGTTCTATTCCCCCTTTTAAGTCATTTTGTGCACAATTTTACAAAATCTATGGTCATGTTGGGGCGGCAGTAGCTCAGGAGGTAAAGCGATCGTTTTAGGATTAATGGATCCCAGTTCGAATCCCGGCTTGTCCGTGTTACATGTCGAAGTGTCCTTGGGTAAGACATTGAACCCCCAATTACCCCCAATAAGCAGGTTAGCGCCTTACATGGCTGCACAGATCACGGCCGCGATTGGGAAATGTGAAGCACAATGTAAAGCGCTTTGGGAAGTCTTGACTTGAAAAGCGCTATAGAAATGCAGATCATTTCATTTCATTTCATTAAAGAAGCAAAAACAGCCTGAAGAGCCGTTTAGGACCCGAAAGAGCCGGTTCCTTTTAGTGAGCCGAGCCGAAGAAGCCGGTTCTCGACCAACTCTACTAACTTTACTCAACTTCGTTCTACTCTGACTCGACTTCAAAATACCGCATTTAGGACACGATGTCGGGGGAAACCGTGTATTTTTACATTCATGCACTGTAACTTTTACTTAAGTCGCTTCTTGATTAGTAATTTTGAGCCCTGGTTTTTGTGCGCTGGGTAGATTTTCTTGTGCGCTGAGAATGTGCAAGCAGTGCGCAATTGCGCACGCGCACAGCTTAGAGGGAACACTGTCTGTATCCCAATTTTGATACGAAAAGTGCATTGTCTTTGGGGAGAACATAAACGTAGCGACACTTAAACTTAAATGGAGATGATGTCGTTACTGACTGAGAGTATACGACTGTGACAAAATAACTAAAAATCTACAAATAAAGAGAATTTAAGTCATTGAATTTATGTAATATATATTAGTATCGTGTGATTCAATTGTGTCCTTTTATTTATACACAGGGTTGGGTAGGGTTACTTTAACCTGATTACTTTCAATGACTCTTGGATTACTCCAATACCAAATATGCTCATAAAAGACAAAAGAAACTAACTATGAATAAAATGACTCAATTTTGTGCAGGCTTGGGGAGTAACGGAATACATGGAACGGCAAAATTGATGTCGGCAAGCTGTTTGGATTTATTTTCATTTTGTTTCTGTGGCATTTGATGTTAGTTTTGCCGGAGATCAAAGAGATCAAAGCCAGGAGAGAAAGCTTACATTATTATTATATTAAGAAACAGGAACGATAGGTACGCAGTGTTTTGCGAATTCATTAAGTCAAGTCAAGTCATTTTTATTTGTGACACCCTTAATCACAAAGAGTCTCAAAGGGCTTCACAGGTTATTACACAGTCTATTTTTTCAGACTATTATGACACCATCCCCTGATCTGGAACCAACATGAGGGCAAGGAAAAACTCAAAAACCTCAACATGAGGAAAATGAAGAAACCTTGAGAAGGGACCGCACCTGTGGCATCATTAGGAAACGGGAACGATAGGAACGCGGTGTTTTGCGCTTACACGACCTCACATCACACTATCGATTATTTTTCGGGTAATCGTGCGGCCCTAGACGAGACCCCTCGAAGTGGGATCACAATTTCAAAATGTCCCCCCTCCCAAAAGGGGGTGGAGAGGGGCTTTATGGAAATAGTCAAGGGTGCAGAACGGCCCCCAGAGTGTCGGCCCCCTTGTGTGCTTGACTTACCCCCCCCCCCCCCCCCCTCTCCGCCCCCTCGAGCGTACGGAATGTGCAGTGTGTTATTTTAAAAGCGGGATGATGTTACAGGAAGTCGATGGCGTCTCGCCGGCTTAGCGACACCTGCAGGCGTGCGCGTGCGTGTCGATAAAGTTTTCGGGTTACATCTTCGGACAGTTATTCCAGCTATGTCAAATCATGCGAGGGACTTCCTGTCTAATGGGCGGGAAAAAGCTCACTGGAATTTCGTTTTTTTTCTACGTGGAAGCAGCTGTTGCTTCTAGGGAGGGGAGGGTCTTTGCCATTTGTGGTGGGGGGCGGAAGGGGGGGGGGCATGATGCAAGAGACGCCTTTCGACGCCATCGATCCAAATATCGATATTGTCGATACAGAAGAGCAGCTTCAGCGACAGACTGCTGTCACAGTCTTGTTCCACAGACAGACTGAAGAGATCATTTCTTCCTCATGCCATGAGGTTCTTCAACTCCACCCGGCAGAGTGAAGGCCACCAATAAACCACTCCCCCTACATTGCATAGTACCCTATTTTTATTAGTGTGTATTTTCCGTAACACTATTTAAATACTCTATAGCAAAACAGTATATTGAGTATTTTTGTATACTATATCTTTTATTTTATTATTTTATTTTTCAACACAAGGATACTGCTGGAAGTGTGAACTTCCCTACGGAGATGAAGAAAGTATCTATCTATCTATTTATTTCTCTCTATGGTATCTATCTCTCTCTATATGTATGGGATCTATCTCTCTCTCTCTCTCTCTCTGGTATCTCTCTCTCTCTCTCTGGTATCTATCTCTCTCTCTCTCTCTGGTATCTATCTCTCTCTCTCTCTTTATGGTATCTATCTCTCTCTCTCTTTCTCTCTCTCTCTCTCTCTCTCTCTCTCTCTGGTATCTATCCATCTATACCAGAGGTGTCAAAGTTTTACCGCGGGCCAAATCAGTGTAATGCATTTATTTTCAATTATTTGTGCTCAGGCCCCCATTTTGGCTATGGAAGGTAAAAATCCTCTCATGCTCATATTTTGTGCTTAACGCACTATGTGGAGGCTGAATTTAACAAAACACTTAGCCACTGAGAATGCTGCTGCCCCCTACAGTAGTGGGTGTGCAATTGCACTTGATTCCAGGAAAGTCAAAACAAAAACAACAAAAACTTCCCCAAAGTCAAACATGCCCGCGCCCCCCTCGACATGGATAATTTGTTTTTCAATTTAAATATTTGACATTGATGTAAAAACACTGCCATGTAATTACGCTGAGTCGTCACATGGATATGGTAGGCGACAGGGATTGTGGGAAAGCACTCTGAACTTATTACCGTATTTTCCGCACTATAAGGCGCACCTAAAAGCCTTTATTTTTTTCAAAAGCTGACCATGCGCCTTATAATACAGTGCGCCTTATATATGGATCAATATTAAGTTGCAACAAAGGCAAGCAGCCGCCGACTCGATTTTTCCTCGTAGGCGATGTGGTCCGCGGTGTATGCTGGGATACATATGCCGGCGTTTGATTTCCCAGCCAATCAATCATCATTTGAATCGATCACTATTGGCTAAACTTATTCAGAGGTAAAGGGGGGGGATCCTTTTTATCATTTACAGGCCCGCATAGGCTAAAGGGGCGAAACAAAGCCTGCAATTGGCCGAAAAAGATGAATGTGAATAGCAAGTTTGGTTGTCTACGGCATAGAGTAAACATGATTTACCATTCTGTATTTGTATATATTTTACTCTCCTGGATTTACTACACTCACGGATATAAGAGGACCATAGTTGCACATTATTATTGAACACGACGACTTCGGTGAGCTACTCCGGCTATATATTTTCCCAGTATCTTGTTTCAGAGTGATTTCGATGTTTCTGTGATGAGTCTATCTTTAAATTAAACTCAATTCCAAGTGTTTATTGTCATATGCACAGTAAAGTTGCGAGCGAAAAAGAAAATAGAAACTAAGGAATGGTTGGCATTTCTTGAATCCCAAGACTTTAACCTTCCGAATGATGGAACGATGCATTTGAGTGACATCGTACGGACACTGCATCCGCACGTGTCAACGACACGTATTTGCTTCTTTGCAAGCTTTGGGAATGTTAAGGGGGTAATCGGTTGGACTGAATCATCCGACTGTTTTGTCCACGTTCCCATTGTAGCGCCTTATAATCCGGTGCGCCTTATGTATGGAAGATATAGGACCAAAAGCTATTTTTTGGGGGTGCGCCCTATAACCCGGTGCGCCCTATAGTGCGGAAAATACGGTAATTATAAGATGCATTTTAAGCTCTCGCGGGCCACATAAAAGGATGTGGCGGGCCACATTTGACCCTCGGGCCATGAGTTTGACACATGTGATCTGTACCAAGGGAACGCTTGGATTGGAACAATACTATTGTCCTGGAGGTTGATACTTCCCATTTAACTCGGAGTGGGTTAAAAGATACATTGGAACTTTTCTCAATTCCAAAATATTGTCCTATGGAGGGTATTTTAGTTGTTTTGTTGGAATTTGTTATACAGTATTTGTTTTTGTTTTGAAGTGTGACTTTCGTGACTTTTGTTGTGAAACAGTTGTTTAATAGAATTACCGGTTTACATTGTTCTATTTGTATTTTTGTTACATTGCTTTTTTCTTTGTTTGACTATGCTGTTTGCTTCATAGTTATTAGAATCCAAAAAAAACATTGATATTGCCCAAAATATTTGTTCTGTGTTTTATTAATATGAAAACGAACACAAGGGGTTCGTCCGTTGTTTCTAAATGGCGCACCACTGGCCAAACTATGGAAAAAAGGTGAATTATAGGCTTCTTTTTGAATCCTTCTTGGAGTTTGGGTTATTAGTTAAACCCCACTTGAAGCAGGCCACTTCTTACTTTCACCATTTTCATTCTACGCCAAAGAAAAACTGCAGTGATGTACATTGTATGTTTTTGGACTTTTAGTTGCCATCTACCCCTCGTTCTGTGGCCTGAACGGCTTTGCTCCATCCATTATCTGCACTGCTTATCCTCAGTAGGGTCACAGGGGTGCTGGAGCCCATCCCAGCTGTCTTCAGGCAGTGGGCAGGGGATACCCTGAACTGGTTGCCAGCCAGTTGCAGCGCACACAGGGACGGACAATTCGCTCGCTCATTCACAACTAGGGACAATTTATTTAGCTTTGCCCCACGGAAGATGAAAGCCGATAGGCGCGGTGTGAAAAAATGACAGGGTTCATTAAACCAGGAAGTAGAGCAATCGTCTAGGGACCAAGAGGTCGCAAGTTTTTGATTCCTGGCCCCTGATAAGCTGGTAGGCGCCTTGCGCGTCACACCTTGCTATTGGTGTGTGTGAAGTACATTGTAAAGCTCTTTGGTAGGTCTTCAGTGACTTGAGAAGTGCTATATATATATATATATATATATATATATATATATATATAGATGCAGTCCATTTAACATTCGGGCATACTTAGAAGAGCAGCTTCAGCGACCGACTGCTGTCAGTCTTGTTTTACGGACAGACTGAAGAGATCAATTCTTCCTCCTGCCATGAGGCTCTTTAACCCCACCCGGGGGAGTAAAAGCCCACATTAAACCTCATAGAGGGCTAACTGTGGTCATTGTGGTTGCTGTTTTCGTTCCACCGGATGCTAACGTTAGCATAGCGCTAAATCTCCTGCCCGCTGCTATCAATAAACAGCAGCTTGCACACCCCGACGGAGCTTTTATCGTTGCCGGCGACTTTAATCGGGCATGCTTAAGGACCGTACTTCCCAAATCCATTCAATAGGTGGACTGAGCAATTAGGGAAAAAACACTGGACCGTGTGTACAGTAAGATCAAACATCTAGTTGGATCCGGCCATCTCTGTCTGTCCCTCACTCCCTCAAACACCCCCCTCCGGTGGAAAACGAAGCCTATGCAACAAGGACAGTACAAACATCTTCTTTGTTCCTTTATCTCTGTTTTCTTATCCTCACTGTAAAATGTGGACCTAGAGTGCCACGTCCAATTTCGTTGTCACAATATATTCAACCCATGTTGTAACAATGACAATAAAGGTATATTCTATTCTATTCTATAAAGTATCTATCTACTTAAATGAGAAAATATTCTCCTTTACCCTGCCTTTAAATGGACGATACAGGATGCGGTGAGAAGGCGGGTCTTCAAGGTACTAGGGAAAACAATTTCTTTCCGTCTTAAAACTTCAAAAATGACCCCCGGGGGGTTATCGGCCCCCCGTCGGGATCCATAACGAGCTGTCTGTTCCTGCCATATGGGTTGTCTTCTTTGGTGGTCTCTTTAATTAGCGCACTGATATCTACACCGGCGCGACCGACTCCATCTCGTATCGAACAAAGATGGCCGTCACAAAGAATGTGTGTGACGTCATGCGTGGGGGCGGGGCCGACCTTTGACCCGCCCACGCCGAGCCTGAAAGCCGCCTTTGATTTTTGCGGAATGCAAAATGAGGTCACGGGGATCTTTCCCGCCCCCGCCTGCACTCCAATGCACCACCGTCCCGCCCGGAATTCACAATTTCTTCCTTTGGTCGAACGGAAGGCGCCCGAGCGCGACCGATCCGGTCGCCCGAGGCGTCCGGCGTTCTCTCGCAGACAAGTGGCCGTTTAGAGTTGTTTTTTTAATCCGACGGTAGTAACTAGGGCTGCAACAACAAATCGATCCAAATCGTTGAGTCGTCAGATTAAGCACTTTGTGAGCCACTAAGCACGTTAAATATATGAAAACAAATCCATTGAAACTTGTGAAGATGTAGGGTTGTAGTACCACCTTAGTCGGAAAGGGGGCGCCTTGAGCCTGTTTTTATGAAATGAAGAAATGAAATGATCTGCATCTATATAGTGCTTTTCAAGTCAAGACTTCCCAAAGCGCTTTGCAGTGTGCTTCACATTTCCCAATCGCGGCTGTGCAGCCATGTAAGGCGCTAACCTGCTTATTGGGGGCATTAGGGGTTCAGTGTCTTACCCAAGGACACTTCGACATGTAACAAGGAGGAGCCGGGATTCGAACTGCGATCTCTTGATCCCAAGACTCTACCTCCTGAGCCACTGCCGCCCCAAAAAGCATCTTACATCAAACACTACAAAAATACAGAGAAAAATATGAAAATAAATTGATAAAATATGTGATGCAATAAAGAAAATAATGATGACATATTTATCTCAACGCAAGGGGTAGATTCTTAGGCATATCATATATCAAAGGGCAAAGCCGACTTTACTTCCTCAGAAGGCTGGCCTCCTTCAACATCTGCAAAAAGCTCCTGAAAATATTCTATGAGACAGTAGTGGCAAGCGCCCTCTTCTATGCGGCAGCGTGTTGGGGAGGCAGCGTCAAGAAGAAGGATGCCTCTCGTCTCAATAAACTGGCTAGGAAAGCGAGCTCTGTTGTGGGCAAAGAGCTGGACAGCCTAACAACAGCAGCTGAGAGACAGGCACTGAAAAAGCTGAGGTCAATCATGGACAATCCATCGCATCCGCTTCACAGCATTATCTCCGGACAGAAGAGCAGTTTCAGTGACAGACTGCTGTCACTGTCTTGTACTACGGACAGACTGAAGAGATCTTTTCTTCCTCATGCCATGAGGCTCTTTAACTCCACCCGGCAGAGTAAAGGCCCACATTAAACCACACCACCTACATTGGATCTTACTGCATTATGTGTTCTGTGTAGCACTATTTAGTTAATCTATATAACATGCTAAAGTGGGCATTTGCACGTCACACTGGGTATTTGTATATTGTTTTCTTTTGGCTTTATTATTGTATTGTTCTCAGCTCAGGGATGCTGCTGGAAATGTGAATTTCCCTTAGGGGATGAATAAAGTATCTATCTATCTATCTATCTATCTATCTATCTATCTATCTATCTATCTATCATTTGCACTTTGGGAATGTTTATCAAATTCAAAGATTTCACCCCAAAATCAAATGCTGAGAACTGTTATGCACTCTACCGTAAAGCTTATTATGCAGAAACAAGCTTTACGGTAGAGTGCATAACAGTTTCAATACGAGCGATTTGAATAGAAAAAGGCAAAATAAACATGTTACCTGCTCAAAAGTGATTTGTATACGGCGTGCATTACCGTTCGATTACATTCACAACAAATACAAAGACGGAATGGTTTAAGTTGTATTACATTCCCAACAAATGCAAGACAAAGTGGTTTTGGTTATATGTTCGCCATTAAATTCCCTAAAAGTGAGATAAAACGAGGTAAAAGTGGTTGTAGTAGCGAGGGGATGCAAATCTCGGCAAGGATGCATTTCTCGGCATAACGCCGGCTCGGCAGCTTTTATACCCGTGGTCCACACGAGAAAATGACGCGGAAATGACGCGATGAGGAAGCGTAACAGTCGCCGGCGTCTGTTTTGCGGGCATACCACCGATGAACAGCGGGTTGGCCAATTTTGCGCATTTTCCATCGCGGGCAACCACGGGCAAAAAAACCCCGCAAAATTTTACCCGTGATTCAGACTCAAACGGCTGTGTGACCGGGCCCTAATTGTATCACATAGATTTCTATATATTTATTGTTAATTGACAAATACTTGTACTTCTTATTGTTTTATATAATATTACGTATTATTCTGTTGTTTTGTGCTCTATTTTTTTCATCCGTCCCAAAAAATGTGTTTTCTCAAAATTCGATCAATCGATTATTAAAATAATCATGAGTTGCAGCCCTGGTAGTAACCCAGTCATTATAGTGATTTTTTTCGGACATTTTTCTTATTTGGTCCTCCATCTTTGTGGTTGACCATGTTTGTCTTGGTCTTGGCAGCCGACCCATTTATCTGGTCCGCTTTGGCCAAGCTAACTGTAATAACACGGCAATAACACAGTAATAACAACTTTTTTTATTTTAGCTACCTATTCATCGACTATTGCAACAATGAGTCAAATAATCAGATCATATATATTTATTTAAATGAGCGACATGAGTGACAGACTGAGGAGATCATTTCTTCTTCATGTCATGAGGCTGTTTAACACCACCCGGGGGAGAAAAAGCCCACATGAAAGCCCACCCCCACATTTGCATATTACCCTATTTTTATGACAGTGTGTATTTTCTGTAGCACTATTTAAAGACTAGTAAAAAGTTATATTGGGTATTTTTGTATTCTCTCTCTCTCTCTATCTATCTATCTATCTATCTATCTATCTATCTATCCTATCTCTCTATCTATCTATCTATCTATCTATCTATCTATCTTTATTCTTTTTTCCTCAACACAAGGATAGTGCTGGAACTGTGAATTTCCCTACGGAGATGGATAAAGTATCTATCTATGTATCTATCTATCTATTGTGTTGTCGCCTACTTCTATTTAGGCCTTGGCGATATGACAAAAAATGTTATCACGTTATTAAATTTTAATCAGTAGATATTTATAATTGATTAGTTTCCCTTTTTTTCTTTTTCACATCTTAAGTCTAATATTTGCTCCTCTGCTGCATTTCCAAGTGCACACTTGATTTGTGGGCCAACCCCAACGCACACTTTGCCTCCGAATTACGCGCGGCGCCGAAGTTAATTGGTCGGGTTTGTCAGGACCAGAACGGAAACAGAACCCACTGTTGTAACCACAAGTTTTATTGAAGGAAGAGAAAGGGTTGCGCTCACGATCCGGCGACTGCTGGACGCGGAAAGCAGGTCGCTCTGAATGCGAAAGTGGATCTTCCAGGGCGAGTCAGTAGCTGGGACAGGAGAGCAAAAAACGTGGTCGGGATCGGAAACAAGTCGAAAGCCAGGATAGGGGAGTAGACGTGGTCGCGTTAAAAAACGGATCGTTATCCGGTACGGGAGAGCAGACGTGGTTGAGATCAAAACAGAGCGGGAGACCAACAGGAGCAAAAAACGGAACAGGCGAAAAGGGCTTGCACGTAAAAACAGATTTGCAGACGGACCAACAAAAGGGCACTGACAGGACAGAGTTTAAATACTGACAGGGGGCCAATCTGTCAACAAGCTGCAGCTGGCACCATACGGGCGGGGCCAATTGGGCACCATGGCAACCGTGACAGGGTTAGTGTTGCATACCTGCGGCCCGGGCTAGACCGGATTTTTTTAGGCCCTATCTTACCTCTAGTTCCAATAATGGATCGGGAAAACCAAAACACAAATTCAAAATCCCAAAGGTGAGAACCACCAGGAAAAGTATGTGTGTGTCTGTGTGCGGAGTCAAACTTTGGAACAATTTACATGACCAGATCAAACGGAGTCGCAAATATCAAGCCTTAAAGGGACTGTGTGTATTATTTAATGTCTGTGTGTGTGAATGGGATAGTGTGAAGCAGATTGTAAAGCGCTTTGGGAGGTCTTCAGTGACTTGAAAAGCGCTATAGAAATGCAGTTCATTTCGCATTTAAGCCTTCAAGTAATCTGTTTTGGCTTGTACAAAAACAAAGTTGAGTTTCTTCCTTAAATTTGTGCACCCAGTCGTCCAACATTTAGGGTAACGGTTTAAGACGGTGATCATTTCTGTCATTTTTATTTTCCGGTCCTCCATTTTGGTCCGGCCAAACGAGGGAGGACCCCCCGCTGCTCACTTCAGGAAGGAAAGCTCTCGTCGGGGCTTGTCTTGCTGCAACCTTCCCCCCGGCTCCTCAACTCCAATCTTTTAGTCACAGCAGTTGAAGGACAAGGCCATTGTGATCGCCCCCCTCCGCATGACTCGACAGGCGTAGACACGACAACAAGCGATGCGTTCAATGTCTTCCCGGTTTCCGTTGCGAAAGGATGACGCCTTTTATGAGTTTTTTCCCCCGCTGAGGCCCCGGCTGAGATTGGCCACAATGGCGCCCCCCTCCCCCAATCTCATTGTTGACATAGTGCATTCTTGATGCATGCGCAGGCTTGCACACACTGGCAGGTATGTGGCCCTTTGTTACAAGTATATGACCCCCCTCCCACATCAACCCTTTCTTTCCACCTGCCTCTAGGAGAAAATGTTGCCTCGAGGGTGCTTGAAATCCTTGAAAATTCCATGAAATTCTCTCCAAAAACGTGCAATTAGAACCATACACAGGGTAGGATATCGAGATCATACTCGTATTTGATTCCTGCAGTCCAAATGATTAAAATTGGATGATTTAGTCAAATGTTTTACTGCACAACTGCCGTTTAAGGTCAACAAAAACATAGTGCCAGAAAACATCCAAAAATGATTCATTCGGAAAGAGGGATTATAATTTAAGGGGCTGTCGTAATTTTATAATCTCAAAGGTGAGAACCACCAGGAAAAGTATGTGTGTGTCTGTGTGTGGAGTCAAAATTTACAAGATGAGATTAACTATTCACTTGTTCAAATTTAAATACAAGAAAACATTCCTGGCGGAATACAGAGATGAAGAAAATGGGGTATTAGTCATACTAGAGATCGGATATATTGCGTTTGCAACTATCGTTAACCTTGTTGTTATTGTTACATTATTATATCATAACTGTTATTATTGCTATTGTTGTTATCATCATTGATATCACAATATTTAGTGACTAGTAGGATTATAACGTTAACAGATGGGTACTACAAAGATTAGTGTATAAAATATGTGACTATTATTATTATTATTATTATTATTATTATAATTATTGTTATCTGACCTATGTAATGTGTATATTCGTGAGATTTTGTTAGCTCCTCTTGTGTCTGATATATCTGTAAAATGTAATTAATAAGGAAGATGAAGGGGTAGGGAAAATAAGTGTCTGCTTCTTACTACCCCTTTTCGAACATATTATCAGGGATCAGAATTTTCCGCGGATTTCCGCTGTTTTTGAACCCCAAAGGTCATTCCCGTAAATCGTCTAAATTCGATGAGAAAATATTTTGGGGGGGTGAGGTATGATACGTGACTGTTTCATCACCCCAAGTTAGCAGTTAGAAATCGCGAGAAAAATCGGCAAAAAGAAGCGCAGCGCATTAGATCTATAACACACAACAAATAGATCGACTCCTACCATTGGTCGATAGGTTCGCTGATAACCAATCAGCGGAGCTTTTGTTCAGAGCATTGGCTTTCTCAAACATGGCGCTCCTTCCGGTCTTTTCAAACGGTGAAATGAGTGTTTGAAAAATTAAATATGAAAATACTAAGAAAAGAAGACGAGGCTTTTGTCTCCGAGATTGATAAAGGAATCAAGAATAAATTTAAGTGGTCATGGCTGAAGAAGACTGTCACAGACTGACATGTATTTTCTTTAAGCATGTTCAGTTTGTGCATTCTATTTTCAAATTAATGATGAATGGTTATTAATGTATATATTTTCATATATATTGTTGATTAGTAGCTAAATACAAGGTCCATCTTCATCATCAAAACACAACAACAATGGTGATGGTTGTAACATTGTAATCCCCCAATTGTTTTAAACATCTTAAAACTGAAAAAAATACATGGTTTCTGTTTTGTTGGATTTAATTCATTCTAGTGCAATTTTCACATAGCAAATAAGATAAATGCTGTTGGCTGAAAATGAAAATCTCCATTCTGATCCCTGTATTATGTAACATTATTTTGTTTTTTTATTTTAATGTTCGAAATAGTTGTCATTCATTCATTCATTCACCTACCTTACGTAGTATAATCACGGATAACAAGGGATCTACAGTATCTATTCTAAATAAAACACATTTATTCACAAATTATATAGAAAAAAGATTTTCACGTTTCAATGTGTTCACTGTTGAGTGAAAGTAGTTTCACACCTGAGCCAACTCGCCACACTATTCAGTTTTCATTCAAACCACGGCTTCACCGTCGCCTTTTCTTCCTCAGGCAAGTCCTTCGACATCACCTACGTGCGGCTGAAGTTCCACACCAGCCGGCCGGAGAGTTTCGCCATCTACAAACGCGACGGGGAGGACGGGGAATGGACGCCGTACGCCTTCTACAGCGGCTCCTGCGAGAAAACTTACGGCAAAGTCAACCGGGGCTTCATCCGGAGCGGCGAAGACGAGCGCCGGGCCCTCTGCACCGACGACTTCAGCGACATTTCGCCGCTCACCGGCGGAAACGTGGCCTTCTCCACCCTGGAGGGAAGGCCCAGCGCCTACAATTTCGACCGGAGCCCCGTGCTGCAGGTGAGTCTTGCGCGTGCTCGCTTCCCGGGGCTTCTCCATGCACAGAAACGGCTATCCGGCGCGTAAAAATCGGGGCTTCGAATTGCAAACTCGGTAGCGAATTAGGCTTAAATGACAACAACAGGGGTTCCCCTGGCGCTGTGTTTTAAGTCGATGCTTGTGAGCTGGCCAGGAGGGAGGGAAAGGGGGGAGGTCGACTAGAGAGGCACAAGATGTTAAAATATAAAGAGACGATAGTCATTTCCTTAGTTAGACTATTGAGATCTGCCACCTTTCTTACCTATGTGACGACGTCAGTGTTGCCGCAATAGTTTTAGTTTATTTTTCAAGAACTGGCTGTTTCGGCTCGGCTCACAAAAAGAAAAAAGCTTTTTATGGCTCTCAAGAGGCTCTTCAGATAGTTTTCATTGCTTGAATCAATATCTATATCTATCTATCTATCCATCTATCACTCTTCCTCTGCATCTATCTATCTCTCTTTCTCTCTCGCTCTTTCTCCCTCTCTCTTTCTCTCTCTCTCTTTCTCTCTCTCTCTTTCGCTCTCTTTCTCTCTCTCTTTTTCTCTCTACCCACCGACGTCATATCTCTCGTGAGAGGTGACCAACTGCAAGACAAACATACAAAGAAAAAAAAAGTGAAGGGGAGAGAAAAAAAAAACATTCACAAAAATTTTTGGACCATGGCCAACCCAAACAAGTTAAGCACCTCGGCACCCAAGTCGGTCATGCTTTAGTCCCTCCGGATGAAAACGGGACACCAGAAAGCGGCCGTGTCACTCGGGTCAGGGTGACACAACACACTCTTCTCTTCAACAGCAGGGCCCGACAGCTTTCGCTGGTTTACCCCTGCCGCATCATAGAGGTGCCCTGCCCATCCCTTAGAACGTGCCCAAACATCCCACTATCGTTTTACAACACCTCTCCACTCATTCCTATCACCAACAAGAGCTTTAGACCTCTTTCCCGCAGTGCATTCATAACACCATCCATCCACGTCAATGGCGGCCTTCTTCTTGGTCTCCTTTCATTTACTCCTGCTCTGTAGATCCTGTTCAACATTCTCTCCTCAAACCAACCGAGTACTCGTTTATCCATATGCTTGCTCAGTTCCACTACTACTCCAGTTCTGTCTCTCACAATTTCATTTCTCAATCTATCCAATCTTGTCACTCCTAACATACTCCTCAACCCTTCATCTCAAATCTGCATTCTAATTTTTGTGTTATTATTTAAAAATATTAATAAAATAAAAAAAATCATCCGAAAAATAGATTAATATACAGTGTTGGCAAATACTACAAATCTCTCGTAGTTTACTACAGTAAACTTGGGGCGGCAGTACCTCAGGAGGTAGAGCGCTCGTCTTGGGATCAAGGGATCCCAGTTCGAATCCCGGCTCGTCCGTGTTACATGTCGAAGTGTCCTTGGGTAAGACACTGAACCCCTAATACCCCCAGTAAGCAGGCTACGTGGCTGCAAGGCCGCTATTGGGAAATGTGGAGCACATTGTAAAGCGCTTTGGGAAGTCATTGACTTGAAAAGCGCTATAGAAATGCAGATCATTTCATTTACTACAACAGTTTATAGCAAATTACAGAATATGCATTATCTGTGAAAACTACAAAATCTCCCAAAATATATAGAATAGAATATGCCTTTATTGTGGGATATATTGTGACAACGAAATTGGACAACTCCAGGTCCACATTTTACAGTGAGGATAAGGAAACAAAGAGATAAAGGCACAAAGAACATGACTGTTTTGTTGTAAATAGGCTTGAAAATATATCATGATAATCCGTAGCTCAGGAGGTAAACTGGTCGTCTTGGGATCGAGGAGTTGTAATTCCTATTCCCGGCTCCTCCTTGGTTCATTTGGGCAAAACGGTGAAACCCCTAATACCCATGATAAGTAAGCTGACTCTCTATCAGGGTGTGTGTGTGAATGAGTAAGTGTGGAGAACATTGTAAAAGCGCTATATAAAATGCAATCACTAAGTCTTGTCATTCAGGCATCTGTTGGTTTTTTTTTTTCCATGGTTTTCTCCTCTAGCCACTATGGGTTGCTGCTAGCCATGATTGCTAGTATCAGCTGTGTAAATCAAGCTTCCCTTTTGGCAAATCTGAAAATACTATTCAGCCATTCTGAAATATGCTTTCCATTGATTGGTTGAGACACGGTGAGGGGACATCTTATTGGCTGCTGGTTGCCACCTGACACTTATTTGACTCCAAATAAATTCAAATGCCATGTTTAGGCTTTTTGTGGCTTGTCTAATATTTTTTTAGAATCTTCATTTGGCAGTGGGGAAAAATTAGCTGTGGAAAAAGTGACATTATTAATAGTTTATATCAGTGGTCGACACAATCGCTAATAATAGCGAGGACGGCTAGTAAAAAATATTTTTAGGCCCGTCGGCTCGATGACATACAGTAGTCGAGTACTCGGGTAACCCCCCGGATCCCCTTACTCCTCCATGGAAGTTTCTGTGCTAACACGGTTTCCCGCTTACCGGAACAACATGGTGAACATGACACTATAATAACGCAGGAGATAGTACTCGAATCAAAAGTTCTAGTCCAGTAAAGTCCCTGCGTACATTTCTGACTTTCAAAATGGTCGCCCATGGAGAAATACAAAAACAAGTCCATTTGCATCATAAGTCAGTAACAACCGGTGCACTCAATTTCAACCTTTTCGTCAACTATGCAATATGCACAACATACAGCACCAATGAAAAGACTTAAATACGGCACAATACGAAAAGAAATAATTATGCATATAAAAATATAAACGTTGGCGTATAAAATGATCAAATATATAGGTCGGAATATAAGAATGTGCAAAGTATAGCTGGTGCACTCTCCGATCGACCAATAGGTGAAAAGCTCAGACAGTTTGACCCGCCCCCTCGTTGGAATAGCATTTTTTTGTAACATAGTACACGACAAAATACATGACGATATCCATGACGATATCGACACTTTACACACAAAACCTTTAACAAAATACGCACAAGATATCTACCCAAGTACACACCTATACATACAAAATCCACGACAAAATCTACACAACATGAACACAAACTTCATAACAGAATCTACGACAAACTCTATGGACCAAATACCTGACCTAATACACAAAATCCATGACAAAATACACACTAATACACAACAATATCCATTAAAGAACACAGCATAAACACAAATTTCATAACAGAATGTACAACAAAATCTATGGCCAAATACTCGACAAAATGCATGAAATTTATGACGAAATGTATATTAATAGTGTGTTGGGGTCATGTATTGACGTATCACATTATTTATCGTTGTGTTCATCACTGTTGCTGCTGCTGCACCCTAGTGCTGCCTTTGGAAAAATGGAATAGTCTCTCAGGAACCGTCCTCTTATGGTTCAGATCCTACCTCTCAGATAGGACGCAGTGTGTTAAATATGGCGAAATGACATCGGAGCCCTTCATAATTACATGTGGTGTTCTGCAGGGTTCAGTACTTGGCCCCCTCCTTTTCAGCATTGACATGCTTCCATAAAGTGGTATTATTCACAAGTATAATATCAGTTTCCATTGCTACGCAGACGACACTCAACTAGATCTTCCGATGGAGGAATCTGCCACATTAAACTGTGGAAATTTGGAGGCCTGCCTCACTGAGATCAAAGAATGGATGTCACTCAACTTCTTGCGCCTTAACTCTGAAAAGACCGAAATGCTAGTTATTGGTCCATCTAAATGCCGTGACTTGATCTCAAAAACGGCTCTGAACATTGACAAATGTAATATCACCTGGAGTGACTCAGTCAAAAATTTGGGTGTCATATTTGACCCCGATCTGTCCTTTCAAACACACATTAAGAATATTACTAGAAAAGCTTTTTTCCATCTTCGCCACATTGCTAAAATTCGCCCTATGTCGCCTCAGTTGGATGCGGAGATTATAATTCACGTGTTTGTTTCTTCCCATCTCGATGACTGTAATGCACTACTCTCCGGTCTCCTGAAGTCCAACATCAAGAGCCTTCAGCTGGTACAAAATGCTGCAGAGAGGCTTTTAACTAAGACAAGAATGTTTGATCACATGACCCCGATTTTAGCTAACCTGCCTTGGCTCCCTGTTAGCTTAAGATGTGATTTTAAGGTTGTGTTGGTCGTATACAAAATCATGCCTGGACTTGCTCCCTCATATCTTTCAGATTTAATTTCCCCCTACGTTCCGGTCCGGAGCCTTCGCTCTGAAAATGCTGGTCTACTCGTGATCCCAAGAGCCAGGAAGAGATCCACAGGTTCGAGAGGGTTCTCCATTCGGGCCCCGGCCCTGTGGAATGCTCTTCCCCCTGAGATTCGATCTGCAACCTCAGCGGATCTGTTTCAATCTAGGCTTAAAACACACTTCTATTCTATAGCATATGAATAACTTGTATTTTATGTCGACAATATCTGTGGATTATTTTCCCTCATGGTTTTAGATCAGGGGATGCTGTCATAATAGTCTGTAGTTTAAAATAGTCTTTGATCTGTGCAGCCCTTTGAGACTCTTTGTGATTAAGGGGCGTCAAAAAATAAACAGGACTCGACTTGACTTGAGGTTTTTGAGTTTTTCCTTGCCCTCATGTAGGTTTTAGATCAGGGAATAGTGTGGTATTAGTCCGTGGTTTGCAATAATCTGTGGTCTGTGCAGCCCTTTGAGACTCCTTGTGATTAAGGGCGTCAAAAAATAAACAGGACTTGACTTGACTTGAGGTTTTTGAGTTTTTCCTTGCCCTCGTGTAGGTTTTAGATCAGGGGATGCTGTCATAGTAGTCTGTGGTTTGCAATAATTTGTAGTCTGTGCAGCCCTTTGAGACTCTTTGTGATTAAGGGCGTCACAAATAAACATGACTTGACAATTTAGTTATATTGCATATAATCCTAGCTATTTATGTATTTTTCCATTATTTCTAAAGATGTCAGGGTTGGTCCTCCATGGCTTCGCTTGACTTTACGCAAGACCAGTTACAATAAACCCTTCACTGCCTCGACGCAATTCCCCAGAATAGCGGACGGACACTTGAAATCATTTTTAGAATTGTATCGATTACGTCGTCGAGTACTCTGGTAACACCCTGGATCGTTTTACTCCCGTGTCAAGTTTGCCAAACTGTAAAATCTGTGTATAATAAATAACACAGAAATGCTTATCATCAGAAGATAACGTCAATATGTTTTCCCTTGGCGCTACAAAGTCACCGATTTGGGACGATTTGCAACTCTGTAGCGGTGACGCCATGCCGTCCGTCCGCTTATTTTGAGCGCGCGCGTCGGTGTCAGCTGAACGCCTGTCGGGCCCCTCGCTGAGAAATGGCGTCGCCCATTTGGTCCTTTCCCTTTCCAGCCGCCGTCAATCAAAACGCCGCCCGTCCTTTCAATGGGACGACCGGGACGTTTCCGTCCTCGACGAATGTTTTATGGCGCTTGTCATCGGGAGTCAACTGCTTTTAAATAGAACCTGCGCCAAAGCCCCCTCCTCGCACATGTATTTGTGTGGCACCTATCTACCGTAAATTCCGGACTATAGAGCGCACCTGATTATAAGCCGCACCCACCACATTTTAAGAGGAAAACCGATTTTGTACTTACACAAGCCGCACCTGTATATAAGCCGCATGCGCCCACACTAAAAGACCGGACTTTAAGTCCCGCGATTGAAAATTAATTTTGGTTTGGTTTGAACGTCCTTCTTTAAAGTACACAGTCCAAAAATCACAGCTGGCAAAATGAATGGAAAATGATACCGGTACTTAAGGTTTGATGCAGACCGGCAGAGTCGGGGTCCCGTTGAAAGTAATCCGAAGAAAAAAGTGTATAATTCCAAAGGTAAGGGTGGGTAAAATATATATCCACTATTGTCCGCAGTGTCCACAAACACTCACCTTTACCGGTCCCCACTTCCAGTCACCCCGCGTTTGTTACGCCCCTTCTTTTTAATTGGCCAGTGCAAGACATATCGGAATAAGTGTCCAAAATAAATATAAATAAATACATTACAAAAATATACATTTGCAAATTCATATTATACATGGTTGCACATATTTACAAAGAAAAACGGTACACCAAGAGAGTTTTCAAAGCTTTAATAATAATAATATATCTTTCATCCACGCTAGCAACACGCTCGCAATACAGTAAACGGGTCTGTTAAAAAAACATACCGTACTTGTAAAAATCACCGTAAACCGTCCTCATCTTCCTCCTTAGAACTGAAGCCATCAAAGTCGTCTTCTTCAGTGTCGGAAAGAAACTTTGTCATATAGACGGCGTCCCACGCTCCCGCAGCCGGACACGCGCTCATTGTCGCTGGAACTTTCATCCACTCCTGATTCTGTGCCCTCCTCTCCGTCACGCAGCAGACCGGCTTTTCGGAACCCGTTGGTGATGGTGGATTTTTTTGATGCTGCCCCACGCTGTCAGGATCCACTGGCAGATTTGCGAAAAAGTTGCCTTTGGCATGCGGCCAGTTTTAGTAAAGTTGCAGTCTTCCTCGCCGCATATATTCCACCGGTCTAAATCTTACCTTTTGTACTCTAGCGCCGCTGGCGGCCGTTAGAATAATGACATAAATTGGCCGCATCACTGAATAAGCCGCAGGGTTGAAAGTTTGGGGAAAAAGTAGCGGCTTATAATCCAGAATTTACGGTAAATGTCCAAAGTACGACAAGCAAAATCCTGCACATCCGACATACCGGAATGTCAAATACACAGAAACTAACTAAATAAATAAATAAAAAGTCAATTTATTTTGCCATTGCGTTTTTTTTTTTTCCCCCGTGATTGACGGCGGTAGACATTAGTTTGTACGACAATGTTCCACAGAGCGTCGTCTGCCCCTTTGTTTGGCCACTAAGAGGAAGTCATGTTTGTTTGTCTGGCCATTACTCACAGACTACATGTGTTTCAGTAGAAATTTTACACCCTTTACATGGTTCACAATCTTAAATTTATATAGCGCTTCTCAAGTCAAGACCTCCCTATGCGCTTCACACTTCACACACACACACACTCACATACTGATAGCAGCATAAACCATGCAAGGCAACTGGGGTATTAGGCATTCAGTGTCTTGCCCAGGACACTTTGACATATAACACAGAGGAGCCGGGAATCGAACCTGCAACCTCTTGGTCCCAAGAAGAGCGCTTGACAGCTGGTTTACCCCTGCTGCATCATACAGGTGCCCTGCCCATTCCTGAGAACGCGTCCTACAGCCCACTATCCTTTCACAACACCTCTCCACTCTTTCTTGTCACCAACAAAACATTTTTAAAAATTTCCCTTTTAAGTAATCGACGATACCGAGCGTTGATACTTTTGCTACTTTTTCATACAAAAAATGTGTCTTTCTCTGAAACGGGTGACCAAATGGGGCTTGTCCTCAAGTATCTGTGGCTGGTATCGTTTAAAACGTTCTTAATTTTTGATTCTTTATATTTTAGACTGTAAAATCAAGTCAAACATTTAACAGCAGGGCCAGACAGCTGGTTTACCCCTGCTGCATCATACGGGTGCCCTGCCCATCCCTGAGAACACGTCCGAAAATCCCACTATCCTTTTACAACACCTCTCCACTCATTCCCATCCCCAACAAAAGCTACTGTAGAAATTTGAAACCCTTCACATGGACCTGCAGGCTTTCTGGGCGTTTTCACGTCATCTGGCACTATAAAAAGTGGAAGTATTACGTATCAATTATGGACATCTGTTATGAACCATACAGAAAGTGAAGGGATCGTTTCCCAGTGCTTAATTGTCATTGGAAGAACCTGCATCGGAAAACGGTAGAGTGGTTAGACCTGAATCCTGATTGCATAGATTCAAAAAGACTGTTCTCGGATATAAAATCATTCAACTGCCGTGCCACAACTTTTTCAAGATTTTTTTTTGTCCACACTTGAGAACAGGGTTGGGTAGGGTTACTTTAACTGGATTACTTTCAATTACTTTTGGATGACTCCAATACCAAATATGCTAATAAAAGACAAAAGAAACTAAATATGAATCAAATGACTCACAACACGTGGTAAGCTTTCTCTCCTGGCTTTGATCTCTTTGATCTCCGGCAAAACGAACATCAAATGCGACAGAAACAAAATGAAAATCAATCCAAACAGCTTGCCGACATCATTTTTGCCGTTCCGTGTGTTCCGTTACTCCCCTAGCCTGCACAAAATTGAGTCATTTTATTTATATTTAGTTTCTTTTGTCTTTTATTAGCATATTTGGTATTGAAGTAATCCAAAAGTAATTGAAAGTAATTAAATTAAAGTAACCCTACCCAACCCTGCTACCTACCTACCTACCTACCTACCAGGGTTGGGTATAATTACTTTAACTTGATTACTTTCAATTACTTTTGATTGACTCCAATACCAAATATGCTAATAAAAGACAAAAGAAACTAAATATGAATAAATTGTTGACTCACAAGACGTGGTAAGCTTTCTCTCCTGGCTTTGAGCTCTTTGATCTCTGGCAAAACATAAAATGAGTCATTTTATTCTTATTTAGTGTCTTTTGTCTTTTATTAGCATATTTGGCATTGGCGTAATCCAAAAATAAAAGTAATCCAGTTAAAGTAACCCTACCCAACCCTGCTCGAGAACATATATCATTTTGCTTTTTGTTCTTCTGTTCGATGTAAAACCAAAATGGTGACGAAATTTGCAACGGAGGCTGAAGGATGCTTCCAGAAGACCTTCTGATTGATAGCGTAGCAGCTGTGGCGGGGCCGGCGGAACCGTTTTTTTTTTTTTTTCTGGTTCCTTCCCGGGAAGTTTCAGAGCAGCTGCCGCTGCTCGAGCTAGCGTCGATAGCCGTCCTTGCGGCCACGCCCACTTCCCACTCGTTAAAGACCCCCCCCCCCGCTCAACGATGGACAAGGGGGCGTGACGGCGAGGCAACAAAGGCCGTCGTGTTTGCTGCAGGAAATGAAGCCTCACGAGAAAGAAAGACTGGGGGTGGGGGGCCGGAGGGGGGCTCCGGGCTGCTGCCTTTGTCCCCTGCAAATTGTGAGCAAACAAAGTTGAAAGCCCCCCATCAAGGTGACACGCACGAATGAAATGAGCCAGAGACGGACGAACTACAGTGGAACCTGGGTTCTCGACCATAATCCGTTCCAGAACCCTGTTCGAAAACCGATTTGGTCGATCACCGAAAATCGTTTTTGCCATTAAAAGTAATGTAAAATCATTTTAATCCGTTCCAACACCCTGAACGCTTACCATGCACGTAAAGATAAAGCTAACCCAGGCTAATCGTATGTTCGCGTTAGCGTAATCTTCCGTACGAAAGATTACGCTAACATGAAGGTGTAAAAATAAAAAAATCGGGTCGTTTACACGTCATTTAGCACCCGGGTCCCCACAAAAAGTGACTAGCGTTTCACTGGAAAGCGAGCTCCATTCAAACACCCTGAATGTTTTACGTAAACAAAGCTAACCCAGGCTAATCGTACGTTCGCGTTAGCGTCATCTTCCGTACGTAAGATGACGCTAACATGAATGTGTAAAAATTTAAAAAAGGATTATGAATAGGATTTCTTACCTTTGTGGTGGACGGTGGGGAGAGAAAAATCATCAAAAGTTTTTCAACCTCCTCCAAAACTAGCGGCAGTTGCTTGCTAATAGCGCTAACTTCCTTAGCCGCATCACTCGATTTCACAGCCTCCTTATTCTTTACTATCGTACTGATAGTAGATTTAGCCATGCTGTATTCACTAACGAGATCGGAAATTCGTACACCTCTTTCATATTTCGCTATTATGTCTTTCTTAAAGGCAATAGTTGTGCGAACAACCTTCTTCGGGGGCATAATTAGGGGCTAAAACACCCGTACGCCGCTCAGCATCGCGCCCTAGCGTACCAGCGTTCGAACTCCGATTTTTTGACCGAACAGCGAAGCAAGAATTTCTCCAAATTTTTGGTCGAACACCGATTTGTCCGAACTGAGAGGCGTTCGAAAACCGAGGTTCCACTGTAATGTTATGCTAACTCAGCTTTCCACTTTAGCAGTGTTCTCGTTTGCCCGCGTCCCTGCGTCCTAGACGCATGATTTTTGCTGGGGACGCATCGTCTCAAATCAACGTGCGTCCCCGGGACGCAACCTTTTCGCCACAAAATTGTCATTATTACCCGATTCCTTTTTTTTTTTTAACAAAGATTTACTGCACTCCAAACTTTTCGTCAGGCAGATCCGCCATTGTTGTTTTGGTCTCGCGGTTCGAGTTTTCGTCTGCACGCCGATCTCGGCCAACAAGATCTCGTTGCGTAGTGAAAGGAAGTCCGTCTTTTTTTAGAGAACCTTCTTTTTTGGCTCAACTCGTTAAAAAGAGCCGGCTCTCAAACGGCTCACTTGCTTTGATGATTGATATTACGAATTATGTTGTATAAAGAAGTTAAGAAAAAAGAAGTATTAAAGGAGAAAATAAAAAAAAGACAGGTTTGTGGTTATCCCTTTAATCGGTATATTACCAACAATAATTTAATGCAGAAATTGAATTCATAATTTGATGATTAAAACTGAATGACTATATAGATTTATATTATATATTTGTCGCCGATTTACGATTTCAACCTCGATAACACAAAATTTTTGGGGACCCATAGATCTCTGTTGGGACCCATAGATTTTTGAGCATGCGAGTCCCCGGGACCCATCACCTTTCAGAGGTAAAATGAACACTGCTTTAGCATGCTTTTTAGAAAAACCCATGTTTGATTGGCTCTTATCATAACATGAGTTAGTCAATCTGAGTCTCCACCTGACTTGAAACAAGTTAACCTGACTTTTATGCTATTTCTTAAACACACATAAGCTTTTTTACCATGGCCTTTTTAAAATCTCAACGTAATCAGCAGTCTTGATTCACAGGCATGTCAAGACTCAGAAGTTAAAACGAGATACAAGATACAAGAATAATATCAAAATGTTGCCTTTGTTCTGGAGCTTTTGCCATTTTTTTAACCCAATGTTAAATGTTTGACTTGATTTTAAAGTCTATCATATAAAGAATCAAAAATTAAAGTCACCAATACTTGAAGTCCCGTTTAGCATGAAATGCCACTGGATGACAACAATTGATCACCTGTTTCAGAGAAAAACGCATTTTTCTCTGAAAAGTAGCAAAAGTATCGCTCGGTATCGTCGAGCACTCAAAAGGGAAATTTAAAAAAACATTGCTTTAGAATTCTCCATAATATCCATGAAACATGGGTAAATTAAAACTCAAGTTTCAAGTAGCAACCTCCATTTAATTCACAAAATCTTTATTGATACAAATAATAATCAAAATTACACGTACTAGCTCATACAAATGTTTTTGAAATCGCACATTGACATATTTACGGACAGACTGAGGAGATCATTCCTTCCTCATGCCATGAGGCTCTTTAACTCCACCCAGGGGAGTAAAAGCCCACATTAAACCCCACCCGCACATTTGCATATTACCCTATTCTTATGACAATGTGTATTTTCCGTAGCACTATTTAAATACTCTATATCAACACTTTGTAATGGGTATTTTTGTATTGTATATCTTTTATTTTATTTTTCAACACAAGGATACTGCTAGAAGTGGGAATTTCGGGGGATGAATAAAGTATCTATCCATTTATCTCTATCTCTCTATATATCTATCCATCTCTAGATAGATAGATAGATAGATACTTTATTCATCCCCGTAGGGAAATTCACACTTCCAGCAGTCTACCCTGTTGTTTATTAACAGATGAACATGATGCCCTAGGGGTGCTTGTACAAAGTGGATGACGTCACGCCAGTCCAAAAATTCGACATCCCTGCGGCAGATGGAAAACTTTTCTTTGTGAAAATCCAGGGATACACCACCTCGTGTTAGCAAGTCCGCCTCCTCTCCGATTCCCCCCGGCTTTCGTGTCTCTGTTTAGTGGTGTTGAAGCCGGATTGCTCCGGGTAGCTCCGGGTGGCTACACGTTAGCGTCCGGAATGCTAAACGTGAGCCACGTTTCCGCAAAACACGGCAACTGCGCTCCCTGTGCACTTCGATGTTTTCCACCAGCACTCGATGATCTTATTTGGTCGTGAGTTCGCATTTACCATGATTACGGATGGTACCGAAGACTTATAACGCCGCTAGCCGCTTCGCTAGCTCCGGCTGTTCTTCCACGATAGGTCCCTTCATCACGCCAGCACGAGAATTCTTCAGGGCAAGGAGTTGAAATTCCTTGAATACACGCATTTCTTGTGCGTTAAAACCCATAATCCACAGTGTAGTTGTCAAAACGGGAAGAAAAAACACCGAAGATATCTCTCTATATATCTCTCTATCTCTATCTATCTCTCTATATCTATTTAATGGCCATCCTACTACTCCAGAAGGATTTGTCTAGGTAGCTCGTCCCATTTATACATACTCTGTGTAACAACCGTTCTATTCTATTGATGCTTTTTCCTCACGGTCTCCTTCTCTAGCCATGCGTGTTTACCACTCGACACCAGTCTATGGCTTGCCGCATGCTGCTGATGTTATTCTTAATTGAATTTGCTAGTACGATCCTTTCCCGGCCTTTTTATTCGTTTCTCCTGTTAGCTGTTTTAAGTTTGCCACTTAAACCAGCTCTGACCAACTCGGGCTATGGGTGCTGCTCAGCTGCTCCGGGGGAATCCAGTATTGAAAGTGACAAAAATTGTCGTATTGCAAGGGAGGTTGGACACTTATTGGTACTTTCTCTCAAATAGTAATCCTTCTTGAATGTACCGCTAGATCGGAAAGGGATTGATAAGAGCAGGGAAGTCCTCCCAATTGCTTATCTTAGTTTTAGCAGCTGCGTTGGTCCTGGTCCTCCCCCGGAGACGCAGATAAGCTCCCGGGCGTTATCCGACGTCCTTCACGTCTGAGACGGAAAAGATGTCGACCCCAAAAAATGGCTGAGGATCAATGTTCCCCTTAAGGTGCATGTGTGCGCAATTGCGCACCGCCCAGAGCTTTTCTGCGCACAAGAAAATTTATCCAGCTCACAAAAATGTGGACTCGAAATTGCTAATTAAGAAGCGAATTAAGTCAAAGTTACAGTGCATGAAGGTCAAAATACACGGGTTCCCCTGACGTTGTGTTCTAAATGCGGTATTTTGAAGTCGAAGTAGAACAAAGTTGAGTAAAGTCAGTAGAGTTTTTCGAGAACCGGCTTCTTCGGCTGGGCTCATTAAAAAGAACCGGCTCTTTCGGGTCCCAAACGGCTCTTCTAGTTATTTTTGCTTCTTTCTATATTATGTAAAATTATGCAGGAGGGGGGGAAATAGAGCAAAAAAGAAAAAAATACCAAAATGAAAAAGTAGTGAAAAGCTGAGAAAAGAAGAAACAAAAAGAGAAAAAAGAGCAGGAAAAAAGCCAGAAGAAAAGAAAGACCAAAATAAAGGAAAAAAGTTAATAGAGAAGAAAAAAGTAACAGCTAGGAAAAAATAAACACAATGAGGGTTTTTTTTTAAAAAAGGAATTTAAAAAAAAGGAGAAAAAAAAACAGGGAAAAAGAAGAAAAGATTTTTGTTGCATTCAAATAATTTCCAATGATATCTAGTGAATCTTGTTGCCAACATTGTACTTCCACTAAAAAATGTGATTAAATACAGTTGTCTATCGTGCAAACGACTAAATAAGCCCCCAAAAATGTTAATATCTCATCTCATCTCATTAGCTACACCGCTTATCCTCAGTAGGGTCGCGGGGGTGCTGGAGCCCATCCCAGCAATCATCGGGCAGTGGGCAGGGGACACCCTGAACTGGTTGCCAGCCAATCGCAGGGCACACAGGGACAGACAACTCATTCACACCTAGGGACAATTTGGAGCGGCCAATTCACCTGAAATGCATGTTTTTGGAACGTGGGAGGAAACCGGAATGCCCGGAGGAAACCCACGCAAGCACGGGGAGAACATACAAACTCCGCACAGGAAGTCTGGAGCTGGATTTGAACCCACGACAGGTTCCCATGACATGAACTGTGCCGCACAAGCGCTAACCACTGCGCCGCCGTGCTGCCCCCTAATGTTAATATTATGCGACAAAATATATCAGGAAATAAAAAGAAACGGACATCTTGTGAAAGAATTGTAAGAACAAACGACGTTTGTAGGCCGTACAACCTTTGCAATACTCAATGAGTCAATTCATTCAAAAGTGACATTTTTTTTTTGCATTGCCGGAAACTCAGCAAAATGTAACTCGATGTCGAGTTTTGGACATGTTTGATAATGATGTAGTCGGGATTCGAGCGCTTATTTCTTTTTCCTGGTCGGCAGGATTGGGTGACGGCGACCGACATCCGGGTGACCTTGAACCGGCTGAACACCTTCGGGGACGAAGTTTTCAACGACCCCAAAGTGCTCAAGTCCTACTACTACGCCATCTCCGACTTTGCCGTGGGCGGCAGGTAAGGGCGCTCCCACGACCCGCTGTCTTTGAACGCATCGGTAGATGCGTCCGGAATAGATGAGATCGATGCAGTCTCTGTATTCGTTTTTTGCGTATTTTCTCACATACTTTGTCTCATATTTTGTCACGTTTTTTTTGTCCTTTGTTATTTATTTTTTCATTTATTTCATTATTTATTTTCTCACATATTCAGGGATGTGATTTTTCCGCTTATTCGCGGAATTCCGCTTTTTTTATCTCCAAAAATAAAATTTTAAAATTTCCGATTTTTTAATTGGTAAAAAAAACGATTTCGTCTCGACAGCATTCCATTTTAGTGTTTCCGTAACTGAAATGAAACATACTTGCGATTGGTTGAAGTCTCTGTGTTGACCAATAAACGCGCTTGTTATAAAGGCATAGGAGTATGCCATTGTTCATTTCTCACACGTTTTTGCCGAGTGTTTAAAGAAAGATGTCCGAGATCGAACGCAAAGATGCTCCGCGAGTTAAAGAAATTGCTAAGATCGTAAAAAACAAGTTTCGATCGGACTGGTTAGAGAAGGAATTATCTACAAATGTTGGTGACCCCGACGTGATCCAATGTAGCGAGCAGAGACGGGAGTCGTAGGCGGAGTGTCAAACAAAGGTGCCAACGAAAGCTGCTTTAATGACATTTAAACCGGCAATAACAAAACAAACACGAGAGTGGCTGTAGCCGGCCGAATTAAGAGTCCCCCTAGGAACTCGCTAACTAAACAATGGTTCCGTGGGTGAATTATGTACAACCCACTACAGTACTTTCATTTATAGATAACATCTTCTGCTATAACAAAGACATTTGTGGTATGTTCTAATATGAGTTACTTTTCATTTGGTCATGATACAATTATTTCTTCATGAAATTTGAACTCTTCAACATGATTTATGTGTTAATTTAGTAATCACATGAGTTAGATATGATGATATTCTCAGTGATAGTTTTTAAAAGCAAAGGCAGTCCAATGTTTTTTAATGTGACTGATTTTGAGTTGACTTAAACTGTCATTTTATATGGGATAGTTCAAAATATATTGAAAATTGATGCTGTTGTTTTGTCTATTTCTTTGTCATCTGAGTGCATTGAAAGTACTTAAAAACACGGAAAACCCATGTGCTCCGGGGGGCTTCGCCCGACTTGTCCCCCCACCAGGGCACTGCCCTGGACCTAGCTGGGTGCCCGCGGCCCCCAGACCCCCGCCTAATTTTCAGATCATTTCACTTCGGTCAAATCACATCCCTGCATATTATGTCACGTAATTTGTGTGTATTTTTTCACGTAGTACATATTTGTCATTTGTCCTTTATTTAGTTGTGTATTCTTTGTCATTTATTTATTTTTTTTGTCATGAGCTCTCATTTATTTATCCTAATATTTTGTCGCGTATTATGTCTCGTATTTTGTGTGTATTTTGTCACTTAGTATTTATTTTGTCCTCATATTTTTGTTGTTTATTTTGTTGCTTTTGTCATTTGTGTATTTCAATATTTTGTCACGTGTTTTGTGATTTATGTTGTTTGTGCTATTTATTTTGTCAAGTATTTTGTCACATATTTTGTTGTGCTTTCTTTTGTTTTTGTCTATTTTGAAATTTTATCATTTATTTATCCACGCATGTTTTTCTTTTTTATCTTGTCATGCATTTTGTCATATTTGGGCATTTATTTTGTTATTTGGTATTTGTGTATTTTGTCGTGCATTATGTCTTGAATTTGTGTGGGTTTTGTCACTTAGTATTTATTGTGTCTGCATATTTTTGTTGTGTATTTTTCTTGTGTTTGCTATTTATTTTGTTCTGTATTTTGTCATATATTTTAGTATTTTGTCACATATTTTGTCGTGCTTTCTGTTTTTGTCTATTTTGTTATTTTATCATTTACTTATTTACGCATGTTTTTCTTTTTTATCTTGTCATGCATTTTGTCATATTTTGCTATTTCAGTATTTGTGTATTTTGCTATTTATCTTTTAATTTTGTCGTATTTTGTCTCAACAAAATGCTATTTAAATGAGGGGGTGGGTCAAACTGGCTAAGCTTGTTAGCTGTAGCCAATCGGTGGAAAGCTCAGGAAAGTGGGCCGCCCTCTCATTTGACTAAGATTTTGTTGTGACAAAATACTTGAAAAAATAGAATCAAAATACACAAAAATATTGCCACTAAAATAAACAAGTGACATGAAAAAAATACACAACAAACATGCATGATAAATATGCATAGATTTCATATGTTTGGATGCAATTTCTTGATGTGTTGGTTTGTTTCTATGGGTTATATTTGCAGCGATTTCCTTTTTTCTCCATCTATTTCTCCATATGGCAGGATGTGTCCTCCATACTGTTGGTGGCGCCATAGACTTAAGTGTTTCCCATAGAATTGTGTGAGACACTAGTGGCTGGACGGTCTACATTAAAACGATATTTCAAGTTTGAGACCCTAGCGGCCCACCAGATAGAGATAGATGAATACAGTGGGACCTCGATTATCGCGGTTAATGGGGACAAACATTTTTCGGGGGCCAGACTAGTAGATTGAGGAGAAAGGAAAAAAAAAGAAAGAAATGAGAAAAAGAGGGAGAGAAAAGGAGTGTTGGACAAGGAAAAGGGAGAACGGGAGAAAGAGAGAAAAAGAGAGAGAACGTGAGAAACAGAAAGCGTAAGAGAGGGGGATAGAAATAGAGAGAAAGAAATAGAAAGAGAGAAGGAGAGAAAAGGGAAGGAGAGACGAGGAAAGCAAGAGAGAGAGGGAGAAGGAAAAAGGAAAAGAGCAGAAGAAGGTAAAAAGAGAGAGGGACAGAGAGAGTGAAAGAGAAAAAGTGAGAAAGAAAAAGGGAGGAAGCAAGATAGTGGGAATAAGGTGTATTTGTGAGAGGCACTTGGCTCTGGCAACATCAAGTGGACATATTTCAACCTGCAGCTCGTTTTTCTCTTGCGCTTCCCTCAGCGTTATCTCGCGGGCCGCCTGTTTGATACCCCGGATGTAGAGTATTGAAATAGTGCTACGGAAAATACACACTGTAATAAAAATAGGGTCATATGCAAATGTGGGGGTGGAGTTCAATGTAGGCTTTTACTCCCCCGGGTGGAATTAAATAGCTTCATGGCATGAGGAAGAAGTGATCTCCTCAGCGTTTGGATATGGTATGGGACACACTTACTCTTCAAATTGTCGGTGTTTTGCTGCAAGCCAGCTAGAACTTCTTCAAAAGAGTAGCACTTGCTTATTGGTGCGTCCGCCTCCCACAAGCTAGCAAGTCTGAGCTTGTTAGCTTCCTCCTTCTCCGCCGGCTCTCTTTCATCTTTCTTTCTTGTCTCGTCGCCAGTTCTTTATTTTTTTTTTCATCCTGACTTCAAAGTTTGCAGAACTTTATTCGAGACTGCAATTTGCGGTGGTCTGCATCCTCCAGAAATATGAAAAGAAGAAAGGATTGCTTCTCCCCCGAAAAAAATCAAATCTACCGTTTTCAATTTTTAGTCACGGCATTTCTTTTTTTTCTGTTCCATTTTTTATTCTATCCATTTCTATTTTTCCCCTTTTGTTATTTAAAATTTTGTGTTTTCTATTTTAACTTTCCTTTTTTATTCGATTTTGTTTCCTTATTTCATATTGTATTGTATTTTAGTCCGTTTTACACTTTGATGTTTGTTATTGTTTTCTTTCCTGTAATTTAAAAAAAAAAAATCTTGTTCATTTCTATTGTTTTATATTTTATTGCGTTTTACTCCATTTTATTTTTTCTTCTTTTTATTTTTTTCAGTTTTTTTTCCCATTCTTTCGTATTTGGTTCTTTTTATTCTTATTGTATATTTTATTGTATTCTATTCTCATTTTTTTCTATTTCTTATTATTTTTTTTCTATTCTTGTTTGATATTGTAATCTATTCTGTTTTATCCTTTCGTTTTTTTTCCCCCTATTTTTCTCATATTTCTTTCACTTTTCGAGTTCTCATTTTATTTTTATATTACATTATATTTTATTGTTTTCTTTTTGCACATTTTTCTCTTATCTCAATTTTGTTCTGTTAACTATTTTCCGTTTCTTATTTTATATTCTACTGCATTCTAATAAAAAAAATTTCTCTTTGTGTTTTCTGTTCTTATATTATATTGTATTCCAATTCCAATTTCGTTTTATTTTTATTTTATATTTTTATTCAAAACATACATTTCAGGTGAATTGGCCGGTCCAAATTGTCCCTAGGTATGAATGAGCGAGTGAGTTGTCTGTCCCCGTGTGCCCTGCGATTGGCTGGCAACCAGTTCAGGGTGTTCCCTGCCCACTGCCCGGAGATGGCTGGGATGGGCTCCAGCCCCCCCGTGACCCTAATGAGGATAAGCAGTACAACTAATGAGAGATGAGATGAGATGAGATTTTTATTCAGTTTTATATTTTGTTTTTTACTCTTTTATATTTTTTTTTATCTTCTTTTTTTCAATTGTTGCATAATATTTTGTATTTTCTCTTTTATTAATGATTTTTTAAATTCTTATCTTTTCAGTTTTATTCCTTTTTATTCTGCTTTGTTCTATTCTTTCATGTCATTCTTCTATTCTTATTCTTTATTTTATTGTATTCTCATTTCATTATTTTCTCTTTTTTCTATTATTTTTCTATTGCATTTTATTTGTTTTATCTTTTCTTTTTAATATTATTATTTATTTTTATTTTTATTTTTGTCGTATTTATCAGATTTTATTGTTTTATATTCTATTCTCCAATATTTGGGCGCTTGGTGAAAAAGCAACCTCTGTAAAATTGGTACATTTGATTTGAGCAACTGGTTTGATTTAAGCGATAATTGGATCATTTTATTGAGAACAATTTTTAAAAGTTATCCCAAATTTTGGTTGTTGTGTGTGTGCTTCCCAAACATGGCTTGTTTTTGTTCAAAAGAAACCATTATTTTCTTTGAATTACTTCCTCCATCTCATGGTGTCTCTATTTTCCCAGTAATTCAAGATTTTTCCCGCGCTTCCGTAAGATGGGCGTGAACTTTTTCTCCTTTTTTCTCGGGGTATTTCTTAATTTTCCTTGAAAGTTTTTCTCCTTTTCTCCGTTCGTCACCAGGTGCAAATGCAACGGTCACGCCAGCGAATGCCTGAAGGACGCTCAAGGTCGCCTGACGTGCAACTGCAAACACAACACGGAAGGCGCCGATTGCCAGATCTGCAAAGCTTTCTTCAACGACCGGCCTTGGAGGCGGGCCACCGCCGACGATGCTAACGAATGCCTACGTGAGTAGAAAACCCGTCGGTCGATTGCCTTTCCATACGACGGGGAACGCCCGAAATAGTGTAAAGTCCTGTACGTGTGGCTGGAGTCAAAAAACGCACACATTTCTGACTCTTTTTGGGAGATTGATGCAGGAGGGGATTCCCAGCCCCCTCGCTCAACCCAACTGGGAGTCGATAGGTGAGCAGCCCCCCTCCTATTCCAATCTCTATTGATGAGCGCCAATGTTGTAAGTCTTAGGTATGACTGGGCCGAGGCTCCGTGGTGATCATTTTTTTTACTTCTCCCTTTGGGACCCATAGCCTATAAATGAATGAATGAATGGTCTGCATTTATATAGCGCTTTTCAAGTCAATGTAGACCTCCCATACCGCTTTACAATGTGCTTCACACTTTTCCCTTTTACACACTAACTAACCATGCAAGGCGACTACCTGCTTATTGGGGACATTAGGGATTCAGTGCCTTGCCCATGGACACTTTGACATATAACATGGAGGAGCCGGGAATCGAACCTGCCACCCAATACATTATGCTAACGGCTACATGCTAATGGCTACAACAATTGCCAACCACTAAGTGCTAACCGTTACATGCTAACGAGTCATACTGACGACTACATGCTAACAGCTGCATGCCAACGGCTACATCCGAACGTGTCATGCTAACGGATACATGATAACAAGTTAGGCTAACCGCTGCATGCTAAGGAGTTATGCTAGCAGTACATGCTAACGAGTTATGCTAACGGCTACATGGTAACGGCTGCATGCAAATGAGTCCTGCTAACGAGTTATAAATGTGAATGTAAATCAGACCTGGGCACTCCGGTCCTGGAGGGCCATATGTCCTGCCAGATTTTGAAGTTTGCTCTTCTTTAACTCAGGTGATACAAATTAAAACCTTGTTAGCAAGCTAGCAAGTGCTCGTTAACGATACTGGTGATTGGAATCACCTGTATTGGATCAGAGAAACCTCAAAAATCATGCAGAACATACGGCCCTCCAGGACCGGAGTGCCCAGGTCTGATGTAAATGGTCTGCATTTCTATTGCGCTTTTCAAGTCACACATATTCCTTTTACACACTAACTAACCGATAACGATTCAGTGCCTTTCCCAAGGACACTTTGACATATAACACAGAGGAGCCGGGAATCAAACCTGCAACCTTTTGATCCCAAGACGAGCACTCTACCTCCTGAGCTAATGCCGCCCCATAAAGTATAAAAGTACGGCGTAGTATCGCACGGGCTCGCCAAGTCCTTACCACGCACATACTGAACTGACGAGAGAAAGGCATTGTGGGAGGGAGTTCAACCATTAGCATCCTGTTATTTTCTTGATTCTGTGACACAATCCTGTCGAATCACTGAACTGCAGAGAAAAGCATTGTGGGAGGGAGTTCAGCCACTAGCATCCTGTCATTTTCATGATTCTGTGACACAAAAACCACTAACTCGGGGGGTGTCAAACAAGCGGAAAACAATCAGAGAAGCGCAAGAGAAAAACGAGCTTTGATGTTGTGAAAAAATAGCAGACGAAGGTGCATTTTGTTGGAACACGAAATTTTTGGGGGAACACAAACTCATTTGCTGTCGATGCGGTATAGCAGATAAAATTCTGTAACGAGGGGTCGGAAAACGTCTTATTCCGAACTTGTAAGGCGGGGTCGCGGCCCCCCGACTCATTTGCTAAACTTCCCTTGTGTCCCCCTTTTCAGCCTGCGACTGCAACGGCAAGAGTGCCGAGTGCTACTTCGACGGCGAGCTGTACCGTTCCACGGGCCACGGCGGCCATTGCAAGAACTGCGCCGATAACACGGACGGGCCCCGCTGCGAACGGTGCCTGGACCGACACTACAGACCCGAGAGGGACCCCCATCGCTGCCTGCCCTGCGGCTGCGACCCCGTGGGTGAGGCACCGACCGCGCCCGCCTCGCACGTCATTTACTTCATTGAGAATCAACAAGCAGTGTTTTTTCAATAGTAAATGTAATTGATGGTTTTAGCCACCGGGGGCACTCTTCAAGCACAAATGATGCAACTCAATGCGCTGCAGAAAAACGCCCCCTTTCTCAAGACCGGTTTCCCTCACTTGTGATATTCTGATGCCCCAAAGCATTGTGGGAATTTTAGTCCCAATCATCCTCTTTTTCCCCTTTTTCAATGCATTTCACAGGATTTTGATATTTCACCCCTCAGTGCCGTGGAGTTAATTGTATGAGAAGTCCATTTTTGTTGTTGTAGTGTTCTCCACACCAGATGGTGGCGCCAAAGCCCAAATAGCAATTTTGCCTGCAAACCACAAACTCAGGGGTGTCAAACAGGCAGGCCGCGGGC
This sequence comes from Urocampus carinirostris, assembly GCF_059441175.1. Classification (NCBI taxonomy): domain Eukaryota; kingdom Metazoa; phylum Chordata; class Actinopteri; order Syngnathiformes; family Syngnathidae; genus Urocampus; species Urocampus carinirostris. Next base: position 73,878,783 of record NC_142349.1, on the reverse strand, counting down.
CGGACTAGGCCCGCTAAGGGGTTGAATCCGGCCCGAGAGACAACGTTTAGAGAAGCGACAGAGAAAAACGAGCTGCAGGTTGAAGTTTGTCCAGGTGCCTCTTACAAAGATTCTGTAGTTGTATTTCTTTCTTCCTCTCTCTCTCTCTGTGTCCCTCTTCCACCCTTTTCTCTCTCTTTCTCTCTCTCTTTCACCCTCTCAGTATCTTTCTCTTTCTTTGTTCCTTTTTGTCTCTTTCTCTCTCAGTGCCTTTTTACCATCTTTTGCTCTCTCTTCCTTTTTCCTTTTCTCTTTTCTCCCTTTCTCTCTCTCTCTTGCTTGTTTTCACATTCTCTCTTTCTCCTTCATTCTATTTCTCTTGGGATTTATTTCTTATTTTCCTCCTCTCACTATTTCTCTTTTTATCTCATGTATCTCAGGTTATCTTTTCCGCTCTCACTCTTTATCCATTTGGCTCTCTCTATCCATTTCTCTCACTCTCTATCCATTTCTCTCTCTTTCTCTCTCTGTATCAATCTCTCTCAATCCATCGCTCTCTCTCTTTCTATCCATTTCTCTCTCTCTGTCTCTCTCTATCCATATCTCTCCATCTCTCTCTCTCTCTCTCTATCCCTCTCTCTCTCTTTATCCATCATCTTTCTCTCTCGCTCTCTATCCACCATTTCTCTACCCATCTCTCTCTCTCTCTCTCTCTCTCTCTCTCTCTCTCTCTCTCTCTCTTCTTGTCCCACACCCTCTTTTTCTCTTTCTTTCTCTGATTTCTTTCTCTTCTTTTCTTTCTCTCTAATCTACTAGTGTGGCCCCCAAGAGAATGCTTGTTATTTCGTGTGGCCCCTGAGTTAAGATGAGTTTGACACCCCTGCACTAACTGGTGGGGTTTTTGGGGAAAGATGCTTTAGTCAAAAAAAGGAAAGAAAACTATGTACATTGATATGTCTAAAGGTTTAAAGGCATTGAATATTTTGAGTGGTTGGAAGTCAAAAACATGCAAAAAGAAACAAATAATATTTCTTATAAATTCTAATAAAAATGAACATTTCAATAAATGAAATAAAACTACACTTTTTGCGCTAGCTCTTGATCAAACACACGCTTTTCTACCACAGCCTTTTTGAAATCTCAATATTATCGGCGGTCTCTATTCGCAGGCATGTCGGGACAAATTAGCAGTGCTGCCACTCAAATGTTATTGTTCCTGCTTTGGTGGTTCCGCCCCCGGTGGCTTATCCAATCAGAAGGCCTGGTGCGAGTAGCGTCTGGGGGGAAGAGAGGCTTGGCTGCATATGAGCCTGAATAATTCAGTTTTAAATCTATTTAATCAGCCCGTCGAATCAATAAAAATGCGAATATCGATATTCGTCTGAGTCTTGAATATCGGTGCTAATAATGGGCCGGCCCGAGTATCGTTCGAAATCTCCAAATAAATATATAAAAGCCGGCTTATTTGCCTCTTTTGTGATTCTAATGGAACCTGAGTTGTTTATATTTCTAGATTAAAAACATTGCACCGAAAAGGCTCTCGTTGCTAGCATGTTAAGCTTAAAGACTGAGGAGATTGTTTCTTCCTCATGCCATGGGGCTCTTTAACTCCACCCGGGGAAGCCAAAGCCCACATTGAACCCCACCCCCTCATTTGCATATTACCCTATTTTTATGACAGTGTGTATTTTTCGTAACACTATTTAAATGCTCTTCATTAACACGCTATATTGGGTATTTATGTTTTCTATTTATTTTATTTTATTATTATTTTATTCTCAACACAAGGATACTGCTAGAAGTGTGAATTTCCCTTTGGGGATGAATAAAGTATCTATCTATATTAATCTGTCTATCTCTATCTATATCTCTCTATCTCCTATCTTTCTCTCTCTATCTCTCTCTCTGTCCATCTCTCTATCTCTATCTATCTATCTCCTATCTCTCTATCTCTTTCTCTCTATCTCTATCTATCTCTCTATATCTCTCTCTCTAGCTCTATCTATCTATCTCCATCTATCTCTATCTCTCTATCTCTATCTATCTATCTATCTCCATCTATCTCTATCTATCTCTCTCTAGCTCTCTATCTCTATCCCTCTAGCTCTCTTTCTCTATATCTATATCCCTCTACTTCTATCTCCCTCTCTAGCTCTTTCTTTCTATCTCTATATCTCTATCTCCCATCTCTATCTCCTATCTCTCTCTCTATCTTTATCTCTATCCATCTATCTCTATCTCTCTAACTCTCTATACCTCTTTCTATCTTTATCTATCTCTCTCTATATCTATATCTATCTGTCTATATCTATACAGTATATTTATCTATCTCTGCATCTCTATCTATCCATCTCTCTATCTAAAGAGCGCCTCGTGTTTTTTTTTTTTTCCAGGTTCCGAGTCCCCCCAGTGCGACCCCCGGGGGATGTGCGCCTGCAAACCGGGAGTGACGGGGGAAAAATGCGACCGCTGCCAACCCGGATTTCACAGTTTGACCGAAGCCGGATGCAGGTACATCAAAAACCGGCACGTCGCAAAATAAAGTCGGAGACATACGCGGATACGACGCTCATGGCTAGCTTGATGCTACTAAGGAAGATCAATCCCACTCTATGTAGAAATACAAAGTGAATTAATCACAGCGTACATAAATGTATGACATCAATGCAATGGATACATTTATGCATTTGGACATTTTTGGGGTTCATTTATTGTATTTGTCGTGTATTTTGTCTCAAAAATATTCGGATGAGAGGGCGGGTCGAACGAGCTGAGCTTCTCACCCATTGGTTCATTGTTGTAATAGCTGATCACTTCGTTACTGATCGACCAATAGGTGAAAAGCTCAGCCAGTTCGACCTGCCCTCTCATCTGAATAATATTTTAAAAGACACGACAAAACAAATACTGAAGTAAACTACTTATACATGAAAAATGCACAAAATATCCAACCAACTAAATACCCCAAAAATAAATAACGAAATACACAATACTCCACATCATACAAGATCAAATACATGGCAAATTAGAGTACATGACAAAATACATGACAAAACAAGGAAGGACATGACAAAAAACACATTAACAAAATAACCGAAAATTAAATAACAAAGTACACATTAGCATCATTAGCATACACAACAAACGAAGAAAAAAAACATAATTAAATAAACAATGAGAAAGGACAAAATACATGACAAAATAAATGACAAATTATGTGACAATTCACAACTCAACATAAGTCAAAATACACAACAAGCTACTGTACATGACAAAATACATGACCCCAAAAATAAAACTTGACGAAATACACGACAAGAAAATACTTGACAAAAACAGCACAAAGTACATGGCAGAAAACGACGGAGGACACAATAACATACACGATGACATAACGAATAATAAGATAAAAAACGGAAAACGACAAAATACATGAGCAACTACAGGTACCTGACGAAATATGTGAAAAAATACGCAACAAATAGCATAGCAAAATACAGTGGGACCCCGGTTATCGCGGTTAATGGGGACCAAAACCATCCTCGATAAGTGAAAAACCGCGAAGTAGCGGCGCACCTTCAAAAAAAAAAAAAAAACATTTTTTTTTTTTAAATTGTTATTTTTTTAGACCTGGTTAATGGGGAACAAAACCACCCGCAAAAAGTGAAAATCTGTGAAGTAGCGACGGTCAAAAAGAAGTTGCCGGACACAACCGAATGTTTGATCTTACATTACACATAGTCCAGCGTTTTTCCGAATTGCTCAGTCCACAATTGAATGGATTTGGGAGTACAGTCCATAAGAGATTCAGATTCAGATTTAGATTTACTTTATTGTCATTCGTGTACACGTGTATACAGAACGAAATGTCGATACATCTGACCTGCACAGTTTCTTAGAACGTCAGCCGGGATAGATAAGATTAACCATGTCTTCGTCAGAATTTTAGCGCAGCAGTTCGTCATCTCGCGGTTCGATGCCTCTTCCAGTTGTTAAATGGTCCAGTTTATTGTCCAGAGAGCGAATGTTAGAGGGGTTAGCCTTTAGCCTAGCTGTTAGCCCGGCCCGCTTCGTCGAGGGGTTAGCCTTTAGCCTAGCTGTTAGCCCGGCCCGTGTCTTGCCACTCTGCTTCGCTGCTTTGTAGGCCGCTGGTCTTGTAGGTCTTGTTGACATAGCAGTCCGTGGCTAATAAACACTTCCGAGTGGTCGTAGCACCGAGCGCTTGATGTCGAGTGGTCGTAGCACCGAGCGCTTGATGTCCTCGTTCGGCGGTCACGCCGCTGTCTTGCCACTCTGCTTCGCTGCCTTGTAGGCCGCTGGGTCTTGTCGACATAGAAGTCCGTGGCTAATAAACATCGAGCGCTTGATGTCTGGATGATCGCATATCCAGCAAAAAAAACTGCGATCGTAACTCAATCTGCAGTTCGAGCCGACTTTGTGCGCCATCAAAACTGAGTCGAAGACTGTATCTTATGGCCGACGCGTAAAAAAACCATTGCAAGTCGATGCAGCCGCAGCCATCAGGGCGCCGTGCCCGATTAAAGTCGCCGTCGACGATAAAGCTCCGTTGGGGTGTGCAAGCTGCTGTTTAGCAGCGGGCAGGAGATTTAGCGCTATGCTAACGTTAGCATCCGGTGAAACGGTTAGCGGTGTAAAGTAAACAGCAAACACAAAGACCACAGTTAACTCTCCCGGTACATAGCTAGAAACTCCATATCGAGTGTGTGTGTCAATGGTTCCGCTATTATTGTAGCGCGTAGTCTCCAACCCCTGTTTTTACCGGAGTCTTCGTCTCAATCAAGCCGGTGATGTAATGCGGCGTCGGGAAAGCCAAGACTGGCAAAAAAAAAAAAGTCCTCCAATTCCGGACGTTGTTGGTGGCGATCCGCAGCTCAATTCACTCATTGTGGACGGATGGATCTGGCGTTGGTTGAACATGCTTGGGAGCGCTGGTCAGCCTTTGCTCCGTCGTTGTCATTGTCGGCAGGCGGCAAATCTTCCAGGGAGATCCGGTGGTCTCTGTATATCCCTCGGGATGTAGTGGATATTCTTGTAAATGCGAAGGGAGTCGAAGGGAAAATAAGAGGGATCAGGGGACACTGAAAAACAAAAGACGAACTGGAGCCCGAGCCGCAGCGTCTGCCCAACGCGCCGCCATCTTGACTTGACTTGAAATGACAAAACGCAATGAAAAATACAGCACCTAAAAAAGTAGATGACACTACAAACAACAAAATCTATGACAGAACAAATAAATGACAAAATGCCTCTTTCAATAACTGCATTGACGTCACATATTTAGGTATCGGGCGATTCTTTTTTGTTTCTACGGCATCTATTTTGGCCTCAAAAAATAGCGGGGTCTTTTCCTCCATGCTCTTAATCTAATCATTGAGGCGTGTCTCCGGCGCCCCCTGCCGTCTCTCCGCGCAGGCCCTGCTCCTGCTCGGCGGCGGGCAGCACTCAGGAATGCGACGCGGCCACCGGGCAGTGCCGCTGCAAGGACAACGTGGAGGGTTTCGCCTGCGACAGGTAAGGGAACCCCCTTCTTTCTGCGGGACCCCCTTCTTCCAGCGAGACCCCCTTCCGCCCGGCCCCTGACGCTCCGCCCCCCGCAGGTGCAAGCCGGGATTTTTCAACATGGCCGCCGAGAGCGCCGAAGGCTGCTCGCCCTGTTTCTGCTTCCTGCATTCGTCCGTGTGCGAGAGCGCTTCCGGTTACGCCGTCCGGATGATCCGATCCGATTTCCAGCAAGGTATGTGTTTGAGAGCAAGGGCGTTGTTTTTAGCCTTTTTTTTTTACGTTGCAGTACCGCTACTGGCCATCACAGGCGTGACGTACGTTTGTGCGTTCACGTACGATTTCCTGCATGTTTACGTTCGTTTTCCTGCGTGTTCTTGTATGTTTTTGTGCATGTTTACATACGTTTTTTGCGTTTTTACGTATGTTTTCTGTGTTTACGCACGTTTTCTGTTTATGTATTATTTTGTTTGTGTATTTGTATGTGTTTGTTTAGGTTCAGTTTCTCGCGTGATTTTGTATGTTTTCGTGCATGTCTATGTATGTTTTTGTTTGCGTACGTTTTGTGTTTACTTAAGTTTTTGTGCGTGTTTACGTTAGTTTTCCTGCGTGTATACCTACCTATCCTCGCATGGTTTTGTATATTTTCGTGCATGTTTATGTACGTTTTAGTACATGTTTGCGTACGTTTTGTGTGTTACGTTTTTGTGCGTGTTTACATTCGTTTTCCTGCATGTATACCTACCTTTTCTCGCATGGTTTTGCATATTTTTGTGCATGTTTGCGTACGTTTTTGTTTGTGTTAAGTTTTTGTGCGTGTTTACATTCATTTTCTCGCGTGTTTTTGTATATTTTCGTGCATGTTTATGTACGTTTTAGTACATGTTTGCGTACGTTTTGTGTGTTACGTTTTTGTGCGTGTTTACATTCGTTTTCCTGCATGTATACCTACCTTTTCTCGCATGGTTTTGCATATTTTTGTGCATGTTTGCGTACGTTTTTGTTTGTGTTAAGTTTTTGTGCGTGTTTACATTCATTTTCTCGCGTGTTTTTGTATGTTTTCGTGCATGTCTATGTATGTTTTTGTGTTTGTTTGCGTATGTTTTGTGTCTTTACATACGGTTTTGTGCGTTTTTACTCACATTTTCTCTGTTAAAGTACAGACGCTCCCCTATTTCCGACCATTCAAGTTACATAAAACAGTAGATACGAACATTATTTTCGGGATGCCAAAAAATATCCGGACATCGCCGTAAATTCGATTTTGTATCATGTGCACCTTTTTCCAAGTAGAGGATGGTACTGTACTTTAGGGGCGGCAGTAGCTCAGGAGGTAGAGCGATCGTCTTAGGATTAAGGGATCCCAATCCCGGCTCGTCCGTGTTACATGTCGAAGTGTCCTTGGGTAAGACATTGAACCCCCAATAAGCAGGTTAGCGCCTTACATGGCTGCACAGATCACGGCCGCGATTGGGAAATGTGAAGCACAATGTAAAGCGCTTTGGGAAGTCATTGACTTGAAAAGCGCTATAGAAATGCAGATCATTTCATTTCATTTACTGTAGTGCTTCTTTCCGCCGCTACTGGCATGTGGTGGCGCTGTGAGAAGTCACCCGACATCCACCCCGAAGAAGAAATACAGCTTCTACTTAGTTAGTGTACACACTGCACAGTATCTCTAGCGCTAAGAACTTTGACATTTTTATAGTTTAATATCTCACACATCCAATCAATATGATCGGGGTAAAGTGTAAAGAAGCGAGCCGTTTCTTTTGAAACGAAAGTGGAATAAGAAAGCTTGATGCGGTTGAGAAAATGGTCATAATGCTTTTTTTGGGCCACTTTTTACCACGGAGGAGGACCTTTTGAAGGGCAAATCCCAAAAGTAAGTCGAACTCAACTTTATTTATCTTTATAGAGCATATTATTTTATGAAAGGTTTATTTTTTAGTACAAAACATACTTTAAACGTACATAGCACTGAAGCAAATTACGAACAAATTCAACCTATTAACGATCTTTTTCGGAAGTAGGGCAGCGTCTGTATCGTTTTGCTTGTGTTTACGTACATTTTCGTGCATGTTTACGTACTTGCTGATTATTGATGTTTAATTATTTTGTTGACTGTTTCTTTTGGGTGCATTTCAAGTGTAGGATATAAAAGTATGACAAAGTACTATATCACAACCCGGGTTGGTTAGGGTTACTTTAACTTGATTACTTTCAATGACTTTTGGATTACTCCAATAGCAAATGTGCTAATAAAAGACAAAATAAACTAAATATGAATAAAATGATGACTCACAACACGTGGTAAGCTTTCTCTCCTGGCTTTGATCTCCGGTAAAACTAACATCAAATGCGACAGAAACAAAATGAAAACAAATCCAAACAGCTTGCCAACATCATTTTTGCCGTTCCATGTATTCAGTTACTCCCCAAGCCTGCACAAAATGGAGTCATTTTATTCATATTTAGTTTCTTTTGTCTTTTATTAGCATATTTGGGATTGGAGTTATCCAAAAGTAATTGAAAGTAATCCAGTTAAAGTAACCCTACCCAACCCTGATCACAACTACCTGTCTGATCTTTATTCGACTGACTCAAACACTGCCCAGAAAATTACAAATTCTTTCATGTACAAAAAACTTTTTTTAACATACTTCTCTTGTTAACTAGTAACTTTTACTTTAGAGTCACTTGGGTACTAACTCAGTCGCTGATTGGATGAAGTAGTCCGTAACTATAATTACTTTATCGTGCCCAACACTGTTGGCGAGGGAGCCAATTAGAAGGCTCCGTCTGAGCTATGACTGCAACTAACTATTATTTTAATAATTGATAAATGGATCGATTATTCTTTCGGTTAATCGAAGAATACATTTTTTATTTCCTCCTGTATTCAAATATTGAAGTTTCGGATGGGTAAGTATTAGTAAACAAAACACCAGAATATTCTGTAATAGAAAACATAAAAATCCAATTGTATGTAAATGATAATAAACAAATCTAGATACAAATGTATTCCATTCACCTGAAAATGTGTAAAATACTCTCTTCCTACCCCTTAATCCAAAGATCATATTACATTTAGACTTATACAAAAACAAAACAAAGGAAAGGCAATTAAGGAAACTCTGTTTAGCCCATTTTTTGCCCGCCCCAAAATATCCATAACATAAACTCACTTATCAATTTTTTTGGGGTGGGGTTAAATCTTTGAATATGATAAACATTCCCAATTTGCAAGAATTTGCCCCCTTGTGTTGAAATCAACATACCATCATTATAAAATCTTCTCAGGGCGCCCTCTGCTGGATTAAAGTGGTACTATAACCCTGCAACTTCACCTTGAGAGCCAAATGCATTCGGCTCATAAATCGCACAATGATGATGAAGTCACTCGTAGCAAAAGCTTTTAATAATCGTTTTTATCGATGAGTTGTTGCAGCCAATCGGATAGCTGGTACCGACCTGAGGTGTGTTTTTTTTTTTAGACGAGGACGGCTGGACGGGGCAGCAGCGCGACGCCTCGGACGTGACGGTCGGCTGGTCGTCTGACACGCAGGACATCTCGCTCATCTCGCAGGACTACTTCCCCGTCTACTTTGTGGCTCCAGGTAACCTTTCACGCTTTTATTTATGATTTTAAATGGAAGTAGAATGATGGATTATAATACCTGCTCTGGTTTTGAGCTACTTTGATACTGGCGTGTAATTCATTGAGGATTCAACCTCAAATTGCTGGATGTCTTGAAGGTGGAGACTGATCAATTACCGTATTTTCCGCACTTTAGGGCGCACCGGGTTATAGGGCGCACCCCCAAAAAATAGTTTTTGGTCCTACATCTTCCATAGATAAGGCGCACCGGATTATAAGGCGCTACAATGGGAACGTGGACAAAACAGTCAGATAGTTCAGTCCAACTTATTACCCCCTTAACATTCCCAAAGCTTGCAAGGAAGCAAATACGTGTCGTAAATGCGTCATTTCAAATATCATTCGGAAGGTTAAAGTCTTGGGATTCAAGAAATGCCAACCATTCCTTAGTTTCTATTTTCTTTTTCGCTCGCAACTTTACTGCGCATATGACAATAAACACTTGGAATTGAGTTGAATTCACTCAACTCATCACAGCAACATCAAGATCGTTCTAAAACAAGATTCCAGGAAAATATAAAGCCGCATAGCTCACCTAAGTTCTCACGTTCAATTATGATACGCAATCATGGTCTTCTTACAACCGTGAGTGTAGTCAATCCAGGAGAGTCAAATATTTACAAATACAGACTAATGAAACATGTTTCTTTATGGCGTACTTTAGCAAGCTTGCTATTCAGGGTCATCTTTTTCGGCCAATTGCAGGGTTTGTTTTGGCCCTCTAGCCAATCCGAGGCTCCGAATAACTTCAGCCAATAGCGATCGATTCAAATGATGATTGACACATCGGTTAGCCAATGAAACGCCGGTATATAAATCCCAGCATACACCGCGGACTACTCCACGTTCGGGGTAAAATCGAGTCGGCGGCTGTTGCGTAAGTTGCGAGACTTTGCGATTTAATATTGATCCATATATAAGGCGCACTGTATTATAAGGCGCATGGTCAGCTTTTGAAAAAAAATAAGACTTTTAGGTGCGCCTTATAGTGCGGAAAATACGGTAGCTCTTATCATAACATCAGTTGGTCAATCAAGCGTGTGTATTTGTCATTGAGCATGAAAAGCATGCTAAAATGAAAAGGCGGGGTGATTAGTTTGCCAATCTGGTTCTAGAACAGGAGCGCCCCCACTTTTTAATTCGCCAGCCCCGTTCAAATTTCCATGCACTTTCTGTTTTAAGATCATTTAAGTCACATTCTTTGTATTCACATTTTTTATTTATTGCAACTTATATATACACACTTTCCCTACTTACGCATTTTTGGCTAGTGCGACGTATACTCCGGAAAATATTGTTCTGTACATGAGTAACGTTTTTTTCTTTTACAGTTAATTTCTGTAGATAGATAGATACTTTATTCATCCCCGTAGGGAAATTCACACTCCCTGCAGTATCCTTGTGTTGAAAAATAAAACAATAAAATAAAAGATATAGAATACAAAAAACACCCAATATAACGTGTTGATATAGAGTATTTAAATAGTGCTATGGAAAATACACACCGTCATAAAAATAGGGTAATATGCAAATGTGGGGGTGGGGTTTAAAGTGGGCTTTTACTCCCCCGGGTGGAGTTAAAGAGCCTCGTGGCATGAGGAAGAAATCATCTCCTCAGTCTGTCCGTGGAACAAGACTGTGACAGCAGTCTGTTGCTGAAGCTGCTCTTCTGTTTGGAGATGATGCTGTGTAGTGGATGTCATGAATTGTCCATGATTGACCTTTAGTGTCGAGTAATAATTTGAATCCATTATGGAAATTGAAATCTCCGATTTCTGTAGATTAGCCTCACCCACCGCAGCCCGATGAATTGGATTGAACGGGAGAAAATGCAAAATGTTTATGAAAAAAAATACATAGTACAGTCAGTGTTTACTTACCGCAACCTGTTCAATGTAAGCACTCTGTCGCCCCCAAGTGGCTGTACCACAAATAAAGAGAAAAATAAAAATAATCGTAATCGGACAAATAGTGACTCAGGTATGTTTGTAGAAAGAATAATGTGGCTGACAACCGTAACGGATGCTCAAACGAACTGTATTGAACACACCACAACACTGCCGCTGGGGCATACCATTGCACAAAGTGGAAGGGGGGCGGAGAGTTCACACGCGCTCCCACATGTGTTTTCCCTCATTTATAACAACTTTTGAGTTATTTAGGAGTTATATTCGAATAAATATGATCATTTTGACCATCTGAATTGTAAACATTTGCACCATGTTGGAATCTAACTTTCTATTTTTTACATTTTGCAGTTTTTTCTGCTAAAAAGAGTCAAATTCTCAATGAGTATTTGTTTTTTTGGTTTTGTTTTTTACTTTGAAAAGTATTGATAACTGTTTTCTCCTGTTTGGCGCATCCGGCGACCAACTAGTAAGTCCTTTTCATCGAATTTACATTTCTTTTCATCCTCATTTTAAAAAAGTCTTCTGGGCAAGTCGCAATATAAATTGATAAATTCATTGTTTTTGTAGTGTACTTGTACTTGTGTTTTGTATTATTTCCGTTGTAGCAGTTTCCTGGTATTTCTTTAGCATTTTTGTAGTATTTCCGATTCCGGTGTTCGCCATCTTCACCCAATGCCATCATCAAAACACGTGTTGCCATGGCCACGCATCATGATTGACAGGCGCATGTCCCGCCTCCTTCCAGGTAAATTCCTGGGCGACCAATTGCTGAGCTACGGTCAGAACTTGAGTTTGAGTTTCCGGGTGGACCGTCGGGACAGCCGCCTATCGGCCGAGGACTTGGTCCTGGAAGGGGCGGGGCTTAGGGCCGCCGTGCCCCTCATCGCCCAGGGCAACGCCTACCCCGGCGTCCAATCGCAGCGCTACGTCTTCAGGTGAGCCGGTCCCTTTCGACCCGTCGCAAGGCGGCCTTCTGACTCTCCGGCGCCCCCCGCAGGCTCCGCGACAGCGCCGACTACCCGTGGAGGCCGACCGTCTCTCACGCCGACTTCCAGAAGATTCTGCACAATCTCACCGCCATCAAAATCAGAGGGACTTACAGCGAGAAGAGTAGGCGGGGCTTAACGTTTAGGGGAGGAGTTATCCTGTTAAGAAATGAATAACTGCAGATATAGGACATCGAAAGAAATCAATGCAGAAATAATTGACATTGTAACTAGATATATGATGGAATTTAGTCATTTATGTTTGAATTCTGTAGTTTATTCTGTCATCTTTCTGAAATCTCATTTATTTTGTTGTGTATTTTGTCACCATAAAGTCTTATTCAAAGAAAGGGGCGTGTCCAAACTGCAAGATCCGATGAGTTGATCAATAAGAGCAGCGATGGTTTATTGATCCACCAATCGGTGAATTGCTCCGCCGGCTCGATCCGCCCCCTCATTTGGATAACAATTTGTGCTGGCAAAATTCACAACAAATTTAATAACGAAATATATTCAAAAACAAATGCCACAAAATAAAGAAAGAAAGAAAAGAAATGTCAAAACATGCAAAAAAATCAGGAAATACAGTCTCCTTTGTAAGGCATTTTGGGTTTCAGACGCCGGTTACCTTGACGACGTGAGTCTGGTGTCGGCGGCCCCGGGCCCCGGCACGCCGGCCCCCTGGGTGGAGCAGTGCTCGTGCCCGCCGGGCTACGAGGGCCGACGCTGCGAGCGCTGCCAGGCCGGCTACCGGCGCGCCCGGCCGGAACTGGGCGCCTTCAGCCAATGCCAGGCCTGCCACTGCAACGGCCACAGCCGATCCTGCCACCCGGACACTGGTGAGTGCCTACCTGGACTTCTCTTTTTTTTGTCCTTCCTTGTTTTTTTTTTTTTCCATTATTTTCTCCTTTCTTTCTTTCTCCCCTTCTCTTTTCCCCTCTACCTTTCTCTATTCCTCTCTGCATATTTTTTTTTTTATCTCTTGCTTTCTTTCATTTTTTTTGTTTGTTGCTACTTATATTTTAATTATTTATGTGCTCTTTTTCCTTTTTCTCATCTTTTCCTCTTCTTTTTCTCCTTTGTTGTTTTTTCCCATTATTTTCTCATTTCTTTCTCATTTCTTTTCCCCTCTACCTTTCTCTATTCCTCTCTGCATATTTTTTTATCTCTTGCTTTCTTTCATTCTTTTCTTTCATTTTTTGTTTTTTTGCTACTTATTTATTTGCTCTTTTTCCTTTTTCTCATCTTTTCCTCTTCTTTTTCTCCTTTCATGTTTCTTTTTCTTGTATTTTGACAATGTTCCAGGTTTGGTTCTTTGTCTTTATTTGTTTTTCTTTTTCCTTTCTCTTTGTGTCCTTCCTTTGTTGTTTTTTCCCATTATTTTCTCATTTCTTTCTTTCTCATTTCTTTTCCCCTCTACCTTTCTCTATTCCTCTCTGCATATTTTTATCTCTTTCTTTTCTTCTTTCATTTTTTTGCTACTTATTTATTTGCTCTTTTTCCTTTTTCTCATCTTCTCTTCTTTTTCTTCTTTCAGGTTTCTTTTTCTTGTATTTTGACAATGTCCCGTGTTTGGTTCTTTGTCTTTATTTGTTTTTCTTTTTCCTTTCTCTTTGTGTCCTTCCTTTGTTGTTTTTTCCCATTATTTTCTCAATTCTTTCTTTCTCATTTCTTTTCCCCTCTACCTTTCTCTATTCCTCTCTGCATATTTTTATCTCTTTCTTTTCTTCTTTCATTTTTTTGCTACTTATTTATTTGCTCTTTTTCCTTTTTCTCATCTTTCCTCTTCTTTTTCTCCTTTCAGGTTTCTTTTTTTTGTATTTTGACAATGTTCCAGGTTTGGTTCTTTGTCTTTATTTGTTTTTCTTTTTCCTTTCTTTATATGTCCTTCTTTTTTTTTTCCATTATTTTCTTGTTTCTTTCTTTCTCCCCTTCTCTTTTCCCCTCTACCTTTCTCTATTCCTCTCTGCATATTTTTATCTCTTGCTTTCTTTCATTCTTTTCTTCTTTCATTTTTTGTTTTTTTTGCTACTTATTTATTTGCTCTTTTTCTTTTTTCCTCATCTGTTCCTCTTCTTTTTCTTCTTTCAGGTTTCTTTTTCTTGTATTTTGAAAATGTCCCTTGTTTGGTTTTTGGTCTTTGTTTTTCTTTTCCCTATCTCTTTGTGTCCCTCCTTGTTTTTTTTCCCCCATTATTTTCTCGTTTCTTTCTTTCTCCCCTTCTCTTTTCCCCTCTACTTTTCTCTATTCCTCTCTGCATATTTTTTATCTCTTGCTTTCTTTCATTTTTTTTGTTTTTTGCTACTTATATTTTATTTATTTATTTGCTCTTTTTCTTTTTTTCATCTTTTCCTCTTCTCCTTTCAGGTTTTCTTTTCTTGTATTTTGAAAATGTCCCTTGTTTGATTCTTTGTCTTTATTTGTTTTTCTTTTTCCTTTCTCTTTTTGTCCTTCCTTTGTTGTTTTTTCCCATTATTTTCTCGTTTCTTTCTTTCTCCCCTTCTCTTTTCCCCTCTACCTTTCCAAGTCTATTCCTCTCTGCATATTATTTTCTCTTGCTTGCTTGCTTTCTTTTCTTCTTTCATTTTTTTGTTTTTTTGCTACTTTTTTATTTGCTCCTTTTCTTTTTTTCTCATCTTTTCCTCTTCTTTTTCTCCTTTCAGGTTTCTTTTTCTTGTATTTTAACAATGTTCCATGTTTGGATCTTTGTCTTTATTTGTTTTTCTTTTTCCTTTCTCTTTTTGTCCTTCCTTTGTTGTTTTTTTTTACCATTATTTTCTCATTTCTTTCTTTCTCCCCTTGTCTTTCCCCTCTACCTTTCTCTATTCCTCTCTGCATATCTTTATCTCTTGATTTCTTTCTTTCTTTTCTTCTTTTATTTTTCTGTTTTTTTTGCTACTTATATTTTATTTATTTATTTGCTCTTTTTCTTTTTTCTCATCTTTTCCTCTTCTTTTTCTCCTTTCAGGTTTCTTTTTCTTGTATTTTGAAAATGTCCCATGTTTGGTTCTTTGTCTTTATTTGTTTTTCTTTTTTCTTCCTCTTTTTGTCCTTCCTTTGTTGTTTTTTCCCATTATTTTCTCATTTCTTTCTTTCTCCCCTTCTCTTCCCCCCCTACCTTTTTCAGTCCATTCCTCTCTGCCTATTTTTATCTCTTGCTCTCTTCGTTTGTTCTTTCATTTTTTGTTTTTTGCTACTTTTTATCTTTTTTTATTTCTTTGCTTTATTCTTTCTCTTGTTCTCCTTTCAGGTTTCAGCTATTTTGTATCCAAAATGTAACATGTTGTTCCTTTGTTTTTCTTATTCCTTTCTCTTTCTTTCTTTTCCCTTTTTCTTTTTTCTTTTTCCTTCCTTCTTTTTTATTCTTATTTCCCCCCAACTTTTTTTTTCATTTCCTTTACTTTTATTTTCTCTATTTTTTCCTATTTTCTTTTATTGCTTCCTTGCTTTGTTTTCTTCTTTTTGGCTTTTTGTCACCTTTTCTTTTTCCTTCTCTTTCTTTCTTTTCCCCTTTTCTATTTTCTTTTTCCTTCCTTCCATTTTTTATTCTTATTTTTCCTCCCAACTTTTTTTTCATTTAATTTCATTTACCTCTTTTATTTTCTCAGTTTTATTTCCTATTTTCTTTTCTTCCTTCATTTGTTACCTTCTTTTTGCTTTTTTCACCTTTTGCTTTTCATTCTTTTTGTCCTTTATCTCTTTTTAAAATGTTTTCCTTTTTCTTTTTTTTTCTTTTCTTTCCTTTTCCATCATTCTTCCCCCTTTGTTCCTTGTTTTCCCTCTGCATCATACCATTAGCCTCACCTAAAAGTGGACATGTATGTCAGCCATACTCGTCCACCATCTTGGTACCCAGAAACCTCAAAAAAGTATTATGTTGCAATTTGGTCACTTTCAGACGGCATAGTTTGTATTCTTATTTGTTATTTTAAGCACTTGTTTTCAGTGTCACGACACAACCCGGTGACATCTAGTGGTCAAATATCATACTCGAAATGTCGGATCGACGAACGGTATCCCATAATTTCCCATTTTGTGCCACGCAGGCGCTTGCGATTGCCAAGACAACACCTCGGGCCTGAGTTGCGAGCGCTGCCGCGACGGTTACTACGGCGACGCCAGCCGAGGGACGTCCACGGACTGCCAGCCGTGCCCGTGCCCCTCGGGCGCCACCTGCGCCCTCCTGCCCGACGACAGCGGCCAAGTGGTCTGCACCAACTGCCCCCCCGGCACCACCGGTAAGCCCCCTGCCCGAACGTTGCTCGATTACCGTAAATTCCGGACTATAGAGCGCACCTGATTATAAGCCACACCCACCACATTTTAAGAGGAAAACAGATTTTGTACTTACACAAGCCGCACCTGTATATAAGCCGCATGCGCCCACATTAAAAAAAATGTAACACGGACACAAAATTAACCCAGACCCGACTTTAAGTCCCGCGATAACTGATAACTGAATATCCTTCATTAAAGTACACAGTCCAAAAATCACAGCCGGCAAAATGAACGGAAAATGATACCGGTACTTAAGGTTTGATGCAGACCAAGTTTGGGTCCCGTTGAAAGTAATCTAAAGAAAAAAGTGTATATTTCCAAAGGTAAGGGTGGGAAAAATATATATCCACTATTGTCCGCCGTGTCCACAAACACTCACCTTTACCGGTCCCCACTTCCCCTCAGCCCGCCTTTGTTGCGCCCCTTCTTTTTAATTCGCCCGTCCAAAACATATCAGAATAAGTGTCCAAAATAAATACAAATAAATACATGACAAAAATATACAGTTGCAAATACATATTATCCATGGTTACACATATTTACAAAGAAAGAGAGAGTTTTCAAAGCTTTAATTATAATAACATAACTTTCATCCCAAACGGTGCCTGTGACAGGGCAGTTAATGGTAGCAACACGCTGGCAACACAGTAAACGGGTCTGTTAAAAAAAACATACCGTACTTGTAAAAATCAGGGTAAACCGTCCTCATCTTCCTCCTTAGAACTGAAGCCATCAAAGTTGTCTTCCTCAGTGTCTGAAAGAAACTTTGTCATGTAGACGTCGTCCCACGCTCCCATCCACTCCTGATTCTGTGCCCTACTCTCCGTCACGCAGCAGACCGGCTTTTCGGAACCCGTTGGTGATGGTGGATTTTTTTATGCTGCCCCACGCCGTCAGGATCCACTGGCAGACTTGCGAAAAAGTTGCCTTTCGCATGCGGCCAGTTTTAGTGAAAGATTTCTTGGCGCTAGTCAAGCCAAGAAGTTGCAGTCTTCTTCGGCGCATATATTCCACCGGTCTAAATCTTACCTTTTGTACTCTAGTGCCGCTGGCAGCCGTTAGAAAAATGACATAAATTGGCCGCATCACTGAATAAGCCGCAGGGTTGAACGTTTGGGGAAAAAGTAGCGGCTTATAGTCCGGAATTTACGGTACATTTTTTTTTAAACAAAAATTTACCGCACTCCAAACTTTTCGTCAGGCAGATCCGGCAGATGTTGTCTTGGTCTCGCGGTGTGTAATGAAAAGTCTGTCTCTTTTTAGAGAAGCGGCTTTTTCAGCTCAACTCATTCAAGAGAGCCGGCTCTCATACGGCTCACTTGCTTTGATGCATTATACAGTGGAGCCTCGGTTTTCGAACGCCTCTCAGTTCGAACAAATCGGAGTCCGACCAAAAATTTTGAGAAATTCTTGCTTCGCTGTTCGGTCAAAAAATCGGAGTTCGAACGCCGTTAATGCGTGAGTGCATACGTTCATGTTAGCGTAATCTTTCGTACGGAAGATTACGATAACGCGGACGTACGATTAGCCTGGGTTAGCTTTATGTTTACGTTAAACATTCAAGGTAAACATTCAGGGTGTCGGAACGGATTAAAACATTTTACATTATTTTTAATGGGAAAAATGATTTAGGTGATCGAGCAAATCGGTTTTCGAACAGGTTCTGGAACGGATTATGGTTGAGAACCCAGGTTCCACCGTATTACGAATGATGATGTTGTATAAAGAAGTTTAAAAAAAAAAGTATAAAAGGAGAAAATGAAAAAAAGACAGGTTTGTGGTTATCCCTTGAATCGGTATATTACCAACAATAATTTGATGCAAAAAATGAATTAATAATCTGATGATTAAAACCGAATAAATATATCTATTTTTATTATATATTTGTCGCCGATTTACAATTTCAACCTCGATAACACTAAATTTTGGGGATGCATAGATATCAGTTGGCACTGCTGGCACATTCTCAGCGCACAAGAAAATCAAGCCAGCGCACAAAAATCAGGGCTTAAAATGACTAATTAAGAAGCTACTTAGTTACAGTGCTTAAAGGTAAAAATACACGGGTTCCCCTGATGTTGTCTCCTAAATACGGTATTTTGAAGTCAATGTCGAACGAAGTTGAAAAGTAAAGTCAGTAGAGTTTGTCGAGAACCGGCTTCTTCGGCTCGGCTCACTCAAAGGAACCGGCTCTTTCGTGTCCTCAACGGCTCTTCGGGTTGTTTTTGCTTCTTTAATCCCAACATGACCAAATATGATGTAAAACTATGCACAAAATGACTTAAAGGAAGGGGGAATAGAACAAAAAAGAAAAAAATTGCAAAATGAAAAAGTAGTGAAAAGCTGGGGGAAAAAAAATAAAAAAGGAAGAGAAAAAAAGAAGGAAAAATTAAGAAAAAAAGACAGAAAAAAAACGAAAGAAACGTGGGAAAAAAGTAAATGGAGAACAAAAAGAAAAAAGTAACAGCTCGGAAAAAATAAACACAATGAGACTTTTTTTAAAGTAATTTAAAAAAAAAAAGTAGAAAAAAACACGGAAAAAAGAAGAAAAAGTTTGCGTTGCATTCAAATAACTTCCAATGATATTAAGTGAATCTTGTTGCCAACATTCTACTTCCACTCAAAAATGTGACTAAATACATTTCTGTATCTTGCAACCGACTCAATAAGCCCCCAAGAATGTTAATATTATGCGACAAAATATATCAGGAAAAAAAAAGAAATGGATATCTTGTGAAAGAATTGTAAGAACAAACGACGTTTGCAATAGTACACGGGTCAATTCATTCAAAAGAGAAAAATAATTCTTCATTGCCGGAAACTCAGCAAAATGTAACTTGATGTCAAGTTTTGGACATGTTTGATCATTAATTATCTTGCCACACTTGGGATTGCTGTTGCTCACTGTTGTTTCAAGCGTTGCTCACCAACTTTGTGTGAACGCTCAGACCCGTAAGGAAAATGACAGGGAGCATTGGTTGGAACCCATAGATTTTTGAGCATGCGAGTCCCCGGGACCCATCACTTTTTAGAGGTCAAACGAAGACTGCTTCCGTGCCAGGCAAACGCTGCGAGCTGTGCGAGGACGGCTTTTTCGGGGACCCCCTGGGCCAGGAGGGGGCGCCGCGCCCCTGCCGGGCCTGCAAGTGCAGCGACAACGTGGACCCCAACGCGGTGGGGAACTGCCACCGACAGAGCGGACAATGCCTCAAGTGCATTCACAACACCCAGGGCTTCTTCTGCGACCGATGCAAGGACGCCTTCTTCGGGGACCCCCTCGCCGCCGACCCCCAAAAGAAGTGCCAAGGTCGGTCCCGCCGATAGAAAGCCCGTCTGCTCAAAATTGAAAAGTGCTGGTCCGTCGGAAAATAGGCTGTTCTGTCCAGAGATTTAGCAAAAAGGCTAAGCTACTGGGAGTAAACTGACACACTTTTGGGTTCGTCATTAAGTCCACAATATTGAAATAGCCCAAATGCTTCACAATGGACAACTCCACTGCTTAGAAGAACTTTCTGGGTTGTTGCGCACAAAAAACCCCAATTTGGAATTCCTAACAATTGCAATTCAATTTAAGGTTGAATCTATTAATTTACTAACCTAAACTCTGGAAAACTTTCTGGTTGTTGTTCACGAAATAACCCAATTTGGAGGTGAACAGGGTGACCCAACCTTTTTTTACCCACCTAGCTAATTCCTAACAATTGCAAATCCATTTAAGGTTGAATATATTAATTCAAGTCAAGTCATGTTTATTTGTACATCCTAAGCAGTGTCAAAGTTTCTGGTTTTTGTGCACAAAATAACCCAATTTGGAGGTTGGTTATAAACGGAATGATTCAACCTTTGTTTCCAACTAGCTAATTCCTAACAAGCGCAATCCATTTTAAGGTTGAATTTATTAATTTGACTAACCTAAACTCTGGAAAAATAGTGGCAAACTTTCTGGTTGTTGTTCACAAAATAACCCAATTTGGAGGTCAACAGAATGATCCAACCTTTTTTTTACCCAACTAGCTATATATATTTAAGGTTAAATATATTTATTTAACTAACCTAAACTTTGGGAAAAAATGGTGTTCAACTTTCTGGTTGTTGTCCATGAAATAACCCATTTTGACGGTTTGTTGTGAACAGGATGACCCAACTTTTTTTTTTTACCCAACTGGCTAATTCCTAAAAAGTGCAAAACAGTATTTGATTGAATATACTAATGTAACTAACCTAAACTCTGGGGGAAAATGGTGTCAAACCTTCTGCTTGTTGTCCACAAAATAACCCAATTTAGAGGTGAACAGGATGACCCAACCTTTTTTTTACCTAACAAGTACAAAGCATATTGGTTGTATATATTAATTTAACTAACCTAAACTCTGGAAAAAATTGTGTCAAACTTTCTGGTTATTGTTAACAAAATAACCCAATTTGGAGGTGAATAGGATGACCCAACCTTTTTTTACCCAACTAGCTAATTCCTAACAATTGCAAATCCATTTAAGGTTGAATATATTAATTCAAGTCAAGTCATGTTTATTTGTACATCCTAAGCAGTGTCAAAGTTTCTGGTTTTTGTGCACAAAATAACCCAATTTGGAGGTTGGTTATAAACGGAATGATTCAACCTTTGTTTCCAACTAGCTAATTCCTAACAAGCGCAATCCATTTTAAGGTTGAATTTATTAATTTGACTTACCTAAACTCTGGGAAAAATAGTGGCAAACTTTCTGGTTGTTGTTCACAAAATAACCCAATTTGGAGGTCAACAGAATGATCCAACCTTTTTTTTACCCAACTAGCTAATTCCTAACAATTGCAAATCCATTTAAGGTTAAATATATTCATTTAACTAACCTAAACTTTGGGAAAAAATGGTGTTAAACTTTCTGGTTATTGTCCATGAAATAACCCAATTTGACTGTTTGTTGTGAACAGGATGACCCAACTTTTTTTTTACCCAACTGCCTAATTCCTAAAAAGTGCAAAACAATATTTGGTTGAATATATTATGTAACTAACCTAAACTCTGGGGAAAAATGGTGTCAAACCTTCTGCTTGTTGTCCACAAAATAACCCAATTTGGAGGTGAACAGGATGACCCAACCTTTTTTTTACCTAACAAGTACAAAGCATATTGGTTGTATATATTAATTTAACTAACCTAAACTCTGGAAAAATAGTGGCAAACTTTATGGTTGTTGTTCACAAAATAACCCAATTTGGAGGTCAACATGGCCGGTTAGCTCAGTTGGTTAGAGCGTGGTGCTAATAACGCCAAGGTCGCGGGTTCGATCCCCGTACGGGCCACTTGATTTTATACCAGCTCAGTAGCCTAGATGGTAGGGCGCCCGCTTTGAGACTGGGAGGTCGCTGGTTCGCGCCTCGGCCGAGTCATACCTAAGACTTATAACATTGGTAAAATGGTGGCGCCCTCTGTTGGCTGCGGCTGCATCGGCTCGCTACAACGGGTCAGGTGTATCGACATTTCGTTCTTACAAAGAATGACAATACAAAGGAAATTATTATTTTTTTTTAATTATTAACAGAATGATCCAACCTTTTTTTTACCCAACTAGCTAATTCCTAACAATTGCAAATCCATTTAAGGTTAAATATATTCATTGAACTAACCTAAACTTTGGGAAAAAATGGTGTTAAACTTTCTGGTTGTTGTCCATGAAATAACCCATTTTGACGGGTTGTTGTGAACAGGATGACCCACCTTTTTTTTTTACCCAACTGGCTAATTCCTAAAAAGTGCAAAACAGTATTTGGTTGAATATATTCATTTAACTAAACTAAACTAAAATACTTTTTTTCTCTTTTTGTGCGGTCAGCCTGCGCCTGTTCCCCACTGGGCACTTTGGGCGGGCAGACAACTTGTTCGGGGGTGACGGGGCAATGCCCCTGCTTGCCCAACGTGGTCGGGCGAGACTGCGGCGCTTGCCAACCCGGATTCTTTAACCTGCAAAGCAGACAGGGTTGCGAAAGGTAAGACGGCGGCGTTATTTTCATTTTCTCCTAGCCCCGCCCCTTCCTAACTGTTCCCGCCCCCTCCCCAGGTGCAACTGCGACGCCATTGGCTCCCTAAACGGCCAATGCGACGTCTCCACCGGGCAGTGCGAGTGCCAACCCGGCGTGACCGGGGAACGGTGCGACCGCTGCGAAGTCAATTTCTTCGGATTCGGCGCCAGCGGATGCAAACGTAAGAACGGGGTTCGTGCGGGTGCTTGAAATCCTCTGAGTCGCTTGAGTTTTTACCTTGTTTTTGAGGATTGAAAAGTGCTTGGATTTTGGGAGAGGTGCTTGTAGATCAGGGGTGTCAAACTCATTTGAACTCGGGGGCCACACGATAGAACAAACATTCTGTCGGGGGCAGGACTAGTAGATTAAAGAGATGGAAAAAGAGAGATAAAGAAATAAGAGAAAAAGGGAGGGAAAAGGCGAGAGGGCGGGACAAAGAAAGAAAAAGAGAGAGAGAGAGAGAGAGAGAGAGAGAGCGTGAGAAACAAAAGATAGAAAGTCGTGAGAGAGGGGGAAAAAGAAAGGGAGAGGAAGAAAGAAATCCAAAGAGAAATAGAAAGACAGAAGGAGAGAAAAGAGAAAAGAAAGCACGAAGGGTAGGAAGAGAGAAAGAGAAAAGAGAGAAAAGGAAAAAAGGAAGTTAGAGCAAAAGAAGTTAAAAAGACACAGAGAGAAAGAAACAAAGAGCAACAAAAAAAGAAAAAGAGAGACACAGACAGAGAGTGTGACAAAAGGGGTGGAAAAGAAAGCGAGAGAGAGAGAGAAATAAATATAAGTGCAGTGTCTTTGTTCGAGGCACCTGGCTTTGGCAAAATCAAGTTGACAAATTTCAACCTGCAGCTTGTTTTCCTCTTGCACTTCTCTGAGTGTTGTCTCGCGGGCCGGATTCAATCCCTTAGCGGGCCTGATCTGGCCCGCGGGCCGCCCTTAATCACTAGGAGTATCAAAGGGCTGCACAAAAATAAGAGCTCAAAATGACTAATTAAGAAGCGACTTAAGTCAAAGTTACAGTGCATGAAGGTAAAAATACACTGGTTCCCCTTCTAAATGCTGTATTTTGAAGTCAAGGTCGAAGTAGAACCAAGTTGAGTAAAGTCAGTAGAGTTTTTCGAGAACCGGCGTCTTTGGCTCACTAAAGAGAACCGGCTCTTTCGGGTCCCAAACGGCTCTTCAGGTTGTTTTTGCTTCTTTTATCCCTACACGACCAAATATGAAATAGAGCAAAAAATACAAAAATGAAAAAGTTGTGAAAAGCAAGAAAGAAACAAAAGGAAGAGAAAAAAGAAGGAAAAATTCAGAAAATGCCAGAAAAAAAGAAGAAACAAAGTAAAAAAAAAGTAGAGAACAAAATAAACACAATGAGGTGTTTTTAAAGGAATTAAAAAAATAGGGAAAAAGAAGAAAAAGTTTGTGTTGCATTCAAATAATTTCCAATGATACCAAGTCAATCTTGTTGCCAACATTGTACTTCCACTAAAAAATGTGATTAAATACAGTTCTGTATCGTGCAACCGACTCAATAATCCCCCCAAAAATGTTAGTATTATGTGACAAAAGATACCAGGGAAAAAAAATTGAAATCTTGAGAAAGAATTGTAAAAACAATTAAGAGCTTTGAGCCGCTGCGTCCATGCGTGCCGCCATTTTGTTGACTGATACTATAACAAGCTACCGTATTTTCCGCACAATAAGGCGCACCGGGTTATAGGGCGCACCCCGAAAAAATCGTTTTTGGTCCTATTTTTGACATACATAAGGCGCACCGGATTATAAGGCGCTACAATGGGAACGTGGACAAAACAGTCGGATGGTTAAGTCCAACTTCTTACCCCCTTAACATTCCCAAAGCTTGCAAAGAAGCAAATACGTGTCGTTGACACGTGCGGATGCAGTGTCCGTACGATGTCACTCAAATGCATCGTTCCATCATTCGGAAGGTTCAAGTCTTGGGATTCAAGAAATGCCAACCATTCCTTAGTTTCTATTTTCGCTCGCAACTTTACCGTGCATATGACAATAAACACTTGGAATTGAGTTTAATTTAAAAAATACACTCCATTCCATCCATTTTCTGTACCGCTTATCACAGAAACATTGAGTTCAGTCTGAAACAAGATACAGGGAAAATATATAGCCGGAGTAGCTCACCGAAGTCGTTGTGTTCAATAATAATGTGCAGCCGTGGTCCTCTTATATCCGCGAGTTTAGTAAATCCAGGAGAATAAAATATTTCCAAATACAGAATAGTAAAAAAATGCTTTCTGTATGCCGTCAACCACGTGCTATACGCATTCATCTTTTTCGGCCAATTGCAGGCTTTGTTTTGCCGCTTCAGCCAATGCCAGCCTGTAAATGATAAAAAGGATCCGCCCCCTTAACCTCCGAATAACTTTAGCCAATAGTGACCGATTCAATTGATGATTGACACATTGGTTAGCCAATGAAACGCCGGTAAATAAATCCCAGCATACACCGCGGACTACTTGGCCTTAGGGGGAAAATCGAGTCGGCGGCTGCAAGTTAGTTGGAAGACTTTGCGACTTAATATTGATCCATAAATAAGGCGCACTGTATTATAAGGCGCATGGTCAGCTATTGAAAAAAATAAAGGCTTTTAGGTGCGCCTTATAGTGCGGAAAATACGGTAAATGTTCTTGTTGTTCTCATTTTAAAACACAACACAAAATACCTATGTGCAAAATGTATTCTCATTTGAAGTTCGACTGAGATCCTTTTGTTTTAGCAGACGGAAGATTTTTAGTCTGGACTACAAAAATGGCTGCCTTTACTCTCTTTTGCATATATTAGCAGATAAGGAGGAGCGTTGACTATATTTTCTTCTTTTTTTTCATTTTTTCCGATCTTTGGGCAGCCTGCGACTGCGACCCCGAAGGCGCGCAATCGG
Source organism: Urocampus carinirostris (assembly GCF_059441175.1). Classification (NCBI taxonomy): domain Eukaryota; kingdom Metazoa; phylum Chordata; class Actinopteri; order Syngnathiformes; family Syngnathidae; genus Urocampus; species Urocampus carinirostris. The sequence goes on along the minus strand of NC_142349.1, from coordinate 73,853,526 downwards.
GCCAATGCGGCGAGGACGGGCGCTGCCCGTGCCGCCCGGGTTTCGTGGGCGCCCGCTGCGACATGTGCGAGGAAAACTACTTCTACAACCGCTCGGTGCCGGGATGCCAACAGTGCCCGTCCTGCTACAGCCTGGTCCGAGACAAGGTGAGCCAGCCCCGCCTTTATTCCGTGGTCCCGCCCCCTGACCCGCCCCCCTGCGCAGGTCAACACCCAACGGCAGAAGATCCACGAGCTGCAGACGCTCATGGACAACTTGGCGTCCGGGCAGGACGCCGTCACCGACCGCGCCTTCGAGGACCGCCTCGCGGAGGCCGAGCGCGCCATCCAGCAGCTTTTGCTGGAGGCGCAGGCCAGTAAAGGTGAAAAAAAAAAAAAAACACACTTGGCTTATTCAATCGTTATATGTAAAGTGACAACGGTTTCAGATCATACGGGGTAGTCAAAATGCTGCCGGGCATTCTAACGTCATTGTGGCTTTAAGGGACAATGTCAATTATTTAACCTTTAGATGTCGCAAAAATGAGCGCTACAAAGTGCAAGGAAGAACACAAACTACGGAGACTCAAAGTGACCAAAAAGCAGTATTCTCATATATGTTTTTCACCCAGCCTTTTGCAAAGAAAAAAGAAATATGAAACAAAAAAGAATGATATGAAAAGGACAAAAAGAAGAAAAGACCAAAGAGAAAGAAGGAAAGTAAGGAGAAACAAAAGAAGAAAGGGAAAAAAGAAGATATGAAAGAAAAAAGGAAAGGAAAAAGCAACAAGAAACTAAAACTAGGAAAGAAAAAAGGAATTAAGATGGAAGAAAGGGATGAAATAAAGGAAATTAAAAAAATAGAACAAAATAATTGGGGAAAGAAAGAAACAAACAAAGGAAAAGGTTAAATAAAAAAAGGAAAAAGAAAGGAGAAACAAAAGAAGAAACGGAACAAAGACGATAGAGCAGGGCTCGGGAACCTTTTTTGCTGAAAGAGCCGAAAAAACCCAAATTTTAAAATCTAATCCTAGGAGAGCTATATGTATATTTTAATACCAAAAACAGCTAAATGGAAGAGGAAAATCAACGAGTTTATAGTATAATAAGACAGAATTTATTTTGAACAACATTGTAAGTTAATAACAAAAACTAACAATTATTTATAATTATAACAATCAACTGGTCTGCAGGCTGAGGTTTTATTCATATCTGTCCATGTTTACTTGCCCGCTGTGCTTGTTCACCGCTGTCTGAGGCCCTCAGGTCAGCAATTTCTTATCTAAATCGAAGAAGACCAACAATATATATATTATAATAAGACTCTGTTATAACACGTTGTTCAAAATAAAATTAAAGGTATTTATTGATAAGAAAAGTACTTCTGACTTACTATTAATGCGACTTTTGGTGTTGCATGGTTTTGCTGATGGCTTTGTAGTCCGGTTGGTAGGTGGTGAGGTTCAGCTTTATGCAGGCGTTTAGGCTTCCATCTTTTAAACGTGATCGCAGGTTGGTTTTGATGTGTTTTAGGTGTGAGAACGACTGTTCGCATGCATACGTCGATCCAAACATGGTCAATACAGCAAGACTCACACGCTGCAGTGTTTTGTACGTGACGGGAAGCGCGTTCCAGGTTTTGACAATCAGCTGGTCTGCGCGCTGAAGTCTGTCCATGTCTGTCCATTTGTGTTTGCCTGCCAGCTCTGCTTGTTCTCGTGCAAGGGTTTCCAAATCTTCATTCAGTGACTTGAACTTATTAACCCACATGTCTGTGGCCTTCAGGTCAGCAACTTCTACTTCAAAATCTCTGACAGAGACTTTGGGGATGAAACTCAGGTTTACTTTGTCCAAATCACACTCGTGCGGATGAGTGATGAATTGAAAAAGACTAGTGTGCTCACGAAAGTCCCCAAAGCGTGCTTTGAATGACGTCAGGAGAGAAGATGTGAAAACTGCGAGCTGATGGAGATCAAAATGTTCAGGGGAGTCACTTGCTGTGCACTCATCTTTAAATACTTTCAGTTTTTCAAAGTGTAGTAAACGACCAGTCTCAATATCCGCAGTAAAGATTTCCAGCTTGTTTTGAAATGCAAAGACTGCCTGTTGAAGGGATAAGACTGTATATCCAATGCCTTGCATTTTCACAATGAGATGGTTCAGATGTCCAGTCATGTCCACAAGATAATAAAACTTGAGGAGCCACTCAGTGTCCGCTAGCTGGGGATACTTGATGCCTTTCATTTGAAGAAAAGTCCGTATTTCGCTCAGGCAAGCTGCAAAACGGCTAAGCACCTTCCCTCTTGACAGCCAACGCACATTACTGTGCAAAACAAGACCGGGATAATTATTCTCCACTTCATCCAACAGTGCTTTAAACTGGCGATCGTTTAAAGCTCGGGCAACAATAAAGTTGACCACCCGAATGACCAGTGACATCACGTCATCAAGCTGCTTGTCACACATTTGCGCACAAAGTGCCTCCTGATGTAGAATACAGTGGAAGCTGAGGATGGGTCTGTTCTCCTGCTCACGAAGCAGCGCTACAAATCCTCTGTTTTTCCCCACCATGCACGGAGCACCATCGGTACACACAGAAATAAGTTTATCCATTGGTAGAGTCTTTTCATTTGCAAACTCCATGAAAGACTTGAATAAATCCTCTCCTCTCGTCGTCCCTTTTAGTGGCAAAACGGCAAGACTTTCCTCACGCAGCGAGTCACCGTCAACATAGCGCGCAATAATACTGAACTGGGATAAATGACTGACATCTGTTGATTCATCCAAAGCGAGGGAAAAAAATTCTGCTGCATTTATGTCATTCACTTGTTTTTTTCTCCACTTGTTTCGACATCATGATGGCACGATCGTGCACAGTTCTTGCTGAAAGAGGCATATCTTTTATCCGTTTGATTATTTTATCTTTATCCTTAAAGTCGTCAAAAAGCTCGTTGGCCACATCAAGCATGAATGATTTGGCATAATCGCCATCTGTAAACGGCTTCCCGCTCCTCACAATTGCTAAAGAACCAGCAAAGCTAGCAGAGTTAAAATCACCTTGTTTGGCCCATACACGGAGCTGCTGCTGACTCGCCTGGACTGTAGAAAGTAGTTCTTGACAGGCCTTCTTTCTCTTGTCTCCCACTGGATATTTCGCTGAAAATGTGGCATGGCGTGTGTCGAAGTGTCTCTTTATATTTGACCGTTTCATCGAGGAAATATTATCATTGCATAAAAGACACACTGCACAACCTGCTCTCTCAATAAAGGCAAATTGCTCTGTCCATTCCTGCTGAAACGTACGGTAATCTTCATCGCTTTTCCTTTTCGTCATCTTGATTAGAAGGGTTCACCCTGCATAAAAAAAGCTAACCAAAAACGAAAGGAAATATTTCTTCTTTGCTTCAAAATGACTTGTGCAGATTGTTGTAAATTATCAATTAAAATTAGACTTTCCGGGTAGCGGACCTTCCCGCTCACCGGAGAACAGATTGGCTCTTAGCTGCGTGCCTGAACGAAAAGTTGCAGGTGAAAATATATATAAATTAAAATGTGTGTATTTATTTATTTATTTTTTGACATGTTTTTTTCTGACTTTATTATTATTATTATTTATTTTGCTAAAGTAACATTATTAGTAAAATTTGTTTCGTTCAGAAATTTTCAGAGAGCCAGATGCCGTCATCAAAAGAGCCATATATGGCTCGCGAGCCATAGGTTCCCGACCCCTGCGATAGAGTAAAGAATAAGGTAAAGGAAAAAGCAACAAGAAAATAACTAAAAGGAGAAAAGAAAAAAGTATCTGCAAAAAAAAGAAGAAAATAAATAATGGAGGAAAGATGGAAAGAATAAAGGAAATTTAAAAAATAGAAAGAAATAATTGAGGAAAGAAAGAAACAAAGGAAAAGAGAAACTAACAAAGGGTAAAGTGGAAAAATAAAAGGAAAAAGAAAGAATACATTGTAAAATGGAAAGAAGAGAGGTTAAATGAAAGAAGATAAGAAAGAGACTGAAAATCCAAAAAAGGAAAAGAATAAATAAAATTAAAAAGATAGAACAAACATTCTGTCAACTAGTAGATTAAAGAGAAAGAAAAAGAGAGATAAAGAAAGAAAATAAAGAGGGAGGGAAAAGGAGAAAGGGCGGGACAAAGAAAGAAAAAGAGAGAGGGAGAGAGCGTGAGAAACAAAAGATAAAAAGTCATGAGAGAGGGGGAAAAGAAAAGGAGAGGAAGAAAGAAATCCAAAGAGAAATAGAAAGAGAGGAGGAGAGAAAAGAGAAAAGAAAGTGCGAAGGGTAGGAAGAGGGAAAGAGAAAAGTGAGAAGAGGAAAAAAGGAAGCTAGAGCAAAAGAGGTTAAAAGACACAGAGAGAAAGAGACAAAGGAAGAGAAAAAGAGAGACACAGAGAGTGAAAGAGACAGACAGAGAGTGGGGGAAAAGGGGTGGAAAAGAAAGAGAAAGAGACAAATAAATACAAGTACAATGTCTTTTTGAGAGGCACCTGGCTTTGGCAACATCAAGTGGACCTATTTCAACCTGCAGCTCGTTTTTCTCTTGCGCTTCTCTGAGTGTTGTCTCGCGGGCCGGATTCAATCCCTTAGCGGGCCTGATCGGGCCAGCGGGCCGCTTGTTTGACACCCGTGCTCTTTTTTTCCGTTTCATGCTTCGGTTTCTCCGCGGGGGTCCGGGTCAGAAGCGGACCAGGGTCTCCTGGATCGTCTGAACGCCATCAACGGCTCTCTGGCCACGCAGTGGACGCGCCTTCAGAGCGTCCGCGGCACGGTGGAGCAAACGGGCGGCCAGACCGACCGCGCCCGCCAGCGCCTGCGCCAAACCCAGAACCTCCTGCAGCGGGCCCAGCAGGAACTGCACAAGGCCAAGGACGCCGTGGCTAAAGTGGTAAGGGGCCCAAACGGCGCCCCCTGGGGGCGGGATACGCACAGCCGGGAGAAAATACCGAAAGGATCAAATTTAGTGCTTGAAAAAAGGGAACTGAAATAAAACAAAAAATGTGACTCTAGAAATACTACAAAAGGGATACTACAGAAATACATCACTACACTAGTACTATATTACAAAAATACCGCTACAGAAATATTAAAACATTAATACGACAGGTACACCCAAAAATCTACTATGGAAATACAGTACTACAGAAATCTTAAATACGATTGGAAATGCTACAAAAATACAACTCTAGAAATACTACAAAAGGGATACTACAGAAATACAAAATCGCTACAGTAGTACTATACTACAAACATACTGCAACAGAAATACTACAAAAATATGACAGGTACACCCAAAAAGTCTACTATGGAAATACAGTACTACAGAAATATGACTCTAGAAATTCTACAAAAATAAAACAAAAATATTGCCACTGTAATAATCTGAAAATACTACAGATATACGACAAAAATACTACTGAATAAATTCTACTAAGACATATCAGAAGTAACATTACAAGAATACTACAGAAATATGAAAAAAATACTAAAAAGTGCAGTAATACTACAAAATTAAATATCAAATTGAGTGCTTAAAAACAGGGAACTGATATACAACAAAAATATGACTATAGAAATACTACAAAAGGGCTACTACAGAAATACAACATCACAACAGTAGTACTATACTACAAAAATACTGCTACAGAAATATTACAACAGAAATACTACAAAAATAAGACAGGAACACCCAAAAATTTACGATGCAAATACAGTACTCCAGAAATACATCTTAAATACGACTGGAAATGCTACAAAAATACGACTCTAGAAATACTACAAAAGGGCTACTACCGAAATACAACATCACTACAGTAGTACTATACTACAAACATACTGCTACAGAAATACGACAAAAATACGACGGGTACACCCAAAAAAATCTACTATGGAAATACAGTATTACAGAAATCTTAAATACGACTGGAAATGCTATAAAAATACAACAAAAGGGATAATACAGAAATACAACATCACTAGAGTAGTACTATACTACAAAAATACTGCTACAGAAATATTACAACAGAAATGTACACCCAAAAAAATTACTATGGAAATACAGTACTACAGAAATCTTAAATACGACTCGAAATGCTACAAAAATACGACTCTATAAATACTACAAAAGGGCTACTACAGAAATACAACCTGTACTACAGTAGTACTATACTACATAAATACTGCTACAGAAATATTACAACAAAAATACTACAAAAATACTACAGGTACATCCAAAAAAATCTACTATGGGAATACAGTACTACAGAAATACTTCTTAAATACGACTGGAAATACTCCAAAAATATTACCACTGTAATAATGCGAAAATACTACAGATATAGGACAAAGATTCCAATACGGAAATACTACAGAAATACGACAAAAATATGACTATAGAAATACTACAAAAGGACTACTACAGAAATACAACATCACTGCAGTAATACTATACGACAAAAATACTGCTACAGAAATATTACAACATTAATACGACAGGTACACTCAAAACTCACTACTAAAGAAATACTACAAAGACATATCTACAGTAACACTACAAGTACACTACAGAAATACGACAAAAAAAACGACTGCAGAGATTCCCCCAAAATACTAATAAATACAAGTGTAGTAATACTACCAACTAAATATCAAATTGAGTGCTTAATTAGAATTCACGCTTAAATAATGGAATTGGTCTCCAGGAATCGGCCCCTTGGACGCAAGGAATAAAACATAAAGGTAAAAAAGAGAACAAAGCAAGAAAAAAAGAAAAGAAACGAAAAGAATGCAAAATTAAAGAAGATAAAAGGAAACAAGAAAAAAAAACAATGAAAAAGAAGCAAAAACACAGGGTGGGGAGAAAAAACAGAAAACATGACAAGAAAAAAAAAGCAATGAAAAGGAAAAAGTGGTAAATGTAGAGGAAAAAGAAAAAATAAAAACAAAAAGAAATGAATGAAAAATGGAAGAAGATAAAAAGAAAGGAGAAAAAAACAATGATAAAGAAGCCAAAAAATGGGGGGGAAGAAAAACAAGAAAACATGACAAGAAAAAAAAGCAATGAAAAGGAAAAAATGGTAAATGTAGAGGAAAAAGAAAAAATAAAAACAAAAAGAAATGAATGAAAAATGGAAGAAGATAAAAAGAAAGGAGAAAAAAACAATGATAAAGAAGCCAAAAAATGGGGGGGAAGAAAAACAAGAAAACATGACAAGAAAAAAAAGCAATGAAAAGGAAAAAATGGTATATGTAGAGGAAAAATAAAACATAAAAACGAAAAGAAATGAATGAAAAATGAAAGAAGACAAAAGGAAAAGAGAGAAAAAAACAATGAAAAAGAAGCAAAAAAAATGGGGAGGGAGAAAGAAAAACAAGAAAACATGTCAAGAAAAAAAGCAATGAGAAGGAAAAAGTGGTAAATGTAGAGGAAAAAGAAAAAAAACAAAAGAAAAGAATGCAAAATGAAAGAAAAAAAAACAATGAAAAAGAAGCAAAAAAAGGGGAGAGAAAGAAAAACAAGAAAACATGACAAGAAAAAAAAGCAACGAAAAGGAAAAAGTGGTAAATGTAGCAGAAAAATAAAAGAAATGAATGAAAAATGAAAGAAGATACAGCAGATACAGTAATGGGCGGGGCTTGGATACCCACGGATTCGGGTGCGGTCGGGCTGCATTTTTTGGGACCCGGTTTGACCTTTAAGCTCCGCCCACAGGACATCCGCTCGCCCAGCACCGACGGCGACCCCAACAACATGACGCTGCTGGCCGAGGAAGCCAGGCGATTGGCCGACAGGTAAGCCCCGCCCCTTGGAAGGCGGCACCCGCCTGCCCCGCCCTCTGACGGCCATCTTTTTTTGGGGCAGGCACAAGACGGAGGCGGACCAGATCGTGAAAATGGCCAAAGACGCCAACGAGACTTCCAGCAAAGCTCACAATTTGCTCCTCAAGACGCTGGAGGGCGAAGCCGGCACGGCGCAGCAGATTGAGCAGCTCAACAGGAAGTGGGTGGCGCCCTCCCAGCTTTTATTTTGAAATTGCCAATGTCGTCGCATCGTTTTTCTCGTGCGCTGACGACATCGGACACTTTTCATTTTAATTGACTTTTAGAAGTTGTTTGGTGGTTTAGATTGAGATGTAGTTTTTGGAGTTTTATTTTTATTTATTACGATTTTTTTTTTTTAATTAAAAGTTTTAGAATGTTTTTTCTATTTTTGGAAGATTTTGGAGATTTTTTTTAAAACACTATTTTTTATTTGCATTATTATTATTACATTTATATTATATCATATATTATTATTTATATCACATATATTATATATGATATTTTTATATTATATTTTTGTTTAATTATTATATTATTTTATTTGCATTATTATTATATTTATATTATATATTATGATATATATTATAGTATATACTTATTATTATATTATTTTTATTTTTATTGTATTATTATATTATTATTTTCTATATATTATATATTATGATATAACAGTATTATATCTATATATCATTATTATATTATATTTATTTTATTATTATTATTTTATTTGTATTATTACTATTGTATTTACATTTATTTTATTTTATTATTTTATTTGTCTTATTATATTTACATTATTGTTTTATATAGTATGATATATAATTATATATATATAATGTTATTATTTTATTTGTATTATTATTATATTTACATTATTATATTATATATTATGATACATATTATATATTTATATTTATTTTATTATTATAGTATTATTTTATTTGCTTTATTTTATTTTAACAGTGTTACTTTTAGAAGTTTTTGAAAAGCGTTTTTAGGTTTTTATTTGGTTTTATAAGTTTTGGGGAATTTTTAAATATTTTTGAAGAATTTTTATAATTAAAGTTTTACCTTTAATAGTTAAAAACAAAAATGTAGAATCTTTTATTTTAGTTTAAGACGTTTATTTCTTTGAATTTTGCCACTTTTAGATGTTTTTGAAGAACCTATTTTGAAATTTTATACATTTCTTGAAAAGTCTGGAGTTTTAGAATTTCTAGTTTGAAGTGTTACTTTTAGCAATTTTTTGAGAATTTTTCTTTTGAAATTGGAATTTTTGAAGTCAATTCATGTTTATTTGTGAAGAAGTCTAAAAGGGCTAGTTCATGACTTAATTAGTTTTACTTTTGGAAGTTTTTTTTCTTTTTTTTATTTCCAAATTTGAGAATATTGGGGGATATATTTCATCAGGTACACGGAGGCGGTGGAACTGGCCAAGAGTTTGGAGAAGCAAGCGGACAAAGTGCGATCGGAGGCGGAGGAAGCCGGACAGCGAGCGCTCCACATCTTTGCCAACCTCACCGACCTGCCGTCCTTCGACGCCCATCTCCTGGAGGTAGGCTCGCCGCCGCTAGGTGGCGCTAACCGACGCTCACCGCTTCCCCCTGGTCAGGAGGAGGCCAACAAGATCAAGAAGGAGGCTTCGGACCTGGACGCCCTCATCGACAAGGCGGAGAAGGCCTACCGCGAGCTCAGGGACGACCTGGCCCCCAAAGAGAGCCAAGTGCGGAAACTTCTGGAAAAGGGGCGCAGTGAGCAGCAGGTGACCCAAAAACCAATGTCCTCTTACTTTAAACGTTTACAAAAACGAGTGAAGCGTAAAGTGTGTCGGAGATGAAAGAAGGCTTCGTTGACTCAGCTGAAGTGGCTTGGAAGGAGATTATAGCCAACAAATGAACTAGACTCCTAAAACATCCCATTAGGTTGCCTAAAACCTCCCATTGGGATATATCCTCGTCTTCTATGAAAATAGATGTCAATAGCTTGAAACTTTTCATCTTCACTGAAATTATTTTCTTCTCCTGTGTTAAAAAAAGTAGCATTGTTGTTTCCTACTTCATTCTCATTTTACTTCTAATTCTTTTAATGAACAAACACCAAAAAATAGCATCATCTTCTTCTCAATTGAAAATAGAACTCTTCTTCTTCACTGATTTTTTTTTTTAAAAAAAGGATCAGTCTACGATGGTTATTTCCACACCAAAAAGTTAGCGCTAGCTTCTTTTGTGTCAGTTTGTTCTTTACTTGTTTTTAAAAAGATGACCACACAGAAATCCAAAACTGGTATTGTCTTGCACGCCGAAAACGAGCATTATTTTCTCGTACACTGCAAGAAGTCTCAATTTTTTGGGCTAAAAATGACGTGAAAAAACGTCCTTTTTGGCAAAGTGCTAGCATCCAAATCGAACGTCGTCGTCTTCTGTGCGGAAATAGGCGCCACCTTTGTGCACACCAACACAAATTAGCATCCAAAATGACCCTTTTTTCTTTTACACTGTAAACTCTTACTGCTGTCTTCTATGCAAAAATCCAGCCTGATTTCCGGACTTTTATTTTTCCCGAATCTTCTCTTGTCGTCTTAAACGTCCGAAACGTGTTTAGCGTGGCGGATTCCTCCATCGGAAGATAGAGTTGAGGGTCATCTGCGTCGCACCGGAAACCTATATCATACTTTAGAATAGTATCACCTCATGGAAGCATGTCCATGCTGAAAAGAAGGGGACCAAGTACTGAACCCTGCGGAACACCACAGGTAACACTGAGGGGCTTGGATGTCATTTCTCCATATTGAACACAGTGCGTCCTATCTGAGAGGTATCTCTACTGGAAACCAGCCTCGTTTTCAGTCATTTTTTTGCCTAAATCTGCTTCCATCATCATGTAAGCGTCTTCCACACAGAAAACTAGCATTAACAATCATCTCACCATATGGTCCTATGGTACTCTGAAGCCAGTGTCATAATGGGTATTATTTTGGTTTCTGCTTCATGCCGAAGATGTTGAACTTAGGGCCATTATTTTGTCCTCTATGTTGAAAACTCAAGTTTTGGAGGCTAGTTTTCTTCTTCTACACTGTGAAAACCTAGCATCACGTTCCCAACCCTCATTTTTTGGTTCTGTTTTTGTCGAAAATGTCGGGTTTTATGCTAAAAAGTGCGGTGATTTTGGCAGACGGCGGATCAGCTTTTGGCCCGGGCGGACGCCGCCAAGGCCACGGCGGAGGAAGCGGCCAAGAAGGCCCAGTCCACCTTCCGGGAGGCCGAGAGCATCCTGGACGACCTGAGGGGTGAGGGATCACCTGCTGCTTCTGCCCCTTTTCTCACGGATTCTTATTCCCTGGTTTTTAGGTCTTGCCCCCTTTCTAGGCTTTATCACTTTTTTTCCCCCCTGGTTTGAAGCCCCGCCCCTTTCTCACCTATTCTGTCTTTCCTGGTTTTCCTGCTTTATAGCCCCGCCCCCTTTCTCACCTTTCTCACATATTTTACCCTGGTTTGAAGCCCCGCCCCCTTCAACTGTTTCGTCTTTTTTCCTGGTTTTCCTGCTTTATTGCCCCTGCCCCCTTTCTCACCTGTTTTGTCTTTTTTGTTTCCTGTTTTTTTTTTTTTGCTTTATAGCCTCACCCCCTTTCTCACCTATTTTGTCCTTTTCCCTGGTTTACCTGCTTTATAGACCCGCCCCCTTTCTCACTTCCTCGCTCCCTCGGTTTTCAACCCCACCCTTTTCTCACTCATTTTATCTTTTTTTCCCCAGTTTTCAGCCCTTTTCTCACCTATTTCGTCTTTTTTCCTGGTTTTCCAGCTTCATAGCCCCACCCATTTCTCACCTATTTGCTTCCTTGGTTTTCAACTCCATGCTTTTCTCACCTGTTTTGCATTGTTTTTCCTAGTTTTCAGCCCTGCACCTTTTCTCACGTATTTGTCCGTTTTTTTCTGGTTTTGAGCGCCACACCCTCTCACCTATTTCACAATTCTGCCCCCTTTTCTCACGTATTTTGTCTTTTTTTTCTGGTTTTCCTGCTTTGTGGCCCCGCCCCCTTTCTCACCTATTTTCTCTTTTTCCTGTTGTATAGCCCTGCCCCCTTTCTCACCGACTTGCTTCCTCAGTTTTCAACCTCACCGTTTTTTCACCCATTTTGTCTTTTTCCCCTGGTTTACAGCCCCGCCCCCTTTTCACACGACTTTTGTCTTTTTTTCCGTGGTTTTTCTGCTTAATAGCCTCCTCCCTTTCTCACCTATTTTGCCTCTTCTTTTCCTGGTTTTCAGCCCCACCCCTTTTCTTACCTATTGTCATTTTTCCTGGTTTTCCTGCTTTTTTTTTAGCCCCGCCCCCTTCTCACCTATTTTGTCATTTTTCCTGTTTTGTTTTTTCTTTATAGCCCCACCCCTTTTCCCATCTATTTCGTCTTTTTTCCTGTTTTTTCAGCACCGCCCCTTTTTCTCACCTATTTTGTCCTTTTTCCTGTTTTTTTTTGCGTTATAGCCCCACCCCTTTTCTCACCTATTTAATCTTTTTTTCCCCGGTTTTCCTGCTCCATAGCCCCGCCCCCTTTCTCACCTCCTCTCTCCCTCGGTTTTCAACCCCAACCTTTTTCTCAGCCATTTTGTCTTTCCCCCCCCCCCCCTGATTTTCAGCCCCGCCCCCTTTTCTCAACTATTTCGTCTTTTATCCTGGTTTTCCTGCTTTATAGCCCCGCCCCCTTTCTCACCTATTTGCTTTGTCGGTTTTCAACCTCACCCTTTTCTCACCCATTTTGTCTTTTTTCCGCAGTTTTCAGCCCCACCCCCTTTTCTCACGTTTTTGTCCTTTTTTTCCTTGGTTTTCCTGCTTTATAGCCTCCCCCCCTTTCTCACCTATTTTGTCCTTTTTCCTGGTTTTCTTGCTTTATAGCCCCACCCCTTTTCTCACCTCTTTCTCCCTCGGTTTTCAACCCCTTTTGTCAGCCATTTTGTCATTTTTCCCCCTGGGTTTTCAGCCCCGGCCCCTTTCTCACCCGTCCCCCCTTCTCTTTTTGTCCGGTTTTCAGACTTCGACCGTCGCGTGAACGACAACAAGACGGCGGCGGAGGAAGCCCTGCGTCGCATCCCCGGCATCAACGCCACCATCGCCGCCGCTCGCCAAAAGACGGGTCAGGCGGAGGCGGCGCTGGGACACGCCGACCGGGACGCCAAACACGCCAAGGAGAAGGCCCAGGAGGCCGAGCGCATCGCCGCCAACGTGCAGAAGGTGGGGCGCTAAAAGACGTTGACGCAAAAGCAAACGCTTCTCGGACAATGACTTCAAAATAAAACCAAAGAAAATAAATCTGCGGCTCAGGGGGACACTTTTACCCTAACGAGAATTTTTCACAGGGCAAAAGAATGATTCTCCACTAGAATCCCTGTCCATCACACTGAATAGGAAGTTTACCTTTCAAATTAAAAGAATAAAACTTGAAAGGAGCAAGATTAATGGAGCTAGCTCCTGTGTTAGCTGCGATGAGCAGGAAGTGTAACTTCAACTTAAAAGCTTGTGACTTGAAATGAGTAAATGAGAATGACTTTCAGGTCTATCAATTGCTGTGAACAGGAAGTGTACCTTTCAGTTTAAAAGCATGTCACTTGAAATGAATAAATGAAGAAAGACTTCAAGGTAGCGTTTATGTCAATTGCGGTGAAGCTGTAGCTTTCAGATTAAAAGCATATTACTTAGAATAGAATAGAATAGAATATACCTTTATTGTCATTGTTACAAATGGGCTAACATATTGTGACAACAAAATTGGGCATGACACTCCAGTTTTACACATAGTGAGGGTATGAGCAAGAAGATAAAGGAACAGAGAAGATAATGTTATAAAACAAGGGGAATAAGGCTATAGTTATAATTGACATGGTATTTACACAACAATGTCAGCATGTGGGATGTTACATACAGGGTTGTCGTGATAACGTTGTATCGTAACGGTTGTGCAATATTGCATTTGGTGCAAAGTCATCATGGTGCAAAAATAGTCCGCATATACATTGGTGCAAGCATAGACATCATAGTGCAAAAAAAGGAATGGTCAGACATTGTGCAATTTGAGCATTAAACGTAGTGCAGTCGACATGTGCAAGAACAAGACTTGAGTAACATTATTTTCGTATGAGGTAGTGTTGGCACGAGTTTTCAGTTTTTGTGCGGTGTCTGTTGAGCAGTGAACAAACATAGTGCAGACAGCATGTACGTGAGTACCATTTTACATACGTGTGAGGTAGTTTTTTTTTTTTACTTGAAAGGAGTAAGATTATTCAAACTAGCTCCTGTGTTACTGTGATGAGCAGGAAGTGTAACTTCAACTTAAAAGCTTGTGACTTGAAATGAGTAAATGAGAATGACTTAGGGTAGCGTCTGTGTCAATTGCGGTGAACAGGAAGTCTACCTTTCATATGAAAAGCATAGAACTTGAAAAGAGCAAGATCATTCGAGCTAGCTCCTGTCTTATCTGCAGTGAACAGGAAGTGCACGTCTCACATTAAAAGCATGTCAATTGAAATGAATGAGAATAACTTCAAGATAGCGTCTGTGTCAAATGTGGTGAACAGGAAGTGTACCTTTCAGATTGAAAGCGTATAACTTGAAAGGACCAAGATTATTTGAGCTAGCTCCCGTGTTATCTGAAGTGAGCAGGAAGAGTACCTTTCAGATTAAAAGCATATAACTTGAAAGGAGCAAGATTATTTGAGCTAACTCCTGTGTTATCTGCAGTGAACAGGAATTGCACCTTTCAGATTAAAAGCATATAACTTGAAAGGAACAAGATAATTCGAGCTAGCTCCTGTTACCTGCAGTGCACAGGAAGTGTACCTTTCAGATTAAAAGCATGTCATTTGAAATGAATTGAGGATGACTTCAAGGTAGCATCTGTGTATATTGCGGTGAACAGGAAATCTACCTTTCATATTAAAAGCATGTGACAGTCCTCAAGTTGGAATACGTGTCAATGGCGGTGAGCAGGAAGTGTAACTTCAACTTAAAAGCTCACGACTTGAAATGAGTAAATAAGAATGAATTTAAGGTAGCGTCTGTGTCAATTGTGGTGAGCAGGAAGTGTAACTTCAACTTAAAAGCTTGTGACTTGAAATGAGTAAATGGGAATGACTTTAAGGTAGTGTCTGTGTCAATTGTGGTGAACAGGAAGTCTTTTCAAATGAAAAGCACGTGTCGGTCCTCAAGGTGGAAGACGTGTGAACAGGAAGTATACCTTTCAGATTAAAAGCATATAACTTGAAAGAAGCAAGATTATTCAAACTAGTTCCTGTGTCAATTGCAGTGAACAGGAAGTGTAACTTCAACTTAAAAGCTTGCGACTTGACATGAGTAAATGAGAATGACTTTAATGTAGCGTCTGTGTCAACTGCTGTGAACAGGAAGTGTACATTTCAGATTAAAAGCATGTCACTTGAAATGAATGAATGAATAAGAAAGACTTCAAGGTAGCGTCGGTGTCAATTGCGGTGAACAGGAAGTATACCTTTCATATTAAAAGCACATAAAGGAGCAAGAATATTCGAGGTGGTTCCTGTGGCTTTAAGGTAGCGTCTGTGTCAATTGCAGTGAACAGGAAGTGTAACCTTCAACTTAATAGCTTGTGACTTGTAATGAGTAAATGAGAATGACTTTAAGGTAGCGTCTGTGTTAATTGCGGTGAACAGGAAAAGCCTTTTGTATTTGTGGCGCAGGGTTCGGGTAAAGCCAGGGAGGATGCGGAGCAGGCCCTGAGGGACGCCGCTCACTTGACCGGCGAGGTGGACGGCGTTTTGACGCAACTGAATCAAGCCGAAGAACAACTGGGCAAGAAGAAGGCTCAGGCAGACGGAGACATGATGATGGCCGCCATGGTAAGAAGACAAATCCCCTCCGTTTTGCTCCCGGTTTACACTTGCCGTCAAACGATAAAACCATCAGAATCGAGTGACACCGATTTTTGTTTTAATGTGTCATTTTTGGGGGGTTATATCCACATCCGTGACTCCAAAGACTGTTGAAATAAAATCAAAATTCTGCTGTTTTAAAAAAAAAAAATCTTATTCAACAAGATTTTACAAAATGTTTTGTCAAGGTTTAAACTTGAGGTATTAGAACAAAGAAAAAACACTTTGAGTCCAAAATTAGGATTTTGATAGATAGATAGATAGATAGATAGATAGATACTTTATTCATCCGCTTTGGGAAATTCACATTTCCAGCAGCATCCCTGAGCTGAGAACAGTACAATAATAAAGCCAAAAGAATACAATATACAAATACCCAGTGTGACGTGCAAATGCCCACTGTAGCGTGTTATATAGAAT